>NC_057431.1:15425501-16059710 GCF_019457755.1 Venturia canescens | reverse complement strand
CAAACTGATGGGGTGAAAACAAGGATCGGAGAGGGCAGAGCCAAACTGAATATCAAGCAAAATATGGGAATGTTTATATATAATGTTGACACAGGAAATAAATTAGAAAACATTTATTCAAGTAAAGTTTCTAATATCATTCTAACAGTTCCGTGTGTTTTTGTTCTATTTATTCGTATGTATAACCTATTTACACATGATATATAACCACGCCAGTGACGATATATTCGCACTGGGCAATATTTTGTAATTTGGTTTAATTGAAGGATTATTTCAGTCAACACTTATTTCCAATCGAACGAAATAATGAAATCTTGAAAAGTTTCGTTGACATATGCATCGCGCATTTTTTATATTCTTTTTCACACACACTTCACAGACTACATTTACGCGGCCGCTTTGATACCGGTTTAATATATCACAAATTTTAACAAAATAAATAGTAATATGGACTTCTTTAGATGACGAAAATTATTTTTCTATTTATCCCGCACGCACTTCGTAATGTCGAAACTCTGTTCATGCGATCAAAAACTGACACATGGTTTGTACATTTATATATGTATATCGATCGAATTTATGACTGCTGTTACCAGCTGTGCTGCGCCGTGTGCTACGTTATGAAGTTGACGTCAGATTTCCAATCATCAACAACTAATTTCAACAACCAATCACAACGTCTAAAAATGGATGTCGTCAGATCCAACGAATCAGAAACTCGAGAGCATCAAAGTGCCTTTGATGGTGTTTATAAATACAGACGCATAAATTCTTGAATGTGTTGGTAACTTTTGCATAATCTTGAGCCCGTGCAAAGTTTTTTCTCAGCAAATACGCTACCGATCAAGCTGATTTAGGGCGGAATCGAAAGAGAATTACTCAATTGGCTTAAACTTCAATTTTCAAGTTGTTAAATGGCTCCTGAGCTTCGTAATTCAATAAAAGCACATACCAATTTTACCCCCACCACGGCGAATCGTTTTATTCAGAGAAAGTATAGTCTCGGCGAGAGTCTCGGGCCAGCAGACGACAGGGCTGTCAATGTACTTGTCTCGAGACTCTACCGAGTCTCTTGATAATTTCCGCGTCATCTAACGAAGTGCACATTGATATTTATTTTGATAAAACTTCTGGTATACTAAACCGGTATAAAAGCGGCCGCGTAAATGTAGACTGTGATCTGTGTGTGAAAATAAAAAATATTAAAAAATGCGCGATGCATATATCAACGAAACTTTTCCAGATTTCATTATTTCGTTCGATTGGAAATAAGTGTCAACTGAGATAATCTTTCAACAAAACCAGAGTGCGCGGAATATTCTCAATTGTAAATATATCGTCAGTTGCGTGATTATATATCATGTGTAATAATGTATGTTATATATACGAGTTCCCTTTGATAGCTGTGTGGTAACGAACCGACCGGGGTTTGGCGTTACGAAGTGCGGGACAAATGTAACAAACGTTCGCATAGTTAGTGAATAATATAAATAAGGCAAATCAGTTTATCAAAAATAGGTCTGGAAGTTGTATGGAAAAATGGTCGTCAACCTAAAACCTCAAATTTTCTTTTTGCGAGCTGAAATATTATGATTGATAATTAATAAAACAAGAACACATGGAACTGTTAGTATATAATTTGAGAAACTCCAATCGAAGAAATGTTTTCTAATTTATTTCTTGTGTCATCATTATTTTTTATTTTTCCCATATTTTGCTTCCTATTGAGTTTGGCTCTGCTCTTTCCGATCCTTGTTTTGACTCCATCGGTTTGCAGCGGATCGATACATCAAGAGACTCGGCAGATTCTCGGGACAAGTATATTGACGCAGCCCTGTGTCTGCTGGCCCGAGGTTCGCCGAGTATACTTTCTCTGAATAAAACGATTCGCCGTGGAGGGGGTTAAATTGGCATGTCATTTTCTAAAATTGCAGAGCTCAGGAGATGTTTTATAAATCAAAAATTGGTTTGGAGACTAATTTTCAAAATCCCTTTGGAATGAGCACGAAACCAACATGATCAGTAGCGTAAATGCTGAGAAAAAACTTTGCACAGGCTCAAGATTATGCAAAAGTTACTAACACATTTATGGATTTACCGTGTCTGTACAGAACACCATCAAAGGGTCGTAAAACATAATTTGTATCGATCCAATCGACGTCGAATATTGTGAATAATATCAGAAGCTCCTGAAAGTCTGAAAAGAATCGATTTTCTTATAAGTCTTTGCCACCATAGAGTAAGATCTGACTAGCTTGCATGTGATTTTTTTGGATTTAAAAGCATCTTAGGACAATTCCATAATGTTGAAATTTGGAGTTACTCATAAATTACTTGTCCTTCGATTGATATCATAAATTTTAGTGCTGCACGTTACTCAAATGTTAACTTTTTTCAATTCATCAAGAGACGCGGTAGCGGCTCGACGCCAAGTATTAAAAGGAAAATCAGCAGCGCGTAAAGAAAAAGCCAGCGCGAGCCCTGCCGCACTCTTATATACGCGAATATGCCGATTTTTGACGTCACAGAGTTTTCAAACGGCGCTTGCGGACAAACCATATTATTAAAAAATCTAAAAATTGGTGAGAATTTTTTTTCGATTTTTCCCTTTCCATTGGTCTTTGTTGGAAGTAAATCCATTCAGCCATTCCCGAGATATGTCTCTTTAAAGAATTGAGACCGAACGCTTTACGATAAATTTCATTTCTTAGAGACAGAGACGCGTAAGTTGAGCATGTTTACGTTCGGACTTACGGCCTTTGCAGGCCTGGTATACATTTCTCGGCTCTCCTGTCACACAGTACGCTGAACGCGGCTACCCCCTCTCTTGCGCGTCGCCGAGCGAGAGAGACAGAGAATGTGCGGACAGCGGGGGCAATACCAGCTCCTGGCTTACGCATAACTCGTATTATTATATAATATATATTTTATTTATTAATAAATAATAAAATATATTATAATAAATATTTTATTATAATTAATGTATAATACAATATATATATTATATTATACAATATATAATATAATATAATAATAATATAATAAAATGAAAAAATATAATAATAAAAATAAAATTAAATAATAAATAATAAAAATAAAAAAATATAAAATCCTGGTCGACGCCGCTGGATTTTTCGAGTATGTCTAGGTCGACGACCCTATAGTATTTTATGTCCGGATATATTCCTCCATGGCTTTCGTCGTCTAGGTATGTTTTTTCGTGGTTTTCGAGGTCTGGGTCGACGGCTCCTTAGTTTTCGATGTCCAGGTATGTTTCTCCATGGTTTTCGTGGTCTCGGATAATTCCTCCATGGATTTCGATGTCTAGGTATATTCCTCCATGGTTTCTGATGTGAGAGTGTATTTCTCCATAGATTTCAATGTCCAAGTGTATTTCTCTATTATTCTTGATGTCTAGGTATATTCCTCCATGGCTTTCGCGTTCAAGGTCGACGGCTCCACAGTTTTCGATATCCAGGTATGTTTCTCCATGGTTTTCGTGGTCTAAGTATGTTTCTTCATGGTTTTCGCGGTTGAGGTCGACGGCTCCACAGTTTTCGATGTCTAAAGTATGTTTCTCCATGGTTTTCGTGGTCTAGGATAATTTCTCCATGGGTTTCGATGTCTAGGTATATTCCTCCATGGTTTCTGATGTCCAGGTGTATTTCTCCATAGTTTCGGATATCCAGGTATATTTCTCCATAGTTTTTAACGCCTAGGTATATTCCTCCATGGTTTTGAATGTCCACGTGAATTTCTCCATATTTCTTGATATCTAGATATATTCCTCCATGGTTTTCGTGGACTAGGCATGTTTCTTCATGGTTTTCGCGGTCGAGGGCGACGGCTCCACAGTTTTCGATGTCCGAGTATGTTTCTCCATGGTTTTCGTGGTCTAGGATAATTCCTCCATGGGTTTTGCTGTCTAGGTATATTCCTCCATGGTTTTCAATGTCTAGTCATGTTTCTTCATAGTTTTCGTGGTCCAGGTATATTCCTCCGTGGTTTTCGATGTATGGATATGTTTTTCCATGGTTTTCGTGGTCTAAGTAGATTCTTTCATGGTTTTCGCAGTCGAGGTCGACGGCTCTACAGTTTTCGATGTCCAGGTAGTTTCTCTCGGGTTTTCGTGGTCTAAGATAATTCCTCCATGGGTTTCGATGTCCAGGTATGTTCCTCCATGGTTTTCAATGTCTAGACATGTTCCTTCATGGTTTTCGATGTATGGATATGTTTCTCCATGGTTTTCGTGGTCTAGATAGATTCCTCCAAGGTTTTCGTGGTCTAGGTATGTTTCTTCATAGTTTTCGCAGTCGAGGTCAACGGCTCCACAGTTTTTAATGTCCAGGTATGTTTCTCTCGGGTTTTCGTGGTCTAGGATAATTCCTCCATGGATTTCGATGTCTAGGTATGTTCCTCCATGGTTTTCTATGTCTAGACATGTTTCTCCATGGTTTTCGTGGTCCAGGTATATTCCTCCATGATTTTCGATGTAAAGATATTGAGACGAACTAGATCATAGAGCGTACGGCCTTACCGACGGAAATTAGCGATACGCGTATCACTCAACGAGAGGCGCCAGCGTACGGGCTCGCTTATCGACCCGCACCACATAGATCACCCGAAGAATCAATTTTCATTAATTCCATTGAATAAATCATCTCTCGTCAACAACAAAAGACTGAATTGAATAAGAAATTTTGGTGCGAACTAACCAGTGGCAATGTCAGAGCAAATCAATTTCATAAAATAAGAAAAACTTATCAAACAATTTCAAAGCAATCAATTCAAATTTAAATAGTTTTCGCGCGTCACTGCGACTAAGGCTCGTAAGAGCCAATCAAAAAACTCCGCCAATAGGCGAATTTTTCAAATCTCCAATAAGAAAATTACTTAGTCTCCATTGGCGAGTATGAATTATTGCACAGGCGCGGTTCATTAAAACGAAATTTCACTATTGGTCGAAATTAAGCGACCAATAATAAAGTACACCGAGGATAAAATTAGCCAACCAGGAATTTTAGAGCAAACGAAGGTTCGAGATCTTAATAAGCGAGCGAGCCCGCCAAATTATTATGATTATTTCGCGTTGTTGTATCGACTCAGTATAAAAAGGCATCGAGAGCGAGTCTCGGTAGCCAGTCTTGCCCTCATCACGCTTGACTCGCTTCCGCACGCCGATCTGAGACTGAGCAACTCAGATCCGCACACGCAATTTACCAGCCGATTCTGACTTCGCAACTCAGAATCCGCTTTGCAAAACGTAGATCACCACCGACTCAGTTTGGAAGGGCAGGCCCCATTCGGCTCCGTTTGGGTTCAAGATTTCCACTCTGAGGCACCGATCTGGCCAGAAGGGCGGGGACAGTTCGATTTCGTTCTGGACCAAGATTTCTGCCAGATTACCCATCCCTCTCCTGCCAAGAGGGCGGTGACCGTTCGGCTCCGTTCGGTCACAAGATTCTTGGGGGAGTCCTTCCTTCCATGCCAGGAGGGCGGGGGCAGTTCGGGTTCGTTCTGCCTTAAGATTCCTGGGTGGACTGAATTCCGGTTGACAGGTGCCAACGTTTAAGGCAAAAACTTAAGATCGACTTGACTTTTGTAAGAAATAAATTATTTAATTTGCGAAATCAATTATTTAATTTGTGAAATCAATTATTTAATTTGCGAAATCAGTTATTTAATTTGCGAAATCGATTATTCAATTTGCGACATCAATTATTTAGTTTGCGAAATCGATCAGTTAATTTGCGAAATCAATTATTTAATTTGCGAAATCAAGTCGCGAAATTTGTTCTTTAATTTGCGAAATGTATTCTTGAATTTGCGACATTAATTCTTTAATTTGCGAAATATAATTTGCGAAACCTGCTTTTTAAATTGCGAAAATAATTCTTTAACTTGCGAAAATTAAATTGCGAAATTAATTCCTGAAATTGCGAAATCAATTCCTTAATTGACGAAATCAATCTTTAAAGGCGAGATCAAGTCATTGGCGTGCGATCATATTTTTATAAAAGAAAAATACCAAAAGCAATAAGGACAAGTCCCTTTTGCGCGAACCAAAATTCTCATTGTACACGACTCAGAAACCACATTTTGAATAAACTTTTTGTTTCTTCACAGATCTTTCCTCTCACTTTTGTTTTTCTTTCATGCCTGCTCCTTGACTCTATAAGAAGCTCGAATCTACGCGTAACGGGGTGGTCTAACAGAGAAAAGTACCGTTACAACTTTGGCGCCCAACGTGGGGCAGGCATTGCAAAAGGAAAGCAAGGGTATTGACGCTTAAGAGTTCGTTTTTATGAAAATTATTCGAGGGCTAACAATGGCAGAAAATAAAACTCAAACGGATGACGCTACTGCAGATTCCGGATTTCAAAATCCCGATCATGAATTACAAACCAATGATTTCACGATTCCTCCTCCAGGTGCGGGAAATATTTTCAATGAGAGTAGAGCGAATTTTGGGGATGATTTAGCGATCAATCAAAAAGAAGAGAATAGATTAGAAGAGTTCGGGACACCTAAATCAGACCGGGGTAAAATAGAATTTGGAGAAGTTAACAATCAATTGTTAGTGAGCCTAGTAGAAACAATGCAAGAGATGAAGAGCCAAGTTCAAAGCATGGCAAATGAAATTGCAAAAAACAATCAAGCGACTAGGGAATTAAAAACCGAGTTTAACGACAAATTGACCGTCATGCATGCCCAAATTGCAGCAGAGGTACACAAGATTTACGACCCTATCAAACGTCATCTCACAGGTCTTACACGCATAGTTCAGGAAAATGAGTCAAAAACCGCGGTACAGGAAGTTAGCATTGCCCAAATTCAATTGGACGTAAACGCGATAAAGAAACGGGTTGAAACATTAGAAAACACCGGTAAATTTCACATTCCTAACACTGAGAGCACTAGGATCATTCCAAGGCCCAGTGAAGAAATTGAGAATGAAGACTCAGAAAATGAAAATGACCATCTAGAAAGGCGGACGTCCCCGAGGGAAATCTCCTTACATTCAAATAAAATTAAAATAAAGCCCCCAACCTTTGACGGTTCGAGTAGCAAACGACCAATTAAATTTATTAAAGAATTTAGGCAATATTGCGAAGTGACAGACCCAACTCTCGGAGAGATGAAATATTTGCTCGGTCAAAATCTAGAAAAATCAGCTAAAGAATGGTGGGTTTTGGTAGAAGATCAGGTCGATGATTTCGAAGAGCTTGAAAGAAAATTCATAAGTAGATTTTGGAGCCATGAAGTCCAGCGTCGTGTTCGGAAAGAACTTGAATTCGGAAAGTACCCGGAGAAAGATAAAAAATTAACGAGAGTCGAGTATGCGATCCGAACTTTCGGATCGGCTCGAGATTTAGTTCCCCCTCCGAGTGATCGAGACATCGTGGCTTCATTATCACAACATTTCACCGAGGAAATTAGGGCCACGATCATAAGTCGCGGATTCGAGACCCTCGATAAATTAATCGAGTTCTTAGAAAAGTTAGACCAAAGTGGACCGGTAAATGCCACAGTAAAGGAGGAAACGCCTCAGAATCAGAAAAATCAGAATAGCGAACAGCGGCCTTTCCGCATGCCCCCGCAGAATAGCTGGAACAATAGTGGGGGGTATCAGAATAACTCAAATAAGGGCAATTTCAATTGGCAAAATAATCGCCAAAACCATAATGGGTGGAACCAAGGCAGCAACGGAGCCTATAATAGTTGGAATAACCGTTCTTACCACCAAAATCCCGATCAAAGGCCAAATAACGGTGGCTTTAGCCAGCAGAATGGGGGGCAGTACGGGCAAAATCGCCCAAACGCCAATTCAAACCCAAACTGGAGTCCTCCGAATCAAAATCGGGGACCACCCCAAAATAATAGCGGCCCCAGGCCTGTGCCAGGCAATAGCTCGAGACAACCTCCCATTCAGACCATTGAAGTCACATCAGATCCTCAGCCCTCGACCTCGAAGACGGGAAACGAGTAGGCGTTGTACCCGCGCCCAACAGAGAAAAAGAAAAGAGTATACAGACGCGAGGTACAACGAGAAAGAAAGCGAATAATGGCATAAATGGAGAGGTAGAGGCACAGCCCATGAATGAAATTGCGATTAACACAATTTTTAGCGATACCCGGGAATTTTTATTAGGAGAGGAAATCAATGAAGAGGAAGTCCCAATAATCGAATGTCCTGAGATTTATGCTAAAATCGAGGGAATTCAGGTGACGGCTCTCGTTGATTCGGGTTCCAAAGTAACCACGATCTCGGAGGAGTTTTATCTTGAAAACAGAGACATTTTGAAAAATTGTCCTCTTTTGCCTGTGACGGGAGTCACGGTGAAGGGAGCAATTAAGGGAAAAGTGACAAGGATTAAACATCAAATAATGGCTGCAACGCAAATTGGAGAAATTAAAACCTACATAAACTATTTGATCATACCTGGCTTAATAAGAGATGTATTATTGGGAGTAGACTCGCTCCAACCTTTAAAGAGTTTGATTGATTTGGGAGAAATGAGTCTCCAAGTAAAATATAATGAAATCACTCAAAAAATACCCACGGTGGGGTCATTAAAGAAAAGAAAAATGATTAAAGACGAGAGTATGGGAGAAAAGAAAATTGAAGAAAGAATGGAGACAGTTTTGATTGAAAAGAAATTAAAAATAGTGGGAGAAATTAAAGAAGAAAAAAATAAAGATAGTGCGAGGGGTGAAGAAATCAAGGAGAAGTATATTGAAAAGGGGGAAGATAAAAGAATAAAAGAGAATAACGAAGAAGAAGTAAAAATAAGTAAAGTAAAAGAGGACGATGAGATAAAAAAGGAAGATAAATCAGTAATGAAAAAAAACTATGAAGAAGAAAAGGGGGAGAAAATCAAAACAGTCAAAGGAGGGAAAGAACTAAAAGGGGGTAACCACTTTGAAAATAAAACTATTGAGCCAGATATGAGAGAAAAAGGTGTGCAGCTAATCCAGAATTTGAATTACCCGGGAGAGAATAATGATGCAATTACTTGGGAAGAAATAAATGAAATCGTTGATCAGTCCGAAATCCCCGAAAATGAGAAACAGATCCACAGACAAATTTTGTGGCATCGAAAACATGTGTTCCGGAAAAACACGGGTAGAATCTCTGTGTATCAACACGAATTAAAAATCACAACAGATACACCTGTAGTGGCGCATGCATATGATGTTCCATTAGTGCATCGGGATAAAGTTGATAAAGAGATTGAGAAATTGATCAAATATGAGATAATTCAAAGGTCGAGTAGTCCATGGGTTAACCCCATAATACCAGTGATCAAAAAAGACGACTCTGTTAGAATCTGCCTAGACGCAAGAAAACTGAATCAAGTAATGGAGAGTAGCCATGAATCGGTTCCAAACATCGATGAGGTGTTTCAAAAATGTCACTCTGCTAAAATCATGACGACACTGGACTTGACAAATAGTTTTTGGCAAATACCATTGCACCCTGATTCGATGAAATACACAGCTTTCAGATACCGTGGTCGAGTATATGAATTTAAAGTCACGCCTTTCGGATTGAAGACAAGCACGGCGGCCTTATTACGGGGTTTAGATATTGTACTACAGGGTCTCGGAGACCACGTGATAAATTGTGTTGATGATTTGTTATGCTTTTCCTCCAGCTTTGAGGAACATATGAGACATCTAGATGAATTGCTAGAGAGATTAGAAAGTCACGGAATGACCATCAAATTAAAGAAGGCGAGATTCTTCCGCAAAGAAGTTGAATTTCTGGGACATATTTTAACCACCGAGGGTATAAAACCCCAGCCAGAAAAAATACAGGCTATTCATGATTTTCCAGCTCCGCGAAATTTAAAGCAATTAAGGGGTTTTCTCGGGCTAATAAATTATTATACAAAATTCACGAAAAATCATGCAGCAGAGACGATCCCTCTTTTAAAATTATTAAGAAAAGAAACAAAATGGAATTGGGGAGATGAAGAAAGAATCGCCTTTCAAAAAATCAAAGAATTATTCATGAATGACATCTTGCTTAAACATCCGGACCCAAATAAAGAATACATGTTACAAACCGACGCGAGTCATTATGCGTTGGGAGGCACTCTCGCCCAATATGATCATAATAACGAATTGTCAGTGGTCATGTTTGTTAGTAGGACGCTGAAAGGACCTGAGCTAGCGTACACCACTACAGAAAAAGAATTGCTCGCGATCGTAGGGTCATTAAAGAAATTGAGAACGTATCTTTTTGGGGCGAAAATTCGAGTCATTACAGACCACCAAGCTATAACCTTCTTGAAAAATAGTCAATTGTTGAGTGAACGACTAACACGATGGATTTTGGCTATCCAGGATTATGATATAAAGTTTGAATATTGTCCTGGAGCACGAAATATTGTCGCGGATGTTTTAAGTCGTGTAAATCCACCGGATACGGGGGGCAGACGGGGAAAAGAACTAATTATTAACACCATGCTTGCTACAAAACCTTCCCGAGAGTTAGAACAAATGATTAAGAATATGGGAGACTGGCAAACGAGGGATGAAAATCTCCGTCAAATAAAAGTTAAAGTTGAGAACCAAGAGAACCCTGAAAATAGTAAATTTGAAATAAACAACAACATTTTGTTGAAATCAAGTAAAATCATGCTACCAAAAAGAATATTCCGTCAATTAGTCTCAGAAACACATCAAATGTATGGCCATATTGGTGCCAAGAAAGTTTGGAAAATAATTCAGGAAGATTTCGCTTATCCAAAAATGTATCACTTAGTAAGAAAAATCCTCGCTTATTGTGATTCGTGTCAACGGAATAAAGTCGCGAATCAGCACTCGTATGCCGCACAGCAAAATATCATTCCCGAGGGGCCAGGAGATATCGTGTCGATCGATTATTTTGGTCCCTTGCCACCCTCTCAAGGGGGAATGAAACACATCCTCGTCACAATAGATGCTTTCTCAAAATTCGTAGTACTATATCCCTTAAAAGCCGCAACTGCTCCAGCCACAATAAACAAAATTTTCAACCATTATATCCCTGAACATGGTAAACCAAGAAAGTTGCAGTTTGATCACGGGACTCAATTCACTTCTCGTCTTTGGTTACAAAAATTAGCGAGCGAGGGAATCCAACCTATCTTTTCATCCATTAGACATCCCCAGGGCAATATTGTTGAGAGGGTTAATCGAGAAATAGGCAGGTTTTTCCGAACATTTTTAGTCGAAAAACATACGGACTGGATTAAATGGGTAGCAGTCATTCAAGATTGCATGAACGAAACCTACCATGAGACAACCGAAATGACACCAATAGAAATTCAAAAGAATGAAAAGCCGAAAAGAATCTGGAATAATTGGTTGAAGATTAAAAAAAATGATAACCTAACGAATGAACATGACGATCCGGTCGAAAGAAGACTCATGTTGGCGCGAAACAGAATCGAAAGAAAAGGGCGGCGAAGAGCCGAAAAATTTGACCGAAGCCATAAGTTAATTCAATTTCAAGTTGGCGATTTAGTCTTAGCGAAAGCTTGTAACGTGAGCGACCCTGTCAACAAAAAGATGGCAAAATTTTTCTCAATATACGAGGGCCCATATAAGATTAAAAAGCAAGTCGCCACGGCGACATTTATAATTGAAAACCCTGAAAATGGCGTGGAAAGGGGCATGTACCATACCGCGAATTTAAAAAAGTACGAAGTTCAAATGGAAAATGAAAATGACGAATAGTGTCGATACATTGGAACGTTGACATGAGAAAAATCAAAAAATTTCACGGGTTGGAAAGATTCTCGGGAAAGAACGGTCATGTTACCCTATATTCTCTACGGACGACTCTTGCAGTGACCGACTTCACACCTCAGAAAAAATTTTCGAGCAATTTGTCCCTTTAAACCAGAGCCACATGTATAGCAGACGTTCACGAGCAAAAATTGAAGAAAAGTTAAGGAAATAAGGTAAACTCTCCACTTAAATCGTATTAAAACAATGAATTAAGCAGACGGAAAGGGTCTAAACGTAAAATTAAAATCATTCCTAGAGAGACATGGACGTATCGACGCAAACAATCGACCCGATCGAAAGGAAAAACTTTTCGATGCAGACAGGTGG
Source organism: Venturia canescens (assembly GCF_019457755.1). Classification (NCBI taxonomy): domain Eukaryota; kingdom Metazoa; phylum Arthropoda; class Insecta; order Hymenoptera; family Ichneumonidae; genus Venturia; species Venturia canescens. The sequence goes on along the minus strand of NC_057431.1, from coordinate 16,047,599 downwards.
TTGCGGAGAGTGGGAGGTGAGAGAAAAGGAAGAGGGATCGAAGGAGGTAGAAAGATTTCCGGCGGGATATAAGAAGATCGGGAAGGGACGGTCAATAAAACAGGCCACGGCGAGTCAGACCGCAGCGCCCAAAAACAAAGGGACGCAGGTATTTCTGTGGCGGCTCGTGCCCATCGAAATCGGTGAGGGAAAAAGATCTGACCCTAACAGGCTCAAGGATTTCATCAAGGAGTCCCGATTCCGCCAAATTGTCGAGGAGTTTCGACTCCCCACTCTTCTCTCTCCGATTCGTGACGAACCCGGGGAGGAAAATTTCAAAGTACCTCTCACAACCGGGGAGTGGGCTTCCACTCGGAAAAAGAAGGCAATGGAAGAAAGGGAAATAGAACTAAGAAAAAGGAGAAGGGAAGCGGAGAAGAGAGAAAGACAAAAATATAGAGAAGAAATGGCTAACATCAACGAATGGAGGGAATGGAAGCCGGAAGAGTTCTATTGGAAAGAAAGGGAAGGGAGTGAAGAATAGGGTGTGCTCCGGCGTTATTATGAACAATTAAAATTTTTTTTTAAGGAATCCATCGTGTTTCCTTACGTGACTTAGAGTGAAGAATAGGGTGTGCTCCGGCGTTATTATAAACCAAGTGATATTTTTTTTAAGGAACCCAGCGGGTTTCCTTACGTGACTTAGAGAATAGGGTGTGCTCCGGCGTTATGAAGAACAAAGAAAAGTTTTTTTTTAAGGAATCCAGCGTGCTTCCTTACGTGATTTAGAACACTAAGAACAAAGTGATTTATTTTTGGAAACATATCACGCATTTTTGTTACATTTTTTTTTTGGCAAGGAATTTAGTGCAATTTTTCTTTTTTTTCTTTTCATTTTGACAAATATTAACCAGATAGATTTTTTGTTTGAGATTGGGTGAAGTCTCTTAAAATTCGCGACGATCAATGCCGAACATTATTCACCAAGCGAAATATTTTTTTTTTGATAATCAAACAAAGCGCAGATATATTTTTGTTCAAAGGAGAAGTGAAATCATTGGAGAAACTGGAGTTTTTTTTTATTAGAGAAGGACCAAATAAGCGACACTTTTCTATGCGGGAAAATAGAAAGCCTACATTTTTTGACCTCAAATGATTTTTTTTTGAGCAGAATATCAAATGAATAGATTTTTTTTTGAGTTACAAACGCTACACAGACAAGCTATTTTTGTTTTTGAAGGACTGTGATAGAGCAAAGATTATATTTTTTTTTTGATAAGTCAGTTGAGGATAAGAATTTTTTTTGTGAAATAACAAAGATATCACGATAAGTTCTCTTTACTGTAAAAAAATGTTACGAGTATTATTATTTTTTTTTGTTATCTATCGAGCATCTAATGCCGACAGAGTGGAACCGAGTCCGACAAAACAATTTGTCGAGACGAAAGACTGAATAAAGACAAGATTTATTTTCTTTTGAAACAGAACGAATTTTGGTATTTTTCTTTCCCTTTAAACACAGGCTAATATTATCCAAGGTGTCAAATAAATAGAAAACTCGGAATTCGCCTGAAATTGCCACAACTTTTCAAATTTATCAAGAGTTTTGTTCTCATTACTGTTATTATTTCAAGTGACATCAAAATTAAGAATCTCAAACGTCACTAAAAGAGAGGGCAGCACTTTAGCTGAATGGTAGGGATAAAAATTGTAAACCCCCACTCCCCGAATCGACGAATCAGAGCATCGCAGACAGAAAAAGAGGGAGGCGGCCGCACGAAAAGAGGGAGGCGCCGAAGCAGTATAAAACCGGGTGAACCGAGCAACTGCTCAGCAGTCAGCAACCAGCCAAGTTGGTAGCAACACCTCGAACTCGAACAAACTCATCAGCTCGTATCCAGCCAACAAAAATGATTCACCAAGTCGTTCCTGGCGTCCAGATGCCATCACCATGGCCAATCAGCTGGGAAGGCACCTTCGATATACAAATCCTGGAGTTTCTCAACCCCACGAATTTCACATATACTAAACCAATCAAGCTGGAGGAGCTGGGCAAATTTGAGGAGGAGATGCTTTTCGACATCGTCGGCGGACACCCGTATACGGGGCCAACATCGAACAACTATTATGCTGTCATGGAAGGGGATAGTATGTGTCGAGGTGAACTACTACACATAGAAGATGGCGAGGCAACTCTAAAACTTATTGATTGGGGCACAACTCTTGTCCATCCGCTCCATGATCTATTCAAACTACCTCTTAAATATGACGCAATACCACCATTCTGTACAAAGGCTTACATCGGCAATATCCAGCCCTTCCACGGAGATCGGTGGGAGATGACCTGCAGTACTCATTACAAACAAAAATTGGTCAACAAAACGTCAAGAATCACCATTATCAGAGACCATCCGACCCGAGAGGGACACGAGGTGGAACTTTTCATCACTCCATATCAAATCAACCTAGGAGAGACCCTTGTAAAAAATCAATTTGCTCAATACGGTGAATACGACTACTGCCTTCTCGATGATATCCAATGTTCATCACCTGCGGAGATCCACTATCTTCCGGATGGGGAGCTTCCAGCATCATTCGATCCAGTGGCCACAGAAATTAGCCAACTCGAACATCTAGAGTTTCTGGATCTGGAGTTGGAACAGGAAAAAGAGGTTGAGCTTATGACCTAACTACTTCACCCACGAGCCCCTCAACATCGGCAAGGAGCTCATCAACACCTTCCAAGGCCACCGCCATCATCACCACCGTCGACCATCGCCCTGTCCTCCCATTGCCCCGATTTAGCATTGCGTTCTTTACAATTAACTATTATATTTTTTTTTGAGAACAAAAACAAAATTTTCGAGTCTCAAATTTCCTTTTTTGTTCTGGGGGGCGTTGAGACGAACTAGATCATAGAGCGTACGGCCTTACCGACGGAAATTAGCGATACGCGTATCACTCAACGAGAGGCGCCAGCGTACGGGCTCGCTTATCGACCCGCACCACATAGATCACCCGAAGAATCAATTTTCATTAATTCCATTGAATAAATCATCTCTCGTCAACAACAAAAGACTGAATTGAATAAGAAATTTTGGTGCGAACTAACCAGTGGCAATGTCAGAGCAAATCAATTTCATAAAATAAGAAAAACTTATCAAACAATTTCAAAGCAATCAATTCAAATTTAAATAGTTTTCGCGCGTCACTGCGACTAAGGCTCGTAAGAGCCAATCAAAAAACTCCGCCAATAGGCGAATTTTTCAAATCTCCAATAAGAAAATTACTTAGTCTCCATTGGCGAGTATGAATTATTGCACAGGCGCGGTTCATTAAAACGAAATTTCACTATTGGTCGAAATTAAGCGACCAATAATAAAGTACACCGAGGATAAAATTAGCCAACCAGGAATTTTAGAGCAAACGAAGGTTCGAGATCTTAATAAGCGAGCGAGCCCGCCAAATTATTATGATTATTTCGCGTTGTTGTATCGACTCAGTATAAAAAGGCATCGAGAGCGAGTCTCGGTAGCCAGTCTTGCCCTCATCACGCTTGACTCGCTTCCGCACGCCGATCTGAGACTGAGCAACTCAGATCCGCACACGCAATTTACCAGCCGATTCTGACTTCGCAACTCAGAATCCGCTTTGCAAAACGTAGATCACCACCGACTCAGTTTGGAAGGGCAGGCCCCATTCGGCTCCGTTTGGGTTCAAGATTTCCACTCTGAGGCACCGATCTGGCCAGAAGGGCGGGGACAGTTCGACCATCCATAAAAAAAAAACTTGGAAATCGATGCCTCATTCTTCTTATTTGATTCGAACAGCTAAATCAATTGAAAAAAATTCCATCTAATTTACGTGCAGCATTAAAATTTATTATATCAATTCGAGGCCAAGTATTTTCTAATGAATTGAAAAAAGTTACCACTTGAGTTACGTGCAGCACTAAAATTTATGATATCAATCAGTGGACAAGTATTTTATTAGTAACTCCAAATTTTGACATTATTAAATGGTTCTAAGAAGCTTTTAAATCCAAAAAAAATCACATGAAAGCTAGTCATTCGTTACTCTATGGTGGCAAAGACTTATAAGAAAATCGATTTTTCTCAGACTTTCAGGATCCTTGGTATTATTCACAAAATTCAACGTCGATTGGATCGATACAAATTATGTTTAAATAAGTGTTAAAAGTACTTGTCCGGCCCATCACTTTCCGTTTAAATTGTTTATCCAAATAAAAATCAGGGCTTGTCTAGAACTGATGGTTCACAAGTCACAAGTATTCATGCAGAGGGAATTGAGAGAATTATCTTCAAGTAATTTTTACTTAGTTCCACTAATTCAATAAAAAACGGAAACAAATTATTCCGCAATATACAAGGGATTTTATTCTGCATCGATAAATGAAACCAATTGTACATAATATATATGTTCAAGCTTCCAAAATAACTCTCCAGTTTATATTCAATGATGTCAATTTTTACTTCCTACTTATTCTTCCAGCGAACGAATTCCATACGGAATAAGAACTAACCGATACTATTATTAAAAGCATTAAACTAATAATGAATCGCATTTCAACAAATTTTTAACCAGATTCTGCCGTACAATTTCGTTTTTTTATGATTGATTTTTTATTGAATGAATAGTGATGGGCCGGACAAGTACTTTTAACACTTATTTAAACATAATTTGTATCGATCCAATCGACGTTGAATTTTGTGAATAATACCAAGGATCCTGAAAGTCTGAGAAAAATCGATTTTCTTATAAGTCTTTGCCACCATAGAGTAACGAATGACTAGCTTTCATGTGATTTTTTTTGGATTTAAAAGCTTCTTAGAACCATTTAATAATGTCAAAATTTGGAGTTACTAATAAAATACTTGTCCACTGATTGATATCATAAATTTTAGTGCTGCACGTAACTCAAGTGGTAACTTTTTTCAATTCATTAGAAAATACTTGGCCTCGAATTGATATAATAAATTTTAATGCTGCACGTAAATTAGATGGAATTTTTTTCAATTGATTTAGCTGTTCGAATCAAATAAGAAGAATGAGGCATCGATTTCCAAGTTTTTTTTTTATGGATGGAATTATCAGCAAACACGATACCATCAATGTACTTGTCCCAACCTTTTTTTCCCTAGGGGAAGTTTATGGTTTGATATCACGTCTTTTTTCTCGAAAGTTCCTTATTTATGTTTTGATGAATATATAATTTTAATTTAAATTGCTATGAATTATTTACGATTTACTGCTTATAACGTTGGTTTCCACGAAAAACGACCTATTTTTCGTCAAAATTGTGCTAGAAATATTTCGTCACAAGTCTATCCTTGGACTTTGGCGATTTTTTTCCTTGTATTCTAATATGTTTTGTCAATTAAGAACCAAAGAGCATGGTGGAAAGCGGGTTGGAGGCCGAGATATAATTTTCGGCTTATAACGTTGGTTTTCACGAAAAAAGACCTATTTTTCGTCAAAATTCTACTGGAAATATTTCGTCACAGGTCTGTTGTTGGACTTCAGCGATTTTTTTCCTTGTACTCTAATATGTTTTGTCAATTAGGAACCCAAAAGCACGGTGGAAAGCGGGTTGGAGGCCGAGATATGATTTTGGCTTGTAACATCGGATTCGTTGAAAAAAGACTGATACCGCACAATCAGTATACTAGTGAAGAACATTATACACTAATGCTGTAGGATTGTAATATATTTGATATTTTCTTACGGTTCGAAATCATTTTTGTTGTGTGATTTAAGAAGTTTTGTTTACATTTTTTGTGGTATAATGCGAAAACGAGCGATCATCAATGTAATTGTCCAAATTTTTTTTCTCCGAGAAAGGATTTTTACGGCTTGATATCAAATCTTTTTTCTGTGGTAGTTCTAAACCACGAAAAATATTCTTAAATAAGATTTTCTCAAGTTCTCCAATGTTTCTATTGTGATATTTAAAAATAATTCTCCTTTCTCCAATGATTTTCTTTAAGTTTTGTACAATTTATAACAGTTTGATATTCTTCGAATGTTTGAAGTGATATCCTCAATTTTTCAACCATTTCGAACGTGTCTATAATTTTGTGGGATTAAAATCATATTCCGTAAGGTTTTTCAATATTTTGTATCATTGTGGAATTTTCCCCCTTCATTTATAAATTTTGTTTTCATCTGTTTTGATGAAATCATTGTGAATAAAGAAAACATGAAGATTTTTCAATGAAACGAATTTTTCGATTGATTTTCCTTAAAATTTGACAGAAGGAGAAAGAATAAAATATATATAATGTTCACCAAGTCCACCAGAATTCGCAATTTTCACATATGTTTAATGAATTCTAATGCTAGTTATTTTTATTTCATTAAAAAACGTGCTTCCAAGGACTTTTTGAAGCAATCTTTTCCATTCGTATTATCATTCCCAGAGATAGAAAGTTGAGGCACCCACGTCAATGCACAAAATTTTCAAACTCTGCATGTAGCCACCAAGGTTCAACCGGACAAAAGAAAAAGTATGAAGTGCGTCAAGACCAACAGAATTGCTTACTTTTTAATATGAGCATTGCATTTTGAAAACATAACTTCTTATGCCATTCATAAACAGGCCATCGCTGACTTTTTGTATCATTCATCATTATTTTGTATTATTGATTATTATTTATAATCCATTTCCAAATCCTATAATTCATGTATAATTTTTATTATTTGTAGATATCCATATTCCATAATCAAAAAAAGGAAGTACTAATACCTGGCATGCATGTCAATACACAGAATTTTCCAAATTTGCAAGTATTCGCTGCGATTTATTCATCTAAATTTTGGTACAGACAGAAAAAATTACCACCGATTCATAAAATTTATTATGCCAAAACTAAAAGGAAAAAAGACAGCGCACTTGAAAGTGAACAGAACGCATAATTGTTTCATGTATCTCATTCATATATTACAGTTGGAACCAAAAAGTGAAAAGATTGGCACACCTACCGCTTCGCAGGAATATCAAAGTTCATAGGTATTCGCTGCGTACCAGTAATACAAACGTTGGTGCTATGGGGCAAAAAACTTTAAAATTACCCGAACCACATTTTTGAAACTTATTATGGCATATTCAATAAATAAAGTGACAGATACGCTGCATGTTGAAGTAAATCAAATAGTGTAATTTAGTATGTCTCCATGGTTATACACAGACAAAATATTTGATCACATCCAGAAATGATCAGGCGTAGACTCACACACATGAATTTTTTAATCCATAATGTCAATCGTAAACATGGTCTGGAAATACTCAATATACGTGTCGCTTCATCATGTTGTCAAACTTAAGATGTGTTCATTGCATTTGGAAGATACAAATTTTGATATCACGAAAAATAAGCAACCAATTCCTTATTGAAATGAATTTCCAAATTCATCATGCAACAATCAAGTGAATATCTATGTATTTACATGGCCCAAAGATATTTTAAAAGTCGTGTTTGTAAACAAGCAATCATGAAAACTTTTTGTTATGAATTTTCCAATTTATTGACATCAATATGAGGAAATAGAAATACGAATGTCACTCGAATTGTCTAGAGAATGAATAGAAATTGGTATGGATACACTGTAAGCTAAGGAGGTGGGAAAAAGGGCCCGGTGAACACGGCCAAACGAAATGAAAGAAAATATGACAATAATACATTGAATTAGACACTTTTACTTGACCGAAGTTTTTCAACATTTATTTGCTTTCATTTACATACAATCACGCATATTTTTTCTATAATGCAATTACACAACATAAAATTTCTGTTTGGAAAGAACGTTTGAGAGGTTATATAATGAGCGAAAGTTTATTTTTCTCACATAACTCCCGTTGAAAATTTTTGAAGAACCAGAACCAGGATTGCAACAAAATTATGTCATAGATAAACGTAAAATCAAAGAATTTGTACAAGGAGAAATTTCCCAATACTAATATATGTTCTATATAACAAACACTCGCGAACCGATTGCGATGAGCGTAAACTAACCCACATGGTTTTCACAAAACTTACATAACATTTTTTTTTTATAGTCATATAAGAATTTTGAATCGAATTCATACAGCTCGCACTATTTCTCCGAAATTTTATCATTCAGATCGCTGTTGCTATTAATTTGCTCATGCCATCAAAAACTGACAGATGGCGATGTACTATATATCACGTCAAAGTCACTATATGTCTGGTTTTCGTAATACTGTATGACACCACATACCGATATTTTTAATAAAATAAATACATATTTAACACTTTATTAGATGAAAAATATTTTTTTGTCACCCCGCACTTCGTAATGTCGAAAATCCGTTTGTTATAACATCAATAACTGACGGCTGACTGATGGTCTTGTATATATATTCATAAACTGTATTCCGCTGGAACGGTACAGCAAGTGTCCTGACCAATCACAACTCATTATTTCTGTAGCCGGGATCCCGGGACCCGAGCTTCCATAGAAATGGGTTATAGCTGGCATCAAGAGGCCTTTGATGGTGTTCTGTACAGACACAGTAAATCCATAGATGTGTTAGTAACTTTTGCATAATCTTGAGCCCGTGCAAAGTTTTTTCTCAGCAATTACGCCACCGATCGTATTGATTTTGGGCGCAATCGAAAGAGAATTTCTTAATTAGCTGAAAGTTCAATTTTCAAAGTCGTACATAACTCATAGGCTTCGCAATTAAAGAAAATCACATGCCAATTTTACCCCCACCACCGCGAATCGTTTTATTCAGAGATCTCGGCGAGAGCCTCGGGCCAGCGGACGACAGGGCTGTCAAATGTACTTGTCCCGAGACTCTACCGAGTCTCTTGATTTCGTTCTGGACCAAGATTTCTGCCAGATTACCCATCCCTCTCCTGCCAAGAGGGCGGTGACCGTTCGGCTCCGTTCGGTCACAAGATTCTTGGGGGAGTCCTTCCTTCCATGCCAGGAGGGCGGGGGCAGTTCGGGTTCGTTCTGCCTTAAGATTCCTGGGTGGACTGAATTCCGGTTGACAGGTGCCAACGTTTAAGGCAAAAACTTAAGATCGACTTGACTTTTGTAAGAAATAAATTATTTAATTTGCGAAATCAATTATTTAATTTGTGAAATCAATTATTTAATTTGCGAAATCAGTTATTTAATTTGCGAAATCGATTATTCAATTTGCGACATCAATTATTTAGTTTGCGAAATCGATCAGTTAATTTGCGAAATCAATTATTTAATTTGCGAAATCAAGTCGCGAAATTTGTTCTTTAATTTGCGAAATGTATTCTTGAATTTGCGACATTAATTCTTTAATTTGCGAAATATAATTTGCGAAACCTGCTTTTTAAATTGCGAAAATAATTCTTTAACTTGCGAAAATTAAATTGCGAAATTAATTCCTGAAATTGCGAAATCAATTCCTTAATTGACGAAATCAATCTTTAAAGGCGAGATCAAGTCATTGGCGTGCGATCATATTTTTATAAAAGAAAAATACCAAAAGCAATAAGGACAAGTCCCTTTTGCGCGAACCAAAATTCTCATTGTACACGACTCAGAAACCACATTTTGAATAAACTTTTTGTTTCTTCACAGATCTTTCCTCTCACTTTTGTTTTTCTTTCATGCCTGCTCCTTGACTCTATAAGAAGCTCGAATCTACGTGTAACGGGGTGGTCTAACAGAGAAAAGTACCGTTACAATATATTTCTCCATGGTTTTCGTGGTCTAAGTAGATTCCTTCATGGTTTTCGCAGTCGAGGTCGACGACTCTACAGTTTTCGGTGTCCAGGTATGTTTCTCTCGGGTTTTCGTGGTCTAGGATAATTCCTCCATGGATTTCGATGTCTAGGTATGTTCCTCCATGGTTTTCTATGTCTAGACATGTTTCTCTCGAGTTTTCGTGGTCTAAGATAATTCCTCCATGGTTCTCGATGTCTAGGTATGTTCATCCATGGTTTTCAATGTATGCATATGTTTCTCCATGGTTTTGGTGATCTAGGTAGATTCCTCCAAGGTTTTCATGGTCTAGGTATATTTCTTCATGGTTTTCGCAGTCGAGGTTGACGGCTCCAAAGTTTTTGATGTCCAGGTATGTTTCTCTCGGGTTTTCGTGGTCTAGGATAATTCCTCCATGGGTTTCGATGTCTAGGTATGTTCCTCCATGGTTTTCGTGGTCCAGGTAGATTCCTTCATGGTTTTCGTGGTCTAGGTATGTTTCTTCATGGTTTTCGCAGTCGAGGACGACGACTCCACAGTTTTTGATGTCCAGGTATGTTTCTCTCGGGTTTTCGTGGTCTAGGATAATTCCTCTATAGGTTTCGATGTCTAGATATATTCCTCCATGGTTTTCGATGTCTACGTGGACAGCTCCATACTGTTCGTTTGCGGGGTATGCTTCTCCTTGGCTTTCGTCGGCTAAGTATGTTTCTACATAGTTTTCGATGTCCAGGTGTATTATTCCATCATTTTTTTTATGTCTAGGTATGTCCCTCCATGGTTTTCGTTTTTTTTTTCATGGTTTTAGTGCGCGAGGTCGCCGGCTTCATAGTTATCGATGTCTAGGTATGTTTCTCAATATTTTTCGTGGTCTAGGTTGACGCCTCAACAGTTTTCGATGGCTAGGTCTGTATTTACATAGTTTTTGTTCTCTAGGTATATTGTTCCATCATTTCCGTGATCTAGGTCGATGGCTCTATAACTTTCGATGTCTAGGTATGTGTTTACATAGTTTTCAATGTCTAGGTATATTCCTCCATGGTTTCGGATGTCCAGGTATATTTCTCCATAGTTTTCAACGTCTAGGTATGTTCCTTCATGATTTTCGTGGTCCAGGTATATTCCGCCATGTTTTTTGATGCTAAGTCAACAATTCCATACTTTTTGATGTCTGGATATGTTTCTCCATGGTTTTCATGGTCTAGGTCGTCGGCTCCATTGTTTTCGATGGCTACGTCGACAGCTTTATGGTTTTCGATGGCTAGGAATATTTCTTCATGGCTTTCGCCGTCTCGGTATGTTTTTACATGCTTTTCGAGGTCTAGATCAACGGCTCGGCAGTTTTCAATGTCCAGGTATGTTTTCCCATTGTTTTCGTGGACTAGATCGACGACTTCATAGTTTTCACTATCCCGGTCGATAACTTTATAGTTTCCGATGTTGAGGTGAATTTGTCTATGGTTTCCGGTATGAAGGTCAACGGCTCCATAGTTTCCGATGGTGCAGTCAGTTTTTCTAAGGATGACTACGTGGACGACCGCATGGTTTTCGATGTCTAGATTGACGACTGCATGGTTTTCGATATCTTGGTCGATGGCTCTATTGTTTTCGATGTCTAGGTTGGCGACTATAGGGTTTTCGATGTCTAGGTGGATGCCTTCATATTTTTCAATATATATTCGACAATTTTATATTTTCCGAGGTAGACGGTGCAATGGTTTGCAATATATTTCCTCATAGTTATCGATATCTAGATCGGCGATTTAACAGTCTGCATTGAGAAAGCATGTTCTGACGTTATAGAAGACCATGAAAAAGTATCACTGGACACAAATAACTATAAAGCTGTCGTCTTAGATATTAAATAGCATGGAAACGTTTCTTTGGACATTGCAAACCATTGACAGTATCCATGTCAACATGGAATCCATTGAAAGAGAAGAAGTAGAAGAAGATAGTTTCATAAATCAATTTTCCAAATAAACAAATGGAGCTTTCCAAAAAAAGGAATAGAAAATGAAAATATCATCCCATTGCATAGAAATTTCCCAATCTTTCATCAGAAAATTCGATATGCTGAATGGATAATCAAAATCGTCACCATTATTGCTTGTAAAAGGTTTCAACTCACATGAACATAACCGCACAGTTTTCGTCCATCTACATAGAAAAATTGGCTGTGTCGATTGCTTTTGGCACATAGAGAAAAGCACTCAACTTGAAACAAATCGTTTTAAAAATTTTCGTCGAAGACGAGGAATGTATTTTTTTTCTTAAGAAAATATTGTCACGCCTCTAAAAAATAAGCTAATTAGAAAAAAAATAATTGACAATGTCAAAAAAGAACGCCAATTATTAAAAGGTCGCGACCGTAGTTTCCAATAATTTTCTATATTTGCATTATCAATAAAAAACTTCAAAATATAAAAAAAAATGAGATCGTTTTCTGAAGCTAACAAATATAGTGAATGAAATACGATTCCTATATAGTTGTCACGTCTCGCAAAAAGAAGTGAAATCAGTAAATATTAAAACTTCAAAAAGTAAAAAAGGCACGCCAAGTATTAAAAGGTCGTGACCGTTGTTTTAAATGATTTTATATATTCGCATTTTCAATAAATAAATTTAAAAAAATGTTTAACTTGTAAAAAATATGAGATCTATTGTAACATATACAGTGTATGAATTACGTTTCCTGTAGGAATTTTGAATTTTGGAAATAAAAAAAAATGAGATCATTTTCTAACCTAGCCAAGTACAGTGAATGAATTAAGGTTCTTGTGGAATTCATTCGTGTAAACTTTTAGCCCTAATTCCTCGCTTATTCAGAAAAATTTTCCAGCAAACGTCACAGAGCAACAAAGGTTTCTCGAATGATTCTGCAATTATTAAGAGATTATCATCTGTTTTTATGCTAGCTCGGGTTATAAACTTAAAACAGTTTACGCGTACAGGTGCATGCATTGTATCTATACGATGTACTGCACAAATTCATTTTCAACATTACACACAAGCTTGGCGTGCATGGTTTTCAATCGGATTAGAATATACTTGGCCTCGAATTGATATAATAAATTTTAATACTGAACATAAATTAGATAGAATTTATTGAAATTGGTTTAGTTGTTTGAATCAAATAAGAAGAATGAGGCATCGGTTTCCAAAATGATTTTAAGCGCGATTGTTCGGTTTTTTATTTTTTACTTGTTATTTGATTTCTTTGACACTTTAAAAAATAGATACAGATTAGTTTTTTTTAAAGATAATGTTTTTTCAAGATTTGTGAAATTTTTTTCGAATTGTTTTGTATTTTTTTTATAAAATAATTTTCTTGACAATTTAAAAAAAATTCTTCTACAAGTTTTTTTTTATGGATGGAATTATCAGTAAACGAGGGACCAACAATGTACTTGTTTCCACCGTTTTTTTTCCTAGGGGAAGTTTATGGTTTGATATCACGTCTTTTTTCTCAAAAGTTCCTTATTTATGTTCAGATGACTATTAGGGTGTTTCAAAAAAAAAGTAATATTTTTTTTGCTCAACTAACTGGTTGAGAAGTTACTTTGGTTCAAAAAAAGATAATCCTGTAAAGGATAACTCTAAATATAAAAATTTAGAGGTTGTTCACGTTGATTAACATGGGAAAAACGTCTTTGCGGGTTTAGAGCTTCAAATCTTTTCAACGGACATTGTAACCCCTAGGAAAAAAAAGGTTGGGACAAGTACATTGGTGGTCCCTCGTTTGCTGATAATTCCATCCATAAAAAAAACTTTAAAAATATTTTCTTTTTAAATTGTCAAAAAAATGATTTTATAAAAAAAAATACAGAACAATTCGAAAAAATTTTCACAAATCTTGAAAAAACATTATCTGTAAAAAAAACTAATCTGTATCTATTTTTTAAAGTGTCAAAAGAATCAAATAACAAGTAAAAAATAAAAAACCGAAAAATTGCGCTTGAAATCATTTTGGAAACCGATGCCTCATTCTTCTTATTTGATTCGAACAGCTAAATTAATTGAAAAAAATTCCATCTAATTTACGTGCAGCATTAAAATTTATTATATCAATTCGAGGCCAAGTATTTTCTAATGAATTGAAAAAAGTTACCACTTGAGTTACGTGCAGCACTAAAATTTATGATATCAGTCGAAGGACAAGTAAATTATGAGTAACTCCGAATTTCAACATTATGGAATTGGTCTAAGAAGCTTTTAAATCCAAAAAAATTACATGCAAGCTAGTCATTTCTTACTCTATGGTGGCAAAGACTTATAAGAAAATCGATTCTTTTCAGACTTTCAGGAGCTTCTGATATTATTCACAATATTGGACGTCGATTGGATCGATACAAATTATGTTTGAATATGAGTTAAAAGTACTTGTCCGGCCCATCACTATTCATTCAAATAAAAATCAATGATAAAAAAACGAAATTGTACGGCAGAATCCGGTTAAAAATTTATTGACATGCGATTTATTATTAGTTTAATGTTCTGAATAACAGTATAGGTTAGTTATACCGAATGAAATTCGGTATAACTAACGGAAAAAGTGAGAAGTAAAAATTGCCGTCATTCCAATACCAACTGGGGAGTTATTTTTGGAAGCTTGAACATATTTAATGTGCAAAATGTTTTTTATTTATCGATGCACAATAACATCCCTTGTATAGTACAGGACAATTCGTTTCCATTCTTATTCAATTAGTGCAATTAAGGAAATATTACTTGAGGATAACTCTCTAAATTCGCTCTGCATGAATATTTGTGCTCGATCAGTTCTAGAGAAGCCCTGATTTTTATTTGAATAAACAATTTTAATGGAAAGTGATGGGCCGGACAAGTACTTTTAACTCATATTTAAACATAATTTGTATCGATCCAATCGACGGCCAATATTGTGAATAATATCAGAATCTCCTGAAAGTCTGAATAGAATCGATTTTCTTATAAGTCTTTGCCACTATAGAGTAAGAAATGACTAGCTTGCATGTGATTTTTTTGGATTTCAAAGCTTCTTAGACCAATTCCATAATGTTGAAATTCGGAGTTACTCATAATTTACTTGTCCTTCGACTGATATCATAAATTTTAGTGCTGCACGTAACTCAAGTGGTAACTTTTTTCAATTCATTAGAAAATACTTGGCCTCGAATTGATATAATAAATTTTAATGCTGCACGTAAATTAGATGGAATTTTTTTCAATTAATTTAGCTGTTCGAATCAAATAAGAAGAATGAGGCATCGGTTTCCAAAATGATTTCAAGCGCGATTTTTCGGTTTTTTATTTTTTACTTGTTATTTGATTCTTTTGACACTTTAAAAAATAGATACAGATTAGTTTTTTTTACAGATAATGTTTTTTCAAGATTTGTGAAAATTTTTTCGAATTGTTCTGTATTTTTTTTATAAAATTATTTTTTTGACCATTTAAAAAGAAAATATTTTTAAAGTTTTTTTTATGGATGGAATTATCAGCAAACGAGGGACCAACAATGTACTTGTCCCAACCTTTTTTTTCCTAGGGGAAGTTTATGGTTTGATATGACGTCTTTTTTCTCAAAAGTTTCTTATTTATGTTCAGTTGACTATAGGATTTTAGTTTAAATTTCCATGAATTATTTATGATTTTCGTCTTATAACGTTGGTTTTCACGAAAAAAAGACCTATTTTTCGTCAAAATTGTACTGGACATATTTCGTCCAGGTCTGTCCTCGGAATTCGGCGATTTTTTCCCTTGTACTCTAATATGTTTTGTCAATTAGAAACCCAAGAGCACGGCCGCAAGCGGGTTGGAGGCCGGGATATGATTTTCGGCTTATAGCGTAGGTTTCCACGAAAAAAGACCTATTTTTCGTAAAAATTGAACTGGAAATATTTCGTCACAGGTTTGTTCTTGGACTTTGGCGATTCTTTTCCTTGTACCTTAATATGTTTTGTCAATTAGGAACCAAAGAGCACGATGGAAAGCGGGTCGGAGGCCGAGATATGATTTTCGGCTTATAACGTTGGTTTCTACGAAAAAAGACCTATTTTTCATCCAAATTGTACTGAAAATATTTCGTCACAGGTCTCTCCTTGGACTTTGGCGAGTTTTTTCCTTGTACTCTAATATGTTTTGTCAATTAGGAACCAAAGAGCATGGTGAAAAGCAGGTTGTAGGTCGTGATATGATTTTCGGCTTATAACGTTGGTTTCCACGAAAAAAAGACCTAAATTTCGTCAAAATTGTACTGGAAATATTTCGATAGAGGTGTGTTCTTGGACTTTGGTGATTTTTCTCCTTGTCTTCTAATATGTTTTGTCCATTGGAAACTCAAGAGTATGTAGCAATGCTTGTTGCGGGCTGAGATATGACTTCCGGCTTATAACGTTAGTGAAAAGAAAGAAAAAGAGGGACGATAGATCAAATTCAAGACACAACGAATCCAACAGAATTGGCCATTTTTAAATGTCGTTTTTGCATTCTGAATCTAGACATTTTCGTGTCATCCAAAACATGCCCCCGATGAAATATATTTCCAAAGTTTGCAAGTGGCCGCGGAGATCCAATTATCTACAGTTTGATAGTTGCAGAAAAAAGGCACCCGTAAACATTTATTATGTCAGAATTCAAAGAAGTAAAAAAAACTGAGCGTACTTGATTCAACAGAGCAACGGAATTCAAAGACGTTTAAGGTACCTGCATTGGTTGTGGAGGAAAACAATTTCCTTTCAGGATTATTTAGAAATAAATTTAGAAATTCAGAAATTTAGCATAGAATTTATAAAATGGAGAATTAAGTTAATTAGTAAAGCTGAAGACTTTTGTGATAAATTTTTGAGATAACATGTTACGGTTGGAGTAAAAAATTTAAATGATTGGCACACATGCTGCAACACAAAAATATCAAAGTTTGAAGGTATTCGCTCCATACCGCAGTAATACAAACTTCAATACTACTTGAAAAGAAATACTTTAAAACTTGCTGAACAAAGTTCCATTACATATTACCATAATCAAAGATAGGGGGTGATACTTAGCACATATACTTATCCACAGAAATTTCGAAGTTCGCAGGTATCTGCTGCGATTCAATGTATCTGCGCAATGAGTTTGGAAGACAGCAATTTCAAATCCATCCATAAATGAGCAACTGAAGACTTTTGTAGTGAATTTTTCACTTGATATTTATGTTACGGTGCGAGTCAAAAAATAAAATGAATGGCACAGTATATAAATTTTATAGTTTGCAGATTTTTGCTGTATTTCAATGATCCAAATCTATAGTATTAGAGTGAAAAGTTGTTAGAAGTCATGATGTTACATTAAAATGATATAGCGCACATAACATTCAGAAATTCTGTAGGTTTCCATGATGTTGGCAGGTATTATACTTAATCGCATCGAAAACTGAGCAACTGTACACTTATCGTAATGAATGTTTTCACCAATATTCCACATTTCCAAATATTTCCACATTTGCAGTTTGCAGAATAGGAATACTCAACATACACGTCATTTCATAAGTATTGTCAATATTTGTGTTTGCCTACCGCATTCCGAAGATTCAACTTTTCATATTATCAGCAAAAAAAGCATTCAAAGACTTTTTGGAACAAGTTTCAAAATTTATTACTCGACAGACCAGGTGGAAAAAGAATAACTACACTTATATCAAGACCAGAAACTGTTTTGAGAATCTGTTGTACAAAATGTGCGATTGATGATCATAATTGGAAACCTCTTGAGTCACGTTACCACAATTAGCATGAAGAAATAGTAGAAAATCATAGGACACATATTAGGCAACCAATTAATAATATGTATCGATCCGCTGCAAACCGATGGAGTCAAAACAAGGATCGGAAAGAGCAGAGCCAAACTCAATAGGAAACAAAATATGGGAATATTCAAAAATAATGTCGACACAAAAAATAAATTAGAAAACATTTATTCGATTGGAGTTTCTCCCATTATACACTAACAATTCCGTGTGTTTTTGATTTATTAATTATCAACCATAATATTTCATATCGCAAAAAGAAAATTTGAGGTTTTAAGTTGACGAACATTTTTCCTTACAACTTCCAGACCTATTTTTGATAAACTGATTTGCCTTATTTATATTATTCACTAACTATGGAAACGTTTGTTACATTTGTCCCGCACTTCGTAACATCAAACCCCGCCCGGTTCGTTATTACCACACAGCTATCAAAGGGCACTCGTATATATAACCTACATTATTACACATGATATATAATCACGCAACTGATGATATATTTACACTGCACAATATTCCGCGCACTCTGGTTTAATTGAAAGATTATCTCAGTTGACACTTATTTCCAATCGAACGAAATAATGAAATCTTGAAAAGTTTCGTTGACATATGCATCGCGCATTTTTTTATATTTTTTATTTTCACACACAGATCACAGTCTACATTTACGCGATCGCTTTTATACCGGTTTAGTATTCCACAAGTTTTAACAAAATAAATATCGATATGCACTTCGTTAGATGACGTGAAAATTATTTTTATTTTCCCGCACGCACTTCATAATTAACATCATAACCCCAAATGTCAACATGACGTGAAACTTCAGCTGGTGACTTTCGAGTACTTTCGAGCTCTCGAGCTCCTTAGCTTTCTGCCAAACTTCCTTGCTCTTTTTCTTGAATGTCATTGGCCCAAAAATTCTCTCACTCTTCATTGGTTGAAAGAAAATTTCTCTCACCAGGGATTGGTGATCATGGGGGCCAAGAGGCCTATGTTTGTAGCGGTTGGAGTACGTGTATACAGATACGTAAAATCCTGAATGCATTAGTAACTTTTGCAGAATCTTAAGCCCGTGCAAAGTTTTTTCTCAGAAATTACGACACCGAGCATGCTGATTTTGGACTCATCCCACAGAGAATTTCTTAATTAGCTAAAAGTTCAATTTTCAAAGCCGTACATAACTCATGAGCTTTGCAATTAAAGAAAATGATATGCCAATTTTACCCCCACTACCGCGAATCGTTTTATTCAGAGAAAATATAGTCTCGGCGAGAGCCTCAGGTCAGCAGACGACAGGGCTGTCAATGTACTTGCCCCGAGACTCTACCGAGTCTCTTGATATTTAATCCAATAGTGTTTTCCTATTGGAAATTCAACGCTCTACAAAAAAGGTATCTTGCAAAAAATTTCTAAATCCAACCCATAAAGAGTTATTCATGTTCAAAGATGTATTTGTATGAAATTTTACCGTTTTTCAATTATTATGGCAAAACTATCGGTTTCACCACAAAATTTATGAAAACATTTTATGTAAAGCACTCATTTGCATCGAATTAATTGGCAAGAAGGATTCATGTGAGCCATACTTCAGAAGTAAGAGGTCTATAAAAATAATCCATTACACGAAAATACACTTTCAATGGCTTTTAATCATGAAAACGACTACCGGTGACTACAAGATTTTTTTTATTACAGTTGGGATAGCGCTTCCGATGTTTTTGCACAACTTGTAACAAATATTGGTATTGCTCCTCATCTTTAGTCAAGCATTTGTTGTACTCTTCTATTAATGAGACACCGCTTTCTTGCATTTGTCACTTTCAGCTTCCTAAAAAATTCTGAACATTCTTTAAAGCTTCCATTGTCACTCCATCGTTCTGCGTCTTCGTCAAGGGAGTCGTACGACAAATCGAATTTTTCAAACAATAACAATGATTTCTTTGAAGCAAAGTCGCTTATATCTCGATGCATTAACAATTCCACTTGGTTCTCTGGAATATTGTACCGTTTGACTGTACTATTGAACCTTCTCGATTTTTTATAGCTTCAACTATTTTTTTTTTAATTGTTACGTAAACACTATCGTCAAATAATGATAACCTAATTAGCTCTTCGGTTAAATACCGCAAATGAGAAGTCATCTTTCTAAGAGCCGATTGCGAGACGGATAAATTGATCCTTTGATATCGAAGCAACGCTTGCATTAGGTTTAAATCGTTGTTCGGTGCCATTACGGCAAAAGTTGCCGTGAACCATGCTCGAATATAAAAAAGGATTACGAAAATGCAAACTTCTCGCAAACCAGTTGTTTCCCGAACTGTAAATCTGAATTCGTCTCTAAACATGAAAATTTTCAAACTATAAATCGCATTTGCCATCCATCTCGCATGATGCATTGCTCCAGGACGCTTGAATGTGTAAACTGAGCCACTTCCGAGAAAAATTGTTGACAATTGCAAAAGCTCTTTGTAATCATCCCTGGAGTGAGACACCTAATGGTAAAAACAATGGATAATTGCAATATCAATTTTAAGTCATTGCATACAGTCAACGACCTTTACCTGCAGATACTTATTGATAAAAACGAGTAACTCGTGTCGTTTTTCTGCTAAAACATTCGCAACAGTTTCATCGGCCATACCACTTTTATATTTCGATTGGTCAATGCTATTCCAAATATTTTTGAACCTCGAAAATATCGATACATTGGGACCATTTTGTGCAGGCCAAAATTTGTCGAAAACGGCTTTCACAATGATTTCAAAAATATGATGGCGGCACATGTATAGCACATGTACCGTTATGAATACCTGTTAGGTAGATAACTATTATACAAGGAAAATCAGAAAATAAATGTTTTAATTGAAATTGTACCACAAATGTAAAATTTTACTTGTGGTCACACTGTCGTGTCAAAACACATTGCTTTAACATGAGAATTAACATTCCATTGATTTAATGTATCAATGATAGCCGAAGCTTGGTTCTTAGCGGTTCCATTAGCCATTTTTGGAACACCCAGTAGCTGATCAACATCTCCGGCAGATAAAACAACCGGAAGTCTGTCTACAAATTTTGCATCAACAATGTCACTAAGTATCTTGCCATCCCAATGTACAACGTAACGATTATCAATTTGAAAATCTTTTTTCAATTCTTGAGCAATGTTCGTTCTAAATTTAATACGACTCCGATGTATGGTAGCATGACTCAAATTGACATCTTCGACATTAAACTCGCTAGGATCGCGGCTATTAGAAAAATAGCATTCCTGCCACTAACGTTTCCCCGATCGAGAGCGGCGGCAAGTTTTGGCGTCATAATGTCAGTTTTCGCTTTTTTTTTGTTCAACAATTTCATTCGCGAAGTCGGAAACTTTACTGGATGCTTGGCTGAAATATGTTAACGCTGAGCTAGACGCTTGATTGGTCAGAATGTCACTGTTGCTCGAGCGTTGATCAAAGAATAAAATTTTCAGAAATCATTAATTTATTTAAACGGTGAAAAAAAATCATATAATTATTTTGATATGGATTAAAAATCGGAAGCGCAGCCAATGAAAAACTCACCATCTTCTGCATCCATTCTATCTTCACCTTTATCCAAAGACGTGTGAGGAACATTTTCGTTGATAACGCTATGTCGATCCATTTTTTTTTTGACTAAGCAAGAATAATCTTTGCTCATCATTAAGATGTTTTTCTACCTCGGGCTTGACAATGTCGAATAATTCGAATAATTTTTTCTTGAAAATCGATGTTTTCATCAACTGTACAGAAGATTTTTTGCGATGACGATTTTTTTTTAATCTTGTCCAACTGTTGTGAATATTGAGAATTTTCTTAATAGCATGTTCTGTGCCACACGTAGGGATCCCAGCTCTAGATCAATGCTCTTCGATTTTTTTAATAGTGTTTCTAGCACTTTGCTTGATTGTGAGACCATGAAAATTATGCTCATAAAAAAATGCGGACATAACCTCGGGCACATTTGGCAATTTTCTTCCGCATACATTTTCTCTTAAGTCACCAATTAAATAAATAGTTTCCTTCATGACGGATAAGTAGCCTGTAATTAATTGATTAGGTTAATAAATATTTGTAATATATCGTGATAAACTGTTGTAATATTGGAAAAATAAATCCGTAATTTAATAAACACTCGTTTGTTTTGGCAAGTTGAATAGGATCCAGATCGGTCGCGTTCGACGTACGCGGCCGAACCGTACATGGCGTTGAAGTCGCGTTCGGCGTACGCGGCCGATCCGTACGCGGCGTTGCGGTTGCGTGTGTGGCCGAACCGTACGCGGCGTGGCGATCGCGTACGTAACCGAAAGACAAGAAACAATGGCAATCACATCAACAATGAAAGAGAAAAAGATTATAAAAAGTTCAATTTTTTTACTGTAAATTGAACATGCTGGTTTTTTATTTTAATACTTGGCGTCGAGCCGCTACCGCATCTCTTGATGTTCTACCAAAATTTTTTACGAAATGTTTTAGAAAAACTAATAGTTTTGCAATAATAGTTGAAAAACGATAAACTTTTATACAAATATATCTTTGCACATGAATCACTCCTGATGGGTTAAGTTTAGGAATTTTTAGCAAAATACCGTTTTTGTCGAGCGTTAAATTTTCTACAGGAATATACTGTTAAATAAAAGAATACAATACTTGCAGAGAAAATATAGAATTCTAAACAGGCGAAGTCGTTTTTCCCATGTTATTTAAATAGGAGACTACACATGGCGTGAGCGACCTCTAAATATTTTTATTTAGAGCTGTTCTTTGGAGGATTATCATTTTTTGAACCAAAGTAACTTTTCAACCAGTTAGCAAAAAAAAATATTACTTTTTTTGAAACACCCTAATGACTATAGGATTTTAGTTTAATTTTCTATGAATCATTTATGATTTTCGGCTTATACAGGGTGGCCACTATAGCGGACGAAAAAAATTCCCTGACATTTCCCTGACAAACGATTCAGAATTTAGAAAAAAATAATCACGGTAGGAACATGGCATATGTTTATTGTTATTCGCTCTTTGGTATTTTTTATTAAATATATCTTTGGAAGGAATACATGAAATAAGTAATAACATTAGAATTACTTTGCTGTCTGCAGCTCCTTGATTTTTTCATTGAGAAGAGCTTCTTCATGTTTTGCTTTTTTTACGAGTTCTTCTCTCTTTTTTTCGAGCTCTTTAAGCTCGAGCGCCCGTGCTTTTTTTTCGATATTTCCCAATGTCGCCGAATTTTCTTCCTTTCGCTTGAGTTCTATGCTCTCTTGATAGCGTGCGTGAGCATTACGGCTTGCATGAATCATCGACTTCGAAATCGTTATATTTTGAATCCCTCCAGCCGCTGTAAGCCCATCGTGAACCTGCCTCTGAGCAACGAGCGATGCTTCGGATTGATTATCGATTATACAGTCCCGGTTTATGGAAAAGCCTCTTACCAGATCGGCATTTCCGTGTGATAAAATTAGGACCTTTTTTAGAAACGCAATTAGTTCATTGTTTAATGCGTCTCCGTCTTTCGCCACAGTTATCCACAAAGTGTCCAGTCGATCATTCTTTCGCGAGAAATGTTTCATTATATCCATGAATGCTGGTCTTTCGCAAACCGAAAGGAATTGCCTTTCGACCGTGTCAGCCATAACGCCGGAAATCTGTCGATTTTTCACGAAGGTGTTTAAGGCTATACAAAGGCGATTATTCCGAGTAATCGGGATTATCGCTATCGCTGGATCCAAGCACGATATGCCTTTGGTGAGAGAGAAAGTGAGAGGCGACCGTGTTTGAAGTTTTTCACACATCTTCTGAAAACCCGTACGGCACTGTTGTCGAAACTCCAGTATATCGCGATCGGTGATTTGGGTTCGAACTTTTCGAATAGCATCGTGCGTCGCGTATCCCAAATCGATGCGCTTTGCGTCCAAAAGATTATTACTCTTTGCCGAAAGGTCTATTTCATGAACAGCTTTCGCATCTTTTATTACTGCAGGCTTGACGAATCTGTGCATGATGTTGATCATGATTTTCGATAGAGATTCGAAAAGGAGTGGCGCTATGGGATTAACCGTCTGAAATTCAGTCACAAATGGCTCGACTTCAGCCGCAACCGATTGAAAGAATGCCAATTTACATTCTAGCAATTGATCTTTCAAGGCCACCCGAACAATTTTGAAGCTTTTGCTGTCTGGAATCGCTTTTTTATTTTTTTCTATTCCCTGGAGGTACTTTCGAACATGAGGTAGAATGATCATTGCTCTTTCAACGACTGGACTATTTTCAAGCCAGCGAACCGTGCAAAATTTTTTCGGAAACAATTTTGAGCCAGAGTAATGTGTGTAGTCACCCCGACGAGCTGGTGTATCTTTCAAGATTACGTACAAAGCATGAAGGAATTCCGATAAATCCCACGATGTCGCTTTCATGCCTGCTTTGAAAGCACCATTCACATTATGAAGTCCACAACTGCCAATGTTCAATAATATTCTGTCGTCAGGATTTGAAACCAAATTATCGCTGAGGTCACGATGGAACTTCATATTCACATTTGGCCCATCCATAGAAACTTGAAGGATCTTTTCGAGACCAACGTCCGATAGACTCGCTGTAAAGGCTCGCAGCAGATCAGCAGCTGTTGTGTGATTTAGAAACGCAGAATTGAAGTATCGAGTGACTACTTCATTGGTACTGTTTCTCCAAAATCGAACAAAGATGTCCATCTGACCGCGCTGAGCCACTTTGTTCAAAGACTCGTCGAAACCAACTACGACGTCTTCGCAATATTTCAATTCCTTTATGAGGTTGTTATGAAAATACGGCGCTAAGCCGTGAACATGGATGTACCCAATCTTCGTCCTTTGCATCTTCATCCTCGCAGCGATTTCAGAGTCAGGAAACATGTTCGGAAATAGTGCGACACTTTTCGCTGCTGAACGTATAGAATTATGCACCTCTATCGTGTGAAGACACCATAAAATTTCAGCACGTGTGACATTTTCTGCTATTAAAAACGATTGGATGCCGCGTGGCGATTTCATACTTTTGTCGTTTTCGCTTTGTATTTCTCCCGTACCGAAATTGACAACTTGCTCGTTCGATCGATTTTGAGATGAAGACACGACGTTAGTTGCTTCAACACTCGGGGTTCGTGTGACAGCCAGTGAGCTTCCTACATCGCGAGTTTTTTTTCTCGTATTCATGATGGCTTGATGTTTCTTAGATTCAGCGTGACTTATAAGAGCGCGTCTACCCATATTGCTAAGCGAGAAAGTCGTTGCACCCCAATTACATCGTGCACTTTGTTGTTTTTCAGGGATACATGCAATCCAAGATGAAAATATCGAATCGTTCAGCCAATCGGGATTAAAAGCTATCGATTTTGTTTTTCCTACTATTTTTAATTCGGCTTTTCTCTTATAGTACTCCTGTAAATAAAATCGGAAAAAACCGCATGCAATCAATTTCTTCATTATTGTGAAAAGGACATGAAACAGTAATCAAACGAAAACACGAACACAAAACATTGAATTACGAAAAACAATAAAAGGCCATGTAAATGATGCAAACACGTAAACAGTACTATATAATATTTTTGCAAACGTCAAACCGTTCAACAATTATATTTGTGGCAATCAATGAACCAACATTTTCAATATTGTGATTTGACGATATGCAGCAGATCACGGATTAAAAAGATGCTTTTTTTCATTTATTCCTTCATTTATTATTCGGGATTATTTACGTGACGTGTGAAATAATATTAACTTACCTTCTTACGTAAGTAAAAGATTAAGAAAAAGTTAAATTCTTTGATGTTGGTTCTCGCCAGGCGCAAAAAACGATTTCGGACTAGCTCTAGCGTGTAACTGCAGCAAAAGTAGTATAAGAGATGAGCGAGAGTGAGACAAAGAGAAAATACGACAATGTTGATCGCCGTTTAAGCTTGAAGGCGTGGCTCTGCTACCGATACGAGGAAATTTGTATATACCTGTTGTGCCCGTACATCGCACTCCTAAAATAAAGAGTATATAAATTAAGCGTTCTCAGCATAAATGCATCGACGGCGAAATATCGACGTTCCCGAACGAGCGCATCGACCCTCGATGTCATCACCGAAACTTCGAGAAAGAATATCACGCCATATTGTCGCGAGAGGGGGAAAAACCCCCAAGTCTATAAATTCACCAACTAACCAAAATTCGACAGTCTTTGACGAGAATTGTAACGATCGGTCTCGAGGCAATAAAACCTCGAATTTGTAACTTCTTAAATAAACTTATTGTTAACTTGTTGTAAAATTATCGAGTTGGAGTTCAGCTCTTTTGGCCTAAATCCTTTAAATACTCGTCCTTGATAACTCGTCCCTTCGCGACGGTCTTCGCGGACACAACATTGGTGGCAGCGGTGGGATAGCCACTACTCGAGAAACCCGACACGTCTACGATAGTCAAACGGAAGGAACTCAAATTGCTGAGGAGGACCGATAATTCTAGAAAAGTCGATATATCGAACGGACGTTCGATCACCGATCATCGCATCCAAGGCAGACCGATCTACGTCAAGATTCAACCCAAAATACGACTGGAACCAGAGCGGAAGAAATTCAACATGACAGCGAATCTGAACATCATGTTAGCGATCATCTTACTGTAAGTGACGGAACATTATTAAATAACATTGTAATCCGCCAAAGCCAGATCGTATATAAAAATTTATATGTCAGACGACGAGTACGCTGAACGTCTCAAATTACCGGGCGTAAGCACTATTTCGTGTTCGCTCAATTCATTTTTCGACGATAAACTCGACTACAATCGCGAAAGAAAAAACGAAATCACCTCGCAAAGTAGCCCGTGAAACAATTGCCAGAGTTATCAATATGGCCAATGAATGGCACAGAACTGGGCACCCGGACATTGGCATCCATCGCTTTCCCGAGCATGGCCCGACTTACTTGAGCCGCAGTCTAAAACGTTGTTAAAACTTCTGGTTGGCATGTCGTAATTTGCCGGGACTGGGCCAACATCAATTTTGCATTGTATCCCAACATTCACAACCAATATTAGGCCGGATCTCGACCAATACTTTTTGCCGTGTTTGCGCATATATATATATATATATATATATATTTACCTCATTGGTACTTGATCAACTGCCGGTAATCGACCAGTATTGGAGTTTTTCATTTATCGACAGTGGTGGTTTTTTTTCTCTGTAAAACTTGGCCATTCTCATGATATAAATGTTCACGGCCTGATTCGTCTCCCCTCCACCATTCTAACACTGTTCCAACACCACGTCAGTAGGAATCAGACCAACAGAAGAAGTTTCGTAGTCAAGTAGAAACATTCAAGTTGTAACGTAATTCAATCGCGATGTTTCGATCGAGTCGTTATTACAATAATAAAAAATATCGAGCCTTAAAACGGAAAACAAGCGACGAAAGTGAAAATGAATCGTTGGGAGAACGATCAATAAATCATCCGATTGAAAACGAAAATTATAGTGGAACGTTGGAAGCTCAAGAAGTGAGGCACGAATGTGATCATGGAAGCGATCGCGAGATAACTGTAAGTAGACACGAAGAAAGTGACGGAGAAAATGAAAACGAAATTGAAGAAAATGTGGAAGAAGATGGAGACGGAGACGAAGAAAATGAAGCAAATTTCAGTGATAACGAAAATTTTACTAGCGAGGATGAAAACAGTGTAGAGGAAGTTGAAAATGAGACGCGAAATAGTGATGATGATAATAATGATATGACGATGAGGGAAAAACTAGTCATATTCGCGTTAACACATGCCGGAACATTGCGACACAATGTGTTAAAACTGATTTATTGGTTCTGTTGCGTTCGGAAGGCCATGTGAACTTGCCTAAAACTGCTCGAACTCTGTTGGGAGATTACCAATGCAAAAATGTGCGTGAAATGGTTTCAAAAAAAAAATACCATGGGCAGCTACGTTTACATTGGTATCGAGAATCAATTAAAGAAAAAAATTTCACCCGAAATTTATAAAGATGACACCATCAAAGTATTAGTAAACGTCGATGGTGTAATGACTTTCCGTAGCTCGAATAAACAATTTTGGCCAATTGTAATGAAACTATACCACGAAAATTTTGAGTCCTCACCCAGTGTAGTAGCGATGTTCTTAGGTGATTCAAAACCGCAAACTGCCAGCGATTTTATGGACGACTTTGTCTCTGAAGCAGCGGAGCTGATAAAAAACGGTATAACTATAGCCGCTAAGAGATACGAATTTCGAATTATGGCACTGATTTGTGATACTCCAGCGCGAGCGTTTTTGAAGTGCTCTAAAGGTCACACAGGTTTTTCTGCATGCGAGTGGTGTACCGTGAAAGGAATAACCGTAAAAAACAAACACAAACGAGTATATCCGGAAATGGACTGTCCGAAAAGAACGAAACGATCATTCCGCTTAAGACAAGATCTCGAACACCATTTACCAGACGTTATCTCACCATTGCTTCGTTTACCGAAATTCAATATTATCAAATCCATCCCTCTTGACGAAATGCATTTATTATTTTTGGGTTTGATGAAATTATTGCTGGAAAAATGGACAGGGAGTAAAAGTGCGCAACGAATGAGAATCCCACAATTGCAGCTTTTCAAACTCATAATGGAATCTTTGACGTCATCGATTCCGAGTGAATTTCAGCGGAAAATATTTGATGTCAATGAAATAGCACGCTGGAAAGCAACACAGTACCGTTTCATGTTGTTGTACTGTGGTGCTGTTGTTCTGCATCATGTATTGCCCAATGTTCTCTACAAACATTTTTTATTACTGTCGACGGCTTATAGAATTTTATGCGATCGCAAAATTGCCGTTACTTATGCCGATCATGCTGATGCATTATTGCGAAACTTCGTTTTTTTAATGCCATCGTTGTACGGATGTGATTCGCAAGTACTAAACGTACATAATTTGATACATATCTCTGACGATGTTAAAAATTTTAAATTGCCCCTTACAGAACTTTCCGCATTTTGGGCGGAAAATTACTTGGGGAAATTCAAAAAATTTGTGCGAACTCCCAAGAAACCTTTAGTTCAAGTCGTAAAAAGATTGGCTGAACTTGACAGACTTCCCGAAATGGAATTAACAATCAAAAAGGGTGACAATGTGCAAAACGTTATCGCCACAGACGAAGAACATTCGTCTGTGGCGATAACACAGACGTGAAGAAAATTCGCATTAAAGGTTTCACGATTACGCCGAACCAGCCGAACAATGTTATTCAATTAAAAAACGGTTCCCTGATTATTATTAATAACATTTCTAGAGTGGATAGAGAAGACTCGAAAAATTGCGTTAATAATTTTGTAATCGAAGGATATGGCGTAACCAAATTAGGCGACGTTTTTCTTCAACCGGACAATTCACGAAAGGTCGGTATTTTTAAAGTGTTAGAGGTTTCTGACCAATTATTGACAGTAAACATGGAGGAGTTTCAATGTAAATGTGTT
Organism: Venturia canescens; assembly: GCF_019457755.1. Taxonomy (NCBI): domain Eukaryota; kingdom Metazoa; phylum Arthropoda; class Insecta; order Hymenoptera; family Ichneumonidae; genus Venturia; species Venturia canescens. The sequence continues at coordinate 16,018,600 of NC_057431.1, read as the reverse complement.
TTATTAAACATTGAGAATGTTTCTTATGCGATAACGCTACTGCATTAATAACTTGAATCAATCAAAATCGGAAAAATATATAAACGTATATGAATATTAAGAAAATGCAAAAAAGAAGGAGAATAATACCAAAAATATTTTAATCGGATTGTAACATTAGAACGAGACGAAAAATGTAATAATAAATAACTTTAATAATAATAAAATAAAAACGCGAAAAAAGTAAAAATATCGTCGGAAAAAAAAGTGAAAAGTAAAACAAAATCATAAAAAAGTTGATTGAAATATAAAAATAAACAGTCCACTGAAAGCTTAAAAGCAACGAAGAATTTTTTTTAATAAAGAATAAAATGTTTGAAAACGCAAATAAGGGGAATTCTTTACAAAGTAGTTGTGTAGATGTGTTTGTTTGGATGCGCCAACGCCAACAGAACGACAATAACAATGGGAAAATATCGATGGCCAGAGTTGGCCATCGGTAGCTAGCCAGCGTGCGCCCGTACGTAGCGCTTTGTTTTTCACGAATGTCAACAAAGCAACACATCCACGGATAGGCCCAAAACTGAGGAGTGGGGATGAGTCGACGCGCTAGTGCTATCCAAGTCATTGTTATACCGACCGGTCTGTAGACACGTGCTCGTACGGGAAATGGATCAATTCAAAGAATCAACCACTTTCGTCATCGTTCGGTTTGATGAAGTAAATGCGGACAATATTCCCCTATTCGAGTTAATACCTCGATCTTGGATTTTCGTTTCGAAAGGAGAGTTATTAACCTGGTACCCGTGCAAAGTGTCAGCAAAAACTGTTCAAAAATTCGTAGCAGCGAACCGTGACCCGGACACTGAAAAATGGGAAAAATATCCCGTTATGGAAGTAAAGGGTCAAGCACGTAAGTATCCACAATTAAATAAATACGAAGATTTGTTGCTTATAAATTTTCAGTAGAAGCAAACACGGAACAGAGGAAAAAATTGAAAACAAAAAAAAATTTGAAAAAATTATAGAGAAAATATTGATTCATACAATAGTATAAAGGCACAAATGAAAAAAAGTAATAATTATAAAGCTTCCGCGGAGTCGGTATTTTTTGTAATTCTCTTTCTTTACAATGATATTTCTTTTTATAGTACTGAAGTTTGCATCGCTGGAACGTAATAAAAGATTTTTTCTAGATAAACAAATGTATTAATTTTCGGAAATGACAGAAAAAAATTAAAAATAATCAATTTTGAAAATTTAAACAAAAGTTGGTGAATAATTTGTTAACAAATTTGTGTTCTATGAAATGAGCAATGTCATTGCATGGTACCGGTGCAAACCTTGATGTCATTATTATTTAAAGCGATCTAAAAATGAAGTTTACGTGTTCATCTCGGATTAGAGAGTACGGTGTTATTTTTTTTCGAAATATTGAGCATCGACAAAAAAAAAAAGAGTTTGCACATATGATCTAATGGGGCGCCTTGATATTGAGTAGATTATTTTGGAATATAATTTTGTTTGATCAAAAATTTTCGTCAGGAGACCACGCGCAAGGGATTCGTCGATTGAATCGAGTGTTAAAGACTTTCGATCCGACTCCGAGCACTGATAACGACGAAAACGACAACACTCTCACCAATGTGAATATATTAAGCCAGACGGATGTTTCAGAAATGCTTAACACGAGCTCAGCTCTTCCAAATCTTACGGGTGATTTGGATTTTACAGTTTTTGAGGGTGAGACAATTTGTTCATTGTTAGTAATCCATTTCCTTCGCTACCTGTTTGGTTAAATAAACCTTTGTTTTCTCATGCCCAATATTCTTGTCAAAGTTATAAATATTTTAATAAATATGAACAATAATGGTGAAAATCTTTTCGATTTTTATTTCTTCCAGACAATGTGGTTCCTGAAAAGCCACTGCCAACAAAAACCAACCAAAAAAACATGGACATTCGTATTCTTGCACGTGAAAACCCATCGACTAACGGTACTGATACAATCTGAGAATGTTACATTTCAAAAGAATAATATGTACCTATTTTTTAAACAATGGCATTTTCTGTTCCCGCAGATTTACTCAAGAACATAGATGGCCTTGAAAAACGCTTGACTCAAAAAATAAACTCCGCTAAAAACAGCATTTTATACGATATCGAAAAAAAAATAACTGATCTGAAAAATACGTTGATGTTTGCAAATCTTGGGAGAGAGGGGGTGAACGAGGTCACAGAAGCACGTGAAACTATCAATACTCCTCTGCCAATAACGACGTTGGAAAATTTTCTGCAATTTGAAGAAGACTTGAAATCCGCAGAAAAGCGTATTGCTATGGTACATATAATTCTTTTTTTGTTTCATAAATTATTTGGTAAATACGACACTTGATAAAATATTTGGTTGATAACGTACGTTGGATTTTACAGAAAAAACTATTGCTGTCATTGATGACCGGGTCCGGCTCAATAAAAGACGCGATTCCTCAAGTAATGCCTGCCATAATCGCGAAAGCCGTTCAAATTCATTATAGCGGGTGTGGACGGAAGATGAAAAATGCTGTGGCTAAACGAAATTTCAGCGCAACTACGACGTTCAAGTGTTTGCAAGGTAATTTCACGTTCATGCTTTTGCCGGTATGAAAAAATGTATATTTGAAATAAGATTCGCACTTTATGAAAAATCCAAAATATTTAAAAAATATATTTTTTTATAAGTTTTATAGATTCAAATATATTACAAGTACATTATTTCACACATGATTGACATGACTTTAGCATGATAAAAATATTATACTTACAACCACTAATATTTTTTTAAGTATTTTTATATGCCAAAAATACATTTTTCGTAGATTCAATTTACCCATGAAAATGCTCTAGTTTTCGAGTGTATGTACATATTTTTAAAAAATATAACCCTGATGCTGTGAGGAATTGGTTTCGAAATATATTTTTAATCTGACAAAAATCCATTCAAAATTAATCAGTAAAATCATCGTATTAATAATCATCAATTAATCAGTAAACTATCTCGCAATTCAGTAAAATCATCTATAGAAAAAATATTCATATATTTGTATATAGATGTAACCTATAAAGATATTTATTTAGAATACATTTTTTATGCTCGTAAACCGTATTTTTCGAATCTACTTTTTTTCCACAGTTACTTAGAAGGTACCCGGTAATTGTCAAATATTTATACCACAATTGGGATATTTGTTTGATTGCAGAGACTTTACAGGAGAAATTTGTCAATAAATCGGAACCCTTGTCGGTTATTCCATCACGCGTTAGCAGATGGTTATCCGGCGCCGGAGATCGTGAAGGTGGTCGAGCGCAACGATACGCCAACGAGAACGCAGAGAAATAAATATTTTTTCGACACTCTTTTTATAATTTTTTATTATTAAGCCTCGAGTTGTGATTATTTGTCACGAATTCTTAAGTCATTACTGACACACGTTTTGTTCTATCGTTATTTGACCCTTTTTCGTTCGTCTTCAAAATGTTCCTCAATGTAAAATAAATAAATATTGTAGTTTTTCCACGCAATCTTTAAGTTTTTTTTTTACTATTAAAATAAAGCTCCCTCCTCCCTCCTTATTGATATTATGCGGCATGAAATATCATATGCTGGGCTGGAGTGACCCCGGTATTGGCAATAGGTCGGAATTTCATCTGTGAAATGTTCGCCCATTACTGGTTTTAATCCCCGCCTCTACTCAACCAGTACTGAAACAGAAGCACAGCCAACGCTGGCACTACCATCGGTTTCAATGCTTGGACCGAGTCTACCACTCCAGCCATTGAACAACGGTTGCCCAGTACTAACGCCGACCGTCGGTAAACGGAGAACGGCGTTGGCGCTGTATCAATGTTGGGTCTTTTGTTAATTGTTTCACGGGATAAGGCGACGAAGTAGCGCCCAATCTTTAAATCGATCTCCGACATCGGAAGACGATTATTTAGACGCGGAAAATACGCCGGAAAATTCGGTAGTAGAAACAACAAATCCTTTAGTATCAACAATGGTTGAAACAGTAAATTTAGACACAACGGGAGATAATCAGAATTCCGGAAATCCCGGAAATAGTCGAAGTAATAATCCCGGAAATCCTGGAAATAATGGCGAAAATAATAGAGGAAATAATTCTCAAAATTCCTCTCCAAATCACTCGCGAACTAACAGACTTCGAGGCTCAATGTCTCTTAAAGAAGCGCGTAGTTTAATTCCCCGATTCGATGGTTCAAAACCGGAAGAAGCGCGAGAACTTGTAGACTCTTTCGCTCATGTCAATAAACATATTTTAGAAGAGGACCAAGAGAATCTCCTGGAATCAGTGTTAACTACTAAATTAACTGGTAAAGCTCGAGCAGAAGTACGATATAAAAATATTCCAGATTTTGAAACGTTTAAATCCGTCATGTTAGAAATATTCTGCGGTACGAGATCCGTAGGAGCCCTTCAAACAGAGCTGTATTCTTGTCGACAGAAATTTAACGAATCAGTAAAAGAATTCGGAAGAAGAGTAGAAGACACAATGATGGAATTAATTGATGCAAGTATAAAAAAGCACTCGACAATGATCGAACAAATGGCGGTAGAAAAGCACATACGCGAAGTAGCCTGTAACAAATTTATTATAATTTTATTTGTCGTGTACGTGAAAATTAAATTCTCACAAATTTATTCCGATATTTACGAGAAAATACCGAGTAAATTCTTTATTTAGAAAATGACAGCTCGGATAAATACTCAATTGTTTTAACAACGATCTGGCAAATTAAAGCTTCTCATTAGATAGACATATATATACATATCGAAGACATTACACAAGCTCGATGCTTTACCAGTAGGTTCATATTCAAACATTCATATCGCACCAGGCATCGATTGCCGAAATATTTCAAATTTCATTTCCAGAAATACGCATATACAATATCAGAAGAACATGCATAAATTCGCTACATAAATGGGTTGACGTCCATTTATGTATTCACAGAGATTTTCTAATGTTCGATTTCAGTTTTCATGAATATACATTAAAAAAAGTAAACATTCACTTATCGCATTTAGTCGAAACGGGGTGTGGTGCGGTTGCCGATGATTTCGATTGCTTCGACCGTCGATTCGATCGACGATAATCAACAGGATTCTTCTCTCTCTCTCGGTCCTTGTCGCTGACGCCCAGCGAAGCAAATATTCTCTTCTTGTCTTCTGTGTTTTCCTTCCGACCTCGCTCCCGAAATGGCAAACGAAGGCGGCGACGATAATGTTTGAGATTATCACAGAGTTCGAGAAAGATGCAATAGCATATACATTGATTTATAGACATCTATTGCATCACACGACGAATTGTTTGACGTTGTTTTATCAGATGCAATGTATTTTGACAAATAAACAATATGATTTTGACATACATTGGACTATAGAAATATATATTTATCGAGTATGGTAGGACCGTATCAATTGGTGCTCAGAGAGTAACTGACTATCGACACGAAAATATTCTTCTCCCGAACATTCTACACGCTTGGCCAAACATTTGATGGAGAGGGAGTTCGCATATTCTTATCACAATATCTACACATTTACGCTGTATGAAAACGGCCACCACGGATCTTACAAGGTTTACGCACCACATATACACGCACAGGGCTACACCTTACAAGCCCTTTCGAGTTTCGCGCAAGGTCTCAAACGCGAATACCAAACCATTATTAAAGCTAGGGCATATCCAACACTTAATGAAGCAATCACAGCCGCGATTGACGAAGAAAAGATACAACAGGGAACTCGAAGAGAACCTGGAAATAATACGATCATTTGCAATAGGTGTAACAAAAAAGGTCATCTCGCACGCGACTGTAGAAGCTCAGGAAATAGAAATGAGAATCATGGTAACGGAAATAACAGTTTACCAACACCGAGTCGAAGCATAAATTCTTTATTTTGTAATTATTGCAAAAAACCAGGTCACGTATATGACGATTGTTGGAATAGAAAAAATAGAAATGGTAACCAAGGAAATAATAGTAATAATGGAAATCAAGAAAATCGTGGAAATCAAGGAAACAGAAGCAGAAATAGAGGTTATCAAGATAATAGACAACAGAATAACGGTCAAAATAACAGTCAAGAAAACAATCAAGGTAATAACCAAAATTCGAATCAATCGAACAATGGGAATGCGGAAGAAAAGAAAACAATAGGGTCGCTGAACCTCAGTCTCCTCGCGCGAACGGCTGAGCGAAAAAATGCGCACGTCAGCTGTGTGGAGGCTAAGCGAGCTACCGGCTCGAATGCACAGGTCGTGAAACCCAAAACAAAATTCGTAATTAATTCGATCGGTTCCTGGGGAATGGCTAGCGACTTTTATATCACATCACCGCACGCAATAGATTCAGCTCTCCTCTTGAAAGTTGACACGTGAGCTCAATGTTGCATAATAAAAAGAAATGCTCTAAGAAAAAATACAGAAATAATCAATGAAACAGTCGAATTGGCAGGCGTCGGAGGAAAACCCTTCAATGCCCTATGTAAAGTAATCCTCGAAATCGAAACACCCACCGTCAAAATTCTTCATGAATTTTTCGTCGTCGATAACGACGTTCCAATCAAAACAGACGGAATATTGGGACTCGATTTTATTAAAAAACACAAGGTCGACATTCTAGGTGGCCGCATAATCAAAATGTATGGTCACGTCGAGCCTTTGGTGAACGGTTCGGAGAAACTACAATCCCGTTCCGAGAGCATCCACTACATAAAAGCAAAAAATTTAGCGGTAGGATGTTTATCAGCCCGCAAAATTAAAAAAGGAGTAAAAATAGAGCAAGGAATAGTTCCGGAAAAAGAATGACTTCTCCAATCATGTTTTTAAATACCTTAGATCAGGAAGTCTCAAGAGAAAGGCCGACAGTCGAAATAGAAGAAATAGAAAGCGATCACAAACAAAAACAAATAGAAAAAATTGAAGTTAAAAACTCTCCAGGCAAGGAAGAATACACTTACAGAATTGAATATAATGAAGGAAAAAGGAATACAAATGCTGACGCGCTGAGTCGCATATACGCGATCACGCTCGATCAGAATGAAACCACTGATCAGCTGGAAAAAAGGGGGAAAGAAAGAACGCGTAAAGTCATGAACGACGCGTTTTCATCTTCTTCAACAACTACAGCCTCCTCGGAGAATCGGTCCATCCTCAATTATAATGGCCGACTTGATAATCAACCGAGTGCGGCTGAAGATAAAAATGAGATGCCCATAGAGGACAGCCATGAAGGCGATAACGAGAGTGAAACCGAACACCTCGACTCTGACGCGACGAAGCTGTCAGAGAAAAACAGAAAAACAATACTACGAGAGTACCACGACACGGCCCACGGAGGACACCCCGGAGTAAAAAGAATGACTCAACGAATTCAAGAAAAGTATCGTTGGTCAGGAATGAAAAAGGAAATAAAGAAATATGTAGAAAAATGCGACAAATGTCAGAAAACCAGAAGAAAAAGTAGCAAGAGCATTGACCACACGGATCATTTGCCAACATGGACCTCCCCAAACCATTCTTTCCGATCAATTACTAATTTAATCGAAAAAAAAAAAAAAATTATTCCAGATTTTGAAACATTCAAATCCGTTAAGGAACGAATTTTCTGAGCGACGTTTTTAAAGAAACGTGCAAATTATTACGCATCAAGAAAATTCAAACGACCGCATATCACCCAAACAATTAATTAACTACTCAACAAAAGCAATTCTTCACATTACTAAACTTTTAAACTTTCCAACAAACATTAAAAGTAGCGAAATGACTAACCTATTAAAAACCGCAGAAATTACTAGCTACACAGCAAAACTACGATTTGTTCTAATCATCAAATTTCCTTTGATCGAAAATTCTATGCTAAAAATCTACAAAGTCTACCCACTACCAACAAAAACCGATGAAAATCAGTTACAGTTCATAGAAACTACATCGAAAATAATAATCGTAGATAATTACAAAAGAACGTATTTAACAATGTTGGAAGAAGATTTAAACAATGCGAAAAAAGTTGACAACATCTATTATTACAAACCTAAGCAATCACTGCAAACAATAAGCGATAATACATCATGCAAAATAGCGATTTATTTAGGAAATAATCCCGAAAAATTGTCACGTAATCAATGAATTGTAAAAATCGAAAAAACATTAATAATCGCACTAGAAAAGAAGGTAGATGGCTATTCGTAGCCCCAAAACCCGAAAATATTAGAATCGATTGTAAAAATAAGTCTACGACACACGAAATAATCCACAATACAGGATTACTGGCTTTGGACGGAAAATGTTCCGCCACATCAATTAATTTTCAATTGTTTTCTTTAAATGAACTGCGACAAAATGAATTTATAACATATGTACCATTATATAACTTAACGAACGCAATCGGAATGGTAAACGCTAATCACCCTATTTTCAATCACAGCGTACCATCAAAAGTATTTATCAATCCACTAGAAACGAACGCATTAGGAGAAAGAATCGAAATCCTTAAGAAAAAACTAGATAAAGAACCAAATATTTGGGCACATCCCTATCACATAATCGGAAATTATTCTATAAGTGCCATTAGCATGACTATGATCATTTTAATAATCATCATATTAACAATTTTCAAAGCTAAACATTGTCAACGAATTCGATTAATACAACAAACTAATGATATTGAACTAGCCCCGACTTTCGTGGCAAGACCAAAAATTATAGAAGAACTCGCATCTGAATCTACTAACGACAAAATTGTCATCAGAAAAGCAAAATCGAAAAACGCAAACAAAAATGGCTCATTGTAACCTCAAAAAAAAAAAAAAAACTTTCATTAAACAGGGAACTAGAAAACAAACATAACTACGAAATGATTCAAATTTAATTATTTTATTCCGTGCGAAAAAGTAGCCGAAATGAATTTCGTCTCCCGAAGGGGGGAGGGATGTTGTGCCCGTACATCGCACTCCTAAAATAAAGAGTATATAAATTAGAGTATATAAAAGAGTATATAAAAGCATAAATGCATCGACGGCGAAATATCGACGTTCCCGAACGAGCGCATCGACCCTCGATGTCATCACCGAAACTTCGAGAAAGAATATCACGCCATATTGTCGCGAGAGGGGGGAAAACCCCCCAAGTCTATAAATTTACCAACTAACCAAAATTCGACAGTCTTTGACGAGAATTGTAACGATCGGTCTCGAGGCAATAAAACCTCGAATTTGTAACTTCTTAAATAAACTTATTGTTAACTTGTTGTAAAAGTATCGAGTTGGAGTTCAGCTCTTTTGGCCTAAATCCCTTAAATACTCGTCCTTGATAACTCGTCCCTTCGCGACGGTCTTCGCGGACACAACATACCGGTGGGTTCGGTGCTGCCGCGTGTCGCTGGCGGGCACAGTTGCGTGTGTTGTTTGCTTAGTTTTTCGGTAGTGACACCAATAGGAACATTTAACAGTGAATAGAATGCCCGAGTATAAAAAATTATAATGGATTTTTAATCGCGATCGCGAATTTGGATTTGTTTTTTATTTTCCTTGGAAAAGAAAAATATAAAAAATATTCACTTATAATTTTTTTTCAATAGTGCGTACAAAACCCTTACACTTTTTTAACAATTTCATATTTCGTTTTTTCCCTGACTAATGTTCCATTCTCTGACCTTTCCCTGATCTCCCTGACACTTGAAAAATTCCCTGACATTTCCAGGTTTTCCAGGTTTTCCCTGACAGTGGCCACCCTGTTATAACGTTGGTTTTCACGCAAAAAGACCTAGTAGTAGTAGTGAACTTAGCGAGTGGGGTTACGAGGGTCCATTATTAAGCACCCAGAGCCATAGTGGTTCCTTTGTGCTGTCTCGCTCTTTAATCGGTAGTCAACCCATGCACATTTATCCCGGCTTTTTCAGCCAGTTAGCACATTTGGGTGACTTTCACATTCGATACTTCTCCGGGTTCGACGAACATTCATCCTCAGGTTTTGTACCTGTAGATTGCCAGGGTTGGGCAGCGACATAGGATGTGTACGCTGCTCTCCTCTTCTTCCCCGCATAACCTGCATTCCGTGTGCTTAGCTAGGCCCATTTTGTGGAGGTGTGACCTGAGGGCAATGTGTCTCGTTAGTAAGTCTTTCCCTCCCCAGGCCTAGCAGCTCTTTAATTCTGCCTATATGTTACGTTCTTTCATCCAAAGTTTGGCTTCCTGCAACCTGCTCTTGTTTTCCAGAGATGAAGGTGTTGGCGTGTTAGCCCGGTTTGGATGATATTCTTTCCAGTGGCAAAGGGGACTCCGACCACTTGGTGTGCAGGTAGTGTCTCCGTACCCCTTTTGGCCAGTCCGTCGGCCACCTCGTTTCCGTAGAAACCTTGGTGACCTGGTACCCAGGTCAGTGTGACCTTGTTCTTTTTTCCCGCTTCGTTCAGTGCTTGCATGCATTTCCATACAATTGCCGAATCGGCCTGTGGTTTGGTAACGACGCTCAGGGCCGCCATGCTGTCCGAGTGGACTATTATGTGTTTGCCCGTCCTATTCCTCTCCAGGCATATTTTTATGCACTTCAAAATGGCCAGCACTTCGGCCTGGAACACCGTGGTTAGCTCACCCATGGGGAAGCTGAGTCTAGTGTCGGTCGCTGGGTTGAAAACTCTCGCCCCGAACCTATTGTCAGCCCCCGACCCATCAGTGAGCAAGGCATCCACTTTCGGAAAGGTAGTGGGCTGGGATAGCCTCCAGTCCTTTCGTGAGCGGATGATTGTTTTAAAGAACTTCTCTACCTGGAATTTCCTAGGTATTTTGTCCTGCTGGAATAAGAATGGGCTCCTCTGGGTGAGTCCCAGTTCGGTATGGCCCGCCCTGGTGCTCCTCCAGGTGCCTATGCAAATCAGTTTGTACGCTGATAGCTTTGCCTGTCCGGTGATATCGATGTTGAGGGGGAGGAGGCCGAAAGCCACCTCCAGCGCCGCCGTGGGGGTCGTCCTCATGGCTCTGGCCCCTGCCCTTAGGTAACTACCCTGTAGGCTGATCAACCGTCTTTCATAGGCGACTCTTCCAATGGCGGGCCACCAGAGTTTCCCCCGGGTTTTCCGTGAAAGTGCCATCTGGTTTTGTAAGGCATCTCAGTTGGGGTTTATTGTCCTGACTGAGGATCCTGCTAAGTCTGGATGCCTCAGAGGTACTCTCGATTTTATTGCAGAACTCGTGCAAGCTTTTTCGTTTGGCAGCTACAATGTTTTTACTGTAGCTCCTCTGCAGCTCTCGGTAAGCTGTCCAGTGTTCCGGCCTGCAGGTTCTTTTAGCCTTGTTCCAGGCCGTTCTTACCCTGCGTCTGGCCTCCTCAAGCCCCTTGCTCCACCAGTACACTCTTGACTGATTTTTCGCAAGGGTTTGCGGGCAGTTAGCTTCATAGGCGTCAACCACTGCGTTTTGCAGTGAGGTTGCTGCCTGCTCCAGCCCGCTTTTGTTCCTGAAAGTTGTGGGTATATTGATTACTAGGTGTTTCAAAGCAGCCCGATAACCCTCCCAATCCGTTCTTCTGCGGCACCGGCGCCATTCGGCCGCCTGTGTGTGTGTAGCAGAGTCATCAGTAAATGTCTGTGATCTGACCCGGAGGACTCTTTCGAGACCCTCCAGTTGATGATTTTGTCGGTCAGGCCATCCGTGCAGAGGGTAACGTCGATAACGTCCTGTCTTCTGGAGTCCATAAAGGTCGGTTCGCACCCCCTGTTAAGGATGACCAGATCTGTTCCTACTATAAATTCGTGGAGATTGTCCCCCCTAACATTGGTGTCAGAGCTTCCCCAATCGCGATGGTGGGAGTTTGCATCGCATCCAACCTGGAGTTCCAGTCCGCGATTCACGGCCTATTCCCTAAGGTAATTAATTTCTCTGGGGGGAGGGGGGTCCGCGGAATCATAGGGCATGTATGCTGACCCGACTAATATTTCCGTGGGCCCCTCTGTGCCGAGATTTGTTTTCAATAATATAACTGTTAGATCATGTGTACTCACCTGGGATAGAAGTGAGGCCGCCAGTCCCTTCGTAATGATACACGCTCTCGTTCTCCGTTCAGATCGGGCGTGGTGTATCGTCCCGCATCCTCCAAGACCCTTGATGGCTCCGTTTAACAGCCAAGGCTCCTGAACTATGGCCAATCCCGTTTTCCATCTCGCCATCGCCCTGGTTAGGATTGCCGAGGCGCTCTTGGCGTGGTGGAGGTTGATTTGTATGATAGGGAGGCCAGGGACTGCCATTCCTAGTTTTCTCCCCCCTCCGTCCTCGTCGTCGTCGTCGTCGTTGACGTCGAGGCTGGTGTGGGCAAGTTTGCGATGTTGGGCTTCGGAAGAGCCCGACCCTTATCCTTGCCCACGACCTTTACGGAAGTGCGACCTAGACCACAGAATGGTCTGAAGCCGCATTTCCTTAGCGCCTCAAGGGATTTGTCACCAATTAGGCAGGCAAAGTGGGCGCTCGAAGCGTCCCTGCTCTCACTGCCCTTGGCGACAACCCAGTCATTGGCGCCTAGCCCGGCGTTTTGACGATCGAGGAGTTTAATTACCTCCTCGGTCGAGATGTCGGCTTCCTCCACGTGAACCACCACCCGGTATCGCTTCGGGAGCTCCTCCGGTGGAAGCACGTGTATGGGTTTGCCCTCCACCTGTAGCTCCCAGGAGAGGCTCTTGAGCCAGTCCCCTGTCTGTTCGTCAGCGCAGGTGATGGTGAGGGCCCCATCACTCTCCCAGAATCCGGTGAAGGTGGGGGCTTTTGTACCCTGGGGTAGTTCCAGAATACGCCCTCTGGTTAGTTTCCTCATCGTTTCCACCTCCTTCGGTCCCAGTCGAGTTTCCGGGAAACTCTCCATCACCATGGCGAGTTTTATGGTCCCTTTCGCCACCTGGGTATACGTTCCGTGGCCATTTGCCCTCGGTTTCTTGCCCTGGTGTTCCTGAGATGAGCTCGGGGTATCGTGCTCGGGTCTGGGGTGTTTGACCGTCCCGACCCATGCTTTTTCCCCAGGTGCTCCTGCTCTCATCCCTTTCTGGGCGTCATTTCCGGGTGGGGGGGGGGGGGAGGTTGTTGTAGATTCCCCTTCCATCTCCGTCCGGCACTGCTTGTTATAGCGTCGTCTCGCCGCTCCGCTATATTTAACGCAGGGTCTTGCCTGCACCTTGGACGGCTCCGTCCCCCTCGTGGTCGTCCCCTCCGGTTGTTCGTTGCAGAGAGCAGCTGTCCCCTGGAGGAGATCTTCTAATTCTCTCTCGATGTCCGTGGTTGTTTGCCTGTTTATCTATTCGTTTGTCTCTATGTTTGTTTGTGTGTATATTTGTTTGTCTATTTGGTTTCGGTTTTGGTTTTGTCTTGTATTGTCTTCGTTTATGATCCCACGAGTACCACGGTGATGCGATATCACCCGGTCAGAGCCGTGATTGACCAGGGCTTGGCTAGATACTCTCGGAGGTCGCCCAGAATGTCATTGGCCCAGAAATTTTCTCACCCTTCATTGGTTGCAACAAAATTTCTCTCACTGGGGATTGGTGATCATGAGGGCCAAGGAGCCTATGTTTGTAGCGGTTGGAGTACGCGTATGCATATACGTCATATCCTGAATGTGTTAGTAATTTTTGCATAATCTTAAGCCCGTGCAAAGTTTTTTTTTCAGAAATTACGACACCGATCATGCTGATTTTGGGCTCATTCGACAGAGAACTTCTTAATTAGCTAAAAGTTCAATTTTCAAAGCCGTACATAACTCATGAGCTTCGTAGTTAAAGAAAATCATATGCCAATTTTACCCCCACCACCGCGAATCGTTTTATTCAGAGAAAGTATAGTCTCGGCGAGAGCCTCGGGTCAGCAGACGACAGGGCTGTCAATGTACTTGTCCTGAGACTCTACCGAGTCTATTGATATCTTAGAATCTCTCTCTCTCTCTCTCTCTTGTTGTTTGTAAAGGTTCATGCAAGGAAACATTTCATATTCAATGTGCGTCGACTAAGTTTGAAATCGATCTTCACAACAATGAACAGTTTAAAAGTTTTTGTTGTGGCCCGTGTCTTTGGTCCAAGCCTTCAGATTCACATGTCTCTCAAGCTGCTGGTTCATCTTCGCCCATTACATTAGAAGATGTGATGCGTCAAATTCAATCGAACACTGCGGCGATCAATGCAAACCTGGTCTCAATGCAGAGTCAAATGACGTCGAGATTTGAGTCTCTTTCTGAGACAATAAATGGAGTTGTCCAAGATATTTCGCTTCTTCGTACTGAAGTGTCAAACCTTGCGACAAATCAAGATAATATGGGTGAACTTATTTCTGAAGTACGCACTGAAGTGGCAGCTCTTAGTAACCGAACTGAAAACATCGCTGCAGAGAATGTGGAGTTGAAATCACAGATGGAAGGTATTGTGACTAATGTTGCAAATCTAAGTGCCCAGCTGACGTCACCGGGGATAGTAATTCATAACCTACCGGCATCTTTAAATGACTCACCGAGAATACTTGTTGACAAGATCTTATCTTCTCTCGGTGCAGCTGAATGTTCATCTGACATTATGGATGTTCGCAGCCTTGAAAAAAAGCCTCAAGGTGCTATTGGTGATCAACATAAAACGTCATCTCAAGTACGCTCAAAATCTTTCTTGGTTCGGTTCAAATCGGCTTCGGTGTGTAACGAGGTTTTGTTAATGAAACGGAAGAAGAGAATACTTTCCATCAATGAGGTTTTCTCGGCAAACACAAACGGAAACATCATAATAAAAGAGTTTCTCCCTCCTCAAATACACCAATTTCTTGGCCGTGTTCGCTCAATCACTAAAGAGCGTGGATGGAAACATGCCTGGGCCACTTCGCGCGGAGTATTTGTGCGCAAAATGGATGGGTCCGAGATCATTTCGATTAATTCTGATGTGGACTTCTCGAAGATTACTTGACTACTACCCAAATCATTAGATGGTTCAACGTCAACGTCCGATATTTCATCAACTCATCATAAGAAGACTGTACTTTGCGATAATCTATTAACCATTTCCTTGCTAAATGCTAATTCTTTACTCGGACACATTGATCAAATTAGAGCTTATTTCTCATTTAATTTTTCACATATTATCTCCATTAGTGAGACTTGGCTCCATTCTCGAGTTTCTGATGATTTAGTCAAGTTGGAGGGCTATGTACTTATTCGCAACGATAGAGAGGGTAAAGTTGGAGGTGGAGTTGCATGCTACGTTCACGAATCTCTTAAAGTAAAAATACTCGCTTCTTCACCTAGCCAATTTTCAAATGCCCCAGAATATATTATTTTCGAGATTCGTACAATCACAAACTATGTGCTTCTATTTGTCTCTATGTATAGAAGACCCAAAGGTTTACTCTTTCATTCGTTCATTGATGATTTCCTGCGTTTTTCTCAACTTTACGAAAATGTTATTATATCTGGCGACTTAAACTGTGATCTAGCCTGCAATAACTTTGAAGGTAACTACTTGAGAGATCTTGTTTTTTCTCAAGCTCTCCACATTGTCGAATCGGAGACTACTCACCACACAAAAAGTTCTGACTCATGGCTTGATGTGTTTGTCATCGACAATCCAAACAAAATAGCTCTGTTTAACAAATCCGAAGCGCCTTTTATTGCTGGCCATGATCTTCTTACTTTGCATTATGCCTTCCCTGTAGCTCGAGAAATACAGCGCATTGTTACTAAACGCACCTTGCGAAATTTTAATAATAACGAGTTTACTGAAACGTTAAATTTTTTATTAAAGAATAATAATCTTTTATCATTCAACTCATGTAAATCTACTTATAATATTGATGTCTTACTGGATTCTTTTTGCTATCAAATACTTACTTCTCTCGACATTCATGCACCACTTACTACTTTTAAAATAAATAAACCTTTAGCACCGTGGCTAACAAATGAAATGAAAGATCTTATAAAACGTAAAAATGTAATGTACAAACAAGCTAGAAGATCAGGAAATATTTTAAACATGGCTATCTATAAACATTTCAGAAATGATCTCGCTCTTAGATTGAAACATGCTAAAAATCAGTATTACCTTGATAGAGTGTCATCCACCAGAGATCCTTCTTCTCTGTGGCGAGAACTCTCAAATCTTGGTTTGATAAGAACTAACTCGCTGTCTCCATTCACGTTTTTCTCGAGTGAAGAACTTAATTTGTATTATGTGCAGGTTTCCTGCGCTACGCCTCCTTGTTCTTTAAATGTGTTCTTAAGATCTCTCACACCGCTTGATGAAAACAGGCCAGTTTTTGAATTCACTGAGATTTCTACCCACTATGTAACTACTTTACTCAGGACTAAATCATCCACGTCTTTGTCTGCTGGACCTGATAAACTATCGCCATTTGCTCTATGTAAGGGTTTGTCGGCTATTCTGCCTGTGCTTGTATCAGTATTTAATAACTGTCTTCGGTTTGCTCACTTTCCTTCTCTGTGGAAGAAAGCTTACATTCGACCGCTGATTAAAACAAGCCCTCCTGTTACACCTTCAGACACAAGACCGATTGCTAATCTTAGCGAAATGGCTAAACTCTTTGAACGCTGCATACACGATCAAATCACAACTTTTCTAGAGACACATAGGTTGCTAGATATCTATCAGTCTGCTTATCGAGGACGATTCAGTACTCAGACGGCCCTGCTTCGGTTGTGTCATGATATCAGGGAGGCTGTTGATGGCAGGAAGGTGACTATTCTGATATTATTTGACTTCAGTAAAGCCTTTGACACGATACCTCATTCAAATTTACTCGCCAGACTACGCAGCTTTGGATTCTCTGAGCATGTTTTGAAGTTCTTTCATTCGTACTTGACTGACAGATCCCAGGCCTGCATTGACAGCTCTGGAATCTGTTCAAATTGGGCTAAAACCACATCAGGTGTACCACAGGGATCTGTACTTGGCCCTCTTTTATTCTCTCTCTTCATCAATGATATCGGAAGTGTTCTTTCTCACAGCAAACATCTCGTTTTTGCAGATGACACACAAATCTATCGTAGCTGCTATCCTTCTGATATCGTTGATGAAATAAATACAATGGCACAAGACATCCAAGCAATTTCAAACTATGCTTTGCGAAGTGGTTTAAAACTAAACTTGAGTAAATCTAAGGCTGTCATTCTTGGTAGTAGCAGGTATGTCAACAAATTAAATGTAGACACCCTTCCTGTTATTAATATTGATGGAGTTAACCTTCCCTATGTGCATGATGTCCGAAATCTCGGAATTATGATGTCGTCTAACTTATCGTGGGCTAAACACATAAATAGTATTTCGAGCAGGGTTAATGGAGTGATGTATCGTCTTCGATACCACAGAAATGTATTATCTACTGAGGTAAAAACCACAGTAGTGGTCACACTAGTCTTTCCAGTGCTTGACTACTGCTGCTTGGTTTACAATGATCTCACAGCTGATCTAAATACCAAATTGGAGGTTTTGTTGAATTCAGGTATTCGATATATTTTTAATTTGAAGCGTGATGAGCATATAACTCCTTATCGAAGACAGTTACGATGGTTAACAGTAAAGTCTCGTCGACTCTATTTCATGGGCATCATGGTGTATAAAATATTGTGTAATCAGGCTCCTGCGTATTTGATTGAACTCTTCCCTCGAGCAAATGCATCCTTTAGAACTTCAAATCGCAGAGAAGCTGATACGTTCTATATTCCACCACATCGTACCAGTACTTTTCAAAACTCGTTTGTCCTAACAGCTATTTATTTCTGGCATTCTCTACCGATCTTAATCCGCACTTCAACTTCTCTGAACATTCTCAAAGCTCGCCTGTTTTCATATTTGTTTGATGAAATTGATGGGTCAAATGTCTCTTTTTGACAAGCGTAATTACGAGAACTGATTTAGTATATACAAACTGATATACATAGTTAATGGCTCTTTCAATTCCTTCTGTATACCATTGTGTACTGCCTGTAGTTTCTAAGCTGCTTTTATGTTTTATGTATTATTTAGTTCGTTAAATTTACTTTAAATTTACTTTATAACTTTATTTTTGTATTTCTAGCCTCAAGGACTTGTCCAAGGCTCAATAAATGTATCAATCAATCAATCAATCTCTCTCTCTCTCTCTCTCTCTCGCTCCTCCATTATATATGTTGTGATCGTAATTTTTAACATCTTCGACTTTTGTCACAAAACTCTCCATCTCTTTTCCGCCGATTCCTTATTTTGAGATAAATCCCGTGGGCGCCAGTCGCTGAGCGACTCGACGAAAAAGAGAAAGAGAAACTGTTGTCCGGCTCGGCTGGCAGCGGGATGGGGGTGGGCGAAGGGAAGAATAACTTGGAATCTCAACTCACAATTTAACGTTATAATTTAAAGATTAGTTGAACACTTCGTTTATTCGTCTATTTAATTAATAAGTTTTTATATTGCTGGTGAGAATTTTAATGGGACTATCACGCAATTCGGGGGAAAACGTCGCGAATCACATTCACACACGAATCGGGATCCTACACACTTTATAATCTAATATCGAGCTCGTTTCATCCTGTCACAGGACTACTTGTAGTCAGAGAATTCTTAGATGGACACTCACGATGTTACAATTATTTACGGGATCAAAAGAAATCACCGAGCCCCCGCTAATCGGTTACTCGGCCGAGCTGTTTTCCCGTCGCACGCGTAAGCGAACCCGATCCACTCACTCTATCCCACTCAAATTCACTCAAATATTCCCGACTTTTTCCCCGCGAATCCTCGCACAATTATTACGACACGGAGAATTTTCGTGTACGGCCACGCAAGCTACACATTTACTCGACATTATTTTAATATCGTAAGACCCACTTCACTATACCGGAACGCGAGAACGAACAAAAAAGAATACAAAATCTCAACTTGAAAATCGCGAGGCGAAGTCGTCGCCGTGACCGTATTTCTCGAGAGGTTTCAGCTCTTTAGACGGGATTATTTAAATTATTAAACTTTTTCGATACGTCAATTCTCAAATTCGACACGTTGACAATAACAACGGGAAAAAATTCGCGAGAGTTCAAAGACGGTAAGTCGTTGAAAGAAAGGGTGAACTCACAGATCACACTATGGCTTTCGGGATCTCCATGTCTGGCTTGCTCGATACTTCACGAAAATCTCCCAGATCGATCGACACTATACATCATTGGCCCTACCTCCCCTCCAGCCTTCCATACGTTAGGTGACAGGTGTATCACTCCAAATTTAATAATGGGCGTTAGACGAGGCCCCACAATTTCGCGGGAACCATTAACTAATTTTTCGGATGTTTAGATAATACCCCTGGCCCGAATAAAACGTAGATTATGTTATTTGATGACAGAGGAGAGTTTCCCGATGGTTTTCAACATTTTCGCTAGACATAATCAGGACGATGTAAATTTTATAAATGGGTTCGACGCCCCTTTTGACGGGACTCCCCTGAGTTTTCGGCACTGCTACGTTGATGACTCCTTACAAGATCGGAAATCTCGATCTTCCCGAACTTTCCAGCATATGTCAGAGCGTGTATCGTGAAATTGTGTGTGTGTGTGTGTGTGTGTGTGTGTGTGTGTGTGTGTGTGTGTGTGTGTGTGTGTGTGTGTGTGTTGTCCGGGACGTGTTTGTATTCCTGCGTACGAGCCCTGCTCGAACTACGCCGACGTTTCGAATGTTCTGTCCCTCAGATTATAAACTTTTTTCCAAATTCCCATCCTCCTTGTCAATTTCACAGGACAGCTCGCATGAAAACAAATAAAATAAATCGCTTGGCAGAAATTAAATGTTCTCAGAAAAATTTCGACTCTATAAAGGCTTTGTGGAGTGGTTGCGTGGCCGAAGTAAAGAGCGAGCAAGACGGCCAAACGTTTCCCGGTGTCTCACTCTAGATAAATCTTATTTGTGACAATCTCGAAAAATAAAAATTGTCACAGTATATGTATATAAAAACCTTTAAAATATTTAAAAAAATGAGATCGTTCTCTAACGTTGCCAAATACAGTCAATGAAATACGGTTCCTATATAGTTATCACGCCTCTCAAAAAGAAGTGAAATCAGTAAATATTAAAACTTCAAAAAGTAAAAAAGGCACGCCAAGTATTAAAAGGTCACGACCGTAGTTTTAAAAATGATTTTCTATTTTTGCATTGTCAATAAAAAAATATGAAAAAAATATTAACTATGAAAAAATATGAGATCTATTGTAACATATACAGTGAATAAATTACGTTTCCTGTAGGAATTCAGAATTTTGGAAATAAAAAAAAAATGAGATCATTTTCTAACGTAGCTAAGTAAAGTGAAAAAATGATTTTCTATTTTTGCATTGTCAATAAAAAAATATGAAAAAATTATTAACCATGAAAAAATATGAGATCTATTGTATAACATAATATACAGTGAATGAATTATGTTTCCTGTAGGAATTCAGAATTTTGGAAATAAAAAAAAAATGAGATCATTTTCTAACGTAGCCAAGTACAGTGATACAGTGAATGAATTACGGTTCCTGTCGAATTAGTTCATGTACACTTTCAACCCTAATCACTCACTTCTTCAGGACAATTTTCCAGCAAGCGTCACAGAGCAACAAAGGTTTCTAGAATGATTCTGCAATTATTAAGAGATTATCATCTGCTTTCATGCTAGCTCAGGTTATAAACTTAAAACATTTTACACAATATAATACAAGAACCTTTTATAAAGAAAACCACAAATACGCGTACAAGTGCTGCATTGTATCTATACGATGTACTGCACAAATTCATTGTCAACATTATTACACACAAACTTGGCGTGCATGGTTTTCAATCGGAAGCTCGGGAAGAGACAATTGTTCAAATTTACTATGAAAACAATAATTAATTAGTATTGTATGAACGATTGTGAAAAAAACCGATCCCCCAATAAAATAAGAGAGGCCCTGTTATATAATGATTTGGTAAACAATATAGATGGGTGAAATTTATGGATAAAATTGAACAATCAAACGAACGGATAAAGAAATGAAACGAATTAATCCCTTTATATGCCTTAATCTTGTATGGATAGATACGGCCATTCTTTCATGCGCATACGCATTCTAATTTATTCACGCGTCACTTTCACTCATTTGTCCGTACACTCATTTTTTTACCAAATGGACAGATGATTGGATGAATTACAGAAGTACTGATATGGGTGAACAAAGGAGTAAGCTGTGTAAAAATCAATTTGAGAAAAGAAATCTCATTTTGAATAACAAGCATGTGGAGTAATGAATTTATCAGTCGAACTAGTCGAGAATGGCTATTTTTCTTTATGTATATAGCGCGGGATCTCACGTCGAACTACTCACTAAAATAGTTGGATGGAAAAGGGATGGCAAATTAAAAAACAATTTCATAGTGGATATTCAAGTTTTCTCTAAATATATGGTCGGATGAGGCATTCCTTCGCCGAGCTTCCGATTGAAAACCATGGACGCCAAGTTTGTGTGTAATAATGTTGACAATGAATTTGTGCAGTACATCGTATAGATACAATGCAGCACTTGTACGCGTATTTGTGGTTTTCTTTATAAAAGGTTCTTGTATTATATTGTGTAAAATGTTTTAAGTTTATAACCTGAGCTAGCATGAAAGCAGATGATAATCTCTTAATAATTGCAGAATCATTCTAGAAACCTTTGTTGCTCTGTGACGCTTGCTGGAAAATTGTCCTGAAGAAGTGAGTGATTAGGGTTGAAAGTGTACATGAACTAATTCGACAGGAACCGTAATTCATTCACTGTATCACTGTACTTGGCTACGTTAGAAAATGATCTCATTTTTTTTTTATTTCCAAAATTCTGAATTCCTACAGGAAACATAATTCATTCACTGTATATTATGTTATACAATAGATCTCATATTTTTTCATGGTTAATAATTTTTTCATATTTTTTTATTGACAATGCAAAAATAGAAAATCATTTTTTCACTTTACTTAGCTACGTTAGAAAATGATCTCATTTTTTTTTTATTTCCAAAATTCTGAATTCCTACAGGAAACGTAATTTATTCACTGTATATGTTACAATAGATCTCATATTTTTTCATAGTTAATATTTTTTTCATATTTTTTTATTGACAATGCAAAAATAGAAAATCATTTTTAAAACTACGGTCGTGACCTTTTAATACTTGGCGTGCCTTTTTTACTTTTTGAAGTTTTAATATTTACTGATTTCACTTCTTTTTGAGAGGCGTGATAACTATATAGGAACCGTATTTCATTGACTGTATTTGGCAACGTTAGAGAACGATCTCATTTTTTTAAATATTTTAAAGGTTTTTATTGATAATGCAAATATAGAAAATCATTGGAAACTACGGTCGCGACCTTTTAATACTTGGCGTTCTTTTTTTACTTTTTGAAGTTTTAATATTTACTGATTTCACTTATTTTTGAGAGGCGTGACAACTATATAGGAACCGTATTTCATTGACTGTATTTGGCAACGTTAGAGAACGATCTCATTTTTTGAAATATTTTATATTGATAATGCAAATATAGAAAATCATTGGAAACTACAGTCGCGACCTTTTAATACTTGGCGTTCCTTGTTTACTTTTTGAAGTTTTAATATTAACTGATGTCACTTCTTTTTGAGAGGCGTGACAACTATAAATAAGAACCGCATTTCATTAACTGTATTTGGCAACGTTAAAAAACGATCTCATTTTGTTTATATTTAATAACAATTTACAAGACGGACGAAAACTGTTTGATCGGTTTTATATCATTTATAAATTTACACGGTATTTAATAACTAGCAGATATTTCATAGCAGTATGATTTTGAATACTCGGCGTACGTTTTTTCACCTATTTGCAGTTTTCATAAAAAAAATTACTATCGCGTGCACATTTATCATGAACTGAGACTTTTATTAGGAAGGAAATTCGAACAGTTTTCTACAATAGATTATGCCGAACCTATTCAACCATAAAAAAAAAAAATTACACAGGAACTCAGAGCGTGAAATTATTACAAAATATGATTTATTAATTATAAAACAAAGATTGAATATTCGGTGGTAACATTTTGCAAAATAAGTTATCGATCGGAAATTATAAAAAATGTAATGTACAATAATATTGGAGACAATAACTTAAGCCAACACCTTTAACGCTTTCAAACGTAAGGAACTTTAAAACGAAATATATATTATTTTAATTGAGCTATGGAGCTCAAGATCAGAGAGAGAAATAAAAAATAATTCTTCTCGGTCATTTGAAATAAGCATAGTAGCCATTCACGAAAGATTAAAATCATGAATCAAACATAATAAAAATTCCAAACGCGTGCATATCCTCAAACCTCTAATTCTTGATACTTAGCGTGTCGAGCCGTTATCATGTCTTCGATCAATGAAAGCTGCGGCTGATAATTTTTTGGAATACGCCACTTAGGATCCTAGACCTTCACCCGTCGCCTACCCATTAACGATGATTATTTATAACAATGGTAATCGAAAATCAAGAGAACAAGTCAGGCTCATGCCTGAACGGGAATGAAATTGGTCCTGTTGAGCGATGTACCGTGGGTTCGACAGCTCGGGATGAAGGGTTTGCGTTATCAACCCAAGAGTAATGATTTTCTTGAGATTCCCACGCTTCCTTATCCAGGACTAAGGATAAGCGCCTAGAGATTCCTTCATAATTATTGAGCCGACAATGTTTAACAGCGCTTTGTTCAATAATGATATAACCTGAATCTTAGAGTCGCCAGTACGTAATAATAAAAATTCACAACAAAGTTGATAAAAAATAAATACGCTTGCGTTTGGCCCTTCTACATATATGAATCTGAGAAAAATTCTTTCTTCTTTCTCAAATTAAAAAATTATGTGACATTATAATGCACATGTACATAAAAATGAACATTAATAAAAAAAAATGTATTTTCTAATTCCTTAATATGCTTACGGTATTCGCAAGGTTTTCTCATATTGCCGAAGTACATTTCTAATGCGGTTGTTTATAAACATTACAAAACATTTTGGAAATAAAAAGACAAAAATTCAATATACAGCATGTATAAAATAAATAGCCCCACATTTTTCATGTGCGATGTAATATAGTTACTCCCTTAACACTAACTTAACATTAATTGAACAGTTCGAACTTATCATGAGTGACTAGGAATTCTTGAATGACAGTCAAATCATGAGTGACTAGGAATTCTTAAATGACAGTCAAAGTTTAATCTCAGTTCAATTTTTTACTTATGAGTAGATAGATTCAACGTAGATTGATTCGAGTGTAAACTTGGATAGGCATTGGAGAAAACGGACGTTAGACACACGCGCACATACACACACACACACACACACATACGGATGCGCACATTCGTGCACAGAAAGTAATATTTTGAAATAAAAAAAAAACCATTTAAAGTATAATAGAAAATTAATATAATATGTAATTTTGATTGATCGTTTATGAACCTAGTTTTCTACGTTCAGATCGAAGTTTCTGAACTGAATTAAGAGATTCCGATCCATTTTGGATAAAACAAACCATGCAGTTTATCTTGAATTGAAAACTTCGACAATTGTCTATTATTGCATTTGCGAGCCATTAAAATTCCATTATACTTTTTCATGTTTACAAGGAGCATGGCAAAGAGACAAGAATAGCTATCAAAAAAGTAGCGGTACCCTTGAAAGTAAATGGTAACATTTAAAATGCAAAAAGCGTAGTAAACGACTTATGAATATATATAAAACAATGCTTCTAGGTCATTCGTTTTCCAGCGAAAACTAATGATCAGATGAACTTTCAACGCTGCAGATTTCTTGGTGGTCAATTATTCAAATAGGCGTAATAAAACCGGTTTTTGATGCACTAGGCAGAAACGCGCTGGAGCTGCGAATAAATGAGTCCTGAAATAATCAGCAATATAAACATGCGAATTTTAAAACAAACCATACTAATTTTTTCCGGCTTCAAATTCGCCGTGATCAAACGTGTTGAAGCTTCGGAAAAAGCGCCGTAAAATTGTTATGTTAAAAATCTGTAACATATAAGTAGTTATTATAACGATACTTGATCGGAGTCACGATTTATGTAGAAAGTTTTTGTAAGAATAAAATGTAAACATCTTTACCGTTTCGTGGCCAACTTCGCTTCTCGACTTTTGAATCGTCAACACTGATCCAACCAGTGCCCATATCTCGCAGCATACACGTGAAATGTCCATGCTGAATGTTTTCCCCGTGGTGAAAAATTGCACTGATAACTTTGAATTTATCCTGATTAATTCGAATAGTTGAAGTCGGTATTGCTTTAATATTACATTTCTTCTTTTCTATTTTACCATTCCTCATTTCGAAGAGTAACAATTTGACAACCACAACAGCTTTCAATGAAGAATATTCAAACTTTTCAACTACCCCTAGTGTATGACAATCCGTACAAAGTCGATTAGTTTTTAACCATTTTTCCACATTAGAATTAATAAGATATTGCAAATCGAAAGCCGCTTTCCGAAATTTCGGCACTACGAGAGGAATAATGTTATTTGGGTTAAGATCAGTTGTTTTGGAACCACAGCTACTACACAGTGATACTGAATTTAATTGATGTTTTACAACATTTCTAAGAGCGATTAGTTTTCTACAAAGAGAAATGAAAAACACGCTAGGATCTTGTTGAACTTTATTGATGAATGGCTCTCCAACAATTCCTCTGATAGCAAAGACATTAATGATTTCATCATCAATTATGTATGCTTGAACAAGAGATCTGAGGCTGTAGGGTTCTGATGAATCCATCAACATAGCTTTTCGAATATGAGAAGAATTTATCATACATTGAAGAATAACATTTGCATAGCAAGAAAAATCATCATTATTAGCAAACCCTTTCACATGAATTTTAATAGGGTCATTCTGATTGTTGTCAGTTATCTCTTGGCATTCTAAAATCCTTGCTGGCACTGCCCACAGTTTATCATAAACTTTTGGAATACGTTGTTTGGCAATGCTGATTGCCACGAGATCGGGTCGATACAATTTGCGCAAACGGTTATACTCAATGATAGCGTTTGCATTAGCCTTTACCGAAGCTGGATCATAATTAATGATATGCAAACCTTCAATATTAGTAACGCGCGATAAAGCAACGTAAATTTGCCCGACGATGAAAATAGTTGATCCAACTTCTACGAGAGCGTGTTTCAAACTGAGACCTTGACTTTTATGAATGGTCATACCGTAACTGAGACATATGGGAAACTGCTTTCTCACAACAAACGCTCGATCCATAATTTCGAATTTAACGCTGGAACGTTCCAAACAGTATTCCAACCCCGATGACAATATTACCTGAATACTTTCAACATCACCACTTGTTCCATGTCGATTAACAGAAACAATTTTGCAGATTGTACCATTCACGAGGCCCAAAGTCACATCAATGTTTCTCCGTATCATTATTCGTGCCCCAATTTTCACAATTATATCTTTAGCTAATCCGGCTGTTTTGGAGCTACCTTCATCATCTGTGCATAAACTTTTAGTTACTTTTTTATTGAGATAAGCTGGACAATCTACAGTATCCTGTGCAACGAGATGTATCTCCTCCGAAGGAATTCGATTTAACATTGCTGCATTGAGCGCATCACATTGATTAATCTTCGGGAGTAAACAAACTGTATCTTGGGGGAGCTTGCACATATAATCACATAACTCAGATAAACGACCCTCGATATTTTCAGCTTTGAACTGTAATTTCCGAGACTCCAGAATTTTCGTATCCGAATCTGTAACCGCGCCTACGCGAATTCTAGACAACATATCCCTGTACATAGTATCGTCTTTCTGGCGCATGTTAATTCTTAGCTCGTCATAGCAGAATAATTCCGTCCATAAATCGAAAGAACCCATCGCCCCGATGAATTTTTCAATTTTATCGATTGACAACTTAACAAACACTGGATCTTCGTGTACAGGTGGAAGCTGTAACAAATCTCCAAATATAAGTACATGTTTTCGACCAAACCAACCATCTTCGGTATCTTGAGTATTGCATATTCCTGTTAACCGTAAATTAATGTACATGAGGGTCACGTTGGAAATCATAGACACTTCGTCAATGATTATCAGAGCCACATTTTTTAATTCAGTTCGCAACAATTTAAGAGCCGCATCAGATAGCTCTCTATACTTGGCAGTATGACCATGTTCAACTGGTAATTGAAGAAAACTATGTACAGTTAAACCATTGATATTGAATGCAGCTATTCCAGTAGGAGCAGTAACTGCGGTATCCTTTTGAAGATGTTTCTTAATCCACGCTCGTATGGTTTTTATTAGAAAACTTTTTCCGGTGCCTCCCTCTCCGCTTACATAAAGTCGGAGAATCTCATTATCTGAAAAGACAGCTTTTGTGACGCGGTCAAATATACGTTTTTGATCTGAATTTAATTCTGCTACCATCTGTGTAATATCTTCAACATCTATCATGTTAAGACCATCTTTATAATCCTTTACAGCTTTTTCTACTTCAATGGGAACGCATTCCAATACATCATTATTATCAAAAGATTCATCTTTGTTGTTAGGACTATCTTTCAATAATAATCTGTCTACATCTTCATTGACATACTGTATTGCTTGCTGAATTTCTTCGATTTTATCGTGATACCTAAGTGCATCGGCAAATTCAATCTGCATTGATGAAAATGCTTCCGCATAAGTATCTTGATTGTTTCGAAGATCAGCGATATCCCGCCACGCTTTAAATAACAAAAGCAATGTATAATAATAACGTTCTGGCTCGGTCTTGACGTTATACATGTAATGATTTATAAGACATGCCCGGGAACGTTTTTTCAAATATGTCGATGGACCAATTTCATAAACCTCCGCGATTGTTTTCGGCTTTATTTTGGTGACATCATACCACCTGGCAAAATCATAAAGATTGATGGATTCTAATGCTGCAGGTCGGTTTGGGTAATATGTGTCGATAACGGAAGGGTAGAATAAATCTGTTGATTCAGGATCAAGTGATTCAATATCTTTACGACTTTTCAATTTCCGCTTTCTAATAATACTGACATCCAACCATTTGATAGTAGTTTTTGGATCAGTCCCCCACAACGAATGTCCAAGAATACTATCGGCTGTTTCGAGCGCACCGCATTCGCGATGACTCAATAAACGCATAGCCCAATTCCAAAGACAACTCACTAAAGATTTCGAGGAATTAATTATGTCGAATGGACCTTGGAAATTGCTTTTTTCCGCTTTCGAAACATATTTCGTGACATACGCTGTTAAAACAGTAGATTGTTCACCAATGAATTGAATATCCATATTTCCTTCCCACGCACAAAGTATGGCTGGATTGTAATCATTTATATTAGCTTCAGCCTTACCACGCGGTAGATCGTACAATCGACTTCGCGATTTAAGTTTTTTTCTACCAGCGATAGAAACAGCAACATCGCGTAATTGAAAAGTTTCGGTTAAAGGACGCGGATGACCAAATTTGCAGCGTCGAGAAAATCCGGTTTTTGTTTTTTTACTTCGTAAACAATAACTATTGTGAATGTGCTTCTGATGTACGTTAACTCGTCGATATAGATCGGGTGAAACATTTTTATCAGGCATCCTACATGTGACATATTTCATTATGAATGAAGTGATTTCATCGCGTGATGACTTACCAATAACAGGAGCGTCCTTAACCCAAAGCAATAAGTGAAAATGTGGTGCGCCCCTTGTTTGATACTCGAGACGCCAAAAATAATGTTCAATTTTACCCAGAGGTTCAGCAGATGAAGTAATAAAATCTAGCATACCTTTGAATTTAATATTCATAAACCGTGATGTCGATATTGGGTCATTGACAATGAGTTCCATCGGATTAACTTTTTCATTGGCCGGAACATCATTTACCTCACGGAGATATTCGAATAAATCGTCCCACAGCCATTCACTTGGACTGATAGTCAAAAACCAAGTGGCAGGGCCGTATTCGCGCGTCATTGCTTTTAAATTACTCCTCGGTATTTTCCAAAATTGTTCAGTATTACGCAATCTAGAATATATTGAATTCAAGTTGGACTCAAGTTGGTCCTTCGACAGTTGATCCAAATAACTAGCTGCTGTATACTTCACTTTGGGATTCGTTATATTTAGTTTGTGAAATATTCCAGCATTAAGCTGGCGTTTGTAGTTATCGTTTAAAGCATAAAAGAGATATTGAATGTCTGACCGATATTGACGATGCTTTGACATGAACCGAGATTTCCAATACTCGAAATGCGTAAGACGTACAGATCTCTTTTGATTTTGACCGTTTGTACCATAAGGATGTAAATGAGGAAAACATTGGCAATCTAAATCAGGAAGACGTTTGTCCAACGGAAGTTCGTTGACTTTTAACATTTGATAAAGATCCGTTGCGGTTTCGTTAATCCTTTTTTCGTGTATTGGACAAATAGTATAGGGATGATAAAAACTGTCCGATTGTGACTTCTGAGTCAATATAGCTCGTTTCTGTTCATTTTGTTTCAAATCAATGTTCAATTTTTGTTTATTGTCTGAATCACTCTTAATTTTTTGCTTATCATTTGGTATAGAACAATCATTTGGTATAGAACAATTTACTGTATCTTCATCTTCTTCAAACTCAACATCACACATATCTTTCGGTAATAAGTCGTCAGTGCATGTTGGTAATTTTATTATTGAATAAAGAGGATTGTTTTCTTTCAACCATTGCAATGCTTTTAATACTTTGTTTTTATCTACCAATCGTTCCCATACTACTTTAGATTTAGTTGGGATACCACGAACTAATATATATAGCTCGTGATTAAGATTAATAGGTTCGGTGTCCGGACAAATTTTTTTCAACGTTTCTTCCAATGGTAAAGGTAAAATAAAATTGTTACCAACAGCTTTTGGAATCATATGCTTCTGCGGTAACTTCTTGTTCATGACGGTACCTAATCTTCGAACAACTTGAAAAGCTTTGGCTCGTTGGATCAATATTTTCTCAAACATATTGAGCCCTGATATAACTGGAGGTACTTTAGGACTGTCAAGACCATTCAGAATGCAAGCGGAAGGCACTATATCTATTTTTAATTTCGCATCACAACTACGACAAATATAATTTTCTTCCTGAACTGTTTCACATTTACCGAGAAATTCCAACAAATGATCCCAAGTTTTACCATATTTCGAGGTCTTGGACACCTTTATATTTAGAATAGTAGCTTTGGTACAAAGTTTTTCACACGATATACATGCATACCGTGGTAAATCCATGGTACGCTTGGCCAAAGCTTTAAATGCTAATTTGTATTGAGACCTTATCTCAGTTTCATTGAGATTGATTTCTACGGCACCCGCTATCAAACCTTGTGCTTTCTGCTCAGCTTGATCAGATATTTTCTGCAGCGACTCGATATCGCTGTTGTTCAATTTCTCATCCAAATCAAGTAATTTTTTATAGAAGCATATCAGATGATGCACCAATCGTTTGATCCGTCGTATTGTCGGAAAATGTGGCGATAATATTTGGACTGACAAAAACGTGGATGAACAGGTTTTTGGATCAATGTAACAGCCATGAGAATGACCGAGTTTCTCATTACTCGTTTTATTGGAACATTTCCTAGCTTGTTCAATGAACTCGACGACTTTGGATAATTTACATGTAGTTAATTTTCGGTAAAAAATAATCAAATTTTTCAATATGTCAATATCACAATCATTTGTTTTACACAAATGGCTACAGTTCCACGATCTGTGAGATTTCTTTTTCGTTGTTATCAGTGGTAATACGTTAATAGCCTTACCTTCTGAATTAATAATAATAGGCTCTGATCGGTTCAAAGGATTATAAGCAGTTTCTGCAAAATAAGCCTCTGTTGAAGCACTATGCATCCTTTGACCGCATAATATTTGGATGTATTCTTCATCGTTTGATACCGGGCAATCGGCAGCACGTGAAAGACACACTTCAGCTTTAGCTCTAGCAGATCTGAGCGATCTGTTCATTGCAATGACAAACGTTTGCCTCGTATTGAAGGCCCATTTAACTAACCGCTCAGCCTCAAGTCGACAATCTACAAGTGACCGCAAGTTTAATTTTTTGGCAATATTTTGGATGTACCTCTCCTTCGTAAACTTTGTTCTAATACAACGGTTTTCTCGAATGAATTTGCAATATTTTTGAACAATTGTAGTAGCGGTTCGCATTCGAAAATTACGTTCGATACATTTGTGATCTTTCCTTATTCGACCTGTGCTTGTAACTTTGTTAATTTTACGATGCTTTTTTTTAAGCGGGATAATTTTACACACTAATGGGAAGTTCGTTTTCGATTCAACCAATAAATCAGGTTTCATTTCAGAATCTTTGCCCACCAAAGATGTAGGTTCATTAAGAGTTAATTTATCTAGCGGTATATTTTCGTACAGTTTATCCGCACAAATATGTTTTAATGGCACTTCCTTGCCATTGTGTTCTCCAGATTTCGCAACTAATATTTTTTGTTCGCCGTCGGTGTCTAACGATAACGATGTCATCAAATGTATCAGTTCTTCTTCTTGATCAATATTATTCATGAAAATGCTGCTATTTTTAATTAATTGTAGCTCCTCTATGCACTGATTGTGACCTACGGGATTGTTCTCAATAATCAAATATGGAAAATGCTCTATAATTTTAGTATCCCGAATTCTCAACAAATGTTCGCGAAATTTTGTACAATCGTATCTAACGTTTTCTGGGTTCATTGCGTAGAATATCGATGTAGCGAATGCCATTGCAAATAATCCGCAATCACGACCATTCGGTTGAAGGTCAACTTTCGGAAAGATAATGGAGCCGGGTTCATCCAAATCATAATAAGGGAACAATCTTTGTAAATATATTTTATGATATCTATTCAACGTTTTCGATCCCATCGAATCATAAATCAATATTTTCCTGATATCGAAATAGCTGCAAACCCAATGTCCTCCTATATGAGTTTTTCCGTTCTTAACATTTAATTCCTCACAGCTGAATAAAATTTGAATATGTCTTTTATTTGATGCAACAGGCTGTATCTGATCCGGAAAATAAAGTTTCCATGGTGGTTGCTGTTCAAATTCTGAATTTGATGCTATTTTCAATAACTGGCCAAACTCTTCGATATGATCGTCATTGAGCAATGAACCATCGGCAATTAAACGAGTTTGACGAATATCAAAAGTTTCTTGATTATCATTTGGAGGAGTTACAACCTCATCGCTAATAACCACTACTTCATCGTTTTTATCAACGAAATCCTGAGATGTGATATCTTGTTGAATACACAGTTTTCGATTTGCTCGACATTTTTTTTGTCTCACAGCAGCATCTTTTCTTCCTTTCAACGCTATCTCCGAAGGCAAAAATTGTGATTTATGTGGAACCTTCAAAGTCTGTTTATTACCATCGATATTCAAATCACCGTTAATAGACTTCAGTGTACTAGTAGTTTTTGTATAATAGTTATCATCACCGTCCCACGGATGATAATTTTGAATTTCAACATCCGTACATTGGTTATTTGAGTAAGGCCCAACAACTGATGATTCATTGATTTGTTTTGAAACGGAACACAATTTTTTTTTTTTCAATCGAAAATTTTGCATTTTTGTACGATGTTTCCGTTTTTTTTGTACAATTTTAAGAGATGGAATTATAGTTGTATTAGTAATATCAGTCGGAAAGTGTGATATTTCTTGAGACAAAAAAATTTTCAACAAATGCGCACGCATACCAGGCTGGTAGTATCGAACATTTTCCGGCTTCAAATCGTATAGCAACGATACTGCGAAAGCTATTGCATAAAGAGCGCAATCATTATTATTTGGTTGTCGGTCGACAGTGGGAAACAGAACCGAATCTCGCTTATTGAAATCATAAAACGGAAATAAGCGGTTCAGATAAGTCAAATGATCTCTGTGAAGAGTACGAGCTCCACTAGAATTGAAAATGAAAATTTTTTTTGTATCATAGTAACTGCAAACCCAATGACCACATTGAGGTTCGTTACCATCAACCCTGATAAGCTCACTGCAGCTATACAATATCTGTATATGCTTTTCGTTGGGTTCAACAGGAACTATTTGCTCCGGAAGATAGAGACGAAATTGCGGTTGCATTTGGAAAATTGATTGAGATGATTTTTTCAATAATCTTGCGAATTCATCAATATGATCATCATCTAGCCATTCGCCTTCGGCTATGCAACGTTTTAGACGATCTGAATATTCGCCTAATGTTTCAATCATCTTGAACGAAAAATTAAATCAAGTTGTAACTTGATTGATGTCGACAAAAGACAACAGGCGCCGCGTAGCGCAATCAGCACGGTGAGTGCTCTATAAATAAACGACTCGCGCTGTAAGCGCGACTATGGCGCAACAATGCGTCACAATTTAAATAAATAATAAATAAATAAAATAAAAATAAAGAATCTTGGAAAATAGGAAAAAAGGAAAGGAATAAATATTCACGTAACGTCACGCAAATTGGAAAGCTGAAATAAAAAAATAAAAAATGAACATTTTTAAAAATAACCACTTCTTCCATTCAAATAAGGATTGCAAATTACGAACTTCAGTATTTTTTTGAATTCTAAATGATTTTGATAGTAATGTTCTAGTACTCAATCTTAAAATATATTTATTGCATTCATTGATTCTAAGACGTTCTGAATTTTTCAACTACGCTAGCCGAAAAAAGTGTCTTGTTTTTTAATGTTCTGGTTATTGTTGAAAGGATATTTAACATTTTTCAATACAACCAAAATATCAACGAAATGTGCACGATGGATTTTGTAAAGCTGTCGGGAAAATGTGATAAGTTCGGATAGAATACGTCATGAGTAACATGACGAAACCGAATGAAACTTTCCACGTTTTTCGTTTCGTAATATAAGATTAACTTACTGCCCATAACTAATTTGAGTCAGTAAACAATGACGAGATTGTGACGTCTTTGTTATAAACATCAAAATTGGGTATAAAAAAAATTCAATATTTAGATGTTTTTCGTAGAATATAGAACATATCACGTCAGAACGCCTCAAAGCTTTCTATTAAAAAAAAAATATATATAAGAAAAGATAATATGAACGTTAAAAAACATGATATTGTTTTTGAGGGAACGAACGTCATGCCTTTCTAGTAAACTTTTCAACAAATACATCGGTCTAGCTCTGCACAAGTATGGAAAGATATGGGCAACGAACTCATAGGGAGGTGGAAACCGCACTGTACATACGCATATCAGACAATGAAAAAGATGGTCGGAAGAATTTGAATTTCGAAAAACCATGAAAACCGATATGATTACAACCATACACAATGTGCTGTTATAATTCGATACACTTCTTTTTTTAATTGTACATATTACTCAAAGAACTTGCGGGGAGGGGGTAACGGTAAAGTAATGCAATAAGAACAATCAATAATAAACTGAATTTCAGGAAAAAATTATTCATCGGTAAGCGGTAAACCTGAATCTAAATCTATTCGACCAATTCTTTGATACTCTGTTACCAAATTCTAAAATTTGGTATACAGTGTATCAATAGCGTGATATCGACACTGACTACATTTACACGACGCTCTTATTCCGGTTGAGTTATTACATTTGTAAAACGAAAAAACAGAAAACAATAAGGTATAAACATGTGGAACTGAATATCGAGTTGGAGTATATGTGAAAAAAATAAATATGTACAAACTCAATTATATCTGAATTTCATTTTATTTCTCTATTCTCATCCCTCATCAAAAATGAATAAATGATCAATAACATACAACTGACATTTTCTAAAATCATTCGCGGTAAAAAGTCCTAAACGGCCTTGTTCAGGATAGCGATGCTTCATGTTATAAAAAGATTAATAAATGCGATGATTAACAACAGAGCCCGATTTGTCTCTAAATTCGAATGGATTTTGATAAAGTCGGTTATTTGGTTGCTTTCCTCTACTATCCGTCCTCGTTTGACATATTTCAAAATTTGAACAACACCCCCGTTCTCTTGTTAAAATTCTATTGTTGCTTCATTTATATGCTACATTAGTTCATATGCTACATTAGAAAATTTAGAGCATTCTCTCGAAATAGCATCCAAATTTTTCAAAACAGCACAGTTCATTCTTCGGAAAAAAAACCTGTAATTGGGATTATTTGCTTTGTTCTCCAAATAGAAATCACTGAAGAGACCGCCCATTCTATTATTTTCCTGTGCAATCAAAGCTACAAATTGTTGAGTGTGGTGAGATATTTGGTTTATTAGAACTTTTCATGATATCCAATTCGAAGTACTTTAATAACCATTGGAAAACAAAAGAAATGTTAGAAAAATTCAGGTATTATTCGAATCGAATTAATTTAGAATTTTCAAAACATCAGAATTGAATGTGCACGTTACGATCAACATGAGAAAAATAATGCCCGAAACAGTGATCCATGATGAGTATGGTGATCATATGCTACATCAGATTTAGAGCATTCTCTCAAAATAGCATCCAAATTTTCAAAACAGCACTATCCGGAGAATACACATTCTTAGAACAAAAAACGTCTGATTCGCATTATTTACTCTGTTCTCTAAAAAAAAAATCACTCAAGAGACCGCCCATTCTATTTTTTTCCAATGCAATCAAAGCTATAAATAGTTCAGTAAAAATCAGCTCAATCAAAAAAATTTGGTAACAAGTTCCAGTTATTTTCGAGTTACTGTTTAATTTCAAAAAATCATAATTGAATGCACATTACAATCGAATCATGAAAGAAATAATTTCCGAAGTAATGATCCATCATTAATATGCTGCATCAGATTTGGAGCATTCTCTCGAAAAACTTTGGACAAAAAACCTCTGACTCGCATTATTTTCTCTGTTTTCCAAAATGAAATCACTCGAGAGACCACCCATTCTAGTTTTTTTTTCCTGTGCAATCAAATCAAAGCTATAAATTATTCAGTGTGGTAGGATATCAAAAGACGCAGTAGTGGCTTTATTTTATAGGAATAACTTTTCATGATATCCAATTCTAAGTACTTTAATGACATACACAAAAGAACGAATTATTGTAAATCGGTTTAAAATGACTTCAGATTTTTGTTTCATTGGAGAACAAAAAAAATGTGTTAGGAAATTTCAGTTATTATTCTAGTTAATGTAAAATTTCAAAAGATCAGAATTGATACACATTACGATCAAACTAAAAGAAAAATAATGCTCAAAACAGTGATCCATGATGAATACAGTGATCATATGCGACATCAGATTTGGAGCATTATCTCGAAAAAAAAACCCAAATAGTACTATCCCTTGTTTGGAAAAAAAAACCTCTGATTCGCATTTGCTCTGTTCTCCAAAAAGTAATCACCCAAGAGACCGCCCATTCTATTTTTTCCT
Source organism: Venturia canescens (assembly GCF_019457755.1). Lineage (NCBI taxonomy): Eukaryota > Metazoa > Arthropoda > Insecta > Hymenoptera > Ichneumonidae > Venturia > Venturia canescens. The sequence continues at coordinate 15,982,107 of NC_057431.1, read as the reverse complement.
GTGCAATCGAAGCTATAAATAGTTCAGTGTCATGAGATATCTTTTTTATCGGAAGATAGCAAAAAAATCTGTTAGCAAGTTTCAGTTATTATTCGAATTCATGTAGAATTTTAAAAGATCAGAATTGAATGCACATTATAATCGAACGATAAGAAAACTAATGCCCGAAGCAGTGATCTATAATGAGTATAGTGATTATTATGATTATATGTATGCTACATCCGATTTGGTGCATTCTCTCGAAATAACATCCAAATTTTTCAAAACAGCTCTATCCATTTTTTGAACCAAAAACCTCTGCTTCGCATTATTTCCCCTGTTCTCCAAAAAGCAATCACCCAAGAGATCGCCCATTTGTATTTATTTTTCCCGTGCAATCAAAGCTATAAATAGTTCAGTGTCATGAGATATTCATTTTATCGGAATAAAAGTTGATGATATATAGCAAGTTTTTTGAATTAATGTAGAATTTAAAAAGATCAAAATTGAATGCACATCACGATTGAACCATGAAAAAAATAATATGACGCTGAAGTTTGCAACGTTGGAGTCCAACGAAATGATATAATAAAACTCAAATAATTCAAGTTAATCTCCAATATTGTTCCCTGCCGAATTTGCCATTCATAGTTTTTCAACCTATACCAAAGATTCGTAAAATAAATAATTGGTGAATTACAAATATTTAGTCGTTCATTCGTTGGACTCCAATGTTGCAAACTTCAACGTCGTAAAATAATGCCCAAAGCAGTGATCCATTATGAGTATAGTGATCATATAACATATGCTACATCAGATTTGGAGCATTATCTCAAAATAGTATGAAGAAAAAACGGCACTGTTCGGAGAATAGACATTCTTCGGATAAAAAACCTCTGATTCGGATTATTTGCTCCGTTCTCCAAAAAGAAATCACTCAAGAGACCGCCCATTCTATTTTTTCCTGTACAATCAAAACTGTAAATTGTTCGGTGTGGCGAAATATTTTTGTTTTATTGGAATAACTCTTTATAATATCCAATGATACGTACTTTATAATAAAAACAACGAATTTTCGTAAATCGTTTGAAAATAATTCAAGATATATTTTTCATTGGAAAGCAAAAAATAAGGAATGTAGAATTGTATGAAACTTCATGGAGAATACCTCGGATCTGGAGTTAAATTCATGTGCAGTTTGCCAAAGTACATTCTTCGGACCTATGACTTGAATCGTTTCTGAGCTTGGGAGTAGGTTTACGGCGATAAGATCAGAATTGAATGAACATTACGAACGAACGATGAGAAAAATGATGCCCGTAACAGTGATCCATGACGAGTATAATCATCATATGCTACATCAGATTTCGAGCATCCTCTTGAAATAGCATCAAATTCTCAAGATAGCACTGTTATTTGTTCGAACGAAGAACTTCTAATTCGCATTATTTGTTCTGCTCTCCAAAAAAAAATCACTCGGAAGACTGCCCATTTTATGTTTTCCTGTACAAAAAAAAATACTATAAATTTTGTAGCGTGGTGAGATATTTGTTTCGCCATGCAGGATCAATTTTCACGATATCCAATTATAAGTTATTTAAAATCATTTCAAAATTATTTTTTCACATTCTTGTTTCATTCGACTCATGCAAAACAGCAAAAGAATCTCTTAGCAAATTTCACTTATTATCCAAAATAGTATAGAATTTCAATATGCTAAAAAAAGAATTGTAAAAAACTTAATGGGAAGTGCATTACATTTGGAATTAGATTCATGCAAAGTTTGGTAGAGTAGCACGTTTTTCGAACCTGTGGCTTAAATCGTTTCTGAACTTAAGAGTCGGTTGACGGATATGAGATCACAATTGAATTACGACCGAACCATAAAAAAAATAATGCCTGAAGCAGTGATCCATAATGAGTATAATGATCATCGTATGCTACATCAGAATTGAAGCATCCTTTCGAAACCAAATTCTCCAAAAAAAAATCACTCGACAGACTGCACATTCTATTTTTCTGTACAAAACATGCCATAAATTGTTCAGCCTAGTGAGATATTTGTTCTTTTGTAATAATCTTCCACGATATCCAATTATAAGTTCTTCATTAAAAACAAAAAATAGTTTTGAATCATTTAAAAATGATATGAAATTTTCATTCATTGGACTCATGTAGAATAGCAAAAAAATCTATTAGCAAATTTTCAATCATTTTTAAGAATCATTTAGAATATTTATTAATATACGAAGAGAAAGGCATGTGAAATTGTAAAAAACTTAATGGGAAATGCATTAGATCTGAGATTCAATTCATGCAAAGTTTGGCAAAGGAGCACATTTTTCGAACCTGTAGTTTGAATCGTTTCTGAACTTGAGAGTCGGTTGATGGAGATAAGCTCACAATTGAATGCACATTACGATCAAACCATGAGAAAAATAATTCCTGGAGCAATGATCCAAGATAAGTACAATGATCATCATATACTGCATCAGAATTGAAGCATCCTTTTGAAATAGCATCTAAATCCAAAAAGAAATCATTTGACAGACAGCGCATTCTGTTTTCCTGTACAAAACATAACATACCATAAATCGTTTAGTCTAGTGAGATTTGTCATAACCTTCCACGATATCCAATTATAAATTCTTCATTAACATACACAAAACAAACAACAGTTCTAAATCGGTTGAAAATGATGTGAGATTTTCATTCGTTGGACTCATGTAGAAGAAAATTTCCAATCATTATTAAAATACAGAGAAAGAGCCATGTAAAATCATATACAGTTTGGCAGAGGAGCATGTTTTCAAACCTGTGGCTTGAATCGTTTCTGAACTTGAGGATCGGTCGACGGAAATAAGATCACAATTGAATGCACATTACGATTGAACCATGAGAAAAATAATGCCCGAAGCAGTGATCCATGATGAGTACATTGATCATCGCATGCTATATAAGAATTGAAGCGTCCCCTCGAAATAGCATCCACATTTTTCAAAATAGTACTATCCATTCTTCGGACAAAAAACCTCTCATTCGCATTACCTGCTCGGTCCTCCAAAAAAAAATCACTCGAAAGACTGCGCATTCTGTTTTCCTGTACAAAACATGCCATAAATTGTTCAGCATACTAAGATATTTGTTTAGTCGAAATAACCTTTAACGATATCCAATTATATGTTGTTCATGTAAATGAAACAAAGAATGTTTGTGAATCGTTTAAAAATGATGTAAGATTTTCGCTTTATTGGACTCATGTAAAATAATTAAAATGTTTCTTCCTAATTCAATTAAGGATGACCATAACCTTAAATAAAGAGAATATGTAAATATGTAAAGATTAGACAAAAACAGAAAAAATAATATATTTCATTCTAATAGGATGACAGACTTACTCCTGGTTTGTCGATTATAATTTTTGTCCCCATTGCCTGACACGTATAAAATATAAATATATTGACCACGCGATCGACAACATGTCAAGAAATACAAATGAACATGCTGCGAAATTTTTACAGTACCGGCACCGGCTTTTACAACATCGGGCGTTAATAAGGAGTTTCGCTACAGAAGTCTAAATATTAAGAAATTGATTAAATTTGGTGATAATGTTCTTCAACATCAAGTGCGAAAACACAAATTTTTTCAAAATTTTCTTCTACTTAGTTATCGTGTAATTACGCATTATAAAGCAGATTTCTTTATAATGCCCGGAATGTATACCTATATATATATGGAAACGCTATGCTTATACACGTGAACTTTAGTGATCAACTACTCGATAACTGTGTAGAAGAAAAATCTTAAAAAATTTGTATTGTCAAATTTGGCACTAAAGAATATGTTCACCAAATTTTATAAAATTCTGAACTTTTTGAAATTTTTTATGTTTTTAGCATGGTTCAGCATGGCAACATTGTATCGCCTGTACCGAAACTCCTTAATAGACCGGTATAAAAATGCCGCGTGTAAATGTACTCTGTAAATCGATTCGGAAAATCAATGAGAATTCCATATAAACGTATATGATGAGATGATATATAGATATAGATATACGAATGTGGGAGAGCTCGTGCAAACGTAATTTCAAAATCTTCTTGATTACCCAAAATGAATGAACTGACGGAAAATGAAATTATCAAATTCAATAGTTCGTAATTTGTATCCTTTTTTGAAAAGGAAATAAATGTATACATTCTTTTTTATTTGTTCTTGGTTACTTACCAAATATATGAGGAGTACGATAAATGATATCTAATCAGCCACTAGGAAAACACAAAACCGCTACCGTGTCTCCTGATTTATAACTATCTCACTCTTATTAAATCTGCACAGTAAAATTTGAAATAAAATTTCACATTAAACACATAATGTTGAGTTGAACACATAATATAAAACGATTGTAAACCCTTTTTCACCTCTGATAAAGTACGTAAATGAAAAACACTTCGGAAACCACGAATTCAAAAATAAGAGTGGAAAGGAAACAAAGATGTAGCTCACTCTCTCTCTTTCTTTCTTTGTGCCTGTAACCAACGAAACGACCTCTAAAATTCGCAATTTATCGTATTATTATTGTTCTCTTTCGCTCGTACACATAGACCCTTCTCCTTGCTTTTCAAATTTTAGTTTATCCGATTGGCGTTCTTACATTATATACTTTCTCTCTCTTGTACACTTGAACCTTACGTGGTTGTGCTACCGTGCGGTGTCGTGACCAATAAGAATCATTGTTTTCCTATTTCTTTCTCTGTCACACTTTCTTTCATGTGGTCAAACACCAATGCGGTCGCGTGCACGTGTGACAACGACCAATCGAAATCAATTATTCAACAAAGAAAAACTGAAGCCTAGATTTCGCCGCGTGAGCTGCTCAGTCTAATTCGAACGTGCGTTGTGGAAGTACATATTACTGGTAAGTACATTCACCAAAAAACATATTCTCGACAGAAAATACAATTTTTTTTGGAGCATACTTGTGTTTATACTCCAAATAGTCTCGACGTGAAAAAATTATTAAAAAAATGAATGTTTTAAAATGACCTGACTGAAATTTATGTTTAGAAAAAATGGATGAACAAATCGACGAAACTCCGAAAAATGGGGATATCGACAAAACCAACGAAGCGGGTAACGAAACGAATCCTTCATCAGCGAAAATCAACAGTAAGTACAATATTTTTTTCTTTTAATACTTGATGTCGAGCCGCTACCGCGTCTCTTGAATATGAATAATATATAAATAATATATATATATATATCGAGACGCAACCGCGTCTCTTGATGCATTTTTCGACAGTGTTATACTGTTTCAGTTTCTTTTATTTTTTTCAAAACGAAAAATAATTATGATCTTTTTTGTTTGGAATTTTTTTCCAGACGCAAATGAAACTGACATACCAATGGATCATGAAAGAATAAGTACTGAGGTGCTGGTTGATACAGCCAATCGTCTAAAAAAACTCACTCTCGCGCAGAATTCCGATGATTCGGGGCCATCGACGTCGAAATCCGAAGACGGAGAGCAGAAGAACACGTTCGAAAGTAAGTAACAGAAAAAAATAAAAAAAAAACAAAGTATACATTTTTGTATTTTTTCAAATTGAAACAGGAAGACATCGTGGAAACCGAGCCGGACGACGGGTGCAAGAGCGGCGACGGATTGGTTTTTTAGCCAAAATGTTGTTGGCGATGAGCAACGACAAATATCGTGATCCTCCACGAAGATATTGGCGAGGTGGTTATTCCAGAGGAAATAACCACGGAACATCGTAATTTTCCTCATTTAATGTTCCTTATTTAAAAAAAGTGATAAACATGTGATACTAAAATATACTAAAATATTTAGTTAAAATATGCAAAACCGTGACAATTAACATGTCATGCAGAATATGTAACGTAAAAAAAAGCAATAAGACAATATGTGAAAACTCATTCGATTCTAAATTTCATTTATTTGTTCCGCTCCCATCCCTGATCAAAAATTAAATAATAAACAATGATTATTAACACACTTCGGCTAGTCACTCCGTTGACTAGTATTATGGAATTCATAACAAAGCCCGATTCATCCGGAGACCATGGAAACTGTTTTAATTATTTTTTCCTGTGTAAAAAATGCTATAAATTGTTCAACAAAGTAAGATGATTGTTTTGACGCAATAACGTTTAATTATATTGAATTATGAGTTCTTTATATTCCATTGGACGCATGTAAAGAGTGAAAAACTTATTGGAGAATGTTTCTAATCATGTGAATGTAACTTAAATCGTTTCTGATCTTGAGAGTAAGTTGACGATGATAAGATCAGAATTGAATGTACATTAAAATCGATGACGCTGAAGTTCGCAACGTTGGAGTCCAACGAAATGATGTAAAAAACCTTCCCATAATTCCAGTAATTCTCCAATTTTGTTCCCTGTCGAATTTGCAATTTGTAGTTTTTCAATCCGCACCGATGCTTCATGAAATCAAAAATTGGTGAATTACAAAAGTTTTTTCCTTTCGTTTCGTTAGACTCGAACGTTGCAAACTTCAGTGTCGTTAAAATCGAACCATGAGAAACATCAGAATTGAAGCCTTCCCTCGAAACAGCATCCACATTTTTGAAAACAGAACTGTCCATCCTTCAGATAAAAAACCTTTGATTCGCATCATTTGCTCTGTTCTCCAAAAAAAAACTTGAAAAACGGCTTGATCTGTTTTCATGTGCGAAAGAGGTCATAAATTGTTCAGTGTGGTAAGACCACATTTTTTAAAACAGCACCGTCCATTCTTTGGACAAAAAACCGCTGATTCACATCATCTGCTCTGTTCTTCAAAAAAAAATCATTCGAAAGACTGCTCGGTCTGTTTTCCTGTGCAAAAAAAATTGTTCAGCGTGATGAGATCACACGTCGGACAAAAACATCTGATTCGCATCATTTGCTCTGTTCTCCAAAAATAATCGCTCGAAAGACTGCTCTGTCTGTTTTCCTGTGTAAAAGATGCCATAAATTGTTCAGCGTGGTGAGATATTAGTTTTGTCGAAATAACTTTTCGCAGTATTTTTTCAAAACAGCACTGTCGATTCGTTGGATAAAAAACCTCTGATTCGCATCATTTGCTCTGTTCTCTAAAAATAATCACTCGAAAGACTGCTCGGTCTGTTTTCCTGTGAAAAAGATGCCATAAATTGTTTAACGCGGTGAGATATTAGTTTTGTCAAAATAACTTTTTGCATTGTCCAATTATAAGTTCTTTATAAACGAATAATTAATGATATTTTCGCATTGTCCAATTATAAGTTCTTTATAAACGAATAATTAATGATATACGCGGAAAAAATAATGTTTGTGAATCATTTGAAAATAATTTAAGATATTTTTTTTATTGGTCTTATGTAAACAACAAAAAATCTATTAGCAAATTTCAAATATTATCCGAAGTAATTCATTGGTCTTGATGTAAATGTTAATAAACTTCAGATATTATCCGAAAAAATGTAGAATTTGCCAGAGTATATACTTCAAACCTGTGGCTTGAACCGTTTCGGAACTTAAGAGTAAGTTGACGGCGATCCGATCGGAATTGAATGCACACCATGAGAAAAATTATGCTCGAAGCAGTATAATGATCATACTACATCTGAATTGGGAACATCCTGTTGAAAAACTTCGGAAAAAAAACCTCTGATACGCATAATTTGCTCTGTTCTCCAAAAAAAATCACTCGAAAGACTGCTCGGTCTGTTTTCCTGTTCGAAAAAGATGCGGTAAAACTTTTCACAATATTCAATTATAAATCTTGAATAAAAACAGAGAATTATTATAAATCGTCTTAAAATGACTTGAGATTTTTGTTTCATTGGATGAAACTAATGTAGAATTTGTCTGAAATAATAATCACAATATCCAATTATATAATCTTGAATAAAAACAGAAAAATTTTTCGTCTTAAAATGACTTGAGATTTTTATTTCATTGGAGGACATGTAAAACTGTTAGCAAATTTCAGCTATTATTCAAACTAATGTAGGAAATTTACTAAGAAATAGTCATGTAAAACTTTGATAAAGAAGTGAATTCATTTCAATTTTATAGAAAGCACATTTCTCGAACCTGTGGCTTAAATCGTTTCTGAGCTTGAGAGTAGCTTGACGGAGATCAGAATTGAATGTGCCCGTTACGATCGAACCATGAGAAAAATAATGCTCGAAGCAGTGATTCATGATAAATATAATGCTCATATGCTACATCCGAGTTGGGAACATCCTCTCGAAATAGAATCCAAATTTCCCAACAAAACTGTCCATCCTTCGGAAAAAAAACGTCTGCTTCGCATCATTTGCTCTGTTCTCCAACAAAAAAACACGAGAAAGACTGCTCGGTCTATTTTCCTGTTCGAAAGACGCCATAAATTGTTCAGCATGGTAAGACCACATTTTTAAAAACAGCATTGTCTATGCTTCGGAAGAAAAACCGCCGATTCCCATCATTTCCTCTGTTCTCCAAAAACAATCACTCGAAAAACTGCTCAGTCTGTTTTCCTGTGCAAAAGATGCCATAAATTGTTCAGCGTGGTGAGATATTAGTTCTGTCGCAATAACTTTTCACAGTATCCAATTTTAAGTTCTTTATTAACGAATAAATAATTTAATGATATATGCCGAAAAAAGAATGTTTGTGAATCGTTTGAAAATAATTCAAGTTTTTTTTTTCATAAGTCTTATGTATGATGAGTATAATAATCTTATGCTACATCTGAATTGGGAGTATCCTCTGGAAATAGAATCCAAATTTTTCCAAACAGAACTGTCCATTCTTCGGACAAAAAAGCTCTGACATTTGCTCTGTCCTCAAAAAAAAAAAAATCACTCGAAAGACTGCTCAAACTGTTTTCCTGTTCCAAAAAAAATGCCATAAATCTTTCAGCCTGGTGAAATATTTGTTTTGTCTGAATAGCTTTTCACAATAAAAAACAGAATTGTCCTAAATGATTTGAGATTTTTGTTTCATTGGATCAAACTAATGTAGACTTTGTCTGAAATAATAATACTTCACAATATCCAATTATAAATCTTGAATAAAAACAGAAAAATGTTTCGTCTTAAAATAACTTGAAATTTTTGTTTCATTGAACATGTAAAACTGTTAACAAATTTCAGTTATTATTCAGACTAATATAGGAAATTTACTAAGAAAAAGTCATGTAAAATAATAATAAGAAACTTAATGGAGAATGCTTTGATCTAGAAGTGAATTCATTTGAATTTTATAACAGAGCACGTTTTTCGAACCTGTGGCTTGAATCGTTTCTGAGCTTGAGAGTAGCTTGACGGAAATCAGAATTGAATGTGCCCGTTACTATCAAATCTATGATGAGTATAATGACTAATCAAATCTATGATGAGTATAATGATCATAAATAATAAGAAACTTAATGGAGAATACTTTGATCTAGAAGTGAATTCATTTGAATTTTATAACAGAGCACGTTTTTCGAACCTGTGGATTGAATCGTTTCTGAGCTTGAGAGTAGCTTGACGGAAATCAGAATTGAATGTGCACGTTACTATCAAATCTATGATGAGTATAATGACTATCATATGAATTAGGATCCTCTTGAAATAGAATCCAAATTTTCCAAACAGAACTGTCCATTCTTTGGAAAAAAAACCTCTGATCCGCATCATTTGCTTTGTTCTCCAAAAAAAAAACACTCAAAAGATTGCACGGTGTGTTTTCCTGTTCGAAAAAAAAAATGACACAAATCATTCAGCCTGGTGAAAAATATTTGTTTTGGCTGAATAACTATTCACAATATTCAATTATATAACCTTATATAAAAAAAGAGAACTTTTATAAATCATCTTAAAATGACTTGAAATTTTTTCTTTCATTGGATCAAACTAATGTAGAATTTGTCTAAATAATTCTTCACAATATCCAATTTTATTATAAATCTTGAAAAAAACAGAAAAATTTTTCGTCTTAAAATGACTTAAGATTTTTATTTCATTGGAGGACATGTAAAACTGTTAGTAAATTTTAGCTATTATTCAAACTAATGCAGGAAATTTACTAAGAAATAGTCATGTAAAATTATAAAAAACTTAATAGAGAATGCCTTTGATAAAGAAGTGAATTCATTTCAATTTTATAGCAAGCACATTTCTCGAACCTGTGGCTTAAATCGTTTCTGAGCTTGAGAGTAGCTTGACGGAGATCAGATTGAATGTGCCCGTTACGATCGAACCATGAGAAAAATAATGCTCGAAGCAGTGATCCATGATGAGTATAATGATCATATGCTATATCTGAATTGAGAACATCCTCTCGAAATAGAATCCAAATTTTCCAAACAGAACTGTCCATTATTCGCACAAAAAGCCTCTGATTCCGTCATTTGCTGTATTCTCCAAAAAAAAAATACTCGAAAGACTGCTCCGTCCGTTTTCCTGTGCGAAGATGCCATAAATTGTTCAACATGGTAAGACCACATTTTTCAAAACAGCATTGTCCATTGTTCGGAAGAAAAACTGCCGATTCACATCATTTCCTCTGTTCTCCAAAAAGAAATCCTGTGCAAAAGATGCCATAAATTGTTCAGCGTGGTGAGATATTAGTTCTGTCGCAATAACTTTTCACAGTATCCAATTTTAAGTTCTTTATTAACGAATAAATAATTTAATGATATATCACAATATTCAATTATATCTTGAATAAAAACAGAGAATTTTTCTAAATCGTCATAAAATGACTTGAGATTTTTGTTTCAAACTAATATAAAATTTGTCTGAATAACTCTTCACAATATCCAATTATATAATCTCGAATAAAAACAGAAATTTCTAAATAAATCAACCACAGCAATTAAATACTAAAGTAACTCGCAGTTTCGTAAAATAAAAAAAATACATACATAACCTCTCCGGCAATTTCAATTGTTTATTTTTCTGCTGCTCCTACATATGCTCTTTTTAAAGAAAACAAAATTCGACAAGCTGTATAGTAGTCGGTGGTGTTCACATTCTTTGGGTTTGTTTCTTATTTTCTTATCTATACTAACCACGACGCACCATAACCTCGAAAATGTGAAGATGGTAGGTGTTGGAACTTTCGAAAACTCACAAATTACGGTTTCACAGCCATCGTTCTGTATTAAACACGGAACGAATGTCATTTTTTTTTAATCACGACGCACAATTAGCACAAAATCTCAAAAATCTGACGATGACAGGTGTTGGAATTTGCGAACAGTTGTTGACAATCAGAATCGACACTCGTAAATTACGGCTCACAGTCATCGTTCTCGAAACGCAAAACGATGAAAAACGATGAATGATATTATTTCTTTTAATTAATTTTAATTAATCCCTCTAAACTACGAACACAACCAAGCCGACGCTCAAGGCGCTCGCGCTGATGTGTGTATATTCGTACGTACGTATATACGTAAGGATGCTAGAATGCTACTACTATGCTACATGCGTAAACCGGGCGCTGATATCGCCCGTTGTGCGCACATCAGAGGTATTGCTGTCTCTGTCGCGCACCAATAGCGACGAGCTTTGCTCTCTCTCTCGCTCGGCGACGCGCAAGAGAGGGGATACAGCGTTCAGCGTAGTGTGTGACAAGAGAGCCGAAAATGTATACCAGTCTCGCAAAGGACGTAAGTCCAAATGTAAACATTCTCAACTTACGCCCCTCTGTCTCTAAGAAATAAGAAATCCCGAAACGATGAATTTTAATTCACAAAAATTACATATCTCGGGATTGACTGGACGGATTTACTTGCAACAAGGACCAATGGAAAGGGAAAAATCGAAAAAAAATCGACACCAATTTTCAGATCCTTTCATCAAATGGTTTGTCTGTGAAAATCGTTTGAAAATTCTGTGACGTCATAAAACCGGCATATTCGCGTATATAAGAGTAGCGGCAGGGCTCGCGCTGGCTTTTCTTTTGCGCTGCAGTTTTCCTTTTAATACTTGGCGTCGAGCCGCTACCGCGTCTCTTGATAAATATTTTTGTATATATTGAAACGGCACTCCCTTTTATTCAAACGAAATATCCCATTCAAACCCCGCACCACGCGAGCTCGTACTCAGCCGCTCGACGCGACTTTCCGTGGCGAGGCGTAAAAGCTATTACTTTATTAAGAAAAACTCTTTTCTTTCATAATTACTCACATTTTACGTTTCAATGACTCAATCAATTCAATTTTTATGCTAGGTAAGATTAAATTAAACAAAAAAGGTTAAAAATTCAGTGCAAAAGGCAATTGAGAGTGTCCAGAGAAAACTTGTCCAGAAAAGCCCTATTCCGCACGGAATCCAACGGAAATGGCCAGTCGCGAACGAGCTCTTGGGTCCAGGGGAAATAATGATTCAAATTGACAATAATTTATTAATGTAACGATTGCAACAAGAATGTTTGATTTATTTAATTTAGAAAAAGCAAAATATGATTTTTGGTCGTTAAAAATATTTATTTTTACACAAAGATCATTAAGTTCTCAAAAGTGAGGGAAAACAGCCTCAAGTTTGTCCAATCACGGCGTGAGCGGGAATTAGCGACCCAATCCGAGAATTTAGAGATCAAATTCTGGTTCGAGATTAATTTTCCAGGCGAATCAAAATTCGAGTTATTTTTAGAATTAATTATTATCATGATCTCTTTGTTTAAACGAGTATAAAAGGCCGTGCGGAGCAACCACGGCAGCTCATTTCTAAATCAGCTCCCGCTTCAAGTACAGAGGTAGTGACTCTGGAAAACAGGTTCCAACAAACCAACCAACCTAAATACTCCAAATTTCACGCCGAGAGGGAGGGGACTGTGCGATTCCGTGCAGGCCAAAGATTCCAGAGTGATAACCTATCCATTCCTTATTGAGAGGGAGGGGGCCCTGCGATTCCGTGGGGTCTGAAAATTCTTGGCATAGGCCCTTTACCTTCTCTTCACTCCACTTTGATTTATTTTGTTGGAGGCAATAAATAATTTATTTCGAGAGCATAAGCCTCCACTATCCTCTTTGAAGCGGGAACTGTCTCAATTACCCAAATTATTTTAAACATTCGATTGAAAGAAAAGTTATTTTGATTATCCAAAAATTGGATCAATCTCAGTTGATTTGTATCGAGCCCATCCACAAACATCATTCAAAATTGTATAGAAACACAAAATTAATCGGATTGATTAAATTTGAGAGTTGAGAAAAATAGGAATTAATTTCTGAGCTCACAGATTAGAATTTATAAGAATTAGCAAGAGAGAGCAGAAATAATTAAAACTGGACAAATTTCTTGACGTAAGAGAGCGATACCACGCGTAAATTGGACAAGTTTATTGAAATTAGGGAAATATTTTCATTTACACCACAAAACACCAACGATTTGCATCGCATTCTCAATTGTTTAATAAAATTACTTTGAATAAACACTATTATTATATTTTCACACACAAATTCTTAATCTCTCGTTCATTTCATGCCTGCTCCCAAAAATTTAGTAGCTCGAACACACGCGTACCGGGTCACGTCTAAACGCGTACCGTAACAATATACTTACACCACCCCAATTAAGTTCGATTTTCAAGCTCACATTATGTGCTCGAAATTATTTTCAGCGATATTTCCTAAAAACATTACTTAAATTTAAAAAAAAAACTTGATGAATATTGAAAACCCAATTACTGATAAAAAAAATAGCATAGTTTTAAAAAATATAAATCGTTTTACGATAATTGTTAATGGAGTGGTTGATTTATTAAGTAAGCGGTAAAAACGGCCGGGCGCGCGAAGCCTCGAGCCACCTACCACGCTGCTTGGTCACATGTCTCCGATAAACGACGCTCAACGAACATGAATAATTTTTTTTAAACTATATACAATGCACCTAAGGATCTGAAAAAATTCACGGTGAAAAAAATTGGCTAACCAATGTTAATCTAGAATAGAAGTCAGTCGATTTTATAGCTTATTCGTTTGGACGAAAAAAAACTTCGATGTTCGGGAGGTGTTGGTGACTCGCCGTGTCGAGATTCGGCGCTCTCCCCACCACTAGGCCCACACACCGCAGCGCTCAAACGCTAGGCGCGAACTAGAGCACAGACTCTTGGCTCACACTTTCACAGGATTTTCAAATGCTGGAGCGTACACAGAAAATAATTTCCATTACACTTTTTTACACGATATGACAATAATTCCCCTCCTGCTGCTCTTCCCTCCCTCGCCAACTCGAAACACTCCTCTCGACTTGATGACCGTTATCCGGGTGTCTTTCCCCTCGGGAATCCGGCATGCAGCTCTGAAAGGCTGAGGGGAGGTCTCCCTCACGGCTCCGGAGGTCTCGAAGCCATGGTGGGCCGACGACAATAAGTCACCAGGCAATAACAGTACCTCGCCTCCAGAAAACTCCCCTAGACCCCACCTGACGAGGCGCCGGTTCATACGAACTGTGACACCCGAATTCGCGGTTTTGCAGGCGATGCAACTCTCGGCTGCTACGGCGGGAGAGACACGAGCGACGTTCAAGGAATGGCCTATGCCAGTGTGCTGTTTCAACCGCCCGCAGGTCGAGAATGATACTCGGTACTCGGAGACGGCGTGAGAGGAATGCCCCTGACGAACGAGATCGGTTCGAACAGTAGGAGAGTATCGTCAAAATAATAATTTTCGCAAGGCCATATGTGGTGGCGACAACACCAAATCTCCCAAAAATCAAACATGAATAGCTGTTAAAAACAACTTCATTACGATTCAAAATAGGCAATATAAAATTCTCTCTCTTCCTGACAATTGGAGGTAAAATGTACCTAAAGGTAATTGGTATTCGACTTAGTAATTTGTCGATAGATCGAAAATATACGCCATTCAAAACTTAAATCTAATTACATGACGATGAGTCTCGTTCCGACTAACATCCGACGAATCGAAGGGGCGTCACAAATGGGCCGTAAACCCGGTCCACTGATCGACACGATTCGTACGGGTGGCGCGGCAAAATGCCACGTCACAGTGTATTCGATAAAACTGACTGCGATTAGAACCGTTAATAGGTGCAAATTTGCAATATGCTTACTCTATTTCGTTGGTTTTTAAAGTGCTTTTGTAAAGTTATTAAACACTACGTTTTAATTGTTTTTCACATCATCATTTCGTCATTTTATTATTACCCCGCGATTCGGAATATTCCAGTTTCTAAATCTGAAGAATTCAGTTTACTGGGGTAAATGAGTAGCTTTCTCCGTTCTTTCACATAACACAATGAATTGAATAAATAAAATAATGAATGAAGAGTACTGATCGGTAACGAATATCTACTTACAGGGTATTTTGGAAAATATTTAAATAAATACAATGGATCATACATACCACCGGGCTGGCGCGAATGGGGTGGCCTGATAATGAACTCCAAATACTATAACTATAGTGTGAACATGAACGGGAAGAAGATTAAGCACGGCTTCGATTACAGGAAGGATTATTATCCGGACTTGATAGCAAATGACAGCATTGCCTTTTTACGCCAGAGCAAACAAAATTTTGCTCGCAAGCCGTTGATGCTTGTTGCCAGTTTTCCAGCACCACATGGCCCTGAAGACTCTGCACCACAATTCTCCGAACTTTTTTTCAACGTTACAACTCACCAGTAAGTACCATCATTTATCGTTAATATTTCTATGTGAGGAATTGTGACGTTGACTCCTTCATTGATAGGTCCCCCATATAGCGTGGAGTACTGATTTAGCTATAACAAGTGGGTTTGTCAGGAGACAGGTCACCAAAACAAAAAACTTTGAAGTGTGCCCTACATTAGATACATCGATGCAGGTCGATATTTCGAACTTCAGTACAATTCTAGTTCAATAAAAAAATAGATAATAAAATTCAGTAACGAGTGTTTCAAAAAAGATGTTGTGTCCGCGAAGACCGTCACGAAGGGACGAGTTATCAAGGACGAATCTTTAAGGGATTAAGGCCAAAAGAGCTGAACTATAACTCGATACTTTTAGAACAAGTTAATAATAAGTTTATTTAAGAAGGTACAAATTCGAGATTTTATTGCCTTTAGACCAATCTGTTAGAGTTCTGGGAGGTGAGGTAGAATGAGTGAGAAGAGAAGCCGACATGAGGGGCAAAGAAAATGTTGTAACTTTATTTGTATCATTGTATAGGCGTATTACTGTTTCATTCCATATAAACTTTCGGATATAAATACGCCTAGGGAAAAAAAGGTTGGGACAAGTACATTGATGGTCTCTTGTTTCTGGATGACATAGAAAAAAGATTCAGAACCAGGAAAAAAATTCTATAGATATAATAAACCAAAAATTGAGAAGTTCAAAAAAATTCAACAAAAATAAAAAACAATCGAAAAAATTCTGTAAAGAAAAATAAAAAAAATTCAAAAAAATTCATAAATATTGAAGACATTGACAAATGTACTATCCAAATTACATGCAGTATAAAAATGTATGATATCAATTGGAGGCCAAGTTTTTATTGATAATTTGGAATATTTATCGAACAAATTGGAAACTTTAATTGAAATTCATGATAATTATTTTCACGAAAAAAGTTAATGAAAAAAAAGTCATAACGGAAGTTACGTGCAGTACTAAAATGTATTATATCAATTCGAGGTCAAGTATTTATCAGTTATTCGAAATATAATCTCCGGCGACAAATGAGCGTTGAAAATCCTTGTCGGGCTCAGAACGTTTTATCAAAATTACTAAAAAAATTAGAGGAAATAAAATCATTAAAAATTCACATGAAAGGCATTCGTTACTTCAACAAGGTACACGCTTTAAAGAATCGATTCCCCTCCGACTTTCAGGATCCCCTGGTATTATTCACAACATTCAACTTCGATTGGATCGGTACAAATTATGTTCAAATACGTCTTAAACGTACTTGTCCGGCCCATCACTTTTTATTCAAATTGCTCATTCGAAAACAAATCAGGGCTGCTCTATAATGACAAATATAATAAAATCGATAGAAATAAAAATAATATCTCCAAGTAATTTGAACTTGATTGTTCGCAAGTTCGTATAGCAATATCCACTTCTCATTTTCTTCAGTGAACACATGCCATTCGGTAAGAATAAATGAAAATGAGAAATAATCAGGCGCATTACTAGAAATTTTCGAACCTACTCAGCCATGCAATGTTTTTTTTCTATAGTCACGTACACATTTTGATAAATATCACTAGTCGAGTACGACACGTGGATTCCTGGAATTTGGAGAAAAATGATTTTGTTGTGAATTATGACTCCCTATAATATAAATAGATTAATCAACTTCATCTTTTATTTTCGTTTCATTTTAACAAGAGCGATTCGAAGCAAAATTATTTTCTCGGGAATTACTGTTCCTTAATATTAACACATGCATTAACTTCGTTTTTGATTTGTTTTCGAAAGAGCAATTTGAATAAAAAGTGATGGGCCGGACAAGTACGTTTAAAACGTATTTGAACATAATTTGTACCGATCCAATCGAAGTTGAATGTTGTGAATAATACCAGGGGATCCTGAAAGTCGGAGGGGAATCGATTCTTTAAAGCGTGTACCTTGTTGAAGTAACGAATGACTTTCATGTGAATTTTTAATGATTTTATATTTATCCACAGAAATTTCAGAGTTCGCAGGTATCTGCTGCGGTTCAATGTATCTGCGCAATGAGCTTCGAAGACAGCAATTTCAAATCTATCCATAAATGAGCAATTGAAGATTTTTATAATCAATTTTTTACTTCATATATATGTTACGGTTAGAGTCAAAATGTAAAATAAATGGCACAGTATATAAATTGTATAGTTTGCAGATTTTCGCTGTATTTCAATGATCCGAATCTACAGCATTATAATGAAAAGTTGTCAAAAGTCATGATGTTGCATAAAAATGACATACCGCACATTGCATTCAGAAATTCTGTAAGTTTCTGGGGATGTTGGTAGGCATTATATTTGATCACATCCAAAACTGAGCAACTGTAGACTTATCGGAATGAATTTTTTTTATAATAATTCCATATCTGTAGTTTGCAAAGTGGAAATACTCAACATACATGTCATTCCATAAGTTTTGTTATCAAAATTTGTGTTTGCACACCGCATTCCGAAGATACGACTTTTCATATCATCAGCAAAAAAAGCATCCAAAGGCTTTCTGGAACAAGTTTCCAAATTTATTACTCGACAGACCTAATGGGAAAAGAATATATAACTACACACTATACCAAGACCAGATTTTTTTTTGAAAATCTGATTTACAAAATGTGCAATTCAAGATCATGGTTAGAAACCTCTCGAATCATGTTACCACAATCATCATGAA
Source organism: Venturia canescens (assembly GCF_019457755.1). NCBI lineage: Eukaryota > Metazoa > Arthropoda > Insecta > Hymenoptera > Ichneumonidae > Venturia > Venturia canescens. The sequence goes on along the minus strand of NC_057431.1, from coordinate 15,963,795 downwards.
GGAGTAGAAAATCATAGGACATATATTAGGGAACGAATTAATAATATGTATCGATCCGCTGCAAACTGATGGGGTGAAAACAAGGATCGGAGAGGGCAGAGCCAAACTGAATATCAAGCAAAATATGGGGATGTTTAAAAATAATGATGACACAAGAAATAAATTAGAAAACATTTATTCAAGTAAAGTTTCTAATATCATTCTAACAGTTCCGTGTGTTTTTGTTCTATTTATTCGTATGTATAACCTATTTACACATGATACATAACCACGCCAGTGACGATATATTCGGACTGGACAATATTTCTCGTAATCTGGTTTAATTGAAGGATTATTTCAGTCAACACTTATTTCCAATCGAACGAAATAATGAAATCTTGAAAAGTTTCGTTGACATATGCATCGCGCATTTTTTATATTCTTTTTCACACACACATCACAGACTACATTTACGCGGCCGCTTTGAGGTAAATATTCAGAATAAGGTCTCCACCTCCGATTTTATTCATCTTGAAATATGTTGTTGTGGACATCATTCCGAGTAATTTGATATATAATTGTATATGGCGGTCTCTAATAGTTTCGGAGATATAAGGGTTTTTGTGTAGGAGATCGTATATATCAGAGTGTTACATACACATGCATCACTTACTCATTAACGTAAATAATAATGAAATTCAAAATGAATTCCAAGTTCAATCATCATTTGTTTCGTCAATTTGCATTTCGTCTTTTTTCTTGTCGGGTGGAAAAAACTTGCCGATGGCGTCAAAAAATGGAACGATTCGTTCATTGTAAGAATGGACGCGTTTAAATAAATATTCGGCCAAATAACCAGCTGTATGATGTTCTCTTGTTCCATAACGTGGAATGTTGGCTCGAACTTCTCGCCATGTTCGTTCAATGTTTTGAGTGTAAGCTCCTTTAAATAATTGTATTTAATATAATAATCTGAACATAATCAACGAAAATACGAAGATTCTACATTTTTGTACCTGTATCCGGATCAACAAAATTCATTGAATGATTCACCCTCAGATGAACGAAACCTTCTGATTGTAAACAATCATATGCTTTCCACAAATCCAACATTACAGTTGTTTTTGGCAAAATGTATTCTTTTATGATCTTCAATAATGTTTCCGTTGATCGGTTCTCGACAGGGACTATAAAAATATTTTTCGTTCCTCGTTCGAATCCGCCAAAAATCCATTTACCTTTGAGAACACGTCCCCGATTGTACTTTCGTTTTCCAATTTTAGCTTCATCAATTTCAACGACGACGCCTTCACCTCCCAACATTTTTTTTTCATTTTCAGCCCAGAATAAAAATACCTGAAGTTATAAGTTATTTTTTAAAATTAATATTACTGTTTCTAAAATCACACATGATATTTTTATTAATTCAGTATTATCAATATTCCTATTTGCTTATTTTATATTTAATTATAAAAAAAACCTCACGGTAAAAACTCGACCAATCTACGATTGTAGCTAAACTGCAATCGAGCTCTTCTTTGAGAAAAGCAAATCGCGGTGGACGTATCATTAAAAAATATGCGATAAAACGACATGCGGTTTCAATTGAAAGATGAATATTTTCGAACCAGCTATTCTTTTTTGCACTTTTTTTGAAATCGCATCGCTTAGATATTTTTTTACGTTTGTTCTGGTTCAAATTATATCGTTTTTGACAATGAAATGTTAGTGTTTCAAGATTAATAGATAATTCATTTCCACACTTCGGGCAAATTATCGATTTCAAAATCACTCCACGATCATATAAAAAATCCACTAAGGTGGCTTTACACCCAACAAGAGATAAAAATTCATGCAGCTTCATCGTGTTGTTCAGTTGAAACTAAACATTTGATAAATAAGTGGTATTTGGATGAAAGTAGAAAACCGTACCTTACATTGTTTTGTCAACACGCAGTCGAACGAACATGTTTGAACTCGTGCATGCAGATAAGCGGGTGAATGCGTAAACGTAAATATAAACTCGGTTAAACTTCCGAAAAGCGGAAACCGAATTTTGAGCTGAAATTTTGCATACTGCTTCTTTATAACAATATAAGACTTCCCCTAAAAGGATTTTTGGCAACTAGCAATATCTATTGAGAAATTGAATTTTTAAGTTGCTATTTTAGCCCGAGCGAGTATATCTATATCGCTTATCTCGGTCGGTCGGTATCCTCACTTCGCTAGTGTTTTTATTTCCAGTACGTCTTATCCCTTCTTTTTTCTTGGTAAATATTCAGAATACGGGCCTCACCTCCGATCGCGCTTATTATTTTATATGTTATTCTGGACGTTCTCTCGAGCAATCTTATCTATAATTATAGGTGGGAGTCTTTTATAGTTTCAGAGATATAGCCTTTTTTGTATTAGGGATGATTTGGTTTATATAGATGTGTCTATATTGTAACGGTACGTTCGTGCTTGTGCACACCGTCACGCCTGGATTCGAGAAATTCTATAATAAAGAAGAGCGGGCATGAAGGAAAAACAAAAGTAAAATGAAATTAGATTGAAATGACAAATGTTTTATTCAATTTTTAATTGTTTTAAACCAAATTACAAAAATAAAGGCTTTTTATTTGAAATCGTGTTTTTCCGCTTTATTTTAATCGCATGTAAAATTTTATTTCCGGTATTTTTCTCCACACAAAAAGAAAATAATTTTCGCAGAATTAATTATGATGAATTTCGCAATGAATTTAAGCTCGCTTTTATTTGAATAATGATAGTTTCGCTTGCAATAATAATTTTTCAATAATTCTCGCCAACGCTGGTCTTGATAAATTTTTAATTAATTTTGTTTGATAATTCGATCATTTGATAATTTGATAATTGAGCTATAATTCTTAGAAACTCACTTTTTGACTCTATACAATACAAATTGATTGTTCGAGTGGATTTTTGTGGTTGATCTCACTCTTTTGACTCGATATAATTCAAATTATGATTTTTTTTAGTGAGAGATTTCGCTTTTTGGAATAATTTAATTGGCTCAAAATAATAAATGACTCGCAATTGTCTCGTTATGAGAATAAAGAAACTTGGTTGGTTTTAATAATTTTTAATGAATTTAATCAATTGAACTGCTACTCAGAAAACAATGATTCGTTGGAAAAGAATCCACCCAGAGATCTTGAGACAGAACGAATCCGAACTGTCCCGGCCCCTCTGGCATGGAAAGGTAGGAGTCCTACCCAAGAATCTTGTGACCGAACGAAATCGAACGGCCACGGCCCTCTCGGATAGAAAAAGGATTGGAAATCTACCAGGAATCTTGAGACAAAACGGAATCGAACTGTCCCGGCCCTCCTGGATAGATCGGAAACTTTCACCTAAGAATCTTGAGTTCAAACGAAATCGAATGAACCCGGCCCTCTTAGCGTGAGAGAGGAAAGGTGTTATTCTATTTGAATTCTGAGTGGGATATCAGCGATGTTATTTGGCTCTTTGTTTTTGTGAGCGATTTTGAAAATAAGCGAAAATGTTATGTTTCTTTATTCTTGAAATTTGGGCGAGTTCACGCGGCGAGATCCGGAGGCAAGACTGGCTTTTGGTTATGGCATGCGAGTCGAGCTCTCAGGGATTCGAGACGTGACTGGCTCCTAGCGTGGCGAGATTCGAGATGAGACTAGCTAGCTGGAGCTTCTGCGCTCGGGTTTTTATACCCGTTGAAACAAAGGAAATAATAATCATAATACTTTTGGACTTTGTCCCTCTCTCTGATTCGCTGCGCGACTTAATCTCGAACCAGGGACTCCCACTCTAAATTCTCTGATTGGTGCGCTAACTCCCCCGCGTGGGTCCCAATTGGCCGAGTCGAGCTGCAGTCACACTGCGCATGTGCGAGAGTTTAATAAAATTTAATGAAATCAATTTTTATTGCCTTTATGCACAATTTGTGTCTTTTTCAATTATTCTGCTTTATTTTTAATTGATTTCCTCAATAACAAAGCTTTTATTTCCTTTTAATTAATTATTCAATCGTGATTGCGTCTATTGCACGTGCCTATGGAAAGTAGGTCATCGCGCATGCGCACTGTGCACTCGATCTCGCAAAGAGAAGTTTACTTAAAAATTTAAATGATTTTATCCTGAAATTTTCACCCACTTGTTCAAAAAACGTTTCTTTAACAATCCGCATCATTATTTTCAATAAGAAAGAGTTTGTTTAATTGAAATTGAATAAAATCAATAATTTTGAGAATCTAGGGAATTTTGTGAAAACGAAATTGGGTTGGCAGCGCTGAGCGCCTCGCTTCCCGAGCGCCGCTTCGCGAAGTGACAGTTTTTCAACATGGCCGCCGGTGTAAACACTCGTGCGTGCCATGTCGTTGAAATAAAAATAAAATAAAGTTCTCGAGTCGGTGTTTTGCTTCAATATATATTAGGGTGAGCCAAAAAAATTAACCTATCGAATTTAAGGGCTCAAATGAGTCTATATACTGAGAGAAAAACTCTCCCGTTGGGAAAAATTTTTAGCTAAATTTTAAAAGGTGTCGGTGGCCATTTGAAATTTTTCATTTAAATAACTCATAGAAAACTGTTGTTGCATTAAAAATGCTGTCAGTTCTAAACGTTTTGAGATAAAAAAAAAATCAAGCAGATTCTTGTAGGGCATTAAATTCTCTAAAAAATCACGCCCCGGTCGATTTCAAAAAGTAATAAATTCATATATTTACGGCCTATCAAAGTTGGAAAAAGCAAAAATATGCAGTTTTAAGGCTTCCCGATTAGAAAAGTTCATTGTGACGGTCCAGACTATACTAAAATGAATCAAAATGTGTAAGGAATTTTGTTTATAGAATAAATTTGTTCAAACATTTTTTTTAAAGATATTCATCATTTTTTTTATTGCACTTTTAAACATATACAATGTTTTCAGTTTTTAATTAAATTCATTTTATTGTAATTAGGATATTCCTGACGATGTCTTTGCACTACTTGCAAAATAAATTGTTTTTCTTCCTCATTTTTCGTTAAAGTTCGATTGTAAGTCTGGATTAACGCAATACCTCGTTCGGCAATATCATTAATACATGTGATCTTCCGAATAGTTTCGAAGCACGATTTGTATGAGTCATTTTCTACCCAGTCCTTTGGCTCATTATCAAGAGACTCGGCAGAGTCTCGGGACAAGTACATTGACAGCCCTGTTGTCTGCTGGCCCGAGGCTCTCGCTGAGACTATATTATCTCTGAATAAAACGATTCGCGGTGGTGGGGGTAAAATCGACATGTCATTTTCGTGAATTGCGAAGCTCAGGAGTTATGTCGCAATTTGAAAATTGAACTTTCAGTTAATTAAGAAATTCTCTTTCGATTGCGCCCAAAATCAGCATGATCGGTGGCGTAATTGCTGAGAAAAAACTTTGCACGGGCTCAAGATTATGCAAAAAGTACCAACACATTTACGCAGCTGACGTATCCGTATATGGGTTCAGACCGATACATACAAGGGCTTCTTGATGCCCATCATAACCAATCACCGGTGAGAATCTATCCGACTCGACCAATCGCAGATGAGAAAGTTTCTTATAGTCCTCAATGTTTTCTTGTATACCGTCTGTTATCGTCTGTTATGTTATTATAAAGTGATTGCGATCGTAGCCCCGTGGATCAACGGTGCAAGATTTGCAAATTTCGTTTAAATAAATAAAACATTATTGGAAATAGCAGTGGATATAATCAATTTTATTTTTTTCATAAAAGAAGTTTCAATAAGTTTCGAGCCCAATTCACGACAATATAATATCTATAATAAATAAAACCTCAAAAGTGGATTAATTAATCTCATACAGTGTACTGAGAGTGAGTAAAATGTTGAGAAGTGAAAACGTGAATAATGTGTGTCGTGAAAATTAAGAATTATCTGTTCTACTTCGATATCGTAATATATACTGTGACGGATTTTTCCAAGCCTCGAAAAATGCCACAAAAGTCTGGCTCTCTTTCCCGTCGATTTTAAACAAAATCTAAGATGGAAATTTTAAAGTTGGGCGCCAGTCGCAAAGCGACTCGACGGCAAAGAGAGAGAGACGTAAAGTTGACCAGCTTGCGATCAGCGGGATGGGCGGGGTGACCTCGAGAATAATTAAAACACAAAAATTACGTTTGGAAATAATAATAACAAATTTAATCTTAAAGTCGGAAAATATAAGAAAAATGACAACAGAAATACGCACGCTCGGGATAAGTTCCAGTCGCAAACAAATTTACATTATTTCGCTCAAGAAAAGAGTTTATCCAAATTTAATTTATCGAAAGATTTAACACGGGAGAACGAAAATATAACGATCACGCGACTCTACTGAACCACGGGGGAAGAATCGCGAACTCACACACTCAAAATTCTCGCACGCTCACACACAAAATTTGTCGAGATCCTACATCCTCTACAATCTAAACCGAGCTCGAATTTATTCTCTCCGTGGATCTACTCACGGTCGAGAAAATAAATTTTAAGATGAAAACGAAATTATCGATGTTTTATTCGCAATACCGAGCCCCCGATATTCGGTTACTCGGTCGAGCTATCGAACGTTGTTCGCGTCAAATCATCCCGACCCAGTCACTCACACACGCACTCAATTACACAATTTCGCGACCCTTCAGCCCGGGAAACAACTTACGCCAATCGGGAACAATTATTTACCAAACGCGAAACTTGGAAACACGAAACACGAAAATTGGAGATCTCGAGTACGGCCACGATTACTCTTCGACACAAAATTTAACTTTAAATAACGCGAAACACTAAACGGGTGATCGCGGGAACAAAAATCGAAAGAGCCGACAAAGGAACGCGTGACAGAGTCATCATCGTGACCAAATTTCTCTCAACACAAGAGAAGGACGGTAATTCTTTTAATTATGCACGATCACGAAAAATATGACCCGGGAAAGATGTTCGAAGGCCCACCAACCAAACCAGAAAGTGAAAAGGAAGGAACTCACGGTGTTTCTTCCCATTTTCGCGACACGTCCTCTCTGCTCGATACTTCACGAGAATCTCCTCGAGAACCAGAACGTTACGCGTAACGAGGATTTTGTCTCCCGCCCCTCTCCTAATTTCGAATACTCCCGAAAACTATTGACAGGTCCGGCGCAATTACAAAATTGGTCCGAGCGTTAGACAGGGCCCCAGAATGAGTTTGAAAATCGGGAAATGCTACACACGATGTCAATGCATTTTACCCCTGGCTCGACCATTATATTTTTACGCAAGAAAACGGACCGTGGAGTTCGCATAATTTACGGGACCTCGCGAGAATGATGCGATGATCGCCGTTCGATGATTGTTGACGGGAGAATCCGGCGGGTACGACGGCCCTGGCGTAACGATGGAAAAACAACCAAGTCCTCGATGCCAAACGAATATTTTCCAACTCGAATATTCTCGAGCCTTCCGTGAGATTTTCGTTGCCTCGTCCTTGTATCAACAACAGAATGCGAAGTCCTTTCTCTCTCTCTCTCTCTCTCTCTATCTTTCCCGGGATCACTCACATGAAAAAAATATATTCCAAGACGCAAATTAATAAAATATTAACAAAACTATCGCCCTAAGCAAGCCCTGTGAGATAATCGTGTGGCCGAAGTATCGAGCAGGAGCTATGGGAGCGCTCTCCTTCCGATACTCTATGCTTTAGTGACGGTCAAAAATAAAAAACCGTCACAATACATAGATAGCAAATTTGCGAGATTTCGCGTCATGTTGACGTTTGAGGTTATGACCGCCGAAGTGCTGTTGCGTGCAGAGTGTAGAAAAATAAAAGTGGTTATTGAAAAGTGGAAGGAATCGATATTATTAATGACGTGACTAATTAGTGTTGAATAATAATAATAATAACAATGAGAAAAAAAACGTTCGTTCATTATAACCTCTAAAACGTTCTTTCCAAACAGAAATTCTATGTTGTGTAATTACATTAAAGAAAGAGGTGGATGGTTGTGTGTAAACGAATTCAAATAAATTTTAAAAAACTTTGGTCAAGTAATTCAATGTATTGTTGTCATAATTTCTTTCATTTAGTTTGGCTGTGTTCACCGGTCCCTTTTTTCCACCTCCTTAGCTTACAGTGTATTGTCATACCAATTTCTATTTGTTCTCCAGACAATACGAGAGATATTCGTATTTCTATTTTTTTATATTAATTTCAACAAGATAATTTGAAATATTTATAACAAAGAGCCTTCATGATTGCTTGTTCATACACCCAAGTTTTGAAAAATCTTTGGGCCATGTAAATGCATAGATATATTCACTTGAGTTGTTACATGATAAATTTGGAAATTTATTTCAATAAGTCATTGGGTGCTTAATTTTCATGATATCAAAATTTGTATCTTCGAAATGCAATGAACACCTCTAAAGTTCGACAAAGTGATGAAGCGACATGTATATTGAATATTTCCAGACCATGTTTGCGATTGGCATTGTGGGTTGAAAAATTCATGTCTGTAAGTCTACACCTCATCATTTTTGGATGTGATCAAATATTTTGTCTGCGGATAACCATGGAGACATACAAAATTACAGCATTTTGCTTGCTTCAACATGCATCGTATCTGTCACTTTTTTTTTGAATGTGTCATAATAAGTTTCAAAAATGTGGTTCATGTAATTTTGAAGTGTTTTTCCCTATAGCACCAAAGTCTGTATAACTCGTACGTAGCAAGTACCTATGAACTTTGATATTTCTATGAAATAGCAGGTATGCCAATCTTTTAACTTTTTGGTTCCAACTGGAATATATTAACGAAGATATTCATTACTAAAGTCTTCACCTACTTATTTCTGAATAGATCTGAAATTACTGTCTTCAGAAACTAATGCACAGATACATGAAACAATTTTGATTTCTGTTCTCTTTCAATTGCACTGTCTTTTTTCTTTTTAACTATGGCTCTGCTCTTTCCGATCCTTGTTTTGACTCCATCGGTTTGCAGCGGATCGATGCATATTATTAATTGGTTGCCTAATATGTGTCCTATGATTTTCTACTATTTCTTAATGCTGATTGTGGTAACGTGATTCAAGAGGTTTCCAATTATGATCATCAATCGCACATTTTGTACAACAGATTCTCAAAACAGTTTCTGGTCTTGATATAAGTGTAGTTATTCTTTTTCCACCTGGTCTGTCGAGTAATAAATTTTGAAACTTGTTCCAAAAAGTCTTTATATGCTTTTTTTGCTGATAATATGAAAAGTTGAATCTTCGGAATGCAGTAGGCAAACACAAATATTGACAACAATACTTATGAAATGACGTGTATGTTGAGTATTCCTATTCTGCAAACTGCAAATGTGGAATTATTGGTGAAAACATTCATTACGATAAGTGTACAGTTGCTCAGTTTTCGATGCGATTAAGTATAATACCTGCCAACATCATGGAAACCTACAGAATTTCTGAATGTTATGTGCGCTATGTCATTTTAATGTAACATCATGACTTCTAACAACTTTTCACTCTAATACTATAGATTTGGATCATTGAAATACAGCAAAAATCTGCAAACTATAAAATTTATATACTGTGCCATTCATTTTATTTTTTGACTCGCACCGTAACATAAATATGAAGTCAAAAATTCATTACAAAAGTCTTCAGTTGCTCATTTATGGATGGATTTGAAATTGCTGTCTTCCAAACTCATTGCGCAGATACATTGAATTGCAGTAGATACCTGCGAATTTGGAAATTTCTGTGGATAAGTATATGTGCTAAGTATCACCCCCTATCTTTATGGTAATATGTAATGGAACTTTGTTCAGCAAGTTTTAAAGTATTTCTTTTCAAATAGTATTAAAGTTTGTATTACTGCGGTATGGAGCGAATACCTTCAAACTTTGATATTTTTGTGTCGCAGCATGTGTGCCAATTATTTAAATTTTTTACTCCAACCGTAACATGTTATCTCAAAAATTTATCACAAAAGTCTTCAACTTTACTAATGAACTTAATTCTCCATTTTATAAATTCTATGCTAAATTTCTGAATTTCTAAATTTATTTCTAAATAATCCTGAAAGGAAATTGTTTTCCTCCCCAACCAATGCAGGTACCTTAAACGTCTTTGAATTCCGTTGCTCTGTTGAATCAAGTACGCTCAGTTTTTTTTTACTTCTTTGAATTCTGACATAATAAATGTTTCCGGGTGCCTTTTTTTTGCAACTATCAAACTGTAGATAATTGGATCTCCGCGGCCACTTGCAAACTTTGGAAATATATTTCATCGGGGCATGTTTTGGATGACACGAAAATGTCTAGATTCAGAATGCAAAAACGACATTTAAAAATGGCCAATTCTGTTGGATTCGTTGTGTCTTGAATTTGATCTATCTTTTCTCTTCTCCTTTCTTTTCACTAACGTTATAAGCCGGAAATCATATCTCAGCCCGCAGCAAGTATTGCTACATGCTCTTGAGTTTCCAATGGACAAAACGTATTAGAAGACAAGGAGAAAAATCACCAAAGTCCAAGAACAAACCTCTATCGAAATATTTCCAGTACAATTTTGACGAAATTTAGGTCTTTTTTTCGTGGAAACCAACGTTATAAGCCGAAAATCATATCACGACCTACAACCTGCTTTTCACCGTGCTCGTTGGTTCCTAATTGACAAAACATATCAAGAGACTCGGTAGAGTCTCGGGACAAGTACATTGACAGCCCTGTCGTCTGCTGGCCTGAGGCTCTCGCCGAGACTATCTTTTCTCTGAATAAAACGATTCGCGGTGGTGGGGGTAAAACTGGCATGTCATTTTCTAGAATTGCGGAGCTCAAGAGATGTTTTGTTAGGCGAAAATTAGTTTGGAGACTAAATTTCAAAATCTCTTTCGAATGAGCCCGAAACCAACCCGATCAGTAGCGTAATTGCTGAGAAAAAACTTTGCACAGGCTCAAGATTATGCAAAAGTTACTAACACATTTAGAAATTTGACATGTCTGTATATAATACCATCAAAGGCCTCATGTCCCTCGGTCTAACTTCGCGGCGGTGTCGCGGACTGACGTCACATGCCGAGAGCTCGAAAGTCACCAGCCGAAGTTTCACGTCATGTTGACGTTTGGGGTTATGATGTTATCAAGTGCGTGCGGGATAACTAAAAATAATTTTCGTCATCTGCTAACGAAGTGCATATTACTATTTATTTCGTTAAATTTTGTGATATACTAAACCAGTATCAAAGCGGCCGCGTAAATGTAGTCTGTGATATGTGTGCGAAAAAGGATATAAAAAATGCGCGATGCATATGTCAACGAAAATTTTTCAAGATTTCATTATTTTGCTCGACTGGAAATAAGCGTTAACTAAAATAATCTTTCAATTTAATCCCAGTGCGAGAAATATTGTCCAGTGTAAATATATCGTCAGTGGCTAGGTTATATATATGAAGGCGTCAGGTTATATATATGAATAAAGACAACTGAAACCCACAGAACTGTTAGAATGATGTTGTAAACTTTAATTGAATAAATGTTTTCTAATTTATTTCTCATGTTTCCCATATTTTGCTTCATATTCAGTTTGGCTCTGCCCTCTCCGATCCTTGTTTTCACTCCATTGGTTTGCAGCGGATCGATACATATCATTAATTGATTGCCTAATATGTGTCCTATGATTTTCTACTATTTCTTCATGCTGATTGTGGTAACGTGATTCAAGAGGTTTCCAGCTATGATCATCAATCTCACAATTTGTACATCAGATTCTCAAAACAGTTTCTGGTCTTGATATAAGTGTAGTTATTCTTTTTCCACCTGGTCTGTCGAGTAACAAATTTTGAAACTTATTCCAAAAAGTCTTTGTATGCTTTGTTTGCTGATCATATGAAAAGTCGAATCTTTGGAATGCGGTAGGCAAACACAAATATTGACAACAATACTTATGAAATGACATGTATGTTGAGTATTCCCACTTTGCAAACTGCAAATGTGGAATTATTGGTGAAAACATTCATTACGATAAGTGTACAGTTGCTCAGTTTTCGATGCGATTAAGTATAATACCTGCCAACATCATGGTAACCTACAGAATTTCTGAATGTTATGTGCGCTATGTCATTTTAATGTAACATCATGACTTCTAACAACTTTCCACTCTAATACTATAGATTTGGATCATTGAAATACAGCAAAAATCTGCAAACTACAAAATTTATATACTGTGCCATTCATTTTATTTTTTGACTCGCACCGTAACATAAATATGAAGTGAAAACTTCATTACAAAAGTCTTCAGTTGCTCATTTATAGATGGATTTGAAATTGCTGTCTTCCAAACTCATTGCGCAGATACATTGAATTGCAGCAGATACCTGCGAATTTGGAAATTTCTGTGGATAAGTATATGTACTAACAAGGAACATCACTTTGGTGTCCCCCTCCGATTTTCTTGAAACTGCTGTATGTGAAAGAGCATTCGAAAGTAAGAGACACGTATTTTTTTTTATCGGCGGAAAAAACGGTTTTAAGGGGTGAAACCACCCTTGAAAGTAAGGCATGTCAGGGGGTGATTTTGCAGTTTCACCAGCAAGCACTCAACTGATTTTGATAAAACCAAAACCAAAATGTTTCTTATCTGAAGTGATGAAAAGTTCACCCTGTGCACGAAAAAAAAAAAAAAAAAACAGGGGGTTAACCACCCTTACATTCTTATATATCTCACGCCACAATAAAAAGGAACGAATATGAAGGAATGAAACGGGTTCTATTTCCATGAAAACATGAAAATAAAGTTCACGTGTTTTTGCATTTTTGCAAAATAGCAGTCTTAAGGGGGTGAACTACCCCTTTTTTGAATTTTCGTACCGTAGGTGGTTTATTTCTGTTTTACATGTTTTTGCTGATTCGAAATATTATAATAGTTTCGAATCAAGATTTTCTGACGTATCGAAGTCAATACAAGACTCTGAATGGGTGAATCTCCCCCACTCGATTTTCCTCTTTATTCGCTATTTCAAAATTTCTCCCTGCATTTCGTTCAATTTGGTTGCTCTGCATCGAAATTACAAATTTAATAATTTTAGGAACATATAAAACTCGTATTGACCTGGATGGTGTCGGTTTGGCGGGGGGGGGGGGGGGGGGGGGGGGAAGTTCTCACAACTACTTTTTCGGTGATCATAGAAAGCTTGTAAACTGCACGTAAATGAATAGGTACCATGCTACAGATAAAAATGCCTCTATAAAACACTTTCATAACTTTGGCGGAAAAATAGAGGCGTAGACATATGATCCCGGTGTTTGTGCTAGATAAAAATGTTATCAAGTAGTTATGATCACCTGATATTTTTGGCATTCTCACACACCGAATAACATTAGTCATTCCGAATATTCTTGAGTCATGCATCAGATAAAAACGTTATCAGGCATCGTGAGATTAATAAATATTTTTTTCTTTCGATACTTATTTTCGAAGGCGGTAACCATTAGCATTGTACTAGTGCATTTTTGAGTGAGCTCCAAATCGTGCGTGCTTTTTCTGTGCTTTTGGTGTATTGTGCCTACTACTTTTACCAGCATGAAAGTCAACCCAATCAACGTTATCAAATTGTTACTGGCTACATTTGAAGCTATGAACATTGCACAAACTCCTGTTAATAATGCAGAAATAGAGATGAAGGAGAATTTCGAAAAAATTTTAATCGATTCTATGCAAGATTACAACGGGATTGAGATGATACAGGAAGAAACTCTTGATTTTCAAGAACCATTTAAAGAGTTCGAAGCAATTGCTGTTGAAGATATGATATGGCAAAAGGATGATGATGTCGATTCCGACGCTTGTTCTGGTGACGATGAGCTGAGCTATGATTATAAAAAAAAAGCTGTTGAATATTGGAGATCTGGTAAAAAAAAGAATTACAGTGTTGAAACCGTCAAACAAAAATACAAATCTGTAAAATCCATACGGCAGTTACGACGCTGGGCACAACAACTGAACAAGGGTGGTACATATAAAGAAAAACTTGCTCGAATTTCTGAATACACATTACGGAATATGAAAACTGCTGTAGACGCGGGTGTCATTGTTCATGATATTGACCTTCGAAAGTGGGCTCTACAGGCACAGAAAGAAATAGGCCATGAAGATATACGATTCAAAGCTTCTCATAACTGGCTATGGAAATTTAAGAAATCGCATCGCATTGTTTCCAGAAAAATTAATAAATTTATAACGAGAAAAACTGTGGAGGAAGAAGCGCTTCTGCAAACAAATGCGGACAAATTTGTTCAAGATGTTAAATTACTAATAGAAAAGTATGGGTCAAGTAATGTATATAATTCGGACCAAAGCGGTTTTCAACTGGAAATCCATTCAGCACGAACTTTAGCGATGGAAGGATCGAAAAAAGTTGAATGCGTTGTACAATCAGTGTCTTCAACGACCCATAGCTACACGATTCAGCCAACAATAAATGCCAACGGGAAACTACTTTCTCCACTTTTCATAGTATTAAAGGAGGCAAAAGGTGAATTTGGACCGAGAGTAACGAACGAATTGTTTAAGCCAGATAACGTCATAGTAACAGCATCGAAATCTGGGAAACTTACTTCCGGTGCGTATTATCGTTAAGGGTGCATCAACTTTTTCCAAAATATAGTTATAAATATATAATTTGTTATATGTTTACAGATCATTTTAAAATTTGGATGGAATAAGTTTTTTTTCCGAATGTTGGAAGTGACAATGTATTACTGATTGATTCCTGGAGTGGACACTGCCCCAAAGTTGTACGTGAAGCCACCCCTCATGATAAAAAAATCATCACAATGATTATCCCAAAAGGTACAACTGGAAAAATTCAACCGCTTGATGTATTTGGATTCAGGATATGGAAAAATTTTGTACGACATTTTTCAGATAGTGTTCTATTAGTGGATGCTGATATAAATTTACATTTGAGGAATAATATAATCAAACTGCAATCTTTGGCCCACAATCAATTGTCATCTCCACGCTATATCAATCTTTTCAAATATTCATGGTTTAAAAGTAATTATATTACGGAAAAACCGGAATATTTCGAAAATCCTGTTGATTTTGGGTTCGGTCAATCAAAAACACACTGTGAAATACCTGGTTGCAATAATATAGCGATTATAAAATGTGCATGGTGCAAAAAATCTTTGTGTTTGAAACATTTTTTTGATGAATATCATTATTGTACAACGTATGAGCCATAATTGCTGGAAATGATAGGTTTTATTATATTTTATTTCGATATATGTACTTATCTAATAAAATCCGATTCTATACTATGAGACGGTTAATGAATTGTTAATGTGTATTGAAGTTTCATTTAAAAAATGTTCGTTAGTAAACAAGATCAACAGCATAGACTTATTCAGACTTCAAAGTTGAATCGTAGTAAATATCAAATGGCTCCCCTCCTCCTTCCCTTGCCCGCCAAGATTGAGGTCAATACGATCATTATACGTTCCTAAAATTATTGAATTCGTAATTTCGATGCAGAGCAACCAAATTGAACGAAATGCAGGGAGAAATTTTGAAATAGCGAATAAAGAGGAAAATCGAGTGGGGGAGATTCACACTTTCAGAGTCTTGTATTGACTTTGATACCTCAGAAAATCTTGATTCGAAATTATTATAATATTTCGAATCAGCAAAAACATGTAAAACAGAAATAAGCCACATACAGTACGAAAATTCAAAAAAGGGGTAGTTTACCCCCTTAAGACTGCTATTTTGCAAAAATGCAAAAACATGTGAACTTTATTTTCATGTTTTCATGGAAATAGAACCCGTTTCATTCCATCATATTCGTTCCTTTTCATTGTGGCGTGAGAAATATAAGAATGTAAGGGTGGTTAACCCCCTGTTTTTTTTTTTTTTTTTCGTGCACAGGGTGAACTTTTCATCACTTCAGATAAGAAACATTTTGGTTTTGGTTTTATCAAAATCTGTTGAGTGCTTGCTGGTGAAACTGCAAAATCACCCCCTGACATGCCTTACTTTCAAGGGTGGTTTCACCCCTTAAAACCGTTTTTCCGCCGATAAAAAAAAATACGTGTCTCTTACTTTCGAATGCTCTTTCACATACAGCAGTTTCAAGAAAATCGGAGGGGGACACCAAAGTGATGTTCCTTGTAAGTATCACCCCCTATCTTTATGGTAATATGTAATGGAACTTTGTTCAGCAAGTTTTAAAGTATTTCTTTTCAAATAGTATTAAAGTTTGTATTACTGCGGTATGGAGCAAATACCTTCAAACTTTGATATTTTTGTGTCGCAGCATGTGTGCCAATTATTTAAATTTTTTACTCCAACCGTAACATATAATTTCAAAAATTCATCACAAAAGTTTTCAGCTTTACTAATTATCTTAATTTTCCTTTTTCTAATTTCTATGCTAAATTTCTGAATTTCCTAATTTATTTCTAAATTATCCTGAAATGAAATTGTTTTCCTCCACAAGCAATGCAGGTACCTTAAACGTCTTTGAATTCTGTTGCTCTGTTGAATCAAGTACGCTCAGTTTTTTTTACTTCTTTGAATTCTGACATAATAAATGTTTCCGGGTGCCTTTTTTCTGCAACTATCAAACTGTAGATAATTGGATCTCCGCGGCCACTTGCAAACTATGGAAATATATTTCATCGGGGGCATATTTTGGATGACACGAAAATGTCTAGATTCAGAATGCAAAAACGACATTTAAAAATGACCAATTCTGTTGTATTCGTTGTGTCTTGAATTTGATCTATCTTTTCTCTTTTCCTTTCTTTTCACTAACGTTATAAGCCGGAAATCATATCTCAGCCCGCAACACGCATTGCTACATGCTCTTGAGTTTCCAATGGACAAAACATATTAGAAGACAAGGAGAAAAATCACCAAAGTCCAAGAACAAACCTCTATCGAAATATTTCCAGTACAATTTTGACGAAATTTAGTTTTTTTTTTGTGGAAACCAACGTTATAAGCCGAAAATCATATCACGACCTACAACCTGCTTTTCACCGTGCTCTTTGGTTCCTAATTGACAAAACAAATTAGAGTACAAGGAAAGAAATCGCCAAAGTCCAAGGAGAGACCTGTGACGAAATATTTTCAGTACAATTTGGATGAAAAATAGGTCTTTTTTCGTAGAAACCAACGTTATAAGCCGAAAATCATATCTCGACCTCCAACCCGCTTTCCATCGTGCTCTTTGGTTCCTAATTGACAAAACATATTAAGATACAAGGAAAAAAATCGCCAAAGTCCAAGAACAGACCTGTGACGAAATATTTCCAGTTCAATTTTTACGAAAAATAGGTCTTTTTTCGTGGAAACCTACGCTATAAGCCAAAATTCATATCCCGGCCTCCAACCCGCTTGCGGCCGTGCTCTTGGGTTCCTAATTGACAAAACATATTAGAGTACAAGGGAAAAATTCGCCGAAGTCCGAGGACAGACCTGTGACGAAATATGTCCAGTACAATTTTGACGAAAAATAGGTCTTTTTTCGTAAAAACCAACGTTATAAGACGAAAATCAGAAATAATTCATAGAAATTTAAACTATAATCCCATAGTCAACTGAACATAAATAAGGAACTTTTGAGAAAAAAGACGTGATATCAAACCATAAACTTCCCCTAGGAAAAAAAAGGTTGGGACAAGTACATTGGTGGTCCGTCGTTTGCTGATAATTCCATCCATGAAAAAAACTTTAAAACAAAATTTTTATAAAAAATGGGCAAAAAAATTATTTTATAAAAAAAATACAGAACAATTCGAAAAAAATTTCACAAATCTTGAAAAAGCATTATTTTTAAAAAAAACTAAACTGTATCTATTTTTTAAAGTGTTAAAAGAATCAAATAACAAGTAAAAAATAAAAACCGAAAAATCGCGCTTGAAATCATTTTGGAAACCGATGCCTCATTCTTCTTATTTGATTCGAAGGGCTAAATCAATTTAAAAAAATTCCATCTAATTTACGTACAGCATTAAAATTTATTATATCAATTCGAGGCCAAGTATTTTCTAATAAATTGAAAAAAATTACCATTTGAGTTACGTGCAGCACTAAAATTTATGATATCAATCGAAGGACAAGTAATTTATGAGTAACTCCAAATTTCAACATTATGGAACTTTTTTAAGAAGCATTTAAATCCAAAAAAATCACATGCAAGCTAGTCATTTCTTACTCTATGGTGGCAGAGACAATCGATTTTTTTCAGACTTTCAGGAGCTACTGATATTATTCACAATATTCGACGTCGATTGGATCGATAGAAATTATGTTTAAATATGAGTTAAAAGTACTTGTCCGGCCCATCACTTTTCATTTAAATCAAATAAAAATCAATCATAACAAAACGAAACTGTACGGGAGAATCCGGTTAAAAATTTATTGAAATGCGATTTAGGTTAGTTATGCCGAATGAAATTCGTTCGCTGGAAGAAGTGAGAAGTAAAATCTGCCGTCATAGCAATACAAACTGGGGAGTTCATTTGCAAGCTTCAACATATTTAATGTGCAAAATGTTTTTTATTTATCGATGCACAATAACATCTTTGGTATATTACAGGACAATTTGTTTCCATTCTTATTAAATTAGTGCAATTAAGAGAAAATTTCTTGAAGATAACTCTCTAAATTCCCTCTGCATGAATATTTGTGCTCCAACAGTTCTAAAACAGCCCTGATTTTTATTTAAATATAATAAGTTTAATGGAAAGTGATGGGCCGGACAAGTACTTTTAACTCATATTTAAACATAATTTCTATCGATCCAATCGACGTCGAATATTGTGAATAATATCAGTAGCTCCTGAAAGTCTGAAAAAAATCGATTGTCTCTGCCACCATAGAGTAAGAAATGACTAGCTTGCATGTGATTTTTTTGGATTTAAATGCTTCTTAAAAAAGTTCCATAATGTTGAAATTTGGAGTTACTCATAAATTACTTGTCCTTCGATTGATATCATAAATTTTAGTGCTGCACGTAACTCAAATGGTAATTTTTTTCAATTTATTAGAAAATACTTGGCCTCGAATTGATATAATAAATTTTAATGCTGTACGTAAATTAGATGGAATTTTTTTAAATTGATTTAGCCCTTCGAATCAAATAAGAAGAATGAGGCATCGGTTTCCAAAATGATTTCAAGCGCGATTTTTCGGTTTTTATTTTTTACTTGTTATTTGATTCTTTTAACACTTTAAAAAATAGATACAGTTTAGTTTTTTTTAAAAATAATGCTTTTTCAAGATTTGTGAAATTTTTTTCGAATTGTTCTGTATTTTTTTTATAAAATAATTTTTTTGCCCATTTTTTATAAAATTAGAGTACAAGGAAAAAAATCGCCAAAGTCCAAGGAGAGACCTGTGACGAAATATGTCCAGTACAATTTTGACGAGAAATAGGTCTTTTTTCGTGAAAACCAACGTTATAAGACGAAAATCATAAATAATTCATAGAAATTTAAACTAAAATCCTATAGTCAACTGAACATAAATAAGGAACTTTTGAGAAAAAAGACGTGATATCAAACCATAAACTTCCCCTAGGAAAAAAAAGGTTGGGACAAGTACATTGATGGTCCCTCGTTTGCTGATAATTCCATCCATGAAAAAAACTTTAAAACAAAATTTTTATAAAAAATGGGCAAAAAAATTATTTTATAAAAAAAATACAGAACAATTTTAAAAAAATTTCACAAATCTTGAAAAAGCATTATCTTAAAAAAAAACTAAACTGTATCTATTTTCTAAAGTGTTAAAAGAATCAAATAACAAGTAAAAAATAAAAACCGAAAAATCGCGCTTGAAATCATTTTGGAAACCGATGCCTCATTCTTCTTATTTGATTCGAAGGGCTAAATCAATTTAAAAAAATTCCATCTAATTTACGTGCAGCATTAAAATTTATTATATCAATTCGAGGCCAAGTATTTTCTAATAAATTGAAAAAAGTTACCATTTGAGTTACGTGCAGCACTAAAATTTATGATATCAATCGAAGGACAAGTAATTTATGAGTAACTCCAAATTTCAACATTATGGAACTGTTTTAGGAAGCTTTTAAATCCAAAAAAATCACATGCAAGCTAGTCATTTCTTACTCTATGGTGGCAGAGACAATCGATTTTTTTCAGACTTTCACGAGCTACTGATATTATTCACAATATTCGACGTCAATTGGATCGATAGAAATTATATTTAAATATGAGTTATAAAAGTACTTGTCCGAATTATCAGCAAACGAGGGACCATCAATGTACTTGTCCCAACCTTTTTTTTCCTAGGTCTAAAAAGTCCGGCGATAACTCAAGTTGGTTAAAAAATTCTAACGATCTTTTTGTGATAAAATCACTGATGTCTTTCGACCAAATCGTGTCAAGTTGATTTTTAGATAATGTAATTTTTTTTTCATCAATCTTATTTTTTTCTTTTTTTGTAGCGTTAATCATTTTCGTTTTAATTTTTAAACTTATACTGGAATCAAAAAATGACATTGCCGCAAGTTTTTCTGTCAGATACCATAAATGACGCGAAAATGTTGACACAGTGGCGTTCGAAATTTCTTCATTGATATTTTGATAGTTTATCAACTTTTTCAAGAAATTCAAGTCTTGAACTGGAGCTTTTATCGGACAAGAAGCTTCAAACCATGCCTTTACGTAAACGATACTTATAAAAATACAAACGTCGCTTAACCCGAGTAATTCTTTTTTACTGCTAACTTTGAATTGTTTTTGGAACATATACATTTTGAGGCAATAGATGGCCTTGGACATCCATCTCGCATGATGAGTTGCTCCAGGAGCCTTGAATGTGATAGGATTAGTTTGGATGCCGTCTAAAAAAATGTATACTAATTCCAAAAATTCTTTATAATCATCTCTTGGATGGCGTTCCTGAAACAATTTGATAATCGTTAATTTATGTATTCGAATTAATAAAAACTTCAATAAACTAGATCTAATTAACAAGATTTAAAAAGTTCATACATCGAGTTGTTTTGAAATAAATTCCAATATACCATCTCTTTCGTCTATGACTTTGGTACGTATAATTGCGTTGTCTAATCCAGTTGTGTATTTATTTTGATCAATATTTTTCCATCTTTGCCGAAACCGTTCAAACGCAGAAACATTTGGACCAGACATTGCAGGTAAACAAGTTTGGCATGCTTTCTGGAGAACCAACTCGTAAATATGGTGTCGGCAAGCGAAAAAGAGGAATTTTTTTTCGAGCATACGCTCCAACAGCGCACATGCCCCACTATGCGGTCCTACAATAATGAACGCGGTAAATTAAAACGGAGAAATAATCAAACTTCAAGTATCATTTAGTTTACCTGTATTGGAGGCCGTTGTGTCAAAGCATAAACCTTTTATGCAATCTGTGATTCCCCATTCATCCAATGAATCTATTATTGATAAAGCTTGATGTTCTCCTGTTCAAGCCAGATACAAGAACTGCGAGTCTATCCACTTTATTATAGCCACAAACATCCTGTAGAAATTTCGTATCCCAGTGGAGGACAAGATTTTTTGGAAATTCAATATTTTTCCTTAAATCATCTACAATATCTTTTCTAGCTTCTTGTCGACGTCTTCGAATGGTGTTGTAGCTCAAATTAGTGTCTTCAATTGGTACCCCTAGAGACTCGGAGACCGCAACGAGAATGTATACTGCGCTTCTGTTACTAGTATTAGTTCGATCAAGAGCGCTCACAACTGCAGGATTTATAACGTCGATTTTTTTTGTTTCTTATAATTTGCTATATCGGGATCCTCTAAATCTGAATGAAATCGTTTTAAATCATTGGAGAATGATGAAATAGATTTTTCGAGTTCATGTTCAGATGAAGAATGAAAAGAAATACTCCGACTAGTACCTAAAAATTTGAACAAATTAGAAAAAAAAATGTTTATAAAAAAAGTATACTAACCATTGCAAGAAAGTACTTACTTGGTAATTCCAGCTCCGGAATAAGTGTAGATTCCACGGTTGAACGTCGCAATCGTTTGTCGTCGTTTAACAAAGCTTTTTGGTCATCAGTTAAAAACTGTTCGGATGATTTTTTAGAAATATTGAATATAACTTCTCCAATTTGTTGTTGAAGTCGTTTTCTTTCTTTTTTTTTGCGACAGTTTTTTTATTTTTTCTAGATTTCAAAAGATTCTTCCACTCCCGAAACAACTGTTCAATTTTACCCACAACAGAAAATCGTTTAATTGTGGGAAGATTAAATTTGCTCCATATTTGGATGGCAAGGTGTCAGCTCGACACAGAGGTACTGGCCACCGTGTCATCTGCCCCGTGTAGTTCACCATCGCTCAAATTCCCCAGCCATCGCAAGTGCTCCCTATGCCAAATGCCCAACCGTGTCATCTGCCCCCAGCGCTCACTCGAACTCGTAGCAGTTCGACATTTCCCCTACACTCGCTCATCCCCACCATTGAGACTCTACGCCGGACCCACCATCGTACAAACTCTCTCACTGTAGCAAGTGCTCCCTGTTCCAAATGCCCAACCGTGTCATCTGCCCCCAGCGCTAACTCGAACTCGTAGCAGCTCGAATTTTTCCGTCGTTCGCTTATCCCCACTTTTCGAGACTCTGCGCGGAACTTGCCATCGTATAAACTTTCCAACCGTGTCATCTGCCCCTAGCGTCAACTCGGATTCATAGCAACTCGGCATTTCCCCAACGCTCGCGTTCCCCCCACTCTTCATCACTCTCCGAGTAGCTTGCCATCGTATAAGCTCTCCACTGTAGCAAATGCCCCTTGTGCCAAATGCCCAACCGTGTCATCTGCCCCTAGCGCTTACTCGTACTGTAACGGTTTGAAATTTCCACATCTCCATTTTCTACCGCGGCTGTACTTTTCAAATGGAATCGCCCATACCTGATGACCATCGTAGGAGCGAGTACGTTTGTTTATGTACCGACCATCTACCGTGGCAGTTCTCTGCCACATCAATTGATTTCATATTCGAAAATTAGAAACTACCTCTTATCATATTTTCACTGTTCAAGAATCTGCTTTAACATTTTAATTTTGAGTTTTTTTTTCATTCTTCAGAATCTTTTAGTACAATTTTCTATTAGAGTGAAAAATGTATCAATATCCATATATATTTAGGATAAGATTATATCGTGTATCGATGATTGAATACATTTTTCAAAAGTAGATTCCAATTTTTAAAAACGTTAATAATTCCCTCATCTTTGTGATTCATTGTTTCTCTCTATCTCTCCCTCTCTCTCTTCTACTTTTCTAGGTTGTTATTATAAATTCACCGACTATTTTTTCATTATTGAAGTTGTTGAATTTTTCAATCAAACAGAAATTGCGACAGAAGAAGAATATTTATTCCATATGAACAATGGAAATACCGTTCATGATATTACAAAGATGAAAGTTCATTTGTTTTCGTTTTGGGATTTATCAAAATAGGTGAACTCTTGGTTATAAGAATACAAATGGCTGAGGGGTTTTCAGTTCAGAATTACATGATGACTACAGAACTTGAAGCTCGTGGAATTGTTGTGGCATATTTTGTGTACACTCCAGTACACAATGTGAAAAGGCCCAGAATTTTTTTTTCCCAAAAAAATCAATGTGCCAATTTCCGATATTCTTTCGGACGGACAGATTTTTCTGATTATTTTTGGAACGATGTCCGGGGAACACGGACTTTTCGTTGAACGTCTATAATTAGGAATGTTTAAAAAGTATATCTTTGACTGCACATCATGATGATTTTTTTCTTCTTCTTATAAGTGCGTTATTCTATTGATTTACTTGTGAGCAACTACAACTACAATTGTATTTTCCATTTAGTTTGACTTAACCCCTAATACGGTTTTGAATAACTATACGTATCCCTTCGAATCGCAAAATATCAATAAAAAACGAAGCTTTATTTCAATCTGTACAGTCAGCGATTGAACGGTGCAAGAGAAAGGTTCTCGGATTTAATTGAGCAAGCCTCCAATGGTCAAATATGACATTTCGCTTCCATGATATTCAGATCCTCAATGTTGTGCTTGGTCCCATCATTTATTCAATGACAATACTATGCCAAAAACGGAAAGTATTTTAAAAAAGAGAGAAAAAAACATCCTGTTCTGAAAAATCATTTTTCATTATTCTTTACCACTTTTTCTTCCTTTGTTTCTCATTTTTTAAATTACATTTGTTGATTAAGGAAAGTTGAGGTCAGTTTGGATTAAATATACCGTGCAACCATGCTAAGAAACGTTCGGAAAACGATGTGGAGGTCGGTCGTTCTTTTTTCTCATTTTTTTTTCAATAATGACAAAAACTTGTTTTTTGTTCTACGTCATTATATTTTTCAGATGAACGAATGTACTAAATATTTCTTCTAAACCAACATAAGTAGGAAGGCTCCATGGTTTTTCTGATGTGTATTTTGAAAAAGTTATTCCAGTATATATCTTATATTTTAAAGAATACTTCCTATTCAATTGTTAATTTGTACATTTTGTCACCTGACTATTGCGACTTGTCAACGATCGGAAATTGTCATTTTTCAATCCGACTAATTCTTTTTATCCTACAGTGATAAATGAATAGGGAAATAGGGAGAGAGAGGGAGAGATAGAGAGAAACAATGAATCACAAAGATGAGGGAATTATTAACGTTTTTAAAAATTGGAATCTACTTTTGAAAAATGTATTCAATCATCGATACACGATATAATCTTATCCTAAATATATATGGATATTGATACATTTTTCACTCTAATAGAAAATTGTACTAAAAGATTCTGAAGAATGAAAAAAAAACTCAAAATTAAAATGTTAAAGCAGATTCTTGAACAGTGAAAATATGATAAGAGGTAGTTTCTAATTTTCGAATATGAAATCAATTGATGTGGCAGAGAACTGCCACGGTAGATGGTCGGTACATAAACAAACGTACTCGCTCCTACGATGGTCATCAGGTATGGGCGATTCCATTTGAAAAGTACAGCCGCGGTAGAAAATGGAGATGTGGAAATTTCAAACCGTTACAGTACGAGTAAGCGCTAGGGGCAGATGACACGGTTGGGCATTTGGCACAAGGGGCATTTGCTACAGTGGAGAGCTTATACGATGGCAAGCTACTCGGAGAGTGATGAAGAGTGGGGGGAACGCGAGCGTTGGGGAAATGCCGAGTTGCTATGAATCCGAGTTGACGCTAGGGGCAGATGACACGGTTGGAAAGTTTATACGATGGCAAGTTCCGCGCAGAGTCTCGAAAAGTGGGGATAAGCGAACGACGGAAAAATTCGAGCTGCTACGAGTTCGAGTTAGCGCTGGGGGCAGATGACACGGTTGGGCATTTGGAACAGGGAGCACTTGCTACAGTGAGAGAGTTTGTACGATGGTGGGTCCGGCGTAGAGTCTCAATGGTGGGGATGAGCGAGTGTAGGGGAAATGTCGAACTGCTACGAGTTCGAGTGAGCGCTGGGGGCAGATGACACGGTTGGGCATTTGGCATAGGGAGCACTTGCGATGGCTGGGGAATTTGAGCGATGGTGAACTACACGGGGCAGATGACACGGTGGCCAGTACCTCTGTGTCGAGCTGACACCTTGCCATTTATTTAACATCAATTACAAAATATATATATATATTCCAAATGTACAAATTTTTTGAGGAGAAAAGTCCTCCATTACAGAATTTTTATTACAATGTATAAATGTTGAGAACAAGTTCCCACTCTCATAATTTTTTTCGCATTCAATGTACAAATACATTCTCTCAATCTTTAACACTCATGAGCACACATTCGTATGATCTATGACTCCATAGCTTCTGGAAATTCAGGAATACTGTAATGGCCCCATGGCAACGTGTCTACCGTTCCAGGTATGACATACCGCTTGTCATCGTGTGGACTTAGAGCAATTTTTGTCTCTGTGATGGTATAGACATTGTGTAATGTCGAGCGAATTGAAGATTGAGAACGTTTCATCTCGATCTGCTGATTAAGGCATGTCACGTAATCCTCAAATCTTATGGTTCTCGCAACAACATTACTTTTTACTCCTTTTGCTTTTTTAACATCGTTCTTACCTTCAACTCGCGTCGCATACATCTTCGATCTAAGTCCAACGAATTCAGTCATTATGGCCCCATTGTTTTCATCTTTCATGAGACCCGGGACCTTTTTGTTGACTAGCGGTATACCATAGATGTTGTCATGGGGATAGTCACTAGTGTCATATTTGTCGAGATTACATTTCATGTCCTCGTACACATCTTCACATTCAATATGGTAAATTAAACTATCAGTATCCGTATACATGACTTTACATTTATTTTGATACATCGGCATCATGAACTCGTATTGGAATTCATATAAACAAGTTTTTGAAATGTCTAAAATAGACATGCCAACATATATCGGTTTGTTAAACATGACTTGGAGATTTCGCAACTCTACAGCGATTAAATTTTCCGCAAAAATACTTCGACTGTGAAAGTTAGGTTTAGCGATCATAGCCTTCGCTCCATATCGACCTGCCCATTGCGTTAACAGTTTAACTTGGACGTGACTACGAACATCCTCCATGGTTTTTCCAAACACAGCATTATTCATTAATTTGAATAGATTTTTTTCAAAATCATTTTTCGCACGTGTACGAAATTGTGTATTCAAATCAATGTATGTTTTGAGCCAGGAAGATTGCTTAAACTTCAAGACTCTGTGGATTTTCGTGATTTTCAAACCATGTTTTAAACACTGCTGCAATGCACGATAATGTATGACATATCGTTTTTTCGCATTCACCGTTGCAAGAAGCTTCTCTTGCTTCGAGCCCGGAGGTTTATCATGCGTTGGACAAAATGGCAAATCACTATGTGCATTGTGCAAGTGTTTTGGATATTCCAGATCAACTTCAAGTATATAACCAATTTCAGAGTCTGATGGCAGAGATTCAACGTTGAAGTTTGCAAGATCTTCAATCCATTCGAAATCTGCATAAGGCAATGGTTGACTCATTGCCCATCCATACAAATTGTTAACATCAAAATACATCAAGTATGATGTTGGAATAGATGGGTCATATGAGTTCATGTACTTGTTATTGGCACGAGCATGTCTTTTGGAGCATTGACTAAGACGACCTCGAGTACCTCTCTCCACGAACAATACCATGTCGATGTCAGTGAGCAATTCAAACTTTACCTTTGTATATTTCATCATGGCATCCCAGGTATATCCATGGAGAGTATAGTAAAACGCAGGGTCAAGACCGTAGCTTTTCAAGCAAGTACCGCGGAAATTCTCAAAGATATCGGCTAAAAGTAATACGTCAGTCTTTAAGTATAAATCTCTGTATTCACCAAGCGTTCGCGTTGAAAATCGTTCCCACACATTTTTCGCATGTGCATACTCCTTTTCGGAAACTGTTGAATCAGTTAAAGAGCTGTAAAATGCTTCTCGCGGTGGAAGCTCCGTTTTATCCAACTTTTCCAAACTATCAATGTACTCGTATGGAAAGACACCTTTTCGTGTTAATAAATGAAAATAGTCTAAATCTTGAAATTGTGATTTTAAAGTTAAGAGTTTGTCCGCAGTTAAAAATGAAGCTAGTTTATCGAGACTTGTATTGAGAAATCTGAAAGAGTCGATGAAACGTAATTTTATATTTTTCCGCGTGTCTTTGGATGTTTGAACCGTTTTCGAGAAAGAGATGTACTTTTCTTTTGTTATTGGGAGCAAATCGATTTTCCCCGCGAACGCAGTTGCTACTTCTTTAATTATAAAATGTGCATCATAACCGGATAAATTGTGGAAAACTATTGGCATGAAAAACGAATTCTGATAGTTTAAATTACAATTTGAATGAGCCGGACCTCTGAATTGTCCTGTCAGGTGGCAATGATCGCGGACACGCTCATCACCCTCGACAAAAGGCTTCTCACAAATATGACATTCTTTTTCTTCCCGAAATTTCCTCCACTCTTGCGGAGACAATTCTTTCATTGGAACGTTCGTAAGAAGAATTTTTTCTACCCGCAAAGCTAATTGCTTAAGTTCTTCTACGAACCATTCCACACAATCCTCACCCCTTCGTTCGTGGTATCCCGACAGCGAATCATCGTAGGAGCACTTGACATAATATCCAACGCTGAAGACACGATGATGTTGGCTCTTATTTTTCTCCCTCTCATCAGCGTTGGTCTTCTCCAGGATACATTCGAGGTCGGCATATACCACGAACGGGAGACGCTCCTTACGATTGGCGTTCGTGAATTCCAGCCATTTGTCGTTTTCGCCCGGTAGTCGAACAGCACAATCGTTGAGTACGCCGCAATCAACCTCATGAGACTGTAGCTTTTCGATGGTTGAAAAGTAATGCAGGCATCTGTAACAATAAAATAAATTTCAAATTTTTAAAAACGTTTCATCATTATCGCAACGAATGAAATTTTTTACAGTTGTATATTAATTTACTTACCGATCACAGATATATTTCTTGTGCCCATCAGTATTAAGTTGAGAGTTGACTAGTCGGGATAAATTCTTGATCCACGCAAAGTGTCCAATTCCATATCCCGACACGTCTTCAATGTACGGCAAGTTGATGTGGCGCTCTTTTTTCTCCTTGCTCACGCGGACTGGTAAAATGACTTCCTTGTTCTCGCTATAGACGTTGATTGAGAGATTATTCATCTTTTCAAATCTCCCAATCTGGTCCAACGTCATAGGGAAGTTGATGCCTCGGAAGTCGAATATCGTCGAATAATGCGGGTAAGAAGATGTGCGATCGCTGTATCGGTCTACCGGATGAAGAGCAGCAGTCATTGCCCATCCAAAACACGCATTATCCGTCGATTTCACATTCACCACCGCTCTTTTCAACTGTATCCATTTTACCAATGAAACGTGACATCCTGCACGTAAGGCATTATATTTGTTGATGTTCACTGTTAGATTGGTTATGGATGTCAAGGTCCAGCCGCTGTCACTCTCTTGGAACTCCTCGAGCGATTTTAGAGTCGGCTCCACGACTCGCTTCTGATACCACTCACTCAGGTCCGATGTTGTGAAAAGTTCAACATTTGCCGTGTTGACACTTTTATTCGCCCGCTTATCACCCACGGTAAACTCTCCGTTAAACGAAGTATTCACTTTGATGCTATTGTGTTTACGAATATGAGCCTGCACTTGTTCTTCAACAAGCTCATACGCATCCAATAGAAACTTTCGTGGGTCGATATGATCACGATTAATCACAGCGCCAGTTGACAAGCGATTCTCAAATGCGCTGTCAATTTCGCGCCATGTTAATCCGTGATCATTTAATCCTCCGCCCCAATGTATGAAGCGTTGGCGTGTTGCCTGCTTCAAACATTCGAGACGCAAGATTTGCGAAGTGACCGAGTGGTGATATCCCAGTCGTGGTCGTTTCGATCGAACTTGCTCCTCCAACGATTCGATGAGGGTATCACATTGGTGTTCCCACACCAAAAATTGCTCCAACGTCCGCAGGAGAGTTGCTTGCATACGCAGCAATTGCTCGGTAGCAATGTCGACGGTGAGAGACATGATGCACTGAACGGAATTCGACTCGTAACTGTTACGTCGTCTCAACAGAGTCTGGACCTTCCTCAAAATTGTTTCATTTTATATACGCGTTTTTTTCGGTTCTGAGGTGGGGATGAGTAGGAGGGAGGAAAAATCTTGACTTTTCTGGAAACTCGAATGTGATTCCCAAGATCTAATCGAGAAAGTGGAGGAAGTGCGGTTGACTTCAAAAAATCCCTTCTTACACTTTTTGAGAAATGCCTCTGCAGGTTAAAAAATGTGCAACAGCGAACACATAAATCTGTCATTGTGCATCTCTGTAAAGATTTCTAGTCCAATGTGAAAATTTTTATAGTTTTTCTCGGAAAACATTCTTCTTGACAACTTTCAAGCTAAAAATGGGTGGGAAGGCAGGCGCATTTCCCAAAGAAATCTCATTGCCTTCTCAGGAATGTAGCACAGGATACATAAATCTCGCATTAGGGGTCTCCTTCGTCACGGATACCAATAATTGAGAACACTTTTCGTCTCAACTGACTTTTCTATGCAGGAAACATAAATCTGTTATTGGGCATCAGCGAATTCTTTTTTCCTCGAATATACTTTTGTCTATGCAATGCCGCAAGCAGGACCACTGCATCCCCCCTCCACTTCCTCACTACCCTGCGGACCTTCACACAGCCCCCGCAACGCACTCCCCCTGAAATCTCTGAGTTAAAACTAGTTTTTGAAAAAAAGAAATCTCGTCGAAACTTGTACCACCTCAGGCATACAAAAGATGCAACACAGGACACATAAATTTGTCGAGGGAGGGGCAGGTGCATTTTGAAAAAAGAAATCGCCATCTCAGGAATGTAACACAGGACACATAAATCTGTCGTTGAGAGCAAATACTTCCAGTCTGATGCAAACTTTCATTTTTTCTGAGAAAAACAATATAATCCTCTAAGCAAAAATTGGGGGAGGGGCATTTTGAAAAAGAAATCTTATCGGAACTTGCGCCACAATACAAAATACGTAACACCGGACACATAAATTTGTCATTAGTGTGACATGTAAACATCTTTCGTCACGGAGTCCGATAATTAAGATCATCTTCGGCAAGAGCACTTTAAAAAGAAAATTCCGTTCAATCTGATATACCGGAAACATAAATCAGTCATTGGAGGGTGTAAAAAAATCTTTTGTCTCTTCAAAGTGCCGCCGCACCCCCGCACCTACCCCTCCACATGCCGTGCAGCCCCGCAACGGTCCCCGCGCTCCCCCGTCCCCGCTCCCCCCTGAGAGCCCCATGGGTTAGAACTGGTATAGCCTTACTACTCTGGACAATATTTCTCATATTCTGGTTTAATTGAAGGATTATACCAGTTAACACTTATTTCCAATCGAACGAAATAATGAAATCTTGAAAAGTTTCGTTGACATATGTATCGTTCATTTTTTATATTCTTTTTCACACACACATCACAGACTACATTTACGCGGCCGCTTTGATACCGGTTTAATATATCACAAATAACAACATAAATAGTAATCTGCACTTCTTTATATGATGAAAATTATTTTTTTATTTATCCCGCACGCACTTCGTAATGTCGAAACTCTATTATTACGATCAAAAACTGACACATGGTTTGTACCCATATATATATATATGTATGTCGATTGATTTATGACTGCTGTTACCAGCTGTGCTGCGCCGTGTGCTACGTTCTAAAGTTGACGTCATATATATTGTACATTCATAGTCAGTACTGAAATGCACATGCTATATGCTTGCGCATGCCATTTCAAACTTTGATGTAATTGGCCTAGGATTTTTTTCATTGCTCATTGGTTGGAACAAGAATATTCTCACCGGGGATTGGTGATCATGGGGGCCAAGGAGCCTATGCTTGTAGCGGTCAGAGTACGCGTATACAGATACGTCGAATCCCGAATGTGTTAGTAACTTTTGCATAATCTTAAGCCCGTGCAAAGTTTTTTCTCAGCAATTACGACACCGATCATGCTGATTTTGGGCTCATTCGACAGAGAACTTCTTAATTAGCTGAAAGTTCAATTTTCAAAGTCGTACAGAACTCATGAGTTTCGTAATTAAAGAAAATCTCATGCCAATTTTACCCCCACCACGGCGAATCATTTTATTCAGAGAAAATATAGTCTCGGCAAGAGCCTCAGGCCAGCAGACGACAGAGCTGTCAATGTACTTGTCCCGAGACTCTACCGAGTCTCTTGATTAGCGGTGGTGGGGGTAAAACTGGCATGTCATTTTCTAGAATTGCGGAGCTCAAGAGATATTTTGTTAAGCGAAAATTAGTTTGGAGACTAATTTTCAAAATCCCTTTCCAATGAGCCCGAAACCAATACGATCAGTAGCGTAATTGCTGAGAAAAAACTTTGCACAGGCTCAAGATTATGCAAAAGCTACAAACACATTTATAAATTCGACGTCTCTGTATATAATATCATCAAAGGCCTCATGTCCCTGGGTCTAACTTCGCGGCGGTGTCGCGGACTGACGTCAGATGCCAGCACCTCCACCTCGTCGCTACATAGATAACCGAGATATTATGAAAAAGGGTTATGTTATTTTGACAATGCGAAGTTCGGGATGTGTGTATCGTGTGCTTGATAAATTCGTGGTAATCAGTTAATTGTGTCATTCTTTTCGGCTGTACTTCCGAAAAGCGGAAACCGAATTTTGAGCTGAAATTTTGCATACTGCTTCTTTATAACAATATAAGACTTCCCCTAAAAGGATTTTTGGCGACTAGCAATATTTATTGAGAAATTGAATTTTTAAGTTGCTATTTTAGCCCGAGCAAGTATATCTATATCGGTTATCTCGCTCGGCCGGTATCCTCACTTCGCTATAGTGCCTAGGCTACATGGATGGCAAACGTTGCGCTCCTTGGCTGGGCTACTCCGGGGATTTTTTCCTTAAAATTCCGTCTCCCCGGCGCGAAGCCATCCATTTACTTTTCAAGAATTTTCTTTTTTCTTTGTTCAAATTAAAAAAATAAAAAAAAAGCGCCAGGGAGACGGAATTTTAAGGAAAAAATCCCCGAAGTATCCCAGCCAAGGAGCGCAACGTTTGCCATTCATGTAGCCTAGGCACTATAGCGAAGTAAGGATACCGGCCGAGCGAGATAAGCGATATAGATATACTTGCTCGGGCTAAAATAGCAACTTAAAAATTCAATTTCTCAATAAACATTGCTAGTCGCCAAAAATCCTTTTAGGGGAAGTCTTATATTGTTATAAAGAAGCAGTATCCAAAATTTCAGCTCAAAATTCGGTTTCCGCTTTTCGGAAGTTTATCCTTCTTTTCTACCGTGAATTCTTTCTAAACATAGATTTATTTAAATGAATAATTGGTTGAATGTAAATAAATTCCAATAAATTTTTTAAAACTTTTATCAAATAAAAATGTCTAATTCGATGTATTTTTGTCATATTTCCTTAAATTTAGTTTGGCCGTGCCCTCCGGAGTCTCTTTTTTTCACCTCTTCAGCTTACAGTTTATCCACGCCAATTTCTGTTCATTCGATTTATGACAATAACTCTTGTTCGATCTGATCGCTTATTTATACACCCCAGTTTGAAAAAAATCTTTGTACCAAGTAAATGCATAGATATTTACTTGAGTTGTTGTATTACATGATAAATTTTGAAGTTTATTTTAATAAGCCATTGGGTGATTTGTTCCTCGTGATATTAAAATTTGTATCTTGGAAATGCAATGGACACCTCAAGTTTGACTACATGATTAAGCGACATGTATATATTGAGTATTTCCACGTCATGTTTGCGATTGGTATTATGGGTTGAAAAATTCATGTTTGCAAGTCTATACTTGATCATTTTTGGATGCGTTCAAATATTTAATCTGCGTATAAACATAGAGACATGTCAAATTATTCCATTTTGCTTGCTGCATCAATATGCACCATGTCTTTCACTTTTTTTTTAAATGTGTCATAATAACTTTCAAAAATGTGGCTCAGGAAATTCTAAAATGTTTTTCCCTATAGAACCAAAGTTTGTATTACTGGTATGCAGCGAGTACCTGTAAACTGTGATATTTCATTAAAGCGGCAGGTATGCCGATCATTTTACTTTTTGGTTTCAACTGTAGTATATAAACAAAGAAATTCATTACTTAAGTCTTCAGCCGCTTACTACTTCAGCGAATAGGGCTGAAATTGTTGTCGTCGAAAGCCAATGCACATATACATTAAACAATTTGAAGTTCTGTTCGTTTTTCAGTACGCTGTCTTTTTACTTTTAGTTTTGGCATGACTACTTTAATGAATTTGTGGTAAGAAAATGTAGATGAGTAAACCACAGCGGATACTTGCAAACTATGAAAATTCTGTGTATTGGCATGTGCACCAAGTATAATCACACTTCCTATTATTTGTTTATGGAATGTGGATAGAAAAAATAGATAATAAAAATAATTCAAAATGCTACAAAAAGTCATCGATGGCTCATTTATGAATAGCATAAGAATTCATGGTTTCAGAATGCAATGCATATATTAAAAAATAAACAATTCTGTTGGTCTTGAAGCGGTCTATACTTTTTCTTTTTCTGATCGAACCTCAGTGACTATACATGCAGAATTTGAAAATTTTGTGCATCGACATGTGTACATTCACTTTGCATCTCTGCGTATACTGATATAAATGAAAAGAATACTTCAAAAAGTCATTATAAGGCCATTTTTGAATAAAATAAAAATTTCTAGCTTCTGAATGAAATATATTTTTCTAAAAATTGCCAATTCTGGTCGACTTGGTGAGCATTATATGTTTTTTTTCTCTCTTTCTATAAAGATTTGAGAAAAATCAACGAATACATTTGTTTCATTAAAAATCCATCATATCTTTTTTATTCAAAATGATTTCATAAAAAAAATAGAAAGCAATATTTATAAATAAGGCGAAAAAACTTTACGAAAATGGAAAAAATTCGTAAACATTATAAAGATCATTACGAATAACATTTGAATAATATACAAATTATTATAAAATGGACAGAACTTGACTAAAATCGTTGGAGAAATTATTTTTAAACATCACAACAAAAACATTGAAAAACTTTAAAACACCTTATTGAAAAACTTTTTATATCGTTTAGAACTAGCACAGAAAGACGATTTGATACAAAATGGAAAAAATTCTCTCTCGGGGAAAAAAATTTGGACGAGAACATCGATGATCGCCCGTTTTCGCATTATACCACAAAAAATGTAAATAAAAATTCTTAAATCTCACAATGAAAATGATTTGAAACCGGGAAAAAATATTCGAATCCACTACAATAATACAGCATTACTGAATAATATTATCCACTAATATACCTATTATGAGGTATTTTCAACGTTAATGAGAGTTTTGAATCGAATTTCAAACATTGGACATATAAAACAAATGTCCATGGTTTAAATTGTTGACTATAATTATTTGTCATTATACGGCGTTCGGATTTATTGGTTTAAAAACATGAGAAAAACATTATATACGTAAATTTTATCTATTTCAGCTTGTATGGCAGAGTATTCCTCGATAGATCAACCAATGTTTCAATTTCGCATTTCACACTCAATTGATTTTTGTTCTTGTGCTCATTAATTGCAAGTTATATGAGATTTAAAAAAGAATTTTTTACTAT
This sequence comes from Venturia canescens, assembly GCF_019457755.1. Classification (NCBI taxonomy): domain Eukaryota; kingdom Metazoa; phylum Arthropoda; class Insecta; order Hymenoptera; family Ichneumonidae; genus Venturia; species Venturia canescens. The sequence goes on along the minus strand of NC_057431.1, from coordinate 15,928,563 downwards.
TACGACTATACTGAAAATTTTGAAATTCTTACCTATTAATAGTCAATTAATTTTCTTGATTTTGCAAAACAAATGAGTAAGGTGGTACAAGAATATCTAGATGTGACGAGCACTTTTGTCTCGTATGTGAATATTTTTTAAAAGATTGCTTTAATCGAATTTTCAATTTTTTGATCGCAGAATATACCTAGGGAAAAAAAGTTGGGACAAGTACATTGATGGTTTCTTGTTTCCTGACCATATTACGAAAAATGTAAAATAAATTCCATCAAAAAAATTATGAAACCAAGTGTAAATAATTTTAACAGAACAATTCGATAAAATGTCAAAAATCCTGAAAAAACGTCACATTGAAAAAAAATATGAATCTGTAATTATTTTGTAAAGTGAAAAAAATTTAAATAAAACATGAGAAATAAAAAACCAAAATATCGCGCTTGAAAAACATTTTGAAAAACGATGCTTCATTCTTCTTATCTTATTTTAATAACTAAATCAAATTAAAAAAAAAATCCCATCTAAGTTTCTTACAGCATTCAAATTATGATATCAATTCGAGGCCAATTATTTTTTGATAAATTGAAAAATATTACCACTTGAGTTACGTTCATCACTACAATTTAAAACCATAAAAATTCTCTCTCCGAAAAAAATTCGGACAAGTAAATTGGTGATCGCCCGTTTTCGCATTAAACCTCAAAAATGTAAACTAAAATTCTCAAACCTCGCAATCAAAATGATTTCAAACCGTGAGAAAATATCAAATATATTACAATCCCATAGCATTAGTGGATAATATTATCCACCAATATACCCATTATGCGGTATTTTCCACGTTTATCAAGAGACTCGGTAGAGTCTCGGGACAAGTACATTGACAGCCCTGTCGTCTGCTGGCCTGAGGTTCTCGCCGAGACTATCTTTTCTCTGAATAAAACGATTCGCGGTGGTGGGGGTAAAACTGGCATGTCATTTTCTGGCATTGCGGAGCTCAAGAAATGTTTTGTTAAGCGAAAATTAGTTTGGAGACTAAATTTCAAAATCTCTTTCGAATGAGCCCGAAACCAACACGATCAGTAGCGTAATTGCTGAGAAAAAACTTTGCACAGGCTCAAGATTATGCAAAAGTTACTAACACATTTAGAAATTTGACATGTCTGTATATAATACCATCAAAGGCCTCATGTCCATCGGTCTAACTTCGCGGCGGTGTCGCGGACTGACGTCACATGCCGAGAGCTCGAAAGTCACCAGCCGAAGTTTCACGTCATGTTGACGTTTGGGGTTATGATGTTACGAAGTGCGTGCAGGATAACTAAAAATAATTTTCGTCATCTAACGAAGTGCATATTACTATTTATTTCGTTAAATTTTGTGATATACTAAACCAGTATCAAAGCGGCCGCGTAAATGTAGTCTGTGATATGTGTGCGAAAAAGGATATAAAAAATGCGCGATGCATATGTCAACGAAAACTTCAAGATTTCATGATTTTGTTCGACTGGAAATAAGCGTTAACTAAAATAATCTTTCAATTAAAACAGAGTGCGAGAAATATTGTCCAGTGTAAATATATCGTCAGTAGGCTAGGTTATATATATGAAGGCGTCAGATTATATATATGAATAAATACAACAAAAACACACAGAACTGTTAGAATGATGTTGTAAACTTTAATTGAATAAATGTTTTCTAATTTATTTCTCATGTTTCCCATATTTTGCTTCATATTCAGTTTGGCTCTGCCCTCTCCGATCCTTGTTTTCACTCCATCGGTTTGCAGCGGATCGATACGTATAATTAATTAATTGCTTAATATGTGTCCTATGATTTTCTACTATTTCTTCATTCTGATTGTAGTAACGTGATTCAAGAGGTTTCCAGCTATGATCATCAATCTCACATTTTGTACATCAGATTCTCAAAACAGTTTCTGGTGTTGATATAAGTGTAGTTATTCTTTTTCCACCTGGTCTGTCGAGTAACAAATTTTGAAACTTATTCCAAAAAGTCTTTGGATGCTTTGTTTGCTGATCATATGAAAAGTCGAATCTTTGGAATGCAGTAGGCAAACACAAATTTTGACAACAATACTTATGAAATGACATGTATGTTGAGTATTCCCACTTTGCAAACTACAAATGTGGAATTATTAGTGAAAAGATTCATTACACTAAGTCTACAGTTGCTCCGTTTTGGATGCGATCAAATATAATGCCTGCTAACATCCATGGGAACATACAGAATTTCTGAATACAATGTTCGCTATGTCATTTCAACGTAACATCATGACTTTTGCCAACTTTTCTCTATAATACTATAGATTTGGATTATTGAAATACAGCAAAAATCTGCGAATTATAAAATTGATATACTGTGCCACTCATTTTACTTTTTAAAACTAACTGTAACATATATATGAAGTAAAAAACTCATCACAGAAGTCTTTAGTTGCTCATTTATCGATAGATTTTAAATTGCTGTCTTCAAAATTTATTGCGCAGATACATTGAATCGCAGCGGAACCTGCGAACTCTAAAATTTCTGTGCATAAATATGTGTGTTAAGTATCACCCCCTATCTTTGATTATGAGAATGAGTAATAGAACTTGGTTTAGCAAGTTTTAAAGTATTTCTTTTTGAATAGTACTGAAGTTTGTATTACTGCGGTATGAAGCGAATACCTCCAAACTTTCATATTTTTGTGTCGCAGCATGTGTGCCAATCATTTAAATTTTTTACTCCAACCGTAACATGTAATCTCAAAAATTCATCACAAACGTCTTCAGATTTTCTAAATTCCTAAATTTTCCGTTTTCTATTTTATTCTGAGTTTTTAAACTTTTAAATTCATTCCTGAATTCTCCTGAAATTGTTTTTCTCCAAAACCAATGCAGATACTTTAAACGTCTTTGAATTCCGTTGCTCCTGTTGAATTAAGTACGCTCAGTTTTTTTTGCTTCTTTGAGTTCTGACATAATAAATGTTTCCGGGTGCCTTTTTTCAGCAACTATCAAACTGTAGATAATTGGATCTCAGCGGTCACTTGCAAACTTTGGAAATATATTTCATCGGGGACACGTTTTGAATGACACGAAAATGTCTAGATTCAGAATGCAAAAGCAACATTTAAAAAGGGCCAATTCCGTTGGATTTGTTGTGTCTTGAATTTGATCTATCTTTCCTCTTTTCCTTTATTTTTCCTAACGTTATCAGCCGAAAATCATATCTCGGCCCGCAACACGCATTGCTCCATGCTCTTGAGTTCCCAATGGACGAAACATATTAGAAGACAAAGAGAAAAATCACCAAAGTCCAAGAATAAACCTCTATCGAAATATTTTCAGTATAATGTCGACGAAAAATAGGTCTTTTTCGTGAAAACCAACGTTATACGCCGAAAATTATAAACAATTCATAGATATTTAAACTAAAATCTTATAGTCATCTGAACATAAATAAGGATCTTTTGAGAAAAAAGACGTGATATCAAACCATAAACTTCCCCTAGGGAAAAAAAAGGTTGGGACAAGTACATTGATGGTCCCTCGTTTGCTGATAATTCCACCCATAAAAAAAACTTTAAACAAAATTTTTTTTTAATTGTAAAAAAAAATTATTTCATAAAAAAAAATACAGAACAATTCGAAAAAAATTTTACAAATCTTGAAAAAACGTTATGTTAAAAAAAACTAATCTGCATCTATTTTTTTAAGTGTCAAAAGAATCAAATAACAAGTAAAAAATAATAAACCGAAAAATCGCGCGTGAAATCATTTTGGAAAGCGATGCCTCATTCTTCTTATGAGATTCGAACAGCTAAATCAACTGAAAAAAATTCCATCTAATTTACGTGCGGCATTAAAATTTATTATATTAATTCGAGGCCAAGTATTTTCTAATGAATTGAAAAAAGTTACCATTTGAATTACGTGCAGCACTAAAATTTATGATATCAATCGGTGGACAAGTATTTTATTAGTAACTCCAAATTTTGACATTATTGAATTGTTCTGAGAAGCTTTCAAGTCCAAAAGAATCACATGCAAGCTAGTCATTTCTTACTCTATGGTGGCAGAGACTTATAAGAAAATCGATTCTTCTCAGACTTTCAGGATCCTCTGGTATTATTCACAAAATTCGACGTCGATTGGATCGATACAAATTATGTTTAAATATGTGTTAAAAGTACTTGTCCGGCCCATCACTATTCATTCAATAAAGAATCAATCATAAAAAAACGAAATGGCACGGCAGAATCTCGTTAAAAGTTTGTTGAAATGCGATTCATTATTAATTTTATGTTTTTAATAATAGTATAGGTTAGTTCTTATTCCGAATGGAACTCGTTCGCTGGAAGAATAAGTGGGAAGTAAAAATTGCCCGCATCGAATGTAAACTGCAGAGTTATTTTGGAAGCTTGAACATATACATTATGTACAATTTTTTTCATTTATCGATGCACAATAATATCCCTTCTATATTGCGGAATAATTTGTTTCCGTTTTTTATTAAATTAGTGCAATTAAGTAAAAATTACTTGAAGATAATTCTCTCAATTCCCTCTGCATGAATGCTTGGGATCCATCAGTTCTAGACAAGCTCTGACTTTTCTTTGGATAAACAATTTAAACGGAAAGTGATGGGCCGGACAAGTACTTTTAACACATATTTAAACATAATTTGTATCGATCCAATCGACGTCGAATTTTGTGAATAATACCAGAGGATCCTGAAAGTCTGAGAAGAATCGATTTCTTATAAGTCTCTGCCACCATAGAGTAAGAAATGACTAGCTTGCATGTGATTCTTTTGGACTTGAAAGCTTCTTAGAACAATTCAATAATGTCAAAATTTGGAGTTACTAATAAAATACTTGTCCACCGATTGATATCATAAATTTTAGTGCTGCACGTAATTCAAATGGTAACTTTTTTCAATTCATTAGAAAATACTTGGCCTCGAATTAATATAATAAATTTTAATGCCGCACGTAAATTAGATGGAATTTTTTTCAGTTGATTTAGCTGTTCGAATCTCATAAGAAGAATGAGGCATCGCTTTCCAAAATGATTTCACGCGCGATTTTTCGGTTTATTATTTTTTACTTGTTATTTGATTCTTTTGACACTTTAAAAAATAGATGCAGATTAGTTTTTTTTTACCATAACGTTTTTTCAAGATTTGTAAAATTTTTTTCGAATTGTTCTGTATTTTTTTTTATGAAATAATTTTTTTTTACAATTAAAAAAAAATTTTGTTTAAAGTTTTTTTTATAAGGGTATTGACGAGAACTTCAAACATTCGACACACAAAACAAATATCTATGGACTAAATTGCTGACTATAATTATTTGTCTCCATGCGGTTTCTCATTTGATATTTAATAAGAGATGAAAAAAACTTTATTTACGAAAATTTCATTTATTCTAGCATGTATGACAGAGACTTTGATAAATCAACCAAACTCTGCATTTCACACTCTGTCAATTTTGGTCCTTGAGCTCATCAATAGCAAATTACACAAAATAAAGAAGACCTTTTTACTATTACGACTTTATTGAAAATGTTAAAATTCTTGCTTACTAATAGCTAATATTTTTTCATAATTTTGCAAAAAAAAATAGGTAAGAATGTACAAGAATATATCGATGTGACGAGCACTTTTATCTCGTATACGTAAACATTTTTTCAAAGATTGTTTGAATCGAATTTCCAATTTTCTGATTGCAGAGTATAGAGTTTTCATTTTTATTCTTTGAACTTAGCGTGATTGTAGTTAGCTCAGTTTAATTAAACCCGAAAAACAAGATTGCTGAACTTTTGAGAAAAAAGACGTGATATAAAATCCCAAAAGTTCCCCTAGGGAAAAAAAGGTTGGGACAAGTACATTAATGGTCCCTTGTTTCCTGATCATATCACGAAAAGTGTAAAAATAATTCCATTCGAAAAATTATAAAACCAAGTGTAAATAATTTCAACAGGACAATTCGAAAAAAGTTCCACATCGATGCCTGCCTCTTTTTATCTTGATCTAAAAGCTAAATCAATTGACAAAAAATTTCATCTAAGTTACGTGCAGTATTAAAATTTATGATATCAATTCGAAGCCAAGTATATAATGGTAATTCGGAATATTCATTCTGATGGGGGAAGCATCAGGAATTTGAGAGAGTTCTAATGAATCAAAAAAGTTACGATTTGAGTTTCATGCAGCACTAAAATTTATGATATCAATCGAAGGACAAGCGTTTTAATATTATGAAATTGTTCTTTGGGACGTTTGAATCCAAAAAAAATCACATTAACGGTATTGTAAGTTGTTACTCTATGGTGGCAGAGATTTAGAAGAAAATCGATTTCCCTCAGACTTTCAGGATCCCCTGGTATTATTGACAATATTCGACGTCAATTTTGGATCGGTACAAATTATGTTTAAATATGTGTTAAAAGTACTTGTCCGGCCCATCACTTTTCATTTAAATTTTTCATTCAAATAAAAATAGAAGGGCCCTTCTAGGACTGATGGATCATAGTATGCATACAGAGGGGATTGAGAAAGTTATTTCCAAATAATTTTACTTAATTGCGTTTAATTAATAACAATCGCAAATGAATTCTCCTATAATATATAGGGGATATTACTGTACATCGTTAAATAAACGAAAAACATTTTGCACAATAAATATGTTTAAGCTTCTAGTTTATATTACTCCCCAGTTTATATTATAATGACGGCAATTTTTACTTCTCCTTTCTTCCAGCGAAATAATTCTATTTGGTATAAGAACTAACATATACTTTTATTGGAAACATTAAACGGATAATAAATCGCATTTCAGTAACTTTGCAACCGGATTCTGCCGTACAATTTTCTTATTTTATTATAGATTTTTATTTGAATGAAAAATTTAAATGAAAAGTGATGGGCCGGACAAGTACTTTTAACACATATTTAAACATAATTTGTACCGATCCAAAATTGACGTCGAATATTGTCAATAATACCAGGGGATCCTGAAAGTCTGAGGGAAATCGACTTTCTTCTAAATCTCTACCACCATAGAGTAACAAATTACAATACCGTTAATGTGATTTTTTTTGGATTCAAACGTCCCATAGAACAATTTCATAATATTAAAACTCGGAATTACTAATAAAACGCTTGTCCTTCGATTGATATCATAAATTTTAATGCTGCACGTAACTTAGATGAAATTTTTTGTCAATTGATTTAGCTTTTAGATCAAGATTAAAAGAGGGAGGTATCGTTGTGGAACTTTTTTCGAATTGTTCTGTTGAAATTATTTACACTTGGTTTTATAATTTTTCGAATGGAATTATTTTTACACTTTTCGTGATATGATCAGGAAACAAGGGACCATCAATGTACTTGTCCCAACCTTTTTTTCCCTAGGTTATGTGTTAAAAGTACTTGTCCGGCCCATCACTTTCCATTCAAAATAAAAATCAATCATAAAAAAAAAGAAATTGTACCGCAGAATCCGGTTAAAAATTTATTGAAATGCGATTCATTATTAGTTTAATGACCTTAAAAATAGTGTAGGTTAGTTCTTATACCGAATGGAATTCATTCGCTGGAAGGAATGAGGAGTAAAAATTGCCTTCATTGCAATATAAACTGGGTTATTCTGGAAGCTTGAACATACTTATTGTGCAAAATGTTTTTCATTTATCGATGCACAATAATATCCTTTGTATATTACAGGACATTTCGTTTTCACTTTTTATTAAATTAGTGCAATTAAGTAAATATTACTTGAAGAGAATTCTCTCTGTATGAATACTTGTGATCCATCAGTTATAGAAAAGCCCTGATCATTTTTATTTGTATAAACAATTTAAATGGAAAGTGATGGGCCGGACAAGTACTTTTAACACATATTTAAATATAGTTTGTATTGGGACTTCCGTTTCCGGTGACAGTGGGGAAACAGTAGAGAAAAGTAAGGTGTGGGAAATAAAGGGAAAGAGAGCAAAGAAACAGTGTGGGGAGAGAAAGTGAGGGTGGAAAAGTGGGGAAGAGCGGTGGTAAGAGTGTGGAGGGCAAAAGAGCGTAAGTGGAAGGTGGGGGAAGAAGTGAAGAAAACGAGGATAAAAAGGGGACGAAAAGATAGAGGTTAGAGTGGCTTAGGGTGAAGTAGGTAGAGAGTGAGGTGTGAGAAGTTGGGAGTAAGCGAGCGAGGAAAAGTAGGTCAGCGGCGTGTGGAGAACGGCGAAAGTAGTAAAGAGGAGCAGGTTGGTAAGGTAAAGGCGGGATAGGTAAGGTAGGAAAGAAAGGATAAAGAAGGAAATAGAGAAGGAGAGTGGAGATAATGGATATAAGGGAAATGAGTGAGCAGAGTAAGAAAGGAATGGGGGACGGGGTAATGAGAGTGAGGAGCATGGAGGGGGGGGGGGAAGAGCGAGTAGTGTAGGGAATATAATGGAAGCGATTCTGGCAGGGGACAGGAAGAAGAGGGAAAGGGACGAAGGAATGGCGAGAGGGGAAGACGGAGGGGAGGTGGAGGCGTTTAAGAGAAGTAGAAAAGTGGTGAGGTCGCCGGAGAGAGAGGAGGGAGAGGCGGACGAGATAGTAAGAAGGGTAGGGGAGATGATGAAGGAATTGTTGAAGCAGGAGTTAAGGCAAGAGTGTGGGAGAATAGAGAGTAAGGTGGACAGGTGGGCGGAAGAGGTGAGAAAGGAGCATGATGAGATGAGAAGGCAGTGGGGAGAGGAGAGGGAAATGTTCAAAAAGAAGATTGAGGAATTGGAGCGAAAAGTGGAGGTACTGGAGAAGGAAAGAGGGGAGGGGGGAGAGGGTGGGGAAAGGATCGGGAGAAGAGTGTGGGAGGTGGAAAAAGAGCTGGAGAGGAGAGAGAGGAAGGAAAGGAGAAACAATATAGTGGTGAGAGGGGTGAATGTGGCGGAAGGGGTGGAGTGGGAGAGGGAGATAGAGAAGATATGGGAGAGATTAGGAGTGGAAGGAGGCAGGAAAGAAATGAGAAGAATAGGGAGGGTGGATGAGGGAGGGAGGGGGATGGTGTTAATAAGGCTGGAGGGAAGGGAGAAGAAGATGGAAATAATGAAAGCGAAAGTAAAGCTGAGAGGGAATAGAGAAAGGATAAAGGATGATCTGACAAAAGAGGAAAGGAGAATAAAATGGCTGGTAGAAGGGCAGGCATATGAGGAGAGGAGAAAAGGAAAGAGGGTGAGGGTAGGATATATGAGGATGTGGGTGGATGGAAAGGTATTGGTGTGGAATGAGGGAGAGGGGAGGTGCACGGAAAGTGTGGGAAACGAATGAGGGAAAGGGACGGGGGGGAGGCCAGGGGAGCAGTCAAAAAGAAGGGGGAACGTGGTGAGAGAAAGCAAAATAGAAGAGGTATATAAAGTGGGATTTTGGAATGTGGCGGGGGTGATGAATAAGGACGAGGAGTTCTGGGAGGGTATAAAGCGATGGGATGTGGTGGTTATGTCGGAAACGTGGGCAACGGAGGAGGGGTGGGGGGCGATAAGGGAAGGATGGAAGAAGGGATTCAGGTGGGTGATACAGGGAGCGAAGAGAGGGAAGGGAAGGGGGAGGGCGAAGGGTGGTATGGCGTTCGGGGTGAAGGAAGAGATCGAGGAAGCAGAAGGGGGGACAGAGCCGGGGGAGGAAGGATGGATGGAAAGAAGGGTGAAGTTGGGGACGGAGTGGTGGATGATAGTGGGGGTGTATGTAAACGGGGACATGGAGAGGAAAAAGGAGCTGATGAGCCGGTGGATGGAAAGAGAAGGGGGGGGAAGGTGGTGATTGGGGGAGATATGAACGTGAGAACTGGAAGGGAAGGCGGAGGTTGGGACGGATGGCGGGTAGGGGAGAGGGAAGCGGTGAGGAGTTCAAGGGACGAGATAGTGACGAAGGAAGGAAAAGAATGGTGCAAGTTCGTGAATGAGAGAGGATGGAGGATAGTGAATGGAAGTGTGGAGGGGGATAGAGAGGGGGAGTGGACGTTTGTGGGGGGAAGGGGTAAGTCGGTAATTGATCACGTGGTAGTGGGGGAGAAAGTGTGGGAAAGAGTGAGGAAATTGGAAGTGGTGAGTAGGGTGGACTCCGACCACATGCCGGTGGTAGTGTGGCTCAAGGGGAGGGGGGAAGAAGAGGGGCGAGTAAGAAGGGAGTGGGGAAGAGGAAGGAGGGAAGAGGAGTGTGGACAGAGAAGGGAGTGGAGAAGTTTCGAGAGGAATTTGGGAGATGGGAATGGGATACAGAGGGGGTAGAAGAAGGACGGGAGGAAATGAGGGGGAGAATAAAGAGGGCGATGAGAAAGACTGAGGAAGAGCGGGCGGAGGGGCAGAGTGGGGGATGGTGGGATGAGGAATGTAGAAGGGCAAAGGAAGAGGCGAGAAGGGAGCTGGAGAGGTGGAAGAGAGAGGGAAAAGAAGAGGAAAGGTACAGGAGAGAGAAGAGAAAGTTCAGGAGAATATGTGAAGAAAAGAAAATGAAGGAGAGGGAAAGGTGGGAAAGAGAGATAGAGGAGATAAGGACGGAGGGTCAGATATAGGAGGTAGTCAATAGGGGGAGGAGGAGGAGAAAGGGGGCGAATAAAAAGATAAGAAGAGAAGAATGGGATAGGTACTTTAGAGAGGGGCTGGGAGGGGTAACAGAAAGAAGGGTGAGAATGGGGGAAAGGAGGAGGGAAGGGAAGGACGAAGAAGAAACGGTGATAACAACGGAAGAGATGAAGAAGGCTATAAGGAAGTTAAAGGACAGAAAAGCGATGGGGGAGGATGGAATTCCGAACGAAGTGTGGAAGTACAGAGGGGAGAGGGTAGTGAATAGCCTGAAGAGGATGTGCGAGAAGGTGTGGAAGGGGGAAGGGTGGCCAGAAGGTTGGAAGGAAGGGATAGTGGTGCCAGTAGTGAAGAAGGGGGAGGGGAAAAGGGTAGAGGAATATAGAGGGGTGACTCTAACGCAAACGGCGTATAAGGTGTACGTAGGGATACTGGCGGAAAGATTGAGGATGGAGGTGGTGGGGAAGGGGATGATGCTAAGGAGTCAGGCGGGATTCAGGGAAGGGATGGGAACAATGGATAACGTATACGTACTGAACTATTTGATAAATAGGAAAACAACGGAAAGGAGGGGAAAGGTGGTGCTGTTGTTTGTTGATTTGAAGGCGGCCTTCGACTCGGTGGATAGGGCGAAGCTGGTGGAGAGTATGAGGAAGAGAGGGGTAAGGGAGGGGCTAATTGAGAGGTGCGAGGAGGTGATGAAGGAGACGTATGCGAGGGTGAAGGTGGGTGGGGAAAAAGGGGAGAAATTTTGGACAGAGAAAGGGGTTAGGCAGGGGTGTCCGCTGAGCCAGCAGCTATTTACGCTGTTGCTGGCGGACATGGATGAAGAACTGGAAAACGGGCGGTGGGGAGGGGTGAAGCTGGGGGGTGGGGGGAAGGTATATTCGCTGGCGTATGCGGATGATGTGGTGTTGTTGGCGAAGGATGAGGACGAGATGAAGGGGATGATGAGGACGTTGGAGAGGTACATAGAGGGGAAAGGGCTGGAGGTGAATACGGGAAAGACGAAGGTGATGAGGTGTAGGGTGGGAGGGGGAAGAAAAAGAAAGGTGGTATGGCAATGGGGAGGAGTAAGGATAGAAGAGGTGAATAGGTATACGTACTTGGGTTATGTGGTGAGAGCGAATGGAAGTCAGGAGAAGCAGGTGGAGGAGAGGGTGATGAAGGCGGCGAAGATAATGGGGAAGGTATGGGGGTTAGGGGAAAATAAGTTTGGTAGCGATTGGGGAAGGAGAGTGTGGCTTTTCGATAAGTTGGTGTGGCCAGTAGTGGGTTATGGAGTGGAGATTTGGGGGTGGAAGGGAAGGGAGATAGTAGAGAGGCTGCAGGAAAGGTATTTGAGATGGGTGCTGGGGGTGTCGAGAGGGGTGGCGGGGTATATGGTGAGGGAGGAACTGCAAAGGGATAAGCTGGAGGTGCGAGCGGGGATGAGAGCATGGGGATACGAGAAGAGATTGGAGACGGGGAAGGGGGGAGAATTGGCGAGAAGATGTAGGGGTGAGATGAAGAGAAGGGCAGGAAGAAGGCAGGAAGCAGGAGGATGGGAGAGTGAAAGGAAGGAGTTTTACTTAAGGATGGGATGGGATCTGGAGGAGGTGGAGAGGAGATGGGAGAGTGGGGATATGAAGGGGGAGAATATAGTGAGGGAGGAGAGAGTAAGGCAGGAGGAGGGGAGATGGGAGAGGATAATTAAGTCAAGGAGTAACAGGGATTACAAGTTTGTGAAGGAGAGAGGGATCCCGGGATATTTGAAAAAGGGGTGGAAGGAGGAGAGATGGGGGAGGGTAGCCAGGTTCAGGCTAGGGGACGAGATGAGAGGGGGGAGGTACTGGGAGCAGAGGGAAGGGAGGGAGTGTAGGATGTGCACGAGTAGCAGGGAGATGTGGGAGCACGTGATGGAGGAATGTACGGGATGGGGGGCGGAGGAGGGTTGGCAAAGTATGAGGGAAGAGGTGTTGGGAGGGGAGGGTCAAGGGGAGGAGTGGATGAAGAAGATTGAGGAGTGCAGAGGGTAGAAGGGAGGGAGTAAAAAGGTGCAGCGGAAACGGAGGTCGCGCGCGGCGTGCAATGGTGTAAGAGGAATGAGGAATGTGTGTGGGTGTGAATGATCTCTCTCTCTCTCGAATTGGAGCGTGTATAGGTTAAGGGCGAGAAGGCAAATAGGCTAAAGAGAAGAAGGGTGTAGAATAAGGAAATGTGTAAATTATGTGTAAATTTTGTATATCGAGAAATGTAAAAAGGTGTAAAAATGGAATGTTAAGGAAGTCGAGCTGTAACCCGAAAGGGAAAAATAAAGGCTAAATTATAAATATAATTTGTATTGATCCAATCGACGTCGAATTTTGTAAATAATACCAGAAGATCCTGAAAGAATCAATTTTCTTATAAGTCTCTGTCACCGAGGAGTAACAAATGACTTTAGCTTTCATGTGATTTTTTTGGATTTAAAATCTTCTCACAATAATTTCATAATGTTAAAATTTGGAGTTACTCATAAATTACTTGTCTCCGAATGATATCATAAACTTTAGTGCTGCACGTAACTGAAGTGGTAAGTTTTTTCAATTTATTAGAAAATACTTGGCCTCGAATTGATATCATAAATTGCTGTAAGTAATTTAGATCGAATTTTTGATTTGATTGATTTCGTTGTTAGAATAAGATAAGAAGAATGGGGCATCGTTTTTCAAAATGTTTTCAAGCACGATATTTCGGTTTTTTATTTCTCATGTTTTATTTAAATTTTTTCACTTTACAAACCAATTACAGATTCGTATTTTTTTTCAATGTGATGTTTTTTCAAGATTTGTAAAATTTTTTTCGACTTGTTCTGTTGAAATTATTTACAGTTGGTTTCATAGATTTTTTATCGATTTTTTTTTACATTTTTCGTGATATCAATATAGATATACAAAATGCATATCTGTCTTTATATATAAATATACCCGTCTGTATATATAAAACCGGAATAAGAGGGCCGTGTTAACGTAGTCAATGTCTGCTGTTACCGTGCTACGTCTTTTTTAATGTCTGCTGTGCTGCCGTGCTACGTTCTGAAGTTGACGTCAGATTTCCAATCATCAACAACTAATTTCAACAACCAATCACAACGTCTAAAATGGATGTCGTCAGATCCAACGAATCAGAAACTCGAGAGTCTTTGATGGTGTTTATAAATACAGACGCATGAATTCTTGAATGTGTTGGTAACTTTTGCATAATCTTAAGCCCGTACAAAGTTTTTTCTCAGCAATTACACCACCGATCATGCTGATTGTGGGTGGAATCGAAAGAGAATTTATTAATTAATTCTCAGTTCAATTTTCAAAGCCTCAGATGACTCATAACTTCGGTAATTCAAAAAAATCACTTGCCAATTTTACCCCCACCACGGCGAACCGTTTTATTCAGAGAACGTATACTCGGAAAGAGCCTCGGGCCAGCAGACGACAGGGCTGTCAATGTACATGTCCCGAGACTCTACCGAGTCTCTTGATCCACTAATGCTATGGGATTGTAATGTATTTGATATTTTTTTACAGTTTGAAACCATTATCATTTCGAGGTTTGAGAATTTTTGTTTACATTTTTTGAGGTTTAATGCGAAAACGGACGATCACCAATTCACTTATCCGAATTTTTTCCCGAGGGGGAATTTTTATGGTTTCATCATAAATTGTAGTGATGCACGTAACTCAAGTCGTAACATTTTTCAATTTATTAAAAAATACTTGGCCTCGAATTGATATCGATAACACCGACACACAAAAAAAAAGTGGTAAGTACCTAGAACCGGACCCATCAATCTCTACATATTTTGGCCCGCTGAATCCGAATCCGGGGTCAGATTGGCCAATATACCTCCAAAATTTTGAGTAAATTCCAAAAAACCGCAAAAATTGCGGAAAATCGCTGTTAAGAGCATAATAAAAGTTCTCTTCGCCTTACGCGGGGGTGTTTTTCATGTAATTTGACGCGCTGAATCTGAATCGAGGGTTAGATCGACTGATACACCCCCAACATTTTTAGTAAATTCCAAAAAACTGCTAAAATTGCGGAAAGCATGATAAATTGTTGAAAGCATGATAAAAGTTGTCTTCGACCTTACGCGGGGCTGTTTTTAATGTAATTTGATACGCTGAATTTGAATCAAAGGTTAGATTGACTGATACATCTCCAAAATCTTTAGTAAATTTCAAAAAACCGCAAAAATGACGGAAAATTGCTGTTCAAAGCATGATAAAAGTTCTCTTCGACCTTAATCGGGGGTGTTTTTTTATGTAATTTGATGCGCTGAATCTGAATCTGGAGTCAGATTGGCTGATATACCCGCAAAATTTTGAGTAACTGCAAAAATCTCTAAAAATGGGTCAAAATCGCTAGCATGGGTAGAAGAAAAGTTTTATTGATCTAGATCGAGTACGCTCCTTTTGTATTTTGATGCGCTGAAACCGAAACCGGGCGTCTATTAAACTCGTACGTCTCCAAAATTTTGCTTCCATGGAAAAAACCGACTAAAATTGTTCTTTACGAATTTCAAGCAGCTCAATCCGATTCCGGTAGGTAGTAGTCCCGATCATGCGCACTTACATCGAAGATCGTGAAAAATAACAAAAAAATAGCAAAAAAAAAACGTAAAAAATAGTTTTTTAAGTGTTTTACATATGCATGATTCATCCTAAACTGTACACAAATAAAAAGATCTATATATTCTGTATGCAATAAACTAGAAACTGGGGAAAATTGTATAAAAAACTTGAATATAAAACTATCGCAGGCATGATTGTTCTTTCAATTCTGCTTAATTGATTTTTTTTTCACTTTCGACAATAATATGAGAAGAAAAATTTTCATCTATCTGAAACCGTCTTTCTCTTGTAACGGATTCTTCTCTCTTCGAACGACCTATGCAGTGGGTTTCTCTTCCTCTTTCTATCTTCTCGTCCTTTTTCTCTCTTTAGCGTCCAGCAAAAATCTGCCATCATATTGATATTCAACCTTCCCTGATACTGATTTTCCATTTCGCTGATGTATTGATGAAATCTTTCTCCTCGTTCTTCACTTAGATCTCCAAGGTTTTCAGGAAAGTACTCGAGGTAGGAGTGTAGAAAGTGCAGTTTGAGATTTATCAAGCAACCCAAGTTTCTCAAATTTTCCAACAACTCTTCAACTAAATCCTGGTAATTGTTAATTTTCTCATTTCCCAAAAAGATCTGAGAAACGTTTTTGAAACTTTGCCATGCTGCCTTTTCAGTATCGTTCATTTTTTTAATGAAATTTTCGTCGCCAAATAAACTACGAATTTGTGGTTCATCAAATATACCCTTCTTTAATTTCACATCACTCATCGCGGGAAGCTTTTCTGCCATATACTGGAAACAATCGCCATCTTTGTCCAGAGCTTTGACATACTGCTTTATAAGACCAAGCTTAATGTGGAGTGGTGGTAGCAGATATTTCGAAGGATCGATCAATGATGTTCGTATGATGTTGTTACGGACTAGATCGAAGTTTGTTCTTGTTGGCCACCCTTTCTGAACATAGTGTTTTTTTCTGTTTCTACTGTCCCATAAATATAAAAAGCAGGGATTTTTTGTGAACCCCGATTGTTGACCTAAAAGCAGTGTTGCAATTTTAAGATCACCACAAATTTGCAATTGATGTTCCGAATACTTTATTTACTCCAATACCAATTGTAAATTTTCCTAATTTTCTTTCAGCTTGATCGAGTGAGCTATTGGAATAGGAGCATATGTGTTTCCGTTGTGGAGTAGAACGGCTTTGAGACTTCTTTTTGACGAATCAATGAAGTGTCTCCACTCGACGTTTTTATATATATTAGGTTTGAATTTATCCATTATGCTTTTCACATCTGAACAGAACACAGAACACCAATGAATTCTCTTCGTCGTTTGTGAAGAATTGCCGAAATTCTTTCTCCCTGTCACGATAAAAAAAGCCGATGTTCCTTTCGATAGCAAGTTTTTCTTTTTCAATGCTGCCGCCAAGTATTCAGCTGCGTCCTTCGGCAGTCCTAAATCTCGTATGAGACCATTCAATTCTTCTTGGTTGAAGGTTTGGGGAGCTTTTCTTTCATTATCTAGGAGGTAATCGTCATTTTCGGAACTTTCTGCTTGATAGATCTCGGCAACATACATGACTATTCCTTCATCAGAAAGCTCCACATCTATCGGTTTGGTAGTTCTGATTTCATCCACGCCCACTATTTTTGCTGGTTTCTGCACTGATGAAACATTGGCATACACAATTTTATTTCTGGAATTTTTCGTGAAACCAGTGATGTCGGTCATACAAACATAGCAATTCCCTTGACCTATCAGTGCAGATAGTATCATAGGTTTTGTGATTTGCAAGGACTCTTGCTTTCTGAACTTATTCCATCGTATCAGCATTGTCTTACACCGACTACAAACTGTATGTGGTATCCAATTCGCACTCCAGTCTACTATTTTAATACCGAAGCAAACCTCATAAAAGAATTTTAATCATGCCTGCGGTAGTATTATATTCAAGTTTTTTATACAATTTTCCCCAGTTTCTAGTTTATTGCATACGGAATATGTAGATCTTTTTATTTGTGTACAGTTTAAGATGAATCATGCATATGTAAAACACTTAAAAAACTATTTTTGACGTTTTTTTTTTTGCTATTTTTTTGTTATTTTTCACGATCTTCGATGTAAGTGCGCATGATCGGGACTACTACCTACCGGAATCGGATTGAGCTGCTTGAAATTCGTAAAGAACAATTTTAGTCGGTTTTTTCCATGGAAGCAAAATTATGGAGACATACGAGTTTAATAGACGCCCGGTTTCGGTTTCAGCGCATCAAAATACAAAAGGAGCGTACTCGATCTAGATCAATAAAACTTTTCTTCTACCCATGCTAGCGATTTTGACCCATTTTTAGAGATTTTTGCAGTTACTCAAAATTTTGCGGGTATATCAGCCATTCTGACTCCAGATTCAGATTCAGCGCATCAAATTACATAAAAAAACACCCCCGATTAAGGTCGAAGAGAACTTTTATCATGCTTTGAACAGCAATTTTCCGTCATTTTTGCGGTTTTTTGAAATTTACTAAAGATTTTGGAGATGTATCAGTCAATCTAACCTTTGATTCAAATTCAGCGTATCAAATTACATTAAAAACAGCCCCGCGTAAGGTCGAAGACAACTTTTATCATGCTTTCAACAATTTATCATGCTTTCCGCAATTTTAGCAGTTTTTTGGAATTTACTAAAAATGTTGGGGGTGTATCAGTCGATCTAACCCTCGATTCAGATTCAGCGCGTCAAATTACATGAAAAACACCCCCGCGTAAGGCGAAGAGAACTTTTATTATGCTCTTAACAGCGATTTTCCGCAATTTTTGCGGTTTTTTGGAATTTACTCAAAATTTTGGAGGTATATTGGCCAATCTAACCCCGGATTCGGATTCAGCGGGCCAAAATACGTAGAGATTGATGGGTCCGGTTCTAGGTACTTACCACTTTTTTTTTGTGTGCCGGTGTAATTTCAATGCTGTAAGAAACTTAGATGGGATTTTTTTTTTAATTTGATTTAGTTATTAGAAAAAGTTAAGAAGAATGAAGCATCGT
The DNA here is from genome assembly GCF_019457755.1 of Venturia canescens. Lineage (NCBI taxonomy): Eukaryota > Metazoa > Arthropoda > Insecta > Hymenoptera > Ichneumonidae > Venturia > Venturia canescens. The sequence goes on along the minus strand of NC_057431.1, from coordinate 15,910,381 downwards.
TTTTCAAAAAGGTTTTCAAGCGCGATATTTTGGTTTTTTATTTCTCATGTTTTATTTAAATTTTTTTCACTTTACAAAATAATTACAGATTCGTATTTTTTTTCAATGTGTCGTTTTTTCAGGATTTGTGACATTTTTTTCGAAATGTTCTGTTAAAATTATTTACACTTGGTTTCACAATTTTTTTTATAGAATTTTTTTTACAATTTTCGTGATGTGGTCAGGAAACAAGGAACTATCAATGTTCTTGTCCCAACTTTTTTTCCCTAGGTATATTCTGCGATCAAAAAATTGAAAATTCGATTAAAGCAATCTTTTAAAAAATATTCACTTACGAGTCAAAAATGCTCGTCACATCTATATATTCTTGTACCTCCTTACTCATTTGTTTTAAAAAATCAAGAAAATTAATTGACTATTAGTAGGCAAGAATTTCAATATTTTCAGTATAGTCATAATAGTAAAAAATTCTCATTTAAATTTTATCTAACTTGCAATTAATGCAAGTTAGATAAAAAGAAAAGTTGAAGAAATTCTTTATTACTGCTAATAGCTCCAGATGGGAGTATGGAAATTAACGATGAACATAATATGAAATAGCTTTCGATTACTTCGACGTGTATGGCTCCACGTTTTCAGGCGGCCATCTTGGCCTACTTTTTCGCAGTCCATTGGACGGTAACACACAGTAATACGATTAATTTACACAGGCGCACAACGGTCATGACTCCGTTGCCGTACGCACTCCACCCAGACCACACAGCACGTTTTACTTCGCCCAACACAACGACGCGGTTCTCTGGTAGCGTTGAATATACCTATATAGGGAGTGACTCCGAAGAGGGCTCGCGCGTCCGCTTGCTCTCTCACTCGCATTCGTGTTCAGACTACTTTTGCTCCACTATCTGTAGGCGGATCTGACGTCACGGCCTCACTCCGTCGTGCTCGCACGTGACGGCGTGGTTGCACCATCTATTCTCTCTCTCTCTCTCTCTCGCATACTCTAACACATATAGGCTGAAATAAATAAAATTTTTGTAAATAATGTTTTTCTCATTTTTTTAAACCAATAAATTCGAACGCCGTATAATGACAAATAATTATAGTCATCAATTTAAACCATAGACGTTTGTTTTATGTATCCAATAATGTTTTAAATTCGATTCAAAACTCTCATTAACGTTGAAAATACTGTATAATCGATATATTAGTGGATAATATTATTCACTAATGCTGTACTATTGTAGTGGATTCGAATATTTTTTCACGGTTTGAAATCATTTTCATTGTGAGGTTTAAGAATTTTTGTTTACATTTTTTGTGGTGTAATGCGAAAAGGGGCGATCATCGATGTACTAGTCTAAATTTTTTTCCACGAGAGAGAATTTTTTCGGTTTTATATCAAATTGTTTTTCTGTGATAGTTCTAAATGATATAAAAAGTTTTTCAATAAGGTGTTTTAAAGTTTTTCAATGTTTTTATTGTGATGTTTAAAAATAATTTCTCCAATGATTTTAGTCAAATTGTGTCTATTTCATAATAATTTTTATATTATTCAAATCTTCGTAGTGATCTCCGTAATTTTTCAACGATTTTGAATGTTTCCACCATTTTGTGAGATTTAAATCATTTTTCGTAATGTTTACAAATTTTTTCCATTTTCGTGAAGTTTTTCCGGCTTATTTATAAATATTGCTTTCACTTTTCTTGATGAAATCATTTTGAATAAAAAAGATATGTAGGATTTTTAATGAAACACATGTATTCGTTGATTTTCCCTAAAATTTGATGGAAAGAGAGAGAGAGAGAGAGCGAAATAACATATAATGCCCACCAAGTCCACCAGAATTGGCCTTTTTAAGAAAAATATATTGCATTCCGAAACTAGAAAATTTTATTACATTTAAAAATGTGCTTTCAATAACTTTTTGAAGCATTCTTTTTTATTCATATTACCATACCCAAAGATAGAAAGTTGATACACACATATCGATGCATAAAATTTTCAGTCTGCATGTAGACACCAAGATTCAACCGGAGAAAGAAAAAGTATAAAACGTGTCAAGAGCAATAGAATAGCTCATTTTTCGGGGTATGTTTTGCATTCTGAAATCATAAATTCTTATGCCATTCATAAATGAGCCATCAATGATTTTGTGTAGCATTTTGAATTATTTTTATTATCTATTTTTTCTATGAACATTCCAAATCAAATAATAGGAAGTGATTATACTTGGTGCACATGTCAATACATAGAATTTTCATAGTTTGCAAGTATCCGCTGTGGTTTATTCAGCTAAATTTTCTGACCACAAATTCATTAAATTAATCCTGCCAACACTAAAAGTAAAAAGACAGCGTACTGAAAAGCGAACAGAACTTCAAATTTTTTGATGTATATGTGCATTGGCTTTCAACGACAACAATTTCAGCCCTATTCGCTGAAGTAGTAAGCAGCTGAAGACTTTAGTAATGAATTTCTTTGTTTATATACTACAGATGAAACCAAAAATGAAATGATTTGCAAACTGGCCGCTTTACAGAAATATCAAAGTTAACAGGTACTCGCTGCATACCAGTAATACAAACTTTGATACGCTGGGGAAAAACATTTCAAAATTTCCTGAGCCACATTTTTGAAAGTTATTATGACACATTCAAGAAAACATGTGAAAGACATATGGTGCATATTGAAACAATTTTGTATGTCTCCATGGTTATGCGCAGATAAAATATTTGATTGCATCCAAAAATGATCAAATGTAGACTTGCGAGCATGAATTTTTCAACCTATAATGCCAATCGCAAACATAATGTGGAAATACTCAATATACTGTCGCCTAATCATGTTGTTAAACTTGAGGTGTTCATTGCATTACCAAGATACAAATTTTGATATCACGAAGAAAAAAGCACCCAATGACTCATTGAAATTAATTACCAAATTCATCATATAACAACTCAAGTGAATATCTATGCATTTACTTGGCAAAAAGATTTTTTTCAAACTCAGGTGTTTAAACAACCAATCAGATTGAACAAGAGTTATTGTCATAAATCTTCAAACTATGTTGATGAACTCAATGAGAGGAAATAGAAATACACAACACACATATAGTCCATAGAATGAACAGAAATTGGTATGGATAAACTGTAAGCTAAAGAGGTGGAAAAAAGAGACTGGAGGGCACGGCCAAACTAAATGTAAGGAAATATGACAAAAATACATTAGATTAGACATTTTTATTTGATAAAAGTTTAAAAAAATTTATTGGAATTTATTTACATTCAACCAATTATTCATTTAAATAAATCTATATTTAGAAAGAATTCACGGTAGAAAAGAATGACACAATTAATTGATTACCACGAATTATCAAGCACACGAGATATAACACACATCCCGAACTTCGCATTGCCAAAACAACATAACCCTTTTTCATAATATCTCGGTTATATAGCGACGAGGTGGAGTTGCTGGCATGTGACGTCAGTCCACGACACCACCGTGAAGTTAGCTCCAGGGACATGAGGCCTTTGATGGTATTATATACAGACACGTCAAACTTATAAATGGGTTAGTAGCTTTTGCATAATCTTGAGCCTGTGCAAAGTATTTTCTCAGCAATTACGCTACTGATCGTGTTGGATTCGGGCTCATTTGAAAGGGATTTTGAAAATGATTCTCCAAACTAATTTTCGCTTAACGAAACATCTCTTGAACTCCACAATTCTAGAAAATGACATGCCAGTTTTACCCCCACCACCGCGAATCGTTTTATTCAGAGAAAAGATAGTCTCGGCGAGGCCTCAGTCCAGCAGACGACAAGGCTGTCAATGTACTTGTCCCGAGACTCTACCGAGTCTCTTGATAAGCCGAAAATCATATTTCGGACCCCACCTCGCATTGCTCTAGCTCTCGAGTTCCTAATAAACAAAACATTAGCAGACAAGGGGAAAAATCACTGAAGTCCAAGAACAAACCTGTGCCGAAATATTTTCGGTACAATTTGGACAAAAAATACGTCTTTTTTCGTGGAAACCAACGTTATAAGCTGAAAATCATATCTCGGCCAGCAACACGAATTTCTCCATGCTCTTGGATTCCCAATAAACGTAACATATTAGAGTACAAGAAAAAAAAAACCGCCAAAGTCCAAGGACAGACTTGCGACGAAATATTTCCAGTACAATTTTGACGAAAAATAGGTCTTTTTTCATGGAAACCAACGTTATAAGCAGAAAATCGTAAATAATTCATAGAAATTTCAACTAAAATCCTATAGCTATCAAAACATAAATCAGGAACTTTTGAGAAAAAAGACGTGATATCAAACCATAAACTTCCCCTAGGAAAAAAAAGGTTGGGACAAGTACATTGATGGTCCCTCGTTAGCTGATAATTCCAACCATAAAAAATACTATGAAATTTTTTTAATTATAAAAAAAATTATTTAATAAACAATATATCCCTGAAAATTATTTCAACACAACAATTTAGAAAAAAATTTACAAATCAGGAAATAAGATGAAAGCAAAAATCTAATTCCATAAAAAAAAAATGAGGAAAAAGATCGTATTCAAGTAAAAATCTTAATAAGGAAAAAACATTATATAGGAAAAAATTTTAAATGAAACGTTAACAAAGCTAAAGACACTACTCAAAAATATTTAAATGTAACTAATAAACAAATCTCGCTTGAAAACATTTTAAACGCGATGCCACATTCTTTTCATCTTATTTTAATGAAGGAACAACTAAATGAATTGAAAAAGTTCCTATCTAAATTACGTACAGTACTAAAAGTTATGATATCTATTCGAGGATAAGTATTTCATAATTTTGAATACTAAATTCTATAGGACACATCAGGAACTTGAGAAAAATTTCGTGAATCAAAAACTTTACCATCTAAATTTTGTGCAGTTGTAAAATTTATGATATCAATTAGTGGACAAGTATTTTATTAGTAATTCGTAATTTTAACATTATGAAGTTGTTCTAATATGCGTTAAGAATACTCGTCCAGCTCAGGTTGTTTTATGGAAATTAGTAGAAAATCAGCTACTATAAAAAATCTCCAAATTTTGCTTTCTAACAATTAGAACGATGCCAACCAAATTTTTTTAATAATCAGAACATAGAAAATTGTGTTTGACTGATTGTTAGAAGTTCTGCCCCGGTGCGAGTCGTAAGACAAGTCGCTTATAAGACGAAGTGAATTTCTGAATATTAGTTTTTGTTTTTTTATCCATTTGCTCTCTGCATTACAGTATTAAATCTAGAGATTACGAATTCGCTTTGTATTTTTTTTCCTATGATTCGTTATGACATTTTTTCTTCACTTTGTGTAGAAATAATCAGAAATTCGATCATTTTCATTTTCTAGCACACCCGCCTACGATTACGCACCAAATCTCGACAAGCAATGGATCCTTCAAGTGACTCAAAAAATGCAACCGATTCATCGCCAATTTACTAATCTCCTCATGACAAAAAGATTGCAAACTCTGCAGAGTGTGGATGCAGCGGTAAACCGAGTAAGTCTAAATTGAACACTATTAGGCTCCACGCTCTGACTAATCGATTTTTTTCTAACTGAGTCGAGATTTTTTTCAGACTGACTCGAGATTTTAAACAACTTTTCAAAATTAATTGAAACGATACTCCCTGTTATTCTAAGGAAAGTGTCACATTTGAACTTCGCGCCGAGAAAGCTCGGACTCAGCCGCTTGACGTGACTCCGCGGCTAGGCGCGGAGGCTACTTGTCCCACAGAGAAGAATTCCTCTCTTTCTTGAAATTCACACATTTTATGTTTTAACACCTTAATTAACGTAATTTTTATATGAGGCAAGATTTAATTAACGAAGCGTCTGCTAGTCCGGCAGTCGGATGAATTTCTTATTATTATTAGTCCGGAAAATTATATAGAATATGTGTATTGTAGGTAGACATATTGTTGCGAGGCGCTGAGGAGCAATTCGCGCATGCGTAGATTCAAGCTTCCGCGCACGTTCGCGTTGAAACGAGTTTCTAGCATAATCGTGATCATCGTGGTTTGTGGTTAATCACGTGTGGAATGTGATTGAGCTCGTTATTACAGTTGCGTACAAGAAATACAATAGGGAAAAAAGGTTGGGACAAGTACATTGATGGTCTCTTGTTTCTGGATGACATAGAAAAAAGATTTAGAACTAGGAAAAAAATTCTATAAAAATAATAAACGAAAAATTGAAAAGTTCAAAAAAATTCAACAAAAATAAATAACAATCGAAAAAATTCTGTAAAGAAAAATAAAAAAATTTCAAAAAAATTCATAAATATTGAACAAATTGAAAAATGTACTATCCAAGTTACATGTAGTATAAAAATGTATGATATCAATTGCAGGCCAAGTTTTTATTGATAATTTGGAATATTTATCGAACAAATTGGAAACTTTAATGAAATTCATGATAATTATTTTCACGAAAAAAGTTAATGAAAAAAAAGTCATAACGAAAATTACGTGCAGTACTAAAATGTATTATATCAATTCGAGGTCAAGTATTTATCAGTTATTCGAAATATAATCTCCGGCGACAAATGAGCGTTGAGAATCCTTGTCGGGCTCACAACGTTTTATCAAAATTACTAAAAAATTAATGGAAATGAAATCATTAAAAATTCACATGAAAGTCATTCGTTACTTCAACAAGGTACACACTTTAAAGAATCGATTCCCCTCCGACTTTCAGGATCCCCTGGTATTATTCACAACATTCAACTTCGATTGGATCGGTACAAATTATGTTCAAATACGTCTTAAACGTACTTGTCCGGCCCATCACTTTTTATTCAAATTGCTCATTCGAAAACAAATCAGGGCTGTTCTATAATGACAAATATAATAAAATGGATAGAAATAAAAATAATATCTCCAAGTAATTTGAACTTGATTGTTCGCAAGTTCGTATAAATCGCATGTCAATAAATTTTTAACCGGATTTTGCCGTACAATTTCGTTTTTTTATGATTGATTGTTATTTGAATGAATAGTGATGGGCCGGACAAGTACTTTTAACTCATATTTAAATATAATTTGTATCGATCCAATCGACGTCGAATATTGTGAATAATATCAGAAGCTCCTGAAAGTGTGAAAAGAATCGATTTTCTTATAAGTCTTTGCCACCATAGAGTAAGAAATGACTAGCTTGCATGTGATTTTTTTGGATTTAAAAACTTCTTAGAACAATTCCATAATGTTGAAATTTGGAGTTACTTATAAATTACTTGTCCTTCGATTGATATCATAAATTTTAGTGCTGCACGTAACTCAAGTGGTAACTTTTTTCAATTCATTAGAAAATACTTGGCCTCGAATTGATATAATAAATTTTAATGCTGCACGTAAATTAGATGGAATTTTTTTTAATTGATTTAGCTGTTCGAATCAAATAAGAAGAATGAGGCATCGGTTTCCAAAATGATTTCAAGCGCGATTTTTCGGTTTTTTATTTTTTAATTGTTTTTGTATTATTGAGGAATTTCCCCCCCTCATTTATGAATTTTATTTTCAATTTTTTTAATCAAATCGTTGTGAATAAAAAAGATATGAAAATTTTTCAATGAAATGAATTTTTTGATTGATTTTCCGTAAAATTTGACAGAAAGAGAGAGAGAAAAAATATATATAATGCTCACCAAGTCCACCAGGAAACTTCCAATGACTTTTTGAAGCACTCTTTTCTATTCACAGTATCATACCCAGAGATATCAAGTTGATGTACACATGTCGATGTATAAAATTTTTAAACTCTGCATGTAGCGACTGAGTTCCAATCAGAGAAATGAAAAGTATTGAGTGTGTCAGGTCCAACAGATTTGTTTATTTTATAATATATATCTATTTTGAAAACATAAATTCTTATGGCAATCATAAATGGGCCACCGCTGACTTTTTGTACCATTTTTAATTATTTATTATTTATGTATTACCATTTTCTATAATTTTCTAATAATTTTCATAATTTATATATACTCATATTCCATAATCAAAAATAGGAAGTGCTAATACTTGGCGCACAAGTGTAAACACAGAATTTTCAAAGTTTGCCAGTATCTGCTGCAATTTCTTCATCTACGTTATGATACAGACAGACAAAAGTACCACAGATTTATGAAATTAATTATGCCATAGTTAAAAAGAAAAAAGACAGCGCAATTGAAAGAGAACAGAAATCAAAATTGTTTCATGTATCTGTGCATTAACTTCTGAAGACAGTAATTTCAGACCTATTCAGAAATAAGTAGGTGAAGACTTTAGTAATGAATATCTTCGTTAATATATTCCAGTTGGAACCAAAACGTTAAAAGATTGGCATACCTGCTATTTCATAGAAATATCAAAGTTCATAGGTACTTGCTACGTACGAGTTATACAGACTTTGGTGCTATAGGGAAAAACACTTCAAAATTACATGAACCACATTTTTGAAACTTATTATGACACATTCAAAAAAAAAGTGACAGATACGATGCATGTTGAAGCAAGCAAAATGCTGTAATTTTGTATGTCTCCATGGTTATCCGCAGACAAAATATTTGATCACATCCAAAAATGATCAGGTGTAGACTTACAGACATGAATTTTTCAACCCACAATGCCAATTGCAAACATGGTCTGGAAATATTCAATATACATGTCGCTTCATCACTTTGTCGAACTTTAGAGGTGTTCATTGCATTTCGAAGATACAAATTTTGATATCATGAAAATTAAGCACCCAATGACTTATTGAAATAAATTTTCAAATTTATCATGTAACAACTCAAGTGAATATATCTATGCATTTACATGGCCCAAAGATTTTTCAAAACTTGGGTGTATGAATAAGCAATCATGAAGGCTTTTTGTTATAAATATTTCAAATTATCTTGTTGAAATCAATATAAAGAAATAGAAATACGAATATCTCTCGTATTGTCTGGAGAACGAATAGAAATTGGTATGACAATACACTGTAAGCTAAGGAGGTGGAAAAAAGGGACCGGTGAACACAGCCAAACTAAATGAAAGAAATTATGACAACAATACATTGAATTACTTGACCAAAGTTTTTTAAAATTTATTTGAATTCGTTCACACACAACCATCCACCTCTTTCTTTAATGTAATTACACAACATAGAATTTCTGTTTGGAAAGAACGTTTTAGAGGTTATAATGAACGAACGTTTTTTTTCTCATTGTTATTATTATTATTATTCAACACTAATGAGTCACGTCATTAATAATATCGATTCCTTCCACTTTTCAATAACCACTTTTATTTTTCTACACTCTGCACGCAACAGCACTCCGGCGGTCATAACCTTAAACCTCAACATGACGCGAAATCTCGCAAATTTGCTATCTATGTATATTACGATATCGAAGTGGAACAGATAATTCTTAATTTTCACGACACATTATTCACTTTTTCACTTCTCAACAATTTACTCACTCTCAGTACACTGTATGAGATCAATTAATCCACTTATGAGGTTTTATTTATTATAGATATTATTGTCGTGAATTGGGCTCGAAACTTATTGAAACTTCTTCTATGAAAAAAATAAAATTGATTATATCCACTGCTATTTCCAATAATGTTTTACTTATTTAAACGAAATTTGCAAATCTTGCACCGTTGATCCACGGGGCTACGATCGCAATCACTTTATAATAACATAACAGACGGTATACAAGAAAACATTGAGGACTACCAGAAACTTTCTCATCTCCGATTGGTCGAGACGGATAGATTCTCACCGCTGATTGGTTATGATGGGCATCAAGGAGCCCCTGTATGTATCGGTCTGAACCCATATACGGATACGTCAGCTGCGTAAATGTGTTGGTACTTTTTGCATAATCTTGAGCTCGTGCAAAGTTTTTTCTCAGCAATTACGCCACCGATCATGCTGATTTTGGGCACAATCGAAAGAGAATTTCTTAATTAGCTGAAAGTTCAATTTTCAAATTGCGACATAACTCCTGAGCTTCGCAATTCAAGAAAATGACATGTCGATTTTACCCCCACCATCGCGAATCGTTTTATTCAGAGATAAATATAGTCTCGGCGAGAGCCTCGGGCCAGCAGACGACAGGGCTGTCAATGTACTTGTCCCGAGAGTCTACCGAGTCTCTTGATAAATTAGAAAACATTTATTCAATTAAAGTTTCTAATATCATTCTAACAGTTGCGTGTATTTTTGTTCTATTTATTCGTATATATAACCTATGTACACATGATATATAACCACGCCACTGACAATATATTCGCACTGGACAATATTTCTCGTACTCTGATTTAATTGAAGGATTATTTCAGTTAACACTTATTTCCAATTGAACGAAATAATGAAATCTTGAAAAGTTTCGTTGACATACATGCATCGCGCATTTTTTATATTCTTTTTCACACACACATCACAGACTACATTTACGCAGCCGCTTTGATACCGGTTTAATATATCACAAATAACAAAATAAATAGTAATATGCACTTCTTTAGATGATGAAAATTATTTTTTTATTGATCCCGCACGCACTTCGTAATGTCGAAACTCTGTTCATACGATCAAAAACTGACACATGGTTTGTACATATTGTGACCGATTTTTCAAGTGCCACAAAATCAAATTCTTCCGCTCATACTATTTTATGTTTTCGAGAACAGTTCTTATTCTCGTGGGCGCCAGCCACCGAAGTGACATAGTATGATCGGAGGGAAATGATGATTTGCCGGCTTGGCTTGCAGCGGAATGGGCGGGGTGAACGGGAAAATAACTGGCAAAACCAAAAATTGTTAAATGGATGATATCTTAATTATTATTTAACAATCACTTTTCAAAATTACAATAATCAAATCTCGATGAGAATTTACCGGGAGGACTGTAAAATAAAGACGGGAGAAAAAGTCGCGAACTCACACTACAATCTTCACACACAATCGATCGGGAGCCTACACTCACTACAATCTATCACGAGCTCGTATTTTCTGTCACGGTTCTACTCGTGGTCAGAAATTCGTTAAAGATGGAATACGATGACAAATAATTACGTGATGAATAAAATTACTGAGCCCCCGATATTCGGTTACTCAGCCGAGCTATTACCCGTCACACGCGTTCGCAATCCCGATCCACACACTCTTTCTCACTCAAACTCTCTCACGAATATTCCCGACCTTTCCTCTCAGCTTTACAAGAAACAAACGATTACTAAACAAAGTTTGAGATTTTCGCGTCGGCCACGCAACTGAAAATTTATTCGACTTTATTTTTCTACCCCGAACTTTACGGAACGCGGGCAACAAGGAAATCAAAAGCCGACTTTCTACGGGACAGAGCCGCCGCCGTGACACATTTTCTCGATATTCAAACTAATTAGACCGAGCGAAATTTCACAATAACATGAAATGAATTATGCCATAATAATCCACGGGAATAATTACTTAAAGAGTCCATCGCCCGAAACGAACAACGAAAGGTTGGACTTACGGCGTGTGAGACTAATTCCCGAGATCGCACGTCCAGTTCGCTCGATACTCCACGAAAATCTCCCGAAATCGATCACCGTCACGCAGTACGTTACCGCTCTTCTCTCTCCCCTTTTCTCGATCTATGTTCGCCCTATGACAGGTGCGTGACATGAATTATGCTCGTGGGGCGTTAGACGGGGCCCCGAATTTTCGTGGGAACAATTAGTTGTTTCTTTATGATGTGAATTAACCCCTGGCCCGATTATTACGATGATGGATATTTTTATGACGGGAGGAGAAGAGATTTTTCATATTACGAATCACGATACTGCTGATGATTTTTATATTTTCTAAGGATCAGACGCCCCTCTTGACGGGACTCCCCTGAGTTTTCGATGTACGACGTCGCTGATTTTCCAAAATTCCAAGTTTCGAATATTCTCGAGCCTTCGAGAATATTCGACGACGGTTTTTGTGCGAGTTGGTGTGCGTGTGATGTATGTGTGAGTGTCCATGTGTTGTGTACGAGCCCTGCTCGAAGTACACCGACGTTTCGAATGTTCCCCTCTCATCCCACTCGGGAAAAACGATCCAATATGTGAACCTCAATTCGAATATCTCGACAACGACGGTTGGTGTTCCCTCTAATTCGAATTAGACGCTCCCAAATTACATGAAATGATAAGATTACGAATCGATTAAATCTTCCCTATCTTTCTCAACAAGGCCCTACGGAAATCTTTGCGGGATCGTTGCGTGGCTGGAGCATCGATCGAAACGGACAGGAGAGCATTTGTGACTGTTCCTCCATTTACTCTTTCTTTTAAGTAACCATAAAATAAAAAATCGTCACAATATATATATATATATATATATATATATATCGGTCGAATTTATGACTGCTGTTACCAGCTATGCTGCGCCGTGTGCTACGTTCTGAAGTTGACGTCAGATTTCCAATCATCAACAACTAATTTCAACAACCAATCACAACGTCTAAAAATGGATGTCGTCAGATCCAACGAATCAGAAACTCGAGAGCATCAAAGTGCCTTTGATGGTGTTTATAAATACAGACGCATAAATTCTTGAATGTGTTGGTAACTTTTGCATAATCTTGAGCCCGTGCAAAGTTTTTTCTCAGCAATTACAACACCGATCATGCTGATTTAGGGCGGAATCGAAAGAGAATTACTCAATTGGCTTAAACTTCAATTTTCAAGTTGCTAAATGGCTCCTGAGCTTCGTAATTCAATAAAATCACATGCCAATTTTACCCCCACCACGGCGAATCGTTTTATTCAGAGAAAGTATAGTCTCGGCGAGAGTCTCAGGCCAGCAGACGACAGGGCTGTCGATGTACTTGTCCCGAGACTCTACCGAGTCTCTTGATTAATAAGTAGGAAAAGGTGAAGTTCACGCATTTTATTAGTGGTTTCTTTGTATGTTCTTCTTTATTTTTCAATGTAACGTTGAAAAGTTTAATTGAAATGTATTTTTTCGTTTTCGTGCAAATGTTTAACCTCTGATTTTGTAGCAAAACATCGCAATCGTGGTTCACGTCGCACGTGGAAAGTATAGCCGGCAAAGTGTCGAAGAAAAATTGACGCTTTCATGGCTGCGATACAACGTCTTCGCTGTACAAGCAGGGGAAATCAAAATTAATTAAACTTTTGAAGAGTGACCGTAATAGTCTCCTGAAAGAAGCGGAACTTTTCAATAATCCGACATCTGAAAGAAGCTCGATCCAAGCAGCTGGAAAGAGCATAGTAATGGCCATATATGGTGCGCGTAGTACATATATAACATGATATGATGAATTCCGATATTTGTATTTTATGAAATCGAGCCTTAAAGTACGTTTAATTTAAGTTCTCTTCCTCCAACTGCTGAGGTTTGTAATGACCATTCGCTTTGCACGTTTTTACAAGTTTGTCAATGGCAAGGCGAATGTTCAAAGAATCCCATGCAATGGGGGTGGAAAAAAAGTAGAAATATGTTAGAGCCGATAACGTGTAGAAAAGATCCCATTCCGCTCAACTTATTAGAAATTATTTCATGCTTGTGCGATAAGAGTGGTGCACATCCTATTGCACGTATCGGAAATTAGGATTAAAATGTACGGTTCTGTGAAAAAAATGTAACGGCGTAAGTTGTGCGAACGCTGCCGAACCCGAAGTGATTTTAAGCGATAATGAAGACAAGGAAGAAAATTATAATTTCGAAGACCAAATCGATGTCGAAATTAGAGTTAATTGCCCCATGGTAACGGTGGCAAAAAATCTACATAGTGACGACAAGTATGAGCCTAACGAAAAAAAATGAAAATGTAGATTTTGTAGTGATTTGTTCTTTCCGAATTTTTTTCATTCACATTACTAAACTTATTGTAAGGAATGAAACAGTAGCGGTTAGAAGATTTATTCGAGATACCTTTTCCCATTCACCGTAAAATAATTACTCCTGGGAAAAAAAAGGTTGGGACAAGTACATTGATGGTACCTCGTTTGCTGATAATTCCATCCATAAAAATTACTCTGAAAAAAAATAAAAAAAAATTGTAAAAAAAATATTTTATAAAAAAAAATACAGAACAATTCGAAAAAAATTTCACAAATCTTGAAAAAACATTATATTAAAACAAAAACTAATCTGTTTCTATTTTTAAAAGTGTCAAAAGAATCAAATAACAAGTAAAAAATAAAAAACCGAAAAATCGGTCTTGAAATCATTTTGGAAACCGATGCCTCATTCTTCTTATTAGATTCGAACAGCTAAATGAACTGAAAAAAATTCCATCTAATTTACGTGCGGCATTAAAATTTATTATATCAATTCGAGGCCAAGTATTTTCTAATGAATTGGAAAAAGTTACTACTTGAATTACGTGCAGCCCTAAAATTTATGATATCAATCGGTGGGCAAGTATTTTATTAGTCACTCCAAATTTTGACATTATTAAATTCTTCTAAGAAGCTTTTGAATCCAAAAAAAATCACATGAAAGCTAGTCATTTGTTACTCTATGGTGGCAGAAACTTATAAGAAAATCGATTCTTTTCAGACTTTCAGGAGCTGCTGATATTATTCACAATATTCGACGTTGATTGGATCGATACAAATTATGTTTAAATTTGTGTTAAAAGTACTTGTCCGGCCTAGCACCATTCATTCAATAAAAAATCAATCATAAAAAAACGAAATTGTACGGCAGAATCTGGTTAACAATTTATTGAAATGCGATTCATTATTAATTTAATGTTCTTAATAATAGGATAGGTTAGTTCTTATTCCGAATGGAATTCGTTCGGTGGAGAATAAGTCGGAAGTAAAAATTGCCTTCATTGAATCTAAACTGGAGAGTTATTTTGGAAGCTTGAACATATATATTATGTACAATTTTTTTCATTTATCGATGCACAATAATATCCCTTGTATATTGCGGAACAATTTGTTTCCGTTTTTTATATTAAATTAGTGCAATTAAGTAAAAATTAATTGAAGATAATTCTCTCAATTCCCTCTGCATGAATACTTGTGATCTATCAGTTCTAGACAAGCCCTTTTTATTTGGATAAACAATTTAAACAGTATGTTTTTAAAAAACAGATTAAGGGGGTAAAACACCTCTACAATCTCAAATTTCATTTTGCGCATTGAAACGATTGAATTGAATTCAAATGGTCTCATTATCATCGCCTATCGACTTATATGCTAAATAATATTTTTTTCGCATATACATTAGCTGCCATTCCCCCTTAATCTGTTTTCTTGGTAAAATCAAAAGACACGTCAACTTGAATTCTTTTTACTCTTCAAAATTTTGTCTATTCCATTAAAATCGAATGGAAATTTTTTTTTACAAAAAAATTATGAATGTCAGGGGGTGAATCATCCCCATGTAATAGGGGTGCATAAGAAGTTGGACATGTCGTATAGGTAATTTGACGTGATAACTATTTTGCAAGTGGCTTCGCTACGATCGGTTGAGTGCTTCTACATGAAACACTCACCAGGTGCAAAATATACCGAACTTTGGGGGTTGATTTCACCCCTTAAAGATAACTTTCAGCCGATAAAACAAATACGTGTCTGTTATTTTTCGATAACCTACATTCTATAAAAAGAATATTGAAATCGGAAGGGGACAGTGCTCGAAATAAAATTTGACGATTTAAGGGTGTTTTACCCCCTCAATTTTTTTGATCTGAGGAAAACCCAAAAACACGTCAATTTTATTTTTTTTGCTCTACAAAATGGCGTTTGTTTTATTAGAATCGGACGGTAAATTTTTTTTATACAAAAAAATTCTGGATATTCGGTGGTAAATCATCCCCATGTAATAGGGGTGCATAAGAAGTTGGACATGTCATATAGGTTATTTGACATGCAGAATATTTTGCAATTGGTTTCGTTTCGATCGGATGAGTGCTTTTATATGAAACACTCTACCAGACGCAAAACATGCCCAACTTTGGGGGTTGATTTCACCCCTTAAAAATCACTTTCAGCCGATAAAAAAAAATACGTGTCTCTTATTTTTCGTTGGACTATAACATATATAAAAATTATCAAAATCGGAGGGGGACACTAAAGTACCTTTCCTTGTGAGTCATCTGAGGCTTTGAAAATTGAACTGGAGATTAACTAATAAATTCTCTTTCGATTCCACCCAAAATCAGCATGATCTGAGGCGTAATTGCTGAGAAAAAACTTTGCACGGGCTCAAGATTATGCAAAAGTTTCCAATACTTTCAAGAATTTATGTGTCTGTATATTATAAACTTAAAAAAAAATTTTTTTTAAATTGTAAAAAAAATTATTTTATAAAAAAAATTACGGAACAATTCGAAAAAAATTTCACAAATCTTGAAAAAACATTATATTAAAACAAAAACTAATCTGTATCTATTTTTTAAAGTGTCAAAAGAATCAAATAACAAGTAAAAAATAAAAAACCGAAAAATCGGTCTTGAAATCATTTTGGAAACCGATGCCTCATTCTTCTTATTAGATTCAAACAGCTAAATGAACTGAAAAAAATTCCATCTAATTTACGTGCGGCATTAAAATTTATTATATTAATTCGAGGCCAAGTATTTTCTAATGAATTGAAAAAAGTTACCACTTGAATTACGTGCAGCATTAAAATTTATGATATCAATCGGTGGACAAGTATTTTATTAGTAACTCCAAATTTTGACATTATTAAATTCTTCTAAGAAGCTTTTAAATCCAAAAAAAATCACATGAAAGCTAGTCATATGTTACTCTATGGTGGCAGAGACTTATAAGAAAATCAATTCTTCTCAGACTTTCAGGATCCTCTGGTATTATTCACAAAATTCGACGTCGATTGGATCGATACAAATTGTGTTTAAATATGTGTTAAAAGTACTTGTCCGGCCCATCACTATTCATTTAAATAAAAATCAATCATGAAAAAATGGAATTGTATGGCAGAATCCGGTTAAACATTTATTGAAATGCGATTCATTATCAGTTTAATGTTCTTAATAGTAGTATAGGTTAGTTCTTATTCCGAATGGAATTCGTTCGCTGGAAGAATAAGTGAGAAGCGAAAATTGCCGTCATTGAATACAAACTGGAGAGTTATTTTTTAAACTTGAACATATATATTATGTACAATTATTTTCATTTATCAGTGGACAATAATATCCCTTGTATATTGCGGAACAATTTCTTTGCTTTTTTTATTAAATTAGTGCAATTACGTAAAAATTACTTGAAGATAATTCTCTCAATTCCCTCTGCATGGATACTTGTGATCCATCAGTTCTAGACAAGCATTGATTATTATTGGGATGAACAATTTAAACGGAAAGTGATGGGCCGGACAAGTACTTTTAACACATATTTAAACATAATTTGTATCGATCCAATCGACGTCGAATTTTGTGAATAATACCAGAGGATCCTGAAAGTCTGAGAAGAATTGATTTTCTTATAAGTCTCTGCCACCATAGAGTAACATATGACTAGCTTTCATGTGATTTTTTTTAGATTTAAAAGCTTTTTAGAAGAATTTAATAATGTCAAAATTTGGAGTTACTAATAAAATACTTGTCCACCGATTGATATCATAAATTTTAATGCTGCACGTAATTCAAGTGGTAACTTTTTTCAATTCATTAGAAAATACTTGGCGTCGAATTAATATAATAAATTTTAATGCCGCACGTAAATTAGATGGAATTTTTTTCAGTTCATTTAGCTGTTCGAATCTAATAAGAAGAATGAGGCATCGGTTTCCAAAATGATTTCAAGACCGATTTTTCGGTTTTTTATTTTTTACTTGTTATTTGATTCTTTTGACACTTTTAAAAATAGATACAGATTAGTTTTTGTTTTAATATAATGTTTTTTCAAGATTTGTGAAATTTTTTTCGAATTGTTCTGTAATTTTTTTTATAAAATAATTTTTTTTACAATTTAAAAAAAATTTTTTTTTAAGTTTTTTTTATGGATGGAATTATCAGCAAACGAGGGACCATCAATGTACTTGTCCCAACCTTTTTTTTCCTAGGGGAAGTTTATGGTTTGATATTACGTCTTTTTTCTCAAAAGTTCCTTATTTATTTTCAGTTGACTATAGGATTTCAGTTTGAATTTCTATGGATTATTTATGATTTTCGTCTTATAACGTTGGTTTTCTCGAAAAAAGACCTATTTTTCGTCAAAATAGTACTGAAAATATTTCGGCACAGGTCTGTCCTTGGACTTTGCCAATTTTTTTCTTTGTACTCTGATATGTTTTGTCAATTAGAAACCTAAGCGCACGGTCGCAAGCGGGTTGGAGGCCGGGATATGATTTTCGGCTTATAACGCTGGTTTCCACGAAAAAGGACCTATTTTGCGTCAAAATTTTACTGGAAATATTTCGTCACAGGTCTGTTCTTGGACTTTGGCACTTTTTTTCCTTGTACCCTAATATGTTTTGTCAATTAGGAACCAAAGAGCACGGTCGAAAGTGGGTTGGAGGCCGGGATATGATTTTCACCTTATAACGTTGGTTTCCACGAAAAAAGACATAAATTTCGTTAAAATTGTACTGGAAATATTTCGATAGAGGTTTTTTCTTGGACTTTGGTGATTTTTCTCCTTGTCTTCTAATGAGTTTTGTCCATTGGAAACTCAAGAGCATGTAGCAATGCGTGTTGCGGGCTGAGATATGATTTCCGGCTTATAACGTTAGTGAAAAGGAAGGAAAAGAGGAAAGACAGATCAAATTGAAGACACAACAAATCCAACAGAATTGGCCATTTTTAAATATCGCTTTTGCATTCTGAATCTAGACGTTTTCGTATCATCCAAAACATACCCCCGATGAAATATATTTCCAAAGTTTGCAAGTGGTCGCTGAGATCCAATTATCTACAGTTTGATAGTTGCGGAAAAAAGGCACCCGAAAACATTTATTGTGTCAGAACTCAAAGAAGCAAAAAAAACTGAGGGTAATTAATTCTACAGAGCAACGGAAATCAAAGACGTTTAAGGTATCTGCATTGGTTGTGGAGGAAAACAATTTCATTTCAGGATAATTTAGAAATAAATTTAGAAATTAAGAAATTTAGCATGGAATTTAGAAAAAAGAAAATGAAGTTAAATAGTAAAGATGAAAACTTTTGTGATGAATTTTTGAAATTACATGTTACGGTTGGAGTAAAAAATTAAAATGATTGGCACACATGCTGCGACACAAAAATATCAAAGTTTGAAGGTATTCACTCCATACCGCAGTAATACAAACTTCAATACTATTTGAAAAGAAACACTTTAGAACTTGCTGAACAAAATTCCATTCCATATTACTATAATCAAAGATAGGGGGTGATACTACCACATATACTTATCCACAGAAATTTCAAAGTTCGCCGGTATCTGCTGCGATTCAATGTATCTGCGCAATTAGTTTGGAAGACAGCAATTTCAAATCCATCCATAAATGAGCAACTGAAGACTTTTATAATGAATTTTTCACTTCATATTTATCTTACGGTGAGAGTCAAAAAGTAAAATGAATGGCACAGTATATAAATTTTATTGATTGTAGATTTTTGCTGTATTTCAGTGATCCAAATATATAGTATTATAGTGAAAGGGTGTTAGAAGTCATGTAGGTTTCCATGATGTTGGCAGGCATTATACTCAATCGCATCCAAAACTGAGCAACTGTAGACTTATCGTAATGAATGTTTTCACCAATAATTCCACATTTGCAGTTTGCAGAATAGGAATACTCAACATACACGTTATTTCATAAGTATTGTTGTCAAAATTTGTGTTTTCCTACCGCATTCCGAAGATTTAACTTTTCATATTATCAGCAAAAAAAGCATCCAAAGACTTTTTGGAACAAGTTTCAAAATTTATTACTCGACAGGCCAGGTGGAAAAAATATAACTACACTTATATCAACATCAGAAACTGTTTTGAGAATCTGATATACAAAATGTGCGAATAATGATCATAGTTGGAAACCACTTGAATCAGGTTACCACAATCAGCATGAAGAAATGGTAGAAAATTAAAAGACACATATTAGGCAACCAATTAATAATATGTATCGATCCGCTGCAAACCGATGGAATCAAAACAAGGATCGGAAAGAGCAGAGCCAGACTCAATAGGAAGCAAAATATGGGAATATTCAAAAATAATGATGACACAAAAAATAAATTAGAAAACATTTATTCGATTGGAGTTTCTCACATTATATATACTAACAGTTCCGTGTGTTCTTGTATTATTAATTATCAACCATGATATTTCAGATCGCAAAAAGAAAATTTGACGTTATAGGCTGACGAACATTTTTCCTTACAACTTCCAGACCTATTCTTGATAAACTCATTTACCTTATTTATATTAATCACTAACCATGCGAACGTTTGTTACATATGTCCCGCACTTCGTAACGTCAAATCCCGGCCCGTTCGTTACCACACAGCTATCAAAGGGAACTCTTATATATGACCTACATAATTACACATGATATATAATCACGCAACTGACGATATATTTACACTGAATAATATTCCGCGCACTCTGGTTTAATTGAAAGATTATCTTAGTTGACACTTACTTCCAATCGAATGAAATAATGAAATCTTGAAAAGTTTCGTTGACATATGCATCGCGCATTTTTTTATATTTTTTATTTTCACACACAGATCAAAGTCTACATTTATGCGGCCGCTTTTATACCGGTTTAGTATTCCACAAGTTTTAACAAAATAAATATCAATATGCACTTCGTTAGATGACGTGAAAAAAGTACATTTATAAGATATGACGAGTTGCTGCCAGAGACTCTTTACCGGAGCGATAGCGTTTCCAATTGTTTTCGAAAATTTTCAAAATTTGTTTCTTCAATAATTAATTAACTATATCATTTCGGAGAATATTATACGTTGACATATTTTTTATTATTTTTTTTCTTTCGATTGCGACCTCATCGAACTCTGTAGGTTGACGCGTTGAAGAGATATTAATTATTTATTTTTTAATTGCATCAAAAAATGGGTCGGATTTTCGCACACATTTTTGATGTTTATTTGTTTTATATCTAGTGACAAATCTGGTGCCATAATACATTTTATATACCGATATATTTTTTTTCTGGTGCCATAATACCAATATATACCTGTATATTTTCGTGTCGTATGACGTATGGTGTGTTGTTTATGCTGATAGATGATGAGGTTATAAAGATCGCGATTTGACAGTTCACCGATATCCCGGTCGGTAGTACAAGTATATACCTATATATTTCCGTTATGATATGACGTATGGTGTGTTATTTCAATGCTAACTAAATGAGGTTATAAAGATCGCGAATGTTACAATTCATCGAAACTGTTCCAATTTTTTCCGGTTCTGTAGAAAATAAATAAAAGCAGTACAATGTTTTAGTGAAAGTGGTGAGAAAAAAGTGACGAAGAAAGAGATAAAGACCGAGGAATCCAAGAGTGTTGTGTAACGGAAAAAAAAACCGAAAATTGTCAACAACGTTCGGATTGATGGTAAAAATATTTAGAAAGGTTAGATTTTTTCTATATATATCTTGAGATGTAGTCCGGATTCTGAAACATTAGAAATAAAAATCCATGCCTTCGCTCTTTCTCATCAGCTCTCTCTCTGATTGTATCATCAGACTTGTCGATGTTTGTTATTGCAGAATATCTAAAGACGCGGCATCGTCTTGTAATAAAATAACCCAAAACAGGAATGACGAAAAAGAGCCAGGGACTACAAAAATATAGAAAGGCAGTATAATCGCATTGTCTGTAAACGTATAACAGACTATTCGAAAGTGCTTGATTACAAAATTTCTATTGGCAAATCGAAACTGAGGCAATCAGTATTTTTTTGCATTGGTGGAAATTTTTTCATCAAAAGGACTAAATTGATAATCACGGAGAGTTTTCACTTCAATTCCAACAAAGTAAAATTTAAGTTCGAAATAAAATATGTCCGCGTGTGTATATATGTGTGTATTAGGGTGGTAAAATAGCTAGAAAATTTTTGAAAAAAATCACACGTATTCTTTAGAAGATTCTCAATACTTTTTGTTCTGGAACATTTCTTTGTTATGTCAAGACTTTCGAGAAAAAAAATCATACCGATTTTCATCATGCTGTTTTGCAAAAGCCGCCATTATGCAAAAACTGAGTAAGAAAAAAGTGTTTATAACCAGTGTTCTGGACTCGTCAGACCTTAAGAACATCTTTGCTGGCGATAATATGGTTATTTGAGAGCAGCAACAGTAAGGGAAATCGCTTTGAAAAAAAAAATGTTAGAAAATCTTGACTTTTCAATTAAAAACGAATAAATAATGAAGATTTTGATTTAATTTTACAAAATAAATGCAAGATTCTGAAAGAGCACTCTCAAAAACCCCCTATATCAGATTTTGTTCTTTAATTAAAACTGCGTACTTGAAATTGTGTGTCCAAAATTGTCGTTTTGCGCATTAATGGGTTCTTATAGTGATGCTATACAACATTTTAAGGGTAGGAGTTTTGAAAATTTTTTTCGTGTAGCAACATGCTTGTAAAACAATTTATGGAAATTTCAAGATTTTCCAAATGTATTGAGGCCCACAGTATAATCGTGATCACAAACGCAGAAAAATTCCATGTATTATGAACAGAAAACTTCAACACCCATGGTCGAGGGTTGAGCATTGTTCTACAAATCTGACAAAATTACAGCATTACTTTTTATGTATTTCGAACCAATTTAGGGGGCGAAAAGGGTAAAATAAATTTGATCCCAAATAACTACCACCCTAGTGGGTATTAAAATACCAAAAACAACTTGCATGCATAATAAAACGATTTTTATTTTCAAAAAAACTGATTCGGCTTGAGGAGGTCACCCCCCATGGCAGCCGCATTTTTTGGGGTTTCCTCGATTTTTTGCGACGAGAAAAAAACACAGAATTAAAATTTAAAGAGTTTATTCATTGGTATTTCAACTTAATGATAGAATTTTTTAACTCTGATGTCTCGAGTTAATTCCGTGTAAAATTAATCCACAGGATCCCATATGCTTCTCCATGGTGTCCACGATTCCCGGGGGTTCCGTTTATCTGCGGTCAAAAAACCGAGGAGCGTTTTGATTTGTAAAGCAGTGGGCTATTGCCTGAACTAAAATCATACAGAAATATCGAAATTGAAGGATTATTGAGCTATGCAACATTTTGAAAAATTGAAATAAGGTTTTTCTAAACGGAAAAATCCTTCAATGTTTAATATTTCTGTATAATTTTAATTCAGGTGATAACCACTGCTTTACTAATCAAACGCTCCTTGGTTTTTTGATCTCAGATAAACCGATCCCCTAGAATCGTGGAGACTATGAAGAAACATATGGGTTCCTGTGGAGTAGCTTTACACCGAATCTACCAGAGATATCAGAGTTAAAAAATTCTACCATCGAGTTGAAATACCATTGAATAAACCCTTTAAATTTCAAAAGTCTATGTTTTTTTTCTTTGCCGCAAGAAAATTGCGAAGAAACCCTACAAAATTCGGCCGCCATGCGGGGTGACCCCCTATGTTGGATTTAATTATTCCAATCGATCAATATCGCGTTATCTTGAAAAAAGATTCGAGTGCCTTAGTCATTGAAATCCTGTCGTTATTTAACGACATCGAAATTTATTATTCCTTGTAATTTTTTGAATAAATTAGCCGTAATTTGATTAAAAAAATTTTGTTTCCTTTTTTTTGATATCTCTTTCAATGAGACAGGGAATAATTTTAATTAAAAAATTTTTCAATAAATGTCTTTTCGCAAGTACACTCTGATGGGTGATAATATGATCATTACATCTGAACGGTAGTCTCAGTGAATAAACCCTACATATGTTACTCATACATGTAGTGTGCATTTCTTGGTACGAACAAAAAATGAATTAATAATAACAGAATGTCATCTATATTGTGCCCTAATATGAAAAATTTGATTTTCCAATATCCTGTAAAATTTTTTCAAGTTCACAGTGCACAAAAAGTAGTCAAATCAAACCATAAGTAACAGCACGAGTGCTGTTAAAAAATTGGAGACAAGTACATTTATGTTTGATGTCACCTGGACAGTAGTCTCAGTGAAACCCTATGAGACACTCATGTAGTTCAAAACACAAATGCACGATGATTTATAAGAAGAAGTTGTCCGATCTGTTCTCTCGAAACTTGCTTTAAATGAGCAATTCATTACTAAAGGATATAAAAAAAACCATTTCAAACGCAATGAATAAAAAAATGAATCTGTTAAATCATGGTAATGCGTGAAAAACGTTTGGTTCAAAGGAACAAAACGTGGTCAAATAAATGCAAAAGTGACGAGTACATCGGATGACGAGTGAAAAAAATTCAAAACATAATAGTATGTAAAAAAAATTACGAAACCAATTGTAAATAATTTCAACAAAACAATTAAGAAAAGCTTTTACAAATCATGAAAAAATATTATATTAAAAAAAAATACAAATCTGTAATTATATTGTAAAGGGGAAAAAAAATTTAAATAGGACGTGAGAAATTTAATCTTACGGGAAGCACCCGGAACTTTAGAAAGTTCAAGTGAATCAAAAAAGTTACCATCTGAGTTATGTGCAGCACTACAATTTATGGCATCAATCGGAGGATAAGTATTTTATTAGTATATAATTCATAATTTTTCACAATATGAAATTATTCTGAGAAACGTTCAAATCCAAAAAAAAATCGCATCGAAGGTAAAAGTCATTTGTTACTCTATGGTGGCAGAGACTTACTTAGAAGAAAATCGATTCTTCTCAGACTTTCAGGATCCCCTGGTATTCACAATATTCGACGTCGATTTCGTATCGGTACAAATTATGTTTAAATATGTGCTAAAAGTACTTGTCCGGCCCATCACTTTTCATTCAAATTGCTCATTCAAATAAAAATCAAACTAGACGTTAATTTCTGCGTTATTTTTATGGAACTAGCATTAACGCTGGCGTTACACGCCCACTTGAATTTGGACATCATTCCACATATGCTCGGCGGCAACTATCTCTTCGCAACAATTCATGGCATCGAGTAAACAAAACCATTGCAACGGATAGAGGCTTTACATTCTGATATATCGAAAATTTTTTTTTAAGAAAGTGAGTAGTTCTGGCTCAAATGGGGGCGAGAGGGGAGCGGTGTGCGGGGAAGCGCCAGGGCCAGAGGAGGGCAGCGAAGGGGGAAGCCGCGCGCCGTAGGGCCGTGTGTGTGTCGCACACATTCTCGCGGCCCTTGAAAAAGAAGGAGAGATAGAGCCGATGGTGAGTGTGAGAGAGATGGAATGAGAAAAATCGTGTTAATTTATGACCAGTGCGTTACGGATTTGTCTTCGCCTCGGATGCAGATAAGGGAGGGGAGGGGGGGCATAACGAAGGGTCTGCCGTTGGAGAGAGAGGTGTGAGAGAGATAGAATGACCGTAGAGAGCAAAAGCATGAGAGAGACGGAGTGAACGAGAAAAAATATTCTCTAAGAGTTTTGAACTCTGGGTGTATGTCGAGATGTAAACATTCAGTTTGAAATGCCACTGATTCGTCATCGCTCATGTGCGGGCCGGATAGGGAAGGGTCTGCAGCAAAATTATTCTACAATAATTCTATAAGAGGTCTCAAGATTTTTTTTCGACATTTTGTTGTTTTTTTTTTTTTTTTCAAGACTTCAGTATGAAAAGTATTCTCAAGATGGATAGATGTGCGAGTATGTATAAGATCCACCCGTTGAAAGAACATTGGATGCTGACTAAAAATGAACTCGAATCAATTCCTAAGATTCTGCTCATAAAATATTATGGTAAATTCATTCCATCGCTATGGGATCGATTACCTGAACATTTGAAGAGTGATAGTGAAGTTCAGTCTTATCAATATTGTCACGATCATTTTAATCCACCGTGGATGTCGACTCATATTGATGCTCTAGGACCAATACGTCGAGAGTGTGAAAAATGTTGGATCATGGAACAGCTAGTGAATATTTATGCAATTTATTGTATACGGAGCCCTCGTGAAATGACGGCGGAAGAACTCCTCATTATATCACCATCAACGTTCAAGAAATATTTCAGTGACTTTACGGATGTTTTGTGGGAGCGTTTTCCATATTACTACAAATCCGACGTTGAAATTCAATCGTTGCGTCGATGCCATGATCATTGGAATACGTCTTCGATGGAAGATCACATTGATGCTCCGGCCCCTCTACGGAAAAATTGTAGAAAATGTCGGGAGAGGGAGGACATGCATGAGGTAGAGGGGGAATAACCCTAAAAATTCAAGAGAAATCGAGAGCAACGTCGTCGTCGTCAGTCAGCTGCTGCATTAGTTCGAGAGCAGACGAGAAAAAAAAAAAATCACTCTTCAAAAATGGAGTTTACATCTTTGAACAAAGTTGCCACGCTGGAAAACAACATACCAACGAAGAAGCTGATTGAACTTGAGGTCGGGACTGATCATCCAATTCATCATATTCGATCGGTGAAAACGAAATTTGGAAAACGATACATCGCCAACATCGGAGGTCAATTCATGGTTTTTCTACCGGGGAGACTTTCCGAGGCTTTCGACCAAGACGAGGATGAATTCAAAAAGCTGTTGGAGGCGGCTCAAGCGAGAGAACTCTACATGGAAACGTTTGCCGACAAGTGGAGTAAAATTTTGTTCAAACATATTCCAAAATCTTCGTGAAGAGAAAAAAATGTATAATTGTGATCATTATTGAAAAATCATACTAATAATAGTAATAATAATATGAAATATTGTAGACTAATTGGAGGAGGAGGAGGAGGAGGAGGGCTTGCAATAAAAATATGGAAAAAGTCTCATCGTAGAAATGTTTTGTTTATTTGAAAATCCCTCGTTCACACAATGCTAGATATACATATAACCAACTTCTGAGCGATTTCACATTCGCATTCGCACAATTGTATTTCGGATTGTTATGGTGATGGTGAGGACAATCGAGGCGACTTTTCGGCAACTTCTGCAACGATGGGCAGTCCAGAGTCTCCATATCGATAATTTCCGATGACAGATCCAAGAAATTCTTCAGCCACAAAGACTTTTCGCTCCCTTTCACGTATATAGCACGAGCTCGTTGTAAGATTGTTTGAATGATTATTTTCGCTGTTTTGTATGGTAGACCCTCATAGTCCCATAAAATCCCGTGAACATTTCGTTCCAACCATTTGTTTGTTATTTTATATCGACCGGGTAGCGCGTCCCAAGTACATGGTGATTTGAAGAACAGCGTTAGAGGTTTATAAATTTTGTCGTTGGCTCGAATAATTGATATTTCTTTCGGGATAAATTCATTGCGTGAGCCCTTAAAACCCTGGAGATCAACGATAAAGTCCATCTCGACTGACGATTAGTAAAATCATCACCATGACTTTATACCAATTTTTTCACCCCACCACTCACAGGATTGTATTCAACGATGCGATCGTGTAGAATGAGACAGTATGCGCATGTTTGAGCAGGAATATTTGTGCTTGTTTCAAATTCAAGGCGTACATCAACAGGCCCAGACTTGAGAGAATCGTTTTGCTTCGAGCAGTCAACCACAATGAGAGGAGCATATTTGAGAAAATCCGTTTTTGTAAGCCACGGTTCGGCCTCCTTATTGTAGTACATCGGTTGAAAGTTTGTATACATATCGTATAGTACTGCATACTGATTTTGCGGTATATTCAAATTCATGTTACCATAGGGATAACATTGTGAATTTAAGTATAATTTTACATCGGTAACATTGCAATGATCAAAATTGCTCGCATTTTGCCTTTTAACGCTCTTTCGTCCTGTTTGGAACGCCAGGATCACATATCGAGGTTTTTCCAGCTGTGTGGATGTCTTGACAGACCACACGTGTTTCGATGTCGCTGGTAACATTGGATATTCATACAATTCCCACGTACGAAAACTCATTGGAATTGGAGTATCTTTGGCGATGAATTTCAACAGTTGAATTTTCCGTTTATCTGCCACGGTGACGTATGGAACGAGCCATTCAATTTTTCGTAGTGTAATTTTATAATCTTCAGCGGCTGCTTGAACTATTGCATTATCATCGGAACGTGATCTAGTCAAGATCAATTCGTGTTTTGCATTCACCACCACTTTTCGATAATCTTCAGCAAATCCCAGCAGCATGCTCAGTGGTATGCATACGTCAAAGTTGCCTGCTACGTCTACAATTTGTTGAGTCTCCTCAACATCGAGCCAACCGGTGTTCTCAAGCATTGCACTTCTCGCCGACGAATGAGATGTATATCCTTTGATGAGAGATGTGATTCCCACATTTTTATTACGATCGATTTCAACTGCATTAAGTTCATAACGCACCTCCTCGAATAAATGACAAATGGCATTGTTGACGAGGCTCGTTGCAGCTAACGCTGTACCATCCGCCTTTGTCAGTTTACCGCAAATGTGAATTGAACTTTTGCTCGGTAAAATTGATAAATCTTGATGTTGGATTGAAATACGTATTTCATCACTATTGTTGTATGTTGACGATGCGTATGGTTGATGAGCATGAACCTCATAATGTATGATGGATTCGTCAAACATGACGGGTGTCTGGATGTTTATGATTTCTTCCTCCATCGCAAGCAGCAAATGCACAACATATAATTTCTCACACGGCAACTCCACGAATTTTGAGACCCAAACTCTTTAATAGTAGAAGGTTTTGAGGTGTTAACGCTTTCAGCGTCGTTCGACGACTGGTGGTTTCGTAATCCCATGTTGGCTTATCAAGAGACTCGGTAGAGTCTCGGGACAAGTACATTGACAGCCCTGTCGTCTGCTGGCCCGAGGCTCTCGCCGAGACTATACTTTCTCTGAATAAAACGATTCGCGGTGGTGGGGGTAAAATTGGCATGTGATTTTCTTTAATTGCGAAGCCTATGAGTTATGTACGACTTTGAAAATTGAACTTTCAGCTAATTAAGAAATTCTCTTTCGATTGCGTCCAAAATCAATACGATCGGTGGTGTAATTGCTGAGAAAAAACTTTGCACGGGCTCAAGATTATGCAAAAGTTACTAACACATCTATGGATTTACTGTGTCTGTACAGAACACCATCAAAGGCCTCTTGATGCCAGCTATAACCCATTTCTATGGAAGCTCGGGTCCCGGGATCCCGGCTACAGAAATAATGAGTTGTGATTGGTCAGGACACTTGCTGTACCGTTCCAGCGGAATACAGTTTATGAATATATATACAAGACCATCAGTCAGCCGTCAGTTATTGATGTTATAACAAACGGATTTTCGACATTACGAAGTGCGGGGTGACAAAAAAATATTTTTCATCTAATAAAGTGTTAAATATGTATTTATTTTATTAAAAATAGTGGTATGTGGTGTCATACAGTATTACGAAAACCAGACATATAGTGACTTTGACGTGATATATAGTACATCGCCATCTGTCAGTTTTTGATGGCATGAGCAAATTAATAGCAACAGCGATCTGAATGATAAAATTTCGGAGAAATAGTGCGAGCTGTATGAATTCGATTCAAAATTCTTATATGACTATAAAAAAAAAATGTTATGTAAGTTTTGTGAAAACCATGTGGGTTAGTTTACGCTCATCGCAATCGGTTCGCGAGTGTTTGTTATATCGAACATATATTAGTATTGGGAAATTTCTCCTTGTACAAATTCTTTGATTTTACGTTTATTTATGACATAATTTTGTTGCAATCCTGGTTCTGGTTCTTCAAAAATTTTCAACGGGAGTTATGTGAGAAAAATAAACTTTCGCTCATTATATAACCTCTCAAACGTTCTTTCCAAACAGAAATTTCATGTTGTGTAATTACATTATAGAAAAAATATGCGTGATTGTATGTAAATGAAAGCAAATAAATGTTGAAAAACTTCGGTCAAGTAAAAGTGTCTAATTCAATGTATTGTTGTCATATTTTCTTTCATTTCGTTTGGCCGTGTTCACCAGGCCCTTTTTCCCACCTTCTTAGCTTATAGTGTATCCATACCAATTTCTATTCATTTTCTAGACAATTCGAGTGACATTCGTATTTCTATTTCCTCATATTGATGTCAATAAATTGGAAAATTCATAACAAAAAGTTTTCATGATTGCTTGTTTACAAACACGAGTTTTAAAAAATCTTTGGGCCATGTAAATACATAGATATTCACTTGAATTGTTGCATGATGAATTTGGAAATTCATTTCAATAAGTCATTGGTTACTTATTTTTCGTGATATCAAAATTTGTATCTTCCAAATGCAATGAACACATCTTAAGTTTGACAACATGATGAAGCGACACGTATATTGAGTATTTCCAGACCATGTTTACGATTGACATTATGGATTAAAAAATTCATGTGTGTGAGTCTACGCCTGATCATTTCTGGATGTGATCAAATATTTTGTCTGTGTATAACCATGGAGACATACTAAATTACACTATTTGATTTACTTCAACATGCAGCGTATCTGTCTGTCACTTTTTACACTATTTGATTTACTTCAACATGCAGCGTATCTGTCACTTTATTTATTGAATATGCCATAATAAGTTTCAAAAATGTGGTTCGGGTAATTTTAAAGTTTTTTGCCCCATAGCACCAAAGTTTGTATTACTGGTACGCAGCGAATACCTATGAACTTTGATATTCCTGCGAAGCGGTAGGTGTGCCAATCTTTTCACTTTTTGGTTCCAACTGTAATATATGAATGAGATACATGAAACAATTATGCGTTCTGTTCACTTTCAAGTGCGCTGTCTTTTTTCCTTTTAGATTTGGCATAATAAATTTTATGAATCGGTGGTAATTTTTTCTGTCTGTACCAAAATTTAGATGAATAAATCACAGCAAATACTTGCAAATTTGGAAAATTCTGTGTATTGACATGCAGGCCAGGTATTAGTACTTCCTTTTTTTGATTATGGAATATGGATATCTACAAATAATAAAAATTATACATGAATTATAGGATTTGGAAATGGATTATAAATAATAATCAATAATAAAAAATAATGATGAATGATACAAAAAGTCAGCGATGGCCTGTTTATGAATGGCATAAGAAGTTATGTTTTCAAAATGCAATGCTCATATTAAAAAGTAAGCAATTCTGTTGGTCTTGACGCACTTCATACTTTTTCTTTTGTCCGGTTGAACCTTGGTGGCTACATGCAGAGTTTGAAAATTTTGTGCATCGACGCAGGTGCGTCAACTTTCTATCTCTGGGAATGATAATACGAATGGAAAAGATTGCTTCAAAAAGTCCTTGGAAGCACGTTTTTTAATGAAATAAAAATAACTAGCATTAGAATTCATTAAACATATGTGAAAATTGCGAATTCTGGTGGACTTGGTGAACATTATATATATTTTTTTCGTTCTCCTTCTGTCAAATTTGAAGGAAAATCAATCCAAAAATTCGTTTCATTGAAAAATCTTCATGTTTTCTTTATTCACAATGATTTCATCAAAACAGATGAAAACAAAATTTATAAATGAAGGGGGAAAATTCCACAATGATACAAAATATTGAAAAACCTTACGGAATATGATTTTAATCCCACAAAATTATAGACACGTTCGAAATGGTTGAAAAATTGAGGATATCACTTCAAACATTCGAAGAATATCAAACTGTTATAAATTGTACAAAACTTAAAGAAAATCATTGGAGAAAGGAGAATTATTTTTAAATATCACAATAGAAACATTGGAGAACTTGAGAAAATCTTATTTAAGAATATTTTTTGTGGTTTAGAACTACCACAGAAAAAAGATTTGATATCAAGCCGTAAAAATCCTTTCTCGGAGAAAAAAAAATTTGGACAATTACATTGATGATCGCTCGTTTTCGCATTATACCACAAAAAATGTAAACAAAACTTCTTAAATCACACAACAAAAATGATTTCGAACCGTAAGAAAATATCAAATATATTACAATCCTACAGCATTAGTGTATAATGTTCTTCACTAGTATACTGATTGTGCGGTATCAGTCTTTTTTCAACGAATCAGATGTTACAAGCCAAAATCATATCTCGGCCTCCACCCCGCTTTCCACCGTGCTCTTGGGTTCCTAATTGACAAAACATATTAGAGTACAAGGAAAAAAATCGCTGAAGTCCAACAACAGACCTGTGACGAAATATTTCCAGTACAATTTTGACGAAAAATAGGTCTTTTTTCGTGAAAACCAACGTTATAAGCCGAAAATTATATCTTGGCCTCCAACCCGCTTTCCACCATGCTCTTTGGTTCTTAATTGACAAAACATATTAGAATACAAGGAAAAAAATCGCCAAAGTAGCACAATTTTGACGAAAAATAGGTCGTTTTTCGTGGAAACCAACGTTATAAGCAGTAAATCGTAAATAATTCATAGCAATTTAAATTAAAATTATATATTCATTAAAACATAAATAAGGAACTTTCGAGAAAAAAGACGTGATATCAAACCATAAACTTCCCCTAGGGAAAAAAAGGTTGGGACAAGTACATTGATGGTATCGTGTTTGCTGATAATTCCATCCATAAAAAAAAACTTGGAAATCGATGCCTCATTCTTCTTATTTGATTCGAACAGCTAAATCAATTGAAAAAAATTCCATCTAATTTACGTGCAGCATTAAAATTTATTATATCAATTCGAGGCCAAGTATTTTCTAATGAATTGAAAAAAGTTACCACTTGAGTTACGTGCAGCACTAAAATTTATGATATCAATCAGTGGACAAGTATTTTATTAGTAACTCCAAATTTTGACATTATTAAATTGTTCTAAGAAGCTTTTAAATCCAAAAAAAATCACATGAAAGCTAGTCATTCGTTACTCTATGGTAGCAAAGACTTATAAGAAAATCGATTTTTCTCAGACTTTCAGGATCCTTGGTATTATTCACAAAATTCAACGTCGATTGGATCGATACAAATTATGTTTAAATAAGTGTTAAAAGTACTTGTCCGGCCCATCACTATTCATTCAATAAAAAATCAATCATAAAAAAACGAAATTGTATGGCAGAATCTGGTTAAAAATTTGTTGAAATGCGATTCATTATTAGTTTAATGCTTTTAATAATAGTATAGGTTAGTTCTTATTCCTTATGGAATTCGTTCGCTGGAAGAATAAGTAGGAAGTAAAAATTGACATCATTGAATATAAACTGGAGAGTTATTTTGGAAGCTTGAACATATATATTATGTACAATTTGTTTCATTTATCGATGCAGAATAAAATCCCTCGTATATTGCGGAATAATTTGTTTCCGTTTTTTATTGAATTAGTGCAACTAAGTAAAAATTACTTGAAGATAATTCTCTCAATTCCCTCTGCATGAATACTTGTGACTTGTGAACCATCAGTTCTAGACAAGCCCTGATTTTTATTTGGATAAACAAATTAAACGTAAAGTGATGGGCCGGACAAGTACTTTTAACACTTATTTAAACATAATTTGTATCGATCCAATCGACGTTGAATTTTGTGAATAATACCAAGGATCCTGAAAGTCTGAGAAAAATCGATTTTCTTATAAGTCTTTGCTACCATAGAGTAACGAATGACTAGCTTTCATGTGATTTTTTTTGGATTTAAAAGCTTCTTAGAACAATTTAATAATGTCAAAATTTGGAGTTACTAATAAAATACTTGTCCACTGATTGATATCATAAATTTTAGTGCTGCACGTAACTCAAGTGGTAACTTTTTTCAATTCATTAGAAAATACTTGGCCTCGAATTGATATAATAAATTTTAATGCTGCACGTAAATTAGATGGAATTTTTTTCAATTGATTTTAATATTGCCAATACGGTGATTGTAAATTATCCCCATCGAGATTTTATATGAAGTCTTATGGTGATTACTTCGCCGCGAAAATTTATCAAATCTCCGTCCTGATCAACAATACGAAGTTGTATATTGTCAATTTGCCGATTTGTGATTGGTAGATAAATGACACTCGATGGTACTTCGATGATTTTATAGCCAGCCGGTACAGATGGAAAAAATTCATGAATTGTGTGAACTTTTCGTCCGTTGATGTATGCACCAGTTGTTATGTTACACTCGACTCGGATGGCGTTCACTTTGATAATGGATACCGGCAAATCAGACACGTGTCTTTTATTGGGTTCCAATCGACGCGATGTAAAACCCAAAAGAGGTCCAATAGGATTGTTCGATGTAAAATCAATCGATTGATTACACTCAATTTCACTACGTAGCGTATAATTATTCGGCTTAAGCTGAATTTGTATGTTTGTCAACTGAGCTTTCAAATATTTTTCAATATCTTCAATTTCATAGCTGCCCGTTGGAATGGTCAACACTTGCGTTCCAACATGAAATTCATTGCAACCAATGTCAATATTCGGAATTGAATTGAACGTGAGCAGCTCGACGAGTCCAAGAGTATAATTTTTGTCGGGCGATAGTTCGATGGGTGGAAAAAATTGTGCTTCGAGTATGGAGGATGTGCCAGTGATGGTAATAGTTAAACTATCATCCATGATGCTCGCAACTTTAGAACTAAACACATAGCTCCATAATCTTTATTTATATAGTTTATAATTGTCTCGCCGATTCAGTTGATTACACAAAAATTTTAAACATAAATGTCCACATATTATTGTGTCATATTCTTGATATTTTTTATAATTATATTTCACGCTACCAACATTAAAGTATTTCATGAGTTCGGGTGGAGGTGGAAGATTGCCAAAGCTGTCAAAGTATGTGATTCCTCGGCCAGATTTTTTATAAGCAACCCAGTGTGTACCAGGTCCCACATTATCATCCAAATTAACGATTGCTGATTCTTGCTCGAGTGGTCCGTCCGCAGGTAAAGTGTCACGCATGAAAACACCGCGAAAGTTACGAATTTTCATGGCTCCCGCATACTTTAGCAGATCGATGTCGGTGAGTGGTTGATGTGGTAGCGTGATCATACGTTTTTTGACCCGAGGTAAAGACCCAAACCCTGTTTGTATGGTTTCAAGTGTAAACCTTTACCCAAAGCGATGGCCTCGAGTGTTCGATTGTGACGCTTACGTTCGTCCAATTCCTTTTTAGCCGCTTGAGCAGCATTTACAGCTTTGACTATTGCAGCACTGCCACCCGACAATGCTCCAACAGCGCTAAGACCGGCAAAGATGGGTACGAGGAAGGGTAATAAACCGCCGGTTTTTTGAGGAACAGGTAGAATCCTAGGCGTGCGTACTTTAACGCCCTTTACACCAGCTCGCGCACCTTTCAGTGCAGACATTACGACTTTACGAGAATCATCACTACGTATCATTGCTTTCTTCGCAGCACCGATAATCTTTTTCAGGCAAACACTTTTCGGGCGTTTCATACCCAATCCAAATTTCCTCTTAGTCTTCATAATGTTCGTCACAGCCCAAGCACTTGCTCTTTCACCGAGACTCGCGTCTTTCGAGGTTACACGCTTCCAAGCTTGTTCAGCCAAAACTTTATCCGCCAAATGTCTTGCTTCCAAATTGTCGCGATTTTTCGAATATGCGATATCGTGCTGTTTGCAAGCTGCGTCCAGCGGATTTATACCTGGATCACCACGAGCAAGACGTTTGGCCAATTTTGTGCCAGGTCCACAATATTGATAGCCTGGTAGATGCAATTCCACCGGGAGATTGTTAATTAGACTGTTGACAAGACCTTTGCCATGCACAATCATTACCACGCGGTGGTCGCAACACGACTGATCAGTATTATATTATAAAGTCGCATTTATATGATTTTTTCAATCAGTAGCATGCGTGATGAAGATGAAGAAACAAGGTGGTCAACTTCCCGTAATAAATTTCGATGAACTCGTAGGTAATGCAAAGAAAGTGAAGCGTCATGGGAACATACTACCTAGTAGCATTCGTGCCGTGTTTTGTGGACCATCGAATTGTGGAAAAACGAATGCTCTACTTACGCTCCTGATACATCCAAACGGTTTGAGATTCGAGAACATTTATCTCTACTCGAAATTGTTGAAACAGCCGAAATATCGACTTCTCGAGCAAATGCTCAAACCCGTGAAAGGAGTGGAATTCTTCCCATTTAACGAGCATGAACAAGTTGTGGCCCCCAGTGAAGCTCGACCAAACTCAATATTTATCTTTGATGATATAGCATGCGAAAAGCAGGATAATGTGAGAGCATTTTTTTCCATGGGGAGACATGAGATTGTGGACAGTTTTTATCTATGTCAAACGTATACCCGTATCCCGAAACATCTTGTGAGAGATAATGCAAATTTTGTTGTACTATTCAAGCAAGACGATATGAATCTAAAACATGTGTATAATGACCATGTGAATACTGATATGACTTATGCGTGCTTCAAAAATATGTGTATAAAGTGTTGGAAGTCGGACAAGTATGGATTCATCACGATTGACAAGGAGAGTGATGAATGCTGGAAGATATAGAAGAGGATTTGATTCCTTCCTCACCGTCGATGATAAATGATTGTTCTTTCAGTTTTAAAGACAGTCTAGAGTCTGACTTGCATACGTCAACATGAAGAGCAAAGAACTTTTAAGGGAGAAGGCTGTAGTGAGTGAACTTGCCAAGGCAAGTGATGCAATCAGACGGAAACATCGAATGTTGAAAAGTGGACGTGATAGTGCTCAGCAGAGAATGCAAGATGTGTTTAAACCGATTGTCGAACCATTAGAGGAGCTAGTTTCGTATACGAAAAAACCGAAAATTAAGAGTGAACGTATGAATGTTAAGAAGGAGGAGGAGGAGGAGGAGGAGGAGAAGGAGGAGTCTCCAAATTTCGGAGAAAATAGCATGCAGCAAGATATTTCTTTCAAAGACGATATTTGGCATGATGCAATTACTGATGAGAATGTCGATGTATCCGTAACTAAAAATAATGATAATCATGATGATGATGACGATAATTTGGAATCATCTGAAGATGTTGATAATTTGATACGTGAATATTTGGGTCTACTGCGTAGTAATAACAAAACAAGATTAGATGGCTTGTATGGAGTACGAAATCTCGCTCAGAACAGATTAATGATTGGTGATTCACCGATTCATTTCGAACTCGATCGTATAGTGGTTGGAGATGAAAAGTATCCCAAAAGTATTGGCTTGGTGGAACTGTTGTTTAAAAAAGAGCCTGAACTCAAATATATAACTCCAAATGACTTGGAGAAATATCAGAAAATTGTCATTACAACGAATGCTCATAAAAAATTTTATAAACGCACGGGTGCAGTACGTCAGGATAAAAATAGTAAATTCAAAAATTATATATCCCACATGCTGCGTAGCAACGATAAGAAGGGTGGTGCTCTGCCCCAGTACAAGGTAGCACAAAAGCATACTTCTATCGACTATGTTTATTGGGATGATCCGAATGAACTAGTGGATCGTCTTCGTTTATTGCTCGGATCGCAAGCTGCTGGAAACTCATCACATTCGAATGAAATCATATCGATTATCGAGGAATTGCGTGAAGCTAAAATCATTTATTAACATGTGAGGGCTTGCTTTCATCCACATTCCCAACATGAGCGTCGATGTGTTTGGACGAAAGTTGAGTAGACGTGGTGGTACAGGTCCTCCGGGTAAACCAGGTGCTGGATTCAAAATTACATCAGACGGTCATTACGATTTGGAACGAAAACGATTGGAAAACGTTGGCGACCCAATAAATGCCAGAGATGTTGTAACACTCGGTGCATTAAGTAAACACATTCATTCTATAACTCATAGTGTGACTCATATAACGAATCAAAGGTGCGAATCGAATGTGGCTGCTCTAGAGAAGCGTGTAAAAGATGATCTCGCCACTCTACGCAAGGAGATGAAAAATTTGGAAAGTACAATCGCGGAGCAAATAAAAGATGATCTTACCATCCTGTTGAAGGAGATGAAAGATTTCGAAAATGCAATCACGGAGCTTAAAAAGTGAAAAGTTGCGAGAGAATGAGCGTGCCGCGGTGGTAGAGGAGCTACACAAGCCAGCTCGACGAAATTACCCACGTCGACGAGTGGATATACGCGGCCTGGATGAGACTTGGCAAGCTGATCTTGTCGATATGTCTGCATATGCACGACACAACTCCAAGTATAAATTTCTCCTCACCGTCATCGATATATTCTCCAAATTTGCCTGGGCCGCACCATTGAGGAGTAAGAGTGGAAAAGATGTCACCGCTGCAATGGAATCAATTCTCAGCAAAGGACGCATACCCAAAAATCTTCACGTCGATCGAGGAAAAGAATTTTACAATACGGACTTTAAGGCCCTGATGAAAAAGTATAATATACATTTGTATTCAACATTTAGCAACTTGAAAGCATCAATTTGTGAGCGCTTCAATCGTACACTCAAGAATAAAATGTGGATGCAATTTAGTTTTCGCGGAAGCTGGAAATGGATTGATATTCTCGAAACCTTAATTGAGAAATATAATGCTACACAGCATCATACGATAAAGATGAAACCGAAAGATGTGAACGCTGCGAATGAGGCGCAACTATTGCATAACGTATATAATAGAACTGTGGATGGGGAGAAACCAGCAAAATTCAAAATTGGCGATAAAGTACGCATAAGTAAATTTAAGAATGTATTTGAGAAAG
Organism: Venturia canescens; assembly: GCF_019457755.1. Classification (NCBI taxonomy): domain Eukaryota; kingdom Metazoa; phylum Arthropoda; class Insecta; order Hymenoptera; family Ichneumonidae; genus Venturia; species Venturia canescens. Next base: position 15,871,671 of record NC_057431.1, on the reverse strand, counting down.
GTTATACGCCAAATTGGACAACGGAAATTTTTACAATATATCGAGTGAGAAAAACTAATCCAGTTACTTATAATATAAAAGATTATCAAGAGGAGCCCATCGCAGGTGGTTTCTACGAGCATGAGCTGCTTCGAACAAAAAATCCCGACACGTATCTAATTGAAAAAGTGTTGAAGAAGCGTGGCAGTCAGTTGTTTGTGAAATGGCTAGGTTTCGACAATACACACAATAGTTGGATAAGTAAGGATGATTTGTGAACAATAAAGATGAAAAATTCAAAGTCTGGTTTATTTTAACGACCTTTCCCCCACGAACAGCAGATTCGAAGGAAAAAGAATGACAGAGATTCACAAAAAATTTTATTTTACATCAATTACAAATGTACAAGTTTTTGAGGAAAATTCCTCTCTTACAGAATTTTCTTATTTCGTATAAATGTCCTCACTCTCACAATTTTTTTTTTTTTTTGCCTTTAATATACTCTTAATCTCCAACACTCGTAAGCACACATTCACAATGCCTCCATAGCTTCTGAAAATTCGGGAATACTGTAATGGCCCCATGGCAACGTGTCTACCGTTTCAGGTATTATGTATCGCTTGTCATCGTGTGGACTTAGAGCGATTTTCGTCTCCGTGATCGTATAGACATTATGTAATGTTGAGCGAATTGAAGATTGACAACGCTTCATTTCAATCTGCTCACCGAGGCATTTCACATAATCGTCGAATGTTATGGTTCTCGCAACAACATTACTCTTGACTCCTTTAGCTTTTTTAACATCGTTCTTGCCCTCAACTCGCGTTGCATACATTTTCGATCTCAATCCAACGAATTCAGTCATTATGGCCCCATTGTTCTCATCCTTCATGAGACCCGGGACCTTTTTGTTCACAAGCGGTATGCCATAGACGTTGTCTGGGGGATAGTCACTGGTATCATATTTGTCGAGATTACATTTCATGTCCTCATATGCATCTTCACACTCAATATGGTAAATTAAACTATCAGTATCTGTATACATGACTTTACATTTATTCTGATACGTCGGCATCATGAATTCGTGATGGAATTCATATAAACAAGTTTTTGAAATATCTAAAATGGACATGCCAACATATATCGGTTTGTTAAACATGACTTGGAGATTTCGCAACTCTACAGCGATTAAATTTTCCGCAAAAATACTTCGACTGTGAAAGTTAGATTTAACAATCATAGCTTCTGCTCCGTATCGACCTGACCATTTCGTTAAAAGTTTAACTTGAACGTGACTACGAACATCCTCCATGGTTTTTCCAAACACAGCATTATTCATTAATTTGAACAGATTTTTTTCAAAATCATTTTTCGCACGTGTACGAAACTGTGTATTCAAATCAATGTATGTTTTGAGCCAGGAAGATTGCTTAAACTTCAAGACTCTGTGTATTTTTGTGATTTTCAAACCATGTTTCAAACACTGCTGCAATGCACGATAGTGTATGACATATCGTTTTTTCGCATTCACCGTTGCAAGAAGCTTCTCTTGCTTCGTGCCCGGAGGTTTATCATGCGTTGGACAAAATGGCAAATCACTATGTGCATCGTGCAAGTGTTTTGGATATTCCAAATCAACCTCCAGTATATAACCAATTTCAGAGTCAAGTGGATGAGACTCGATGTTGAAGTTTGCAATGTCTTCAATCCATTCGAAATCTGCATAAGGCAGTGGTTGACTCATTGCCCATCCATACAAATTGTTCACATCAAAATACATCAAGTATGACGATGGAATAGATGGATCATACGAGTTCATGTACTTGTTATTGGCACGGGCATGTCTTTTGGAGCATTGACTAAGACCACCTCGAATACCTCTCTCCACGAACAATACCATATCAATGTCTGTGAGCAATTCAAACTTTACTTTGGTATATTTCATCATGGCATCCCAGGTATATCCGGGGAGAGTATAGTAAAACGCAGGGTCAAGACCATAACTTTTTAGACAAGTATCGCGGAAATTCTCAAAGATATCGGCTAATAGTAATACGTCAGTCTTTAAGTATAAATCGCTGTATTCACCGAGCGTTCGCGTTGAAAATCGTTCCCATACATTTTTCGCATGTGCATACTCCTTTTCGGAGACTGTTGAATCAGTTAAAGAGCTGTGAAATGCTTCCCGCGGTGGAAGCTCCGTTTCATTCAACTTTTCAAAGCTATCAATATACTCGTACGAGAAGACACCTTTCCGCGTTAATAAATGAAAATGGTCTACATCTTGAAATTGTGATTTTAACGTTACGAGTTTGTCGGCAGTTAAAAAAGATGCTAATTTATCGAGACTCGTATTGAGAAATCTGAAAGAGTCGATGAAACGTAATTTTATATTTTTCCACGTGTCTTTGCCTGTTTGAACCGTTTTCGAGAAGGAGATGTACTTTTCTTTTGTTATCGGAAGCAAATCGATTTTCCCCGCGAACGCAGTTGCAACTTCTTTTATGATGAAATGCGCGTCATAACCGGATAAATTATGAAAAATTATTGGCATGAAAAACGAATTTTGATAGTTTAAATTACAATTTGAATGAGCCAGACCTCTGAATTGGCCTGTCAGGTGGCAATGATCGCGAACACGTTCATCACCCTCGACAAAAGGTTTCTCGCAAATATGACACTCTTTGTCTTCCCGAAATTTTTTCCACTCTTGCGGAGTCAATTGTTTCATTGGAATGTTCGTTAGGAGAATTTTTTCATCGCGCAAAGCTAATTGTTTTAGTTCTTCGACGAACCATTCCACACAGTCCTCACCTCGGCGCTCGTGATATCCCGATAACGAATCATCGTAAGAGCACTTTACGTAATATCCAACGCTGAAGACGCGATGATGTTGGATCTTGTTTTTCTCTCTCTCTTCAGCGCTGGTCTTCTCCAAGATACACTCGAGATCGGCGTATACCACGAACGGGAGACGCTCCTTCCGATTGGCGTTCGTGAATTCTAGCCATTTGTCGTTTTCACCCGGTAGTCGAACAGCACAATCGTTGAGTACGCCGCAATCCACCTCATGTGACTGCAGCTTTTCGATGGTTGCGAAGTAATGGAGGCATCTGTAAAATTTCAAATTCTTTTTAATATTTTGTCACAATTATAAAGGGGAAAAGAAGTACACTCGTATAACAATTTACTTACCGATCGCAAACGTATTTCCGGTGCTCATTAGTATTGAGTTGTGAGCTGACGAGCTGAGATAAATTCTTGATGTAAGCAAAGTGTCCAATTCCACATTCTGACACGTCTTCGACGTAAATCAAGTTGACATGTCGCTCTTTCTTCTCCTTGCTCACCCGCACTGGCAGAATCACATCCTTCTTCTCGCTATACACATTGATTGAGAGATTATTTAATTTTTCAAATCTCCCAATTTGATCCAACGTCATAGGAAATCTGATGCCTTGGAGATTAAATATCGTCGAATAATGTGGATATGAAGATATGCGATCACTGTTTTGTTCTGCTGGATGAAGTGCAGCAGTCATTGCCCATCCGAAACACGCATTATCTCGTGATTTCACATTAACGACTGCTTTCTTCAAGAGTATGCGTTTCGCCAATGGAATGTGACATCCCGCACGCAAAGCATTGTACTCGTTGATGTTCACTGTTAGATTGGTTATTGATGTTAGGGTCCAGCCACTGTCACTCTCCTGGAACTCCTCGAGCGATTTCAGAGTTGGCTCCACGACTCGCTTCTGATACCACTCTCTCAGATCCGATGTTGTAAAAAGTTCAACATTTCCCGTGTTGATACTTTTATTCGCCCGCTTATCACCCACGCTGAACTCTCCATTGAACGAAGTGTTCACTTTAATGCTGCTATACTTGCGTATATGAGCACTCACTTGTTTTTCAACAAGTTCAAATGCATCCAGTAAGAACTTCCGTGGGTCGATGTGATCACGATTAATTACAGCCCCGGTTGACAAGCGATTTCCGAATGCGCTCTCGATTTCTCGCCATATTAATCCACAATCATTCGATACTCCGCCGCCCCAATGTATGAAGCGTTGACGTGTTACCTGCTTCAAACATTCGAGACGTAAGATTTGCGAAGTGATTGCGTGGTGCCATCCCAGTCGTGATTGCTTTAATCGAACTTGCGCCTCTAACGATTCGATAAGTGTATCACACTGGTGTTCCCACACCAAATATTGCTCCAACGTCCGAAGAAGCGTTGCTTGCATACGCAGCAATTGCTCTGTAGCAACGTCGGTGACCAGAGACATGATGCGTTGATGTCGAATTTTACGATAGAGTCATTCTCAAGTTATCTCGTCGTGTTGACTCTTTCGGGGTTCGATACTTACTAACTAGTCAAGCCAAAGATTCAGCCCTTTTCGGAAGCATCGACGGAAGTCGCTTTTGGTCATTTAGATTTAAATATGGAAGGGAGGGAGAGATATGATGGACAGAAAAAGGATTTCTCAGAGTTTTCGAGTTCACTACAGCATCTCAGATCATAAATTGTTTCGACTCGCGGCCATCTTTTTTCGTGACACCAAATATCGCTCCAACGTCCGAAGAAGAGTCGCTTGCATACGCAGCCATTGCTTCGCGTAGCAACGTCGGTGACGAGAGACATGACCAAATATTGCTCCAACGTCCGAAGAAGAGTCGCTTGCATACGCAGCCATTGCTCCGCGTAGCAATAACGTCGGTGACGAGAGACATGATGCGGTCGAGTTTTACGACACAGTCCCTCTCGTGTTTACTCTTTCGGGCTTAATAGTCAAACTGAAGATTGAGCCCTATTCGGGAGCATCGCTGGGAGTCGTCGTTTTTTGCTCATCTAGATTTAAATATGAGAGAGAGAGAGAGAGAGAGAGAGAGAGAGAGAGAGAGGAGAGAGAGAGAGAGAGAGAGAGAGAGAGAGAGGAGAGAGAGAGAGAGAGAGAGAGGGAGAGAGAGGAGAGAGAGAGAGAGAGAGAGAGAGGAGAGGAGAGAGAAGAGAGAGAGAGAGAGAGAGAGAGAGGAGAGAGAGAGAGAGAGAGAGAGAGAGAGAGAGAGAGAGAGAGAGAGAGAGAGAGAGAGAGAAGAGAGAGGAGAGAGAGAGAAGAGAGAGAGAGGAGAGAGAGAGGAGAGTAGAGAGAGAGAGAGAGAGAGACTTTTTCCCTCGAGATATGATGGAAGGAAAAAGGATTTCTCAGAATTTTCGAGTTTACTACAGCATCTCAGATCATATATTGTACTCGCGGCCATCTTTTTTTTCGTCTGCCAAGAAAGCGTGAGGAGTAGATTTTAACGTTGCATGTAGAGATAATTTTTTTACTATTTCTTGCTCGAGGGTCATCTCTGAGAAAAGTGCGTTTTTGGGGAAAAACTTGAAGAGAGGGGATGCAACACCAAATTTGGAACAAGAGGTTTTTCAAAACATTTTCATTTCTGTTCGAGGACTCCGCTCCCTTCAGTTATTTGAAGAAAAACAATGTCGCAAAACGAATCGGTGGTTACTACAGTCAGTGAATGTGATTCAACACATGATGTATATGAAAAAGTGTGGTGTACATTCACTGAAGAAGAAAAAACTGAATTTGAGTGAAAAATCGAGAGTGTGCATTTGTCTCGGTATATTACCGCACCGAACGTGGCGAAAAATTGTGTGGTGTCTGTGTTCTCGGGGCTGGAGGTGAAATGTTCGAGAAGCTCACAGCGGTGCGAAAGCATAGAACAGAGTATTGGAATATTGCCTCTGCATCGAGTTGTCAGGACTGTAGGACTCGTCTCTACCAGGTGGTGACGCAGAATATCTGTCCAGACTGTGATCTAGATTGAATAAGGGGTAAGTACCTCATTGATGAGCAAAATTTTTGCATAGATTTGAAAATTCTTATTCAAACTTTTACCTTGATCTGTTTCAGTGCCAGCATCGATCGGAAAGCAGACATTATGAATAAAACGAATAAACTTTTTTATAGAATTTGTTTTTCTGTAAAATATACAATAAATTCAATCTAAATGAGTAAAGTCTATTTCAGCCTATTGAAACCACCCATCTCTCTCTCCTACACTCGGCAACTATCGGATATCAAAAAATAACTAAATTTTGAAAATCTTGAGCGGACAGACCTCTTATAGAAAAATGTCGAAAAAATCTTCAGACCTCTTATAGAATTATTGTAGAATAATTTTGCTCTTGAGCTGCAGACCCTTCTGAATGTTTTCATCTCGACGTACACCCAGAGTTCAAAACTCTTAGAGAATATTTTTTCTCGTTCACTCTGTCTCTCTCATGCTTTTGCTCTCTACGGTCATTCTATCTCTCTCACACCTCTCTCTCCAACGGCAGACCCTTCGTTATGCCCCCCCCCCCCTCCCCTCCCTTATCAGCATCCGAGGCGAAGACAAATCCGTAACGCACTGGTCATAAATTAATTAAATGTCACACACGATTTTTCTCATTCCATCTCTCTCACACTCACCATCGGCTCTATCTCTCCTTCTTTTTCAAGGGCCGCGAGAATGTGTGCGACACACACACACACGGCCCTACGGCGCGCGGCTTCCCCATTCGCTGCCCCCCTCTGGCCCTGGCGCTTCCCCGCACACCGCTCCCCCCTCGCCACCATTTGAGCCAGAACCGGCGTAGCCTTACTACTAAAGTGTATATAGTAATACACTAGGGAATCACTTTTCATCGAATTTCAAGAAATGCCCGTGTCGCACTCATTTTTTAATGTTGATTTCAACAAAGTGCAATTGTGTACGTGACCATAAAAAAATGAAATTGTGCAGACGAATCTGCTCGAAAATTTATTGAATTGCGATTTATTATCAGCTGAATATCTTCAGTAATAGAATAGATTAGTTGCTATAACGAATAAAATTCGTTTGAAGAATAAAATGTGTAGTAAAAATTGCCGTCATTTCAATATAAACTGGGGAGTTAATTTGGAGGCTGGACAATGCTTATCGTGCGAAGGATACTTTTTCATAAATACACAATAATATCTCTTGGATATTACAGAAAAATTTGTTCGCATGTTTTTATAATGAATGCAATTAAGTTAAAATCTCTTGGAGGTCATTTTTTAAATTCCTTCTGTTTCCCTCTGTACGCATAGATGTGATCCATCAGATCTAGAAGAGCCCTGATTTTTATTTGAATGAGCAATTTGAATGAAAAGTGATGGGCCGGACAAGTACTTTTAGCACATATTTAAACATAATTTGTACCGATACGAAATCGACGTCGAATATTGTGAATACCAGGGGATCCTGAAAGTCTGAGAAGAATCGATTTTCTTCTAAGTAAGTCTCTGCCACCATAGAGTAACAAATGACTTTTACCTTCGATGCGATTTTTTTTTGGATTTGAACGTTTCTCAGAATAATTTCATATTGTGAAAAATTATGTATTATATACTAATAAAATACTTATCCTCCGATTGATGCCATAAATTGTAGTGCTGCACATAACTCAGATGGTAACTTTTTTGATTCACTTGAACTTTCTAAAGTTCCGGGTGCTTCCCGTAAGATTAAATTTCTCACGTCCTATTTAAATTTTTTTTCCCCTTTACAATATAATTACAGATTTGTATTTTAATTTAATATAATATTTTTTCATGATTTGTAAAAGCTTTTCTTAATTGTTTTGTTGAAATTATTTACAATTGGTTTCGTAATTTTTTTTACATACTATTATGTTTTGAATTTTTTTCACTCGTCATCCGATGTACTCGTCACTTTTGCATTTATTTGACCACGTTTTGTTCCTTTGAACCAAACGTTTTTCACGCATTACCATGATTTAACAGATTCATTTTTTTATTCATTGCGTTTGAAATGGTTTTTTTTATATCCTTTAGTAATGAATTGCTCATTTAAAGCAAGCTTCGAGAGAACAGATCGAACAACTTCTTCTTATAAATCATCGTGCATTTGTGTTTTGAACTACATGAGTGTCTCATAGGGTTTCACTGAGATTTTTATTTTCCCGCACGCACTTCATAACATCATAACCCCAAATGTCAACATGACGTGAAACTTCAGCTGGTGACTTTCGAGTACTTTCGAGCTCTCGAGCTTTTTAGCTTTCCGCCAAACTTCCTTGCTCTTCTTCTTGAATGTCATTGGCCCAAAAATTCTCTCACTCTTCATTGGTGAAACAAAATTTATCTCACCAGGGACTGGTAATCATGGGGGCCAAGAGGCCTATGTTTGTAGCGGTTGGAGTACGCGTATACAGATCCGTAAAATCCTGAATGTGTTAGTAACTTTTGCATAATCTTAAGCCCGTGCAAAGTTTTTTCTCAGAAATTACGACACCGAGCATGCTGATTTTGGACTTATTCGACAGAGAACTTCTTAATTAGCTAAAAGTTCAATTTTCAAAGCCGTACATAACTCATGAGCTTTGCAATTAAAGAAAATCACATGCCAATTTTACCCCCACCATCGCGAATCGTTTTATTCAGAGAAAATATAGTCTCGGCGAGAGCCTCAGGCCAGCAGACGACAGGGCTGTCAATGTTCTTGTCCCGAGACTCTACCGAGTCTCTTGAACACCATCAAAGGCACTTTGATGCTATCGAGTTTCTGTTTGGTAGGATCTGACGACATCTATTTTCCGATGTTATGATTGGTTGTTGAAATTAGTTGTTGATGATTGGAAATCTGACGACAACTTCAGAACGTAGCACGGCAGCACAGCATACATTAAAATAGAGGTAGCACGGTAACAGCAGACATTGACTACGTTAACACGGCCCTCTTATTCCGGTTTTGTATATACAGACGGGTATATTTATATATAAAGACAGATATGCATTTTGTATATCTATATTGATGTAACTAAACCGGAGTAAGAGTGCTGTGTAAACGTAATCATTAGACTGGGCCAAAAAAATTGAACAATTTTTTTTCTTGACAGTACTCTGAAAATATTGTTCATGACGATAAAAAAAAAGTTTCCAGAAAGTTTAAGCTTTTAATAATAATATTAAGAGGTGCATCATTGCAGTTATTGATTTTTCAATAGTTGCCGTATTTTTTGCATAAAATTCGGACTTAGTCAATTTTAAGAAATTTTTTCATCTCTTACCCTTGTAGGAAATTAAATTCCCCACAAAAAAGCTCTCTTAGTAAACTTTCGTAAGACGAGCCCATTCCTTGTAATCGAGCCTTAAACATTGGTATATTTTTTCAATTTTTTACTTTGTATTCGGGATTTCCAAAATGACCTTAAATATCAATATTTTTTCAAGACCATGGATTATTCTTAAGGGAAATTTAGTGCTCTACAAAAAAGGTCTCTTCACATTTTTCGATAAACTCACTCCTTTCAAAGTTATTTGATGTTAAAGTTAATTTTTAAAGTATTTAACCGTTTATTTTGCGTCAAACATAATTGTCTCCACTTGTATCATAAATTTATAACTCAAATATTACAAATATTTTTTTTCTGGCATGCCACTAAAGTTTTTTTCAAAAAATCAAAATTTATTAGGGTATTACTTCAATCAAAAAATTGTTTATCAACAAAATCAATTTTTATTATATTTAAATTATTCTAATAGTAAAAAAAAATTGATTCATTTATCTCAATTCATTTATTTGCATACGTATACACTTTTATCTATGATATTCAATTTGCCAACTTTCATCATTAACTCTTTATTGTTCTATCTTTCTCGATCATAGTTCTGTCGCAGTTCGAAGTACTCGTCTTCTACTGTTACGTTTGCAAATGTTCATTAGCAATGTTTATTGTCTGACCTTGAATGGTTGACGCTGCGAGGTGTCGCGGGCTTCACGCGAATCTGCTACCCCTACCCTTACCGCAGAACTGAGTACAAAGTTTTCCTTTATCCCCACCACCTAGTTTTTACCGTTGCATCGTTCTAAGACAAAGCTCTCAGCGTATGAGTATTCCTACTTATTCATTTTTAATTGTGCGTCGTATTTTGAACATTATCTAATTAAATTTGAGTTTTATTTTATTGTTATAAATTATTCTAAGTGAAATTTTCTTCTGCATTTCTTTACTTTGTTTAGTTGTGTTTGTTCGATAATAATAAGTTATCAGTTAACTATAACAATTTCAGTGTAGTAATTACTTTAACCCTAATTGTAGTGTCATAAATAATTAGTTTATTTCATTTTTGTGGAATAATTTATTATGTTACTTAGTTAAGTGAAAATCTGATTTTTTTACCAAAAGCGCTAATATGATAACGGAAAAAATTTATTTAATTGGTGTTCCCATCGAGAAAATTAACAACCGTAAACTTCCGACTGTTAACGAAGTTTTATCGTTATTTTTCTATCATCATAAAGTTTTAAAACTCAAACTTCATGATAGTGCTTCAAAAACTGGTGGTATTATTCAAAACTGCTGGAATAATTTACACAGGCCAACTTGTGGCTTTCGTAACGTTATTAAGGAGGCTCGGTCGCGAATGTCTGCGCAACAGAAAAAAATAATTTTTTAATATCTCATAGTTAGATTATCAATAATGACATGTGCGAAATTTCAGATGGGGTCATCGACCATTTAAGAACGAAAAAAATAGTGAAAGTTAGGATTTTTAACACGGGTCTTATGGAAGAGTCACTCTCAAAACGCGTGTTCTAAGGGATATATATGCACTTACGCAACAGAAATAAACAAAAAAATAGAGTATTGTTCTCCAAATCGTAAGAATTCAGAATATATCAAAAAAGTTTGGAGTTATCGACCTAACTAAAAAGATATTGACTGTTAAAATGTCTACAAACTCGATGTTCTGGGACGTTTCGTGACGGTGAGACGATTCCGCAACGTCGCAGAAATCAAATGTTCAGCACAGCGCTGAAGCGCATGCGCGATATTTGAAGTATCGACTGTCTAACCTGAAATTTGTAAAAAAATACACGCACGTCCGGGCGTGTGTATACGCGTACATAGAGGTTAAAAAGACGAATTAATTGTATAAAAACGACAAGTTTTAACGATTAACACTATTTATATACTTATTTTCCAACAATAATAGATAATGTTATATATCACAGGTAATGAGACCGAAAAAAAATCGTAATAGATCGTTGAGTATTTCTGTATGAAATCAAGTCATTTTTAGCTGTTGAATTATTTTCTCTATATTTCGACGTTGCCACTTTTTTGTGAGCAGGATCGTAACGTCAAACTGTACCTTTTTTTCTGATCTTTTTTTATTGATGTGTGACTGATTATTTTTGTTTTAAATGATTAATAATCGTTTTATAATGCATTCTGGTAATGCAAATATGCGCATTTAAAAAAAAAACGGGGTGCCCCGTTCATGCACCCACAGAACCCGGCCCTACGCGACCGAGCTTCCTTAAAAAAATAGTCGGTATCTTCAAAAAATGGAAGTATATAAAATGCAATCACAAAAGAAAAAAATCACGTGCACAAAAGCAAAGAGAGGATAGTTTTGTAAAAAAGCTTCAACAATTATTTGACATTGCTGGGACAAACGTTAATCATAATAATTCAAATGAAAGGATTAAAGAATCAGAAGAAATAATGGAAATTGATGAAGTAGGTATGGTATAAAAATTATTGATTTTTTTTTTAGAAAACAGTTCACGCGACTGTAACATTACTAATAATTGTGATGCTACAACATCTAGTCAAGAGTTGCAATCCAAATCGGATTCAACTTTGAGCCGGAATTCGAATGTGTCTGACTTTGAAATGGAATTTTTAACAAAAAATCGAATCCCAAAAAGAAATATTATGAATCCAGAATTAGTCGCTGCACTTGATCGTTGTAATGTGAGTAGCCGAAGTGCTACATATATTTTGGCTGCTGTTTTAAAAAGTCTTGGGATTGATATTAGCACTGTTAATTTGAGCTATAAAACTATACAACGATACCGTAACACTCGTCGAAAAGAAATTGCGGAAGGCTTGAAAGAAGACTTAAAATTCGAAGATAACTATGTGGTACATTGGGATGGAAAGCTCTTAGAAGATATTGTTGGGACAGAGACAGTCGATAGACTTCCGGTTCTTTTAACATCGTCTGGGAGTGAACAACTGTTAGGTGTTCCAAAAATTAATGAAGGAACTGGAATTCAACAAGCTTCTGCTGTGCACTCAACTTTAATGCAGTGGGGTGTCACCAATTATATCAAAGCAATCTGTTTTGATACTGCAGCTACCAATACGGGTAAATTATTATTATAACTTCTCACTTGAAAAAAAAAACTTCGATTTGGAAAAATGCTGAATGATAACTGTTAAAAATAAGTTTTTTCTACGTTCAAAGTCGAATATTTCTAAAAATTTCTAGTACCTTTTTTCTATGAACAAAAATAAAATTTTTAAAGTTAAATATTATTTAAAGATAAATTTTTTTATGGAGATCAACTTATTATTTATTAAGTTTTTCGGATTTGTAATTCGCGTTTTTCATTATAATGTTATCTGCTAAATCTATAGGAATTCATCATGGAGCTGGCGTAGAATTAGAGAAAATCCTGAAACGAAAGCTCATATGGTTACCTTGCCGTCATCATATAATGGAACTAGTCTTAAAAGGCGTTTTTGAAGCGTACTGGCCGGTGCAATCAGGTCCAAACGTTCCATTCTTCAATCGATTTAAAATCCGTTGGAATAAAATTAACACGTCTAAATATAACGCTGGCATCAACGACGACGTGGTTGCGAGTATACTATCAGACAAAAAGAATGGATTACTGAGTTTTATTGACAATTATTTGCAGGTATGGTTTGAGTTTGTTATTGGAGTAACAAAAGTACACAGAAAACATTCTAGGGTGATAAAAATTTTTAGTTTAACTCAGATTATGCTGCTTTTTTTGAAAAACTTTCTGATTCCCACTTCACTTTTTTGGCGTGAACAATCAAAAATCTTCAGTTGGTCTGTGAAACTACTCATTGAAAATAACAAAAATTTTCTTGATTTGATTGCAGAAATTTCATCCAAGAAATGATTATCGAGAATTTTTGGAGTTGGCATCCATTTTCTTGGGAGCTGCGCCCAAAGATAATTACACCTTTAAAAGCCCGGGAGCCATGAGTCATGCTCGTTGGATGTCAAAGGCAATTTATTGTTTAAAAATGTTTATCTTTCGGGATGAGTTTAAAATGATAGCTCGTGAATTGAATAATCTTCGTCATATTTGTATTTTCATTGTTACAACGTATGTAAAAGCTTGGTTTACTTCACCCTCGGCGATCTTGGCTCCAAATAATGATTTGACTTTGATGCAAGAGTTAATATCATATAAAACAATAAACTCGTCCATATCGCAAGCTGCTCTGAATAAAATGGTTAGACATTTATGGTATTTAAATGATCAATTAGCCGTTATGGCTTTATTTGATGATTCTCTTGACCAGAGTGTGAAGCTTAAAATGGTTGAAAACTTAAAAAATAACAAATCTTCTGTTTCTCAAGCTAGAAAATATGAAGTGACAAGCAATTCAAACGAATTGTTGGAAAAAGATATCAGTGACTTTGTATCTACGGAATCACTCACTTTATTTGAAGAATTTGATTTGCCACATGATTTTATTGATGAAAATGTAGACAGTTGGTCCAATAATAACAGTTTTCAAGAATGCAAGGAATTTTTCAATAAGTTAGCTGTCGTCAATGATGTTGCGGAGCGTGGTGTAGCATTAATTGAAGATTACAATAAGTGTCTCACCAAAAATGAAGAACAACTTCAATATTTATTATTAGTTGTTAGTGAATATCGAAAAAAGTTCCCTAATTGTAACAAGAGGAATTTAATTGGATAGGTTTCTTTAAAAGTGCTTATTTGACTCAATTTGTTGTAAATTATAACATTACAATCTATTTTTTGTAAAAAAAAATTGAATATATGTAGAAAAAATAACTTCTTTTCCATTCCATTAACACTTTTTGTTTATACTAGTTATTCGATTTTTTTCTATAAAAAAAGCTATAAAACTATGTGTAATCTATGAATAAAAATATAAATCTATGCAAATAAATTAATTGAGATAAATGAACCAAATTTTTTTACTATTAGAATAATTTAAATATAATAAAAATTGATTTTGTTGATAAACAATTTTTTGATTGAAGTAATACCCTAATAAATTTTGATTTTTTGAAAAAAAACTTTGGTGGCATGCCAGAAAAAAAATATTTGTAATATTTGAGTCATAAATTTATGACCCTAGGGAAAAAAAGGTTGGGACAAGTACATTGATGGTCTCTTGTTTCTGGATGACATAGAAAAAAAACTCAGAACCAGGAAAAAAATTCTATAGAAATAATAAACGAAAAATTGAAAAGTTCAAAAAAATTCAACAAAAATAAAAAATAATCGAAAAAAATTCTGTAAAGAAAAATAAAAAATTTTCAAAAAAATTCATAAATATTGGACAAATTGAAAAATGTACTATCCAAGTTACATGCAGTATAAAAATGTATGATATCAATTGGAGGCCAAGTTTTTATTGATAATTTGGAATATTTATCGAACAAATCGGAATCTTTAATTGAAATTCATGATAATTATTTTCAAGAAAAAAGTTAATGAAAAAAAGTCATAACGGAAGTTACGTGCAGTTCTAAAATGTATTATATCAATTCGAGGTCAAGTATTTATCAGTTATTCGAAATATAATCTCCGGCGACCAATGAGCGTTGAGAATCCTTGTCGGGCTCACAACGTTTTATCAAAATTACTAAAAAAATAATGAAAATAAAATCATTAAAAATTCACATGAAAGTCATTCGTTACTTCAACAAGGTACACACTTTAAAGAATCGATTCCCCTCCGACTTTCACGATCTCCTGGTATTATTCACAACATTCAACTTCGATTGGATCGGTACAAATTATGTTCAAATACGTCTTAAACGTACTTGTCCGGCCCATCACTTTTTATTCAAATTGCTCATTCGAAAACAAATCAGGACTGTTCTATAATGACAAATATAATAAAATGGATAGAAATAAAAATAATATCTCCAAGTAATTTGAACTTGATTGTTCGCAAGTTCGTATAGCAATATCCACTTCTCATTTTCTTCAGTGAACACATACCATTCGGTAAGAACCAATGAAAATGAGAAATAATCAGGCACATTACTAGAAATTTTCGAACCTACTCAGCCATGAAATGTTTTTTTTTCTATAGTCACGTACACATTTTGATAAATATCACTAGTCGAGTACGACACGTAGATTCCTGGAATTTGGAGAAAAATGATTTTGTTGTGAATTATGACTCCATATAATATAAATAGATTAATCAACTTCATCTTTCATTTTCGTTTCATTTTGACAAGAGTGATTCGAAGGAAAATTATTTTCTCGGGAATTACTGTTCGTTAATATTAACACATGCATTAACTTCGTTTTTGATTTGTTTTCGAATGAGCAATTTGAATAAAAAGTGATGGGCCGGACA
Source organism: Venturia canescens (assembly GCF_019457755.1). Taxonomy (NCBI): domain Eukaryota; kingdom Metazoa; phylum Arthropoda; class Insecta; order Hymenoptera; family Ichneumonidae; genus Venturia; species Venturia canescens. The sequence continues at coordinate 15,856,244 of NC_057431.1, read as the reverse complement.
AGTACGTTTAAGACGTATTTGAACATAATTTGTACCGATCCAATCGAAGTTGAATGTTGTGAATAATACCAGGAGATCGTGAAAGTCGGAGGGGAATCGATTCTTTAAAGTGTGTACCTTGTTGAAGTAACGAATGACTTTCATGTGAATTTTTAATGATTTTATTTTCATTATTTTTTTAGTAATTTTGATAAAACGTTGTGAGCCCGACAAGGATTCTCAACGCTCATTGGTCGCCGGAGATTATATTTCGAATAACTGATAAATACTTGACCTCGAATTGATATAATACATTTTAGAACTGCACGTAACTTCCGTTATGACTTTTTTTCATTAACTTTTTTCTTGAAAATAATTATCATGAATTTCAATTAAAGATTCCGATTTGTTCGATAAATATTCCAAATTATCAATAAAAACTTGGCCTCCAATTGATATCATACATTTTTATACTGCATGTAACTTGGATAGTACATTTTTCAATTTGTCCAATATTTATGAATTTTTTTGAAAATTTTTTATTTTTCTTTACAGAATTTTTTTCGATTATTTTTTATTTTTGTTGAATTTTTTTGAACTTTTCAATTTTTCGTTTATTATTTCTATAGAATTTTTTTCCTGGTTCTGAGTTTTTTTTCTATGTCATCCAGAAACAAGAGACCATCAATGTACTTGTCCCAACCTTTTTTTCCCTAGGGGAAGTTTATGGTTTGATATCACGCCTTTTTTCTCAAAAGTTCCTCATTTATGTTATGACGGTTATAGGATTTTAGTATAAATTTCTATGAATTATTTGCTTAGTATATTTTTATAGATTCCATTCTCATACGAACAATTTTTATGGGATAATCTTTTTCATGAAATTATCAGCAAATAAGGGACCATAAATGTACTTTTCCCAATCTTATTTTCCCTCGGTATGATGTTCGGCTTATAAAGTTGGTTTCCACCATAGAAGACCAATTTTTCGTAAAAATTGTAGTGAAAATATTTCGTCACAAGACTGCCCTTGAACTTTGGCGATTTTTTTCCTTATACTCTAATATGTTATGCCTATTAGGAACTCAACAGCATGGAGGAATCCGGGATGATAGGCCCGGGAAATGAATTTCGGTTTATAATGTTAGTTTCCACGTAAAATACCAATTTTTCTTCAAAATTGTACTGAAAATATTTCGGCACTGGTTTGGTCTTGGACTTTGGTGATTTTTCTCCTTGTCTTCTAATATGTTTTGTCTATTGGGAACCCAAGAGCATGAAGAAATGCGTGTTGTGGGCCGTAATATGATTTTCGGCTTATAACGTTGGTTTCCACGAAATAAGATCTATTTTTCGTCAAAATTGTACTGGAAATATTTCGTCACCGGTCTGTCCTTGGCCTTTGGCGATTTTTTCCAAGTCTTCATACCAAGAAACAACTGACGTAAAGATTTCCTTAATAGAACAGATTTCATTTATCCCTTTTCTTCAAAATTCAAATGAAAGATAGATCAAATTCAAGACACGAAAAATCCAACAGATTTGCCCACTTTGAATGTCGCTTTTGCATTCTGAATCTAGAGATTGCATTTCATCCAAAACGTGCCCCCAATGAAATATATTTCCAAAGTTTGCAAGTGGCCGCTGAGATCCAATTATCCACAGTTTGATAGTTGCTGAAAAAAAGTACCCGAAAACTTCTAACATTTATTATGCCAGAACTCAAAGCAGCAAAAAAAACTAAGCGAACTTAATTCAACAGAGCAACAGAATTCAAAGACGTTTAAGGTACCTGCATTGGTTTTGGAGGAAAACCATTTCAGGACAATTCAGAAATGAATTTAGAAATTCGAAAACTCCCAATGGAGTAGAAAAAGGAAAATTGAAGTATTTAGAAAAGCGGAAGACTTTTGTGATAAATTTTCTAGATTACATGATACGGTTGGAGGAAATGATTTGAATGATTGGCACACATGCTGCAACACAGAAATATCAAAGTTTGGAAATATTCGCTGTATATCAGTCATACAAACTTCAATACTATTTGAAAAGGAACACTTAAAACCTTGCCGAACCAAGTTCCATTACATATTACCATAATCAAAGATAAGGGGTGATCCGTCGCATATATATTTATCCACAGAAATTTCAGAGTCAATGTATTCGCAATGCGCAAAGCACAATGAGCTTCGAAGACAGCAATTTCTAATCTATCCATAAATGAGCAACTGAAGACTTTTATAATCAATTTTTTACTTCATATATATGTTACAGTTAGAGTCAAAATGTAAAATGAATGGCACAGTATTTAAATTGTATAGTTTGCAGATTTTTGCAGTATTTCAATGATCCGAATTTACAGCATTATAATGAAAAGTTGTCAAAAGTCATGATGTTACATTAAAATGACATAGCGCACATTGCATTCAGCAATTCTGTAAGTTTCTGGGGATGTTGGTAGGCATTATATTTGATCGCATCCAAAACTGAGCAACAGTAGACTTATTCGAATGAATTTTTTTTATAATAATTCCATATTTGTAGTTTGCAAAGTGGAAATACTCAACATACATGTCATTCCATAAGTTTTGTTATCAAAATTTGTGTTCGCATACAGCATTCCCAAGATACGACTTTTCATATCATCAGCAAAATAAGCATCCAAAGACTTTTTGGAAGAAGTTTCAAAATTTATTACTCGACAGAACAGGTGGAAAAAGTATAACAACACTTATATCAACACCAGAAACTGTTTTAAGAATCTGATATACAAAATGTGCGATTGATGATCATAGTCGGAAACCACTTGAATCATGTTACCACAATCAGCATGAAGAAATAGTAGAAAATTATAGGACACATATTAGGCAACCAATTAATACTATGTATCGATCCGCTGCAAACCGATGGAGTCAAAACAAGGATCGGAAAGACTCAATAGGAAGCAAAATGTGGGAATATTCAAAAATACCGATGACACAAGAAAGAAATTAAAAAACATTTATTCGATTGGAGTTTCTTACATTATATATACTAACAGTTCCGTGTGTTCTTGTTTTATTAATTATCAACCATAATATTTCAGATCGCAAAAAGAAAATTTGACGTTATAGGTTGACGAACATTTTTTCTTACAACTTCCAGACCTATTTTTGATAAACTGATTTGCCTTATTTATATTATTCACTAACTATGCGAACGTTTGTTACATTTGTCCCACACTTCGTAACGTCAAACCCCGGCCGGTTCGTTACCACACAGCTATCAAAGGGAACTCGTATATATGACCTACATTATTACACATGATATGTAATCACACAACTGATGATATATTTACACTGGACAATATTCCGCGAACTCTGGTTTAATTGAAAGATTATCTCAGTTGACACTTATTTCCAATCGAAGGAAATAATGAAATCTTGAAAAGTTTCGTTGACATATATGAATCGCGCATTTTTTTATATGTTTTATTTGCACACACAGATCACAGTCTACATTTACGCGGCCGCTTTTATACCGGTTTAGTATACCACAAGTTTTAACAAAATATACATTAACCAATTTTCACTAACCATTTTCATTTATTAATTAGAGTCCGCACACAACAGCACTTTGGGGATCATAACCTCACCTGTCAAAATGACGTTCAGTACGAAAACAAGTCTCGGGTGGTTTCGGATGTGCGTATCGATGTATTGATATCATATAACCTATTTACAAATGATATATGATAAACTTATTTTCAGTCAAACGAATTAATGAAATCTTAAAAAGTTTCGTCGACATGCACCGCGTATTTTTTTATTTTATTCTTTTTCACACACAGATCACAGACTACATTTACGCGACTGCTTTTATACCGGTTTAGTTTAGCATTCCACAGGTTTTAGTACTATGCACTTCGTTAGATGACGAAAGTTTTTTTTATTTATCCCACACGCATTTCATAATGTCAAAACTCCGTTTGTTTATACGATGATCGAAAACTGACGCGTGGTTTATATATATATATATATAATATAATATCCATGGAGTCTGAGCGTGGTCGGGGTACGACTCAAAAGTTAGAAGGCCTAAAATGGTGAACAGGCATTCTGTATAACGCATATATAGATATACAGAATGCCTGTTCGCTATTTTAGGCCTTCTAACACTTGAGCCTCACCCGCGGTCGGCCTAGCAGCTGGAGGAGCCGACATCGTTGAGCCAATCAGAATGCGTAGAGGCAACAACTCTACTACCACTGACTACGTCAAAACGCGTATACGTATACGTCGAACTCGTGATGTGTCAGTAACTTTTGCATAATCTTGAGCCCGTGCAAAGTTTTTTCTCAGCAATTACGCCACCGATCGTGTTGATTTTGGGCGCAATCGAAAGAGAATTTCTTAATTAGCTGAAAGTTCAATTTTCAAAGGCTCAGATGACTCATAACTTCGGTAATTCAAAAAAATCACTTGCCAATTTTACCCCCACCACGGCGAATCGTTTTATTCAGAGAAAGTATACTCGGCGAGAGCCTCGGGCCAGCAGACGACAGGGCTGTCAATGTACTTGTCCCGAGACTCTACCGAGTCTCTTGAACAAGTGGAGACAATTATGTTTGACGCAAAATAAACGGTTAAATACTTTAAAAATTAACTTTAACATCAAATAACTTTGAAAGGAGTGAGTTTATCGAAAAATGTGAAGAGACCTTTTTTGTAGAGCACTAAATTTCCCTTAAGAAAAATCCATGGTCTTGAAAAAATATTGATATTTAAGGTCATTTTGGAAATCTCGAATACAAAGTAAAAAATTGAAAAAATATACCAATGTTTAAGGCTCGATTACAAGGAATGGGCTCATCTTACGAAAGTTTACTAAGAGAGCTTTTTTGTGGGGAATTTAATTTTCTACAAGGATAAGAGATGAAAAAATTTTTTAAAATTGACTAAGTCCGAATTTTATGCAAAAAACGCGGCAACTATTGAAAAATCAATAACTGCAATGATGCACCTCTTAATATTATTATTAAAAGCTTAAACTTTCTGGAAACTTTTTTTTTATCGTCATGAACAATATTTTCAGAGTACCGTCAAGAAAAAAAATTGTTCAATTTTTTTGGCCCAGTCTGGTAATCATAATTTCGATCGAAAGGCGAGTGTCAGTGTATAACTAGCTGTGATTGTAAAAAAAAGCACAGTTAATAACTGAGTGAATAAAAGAAAAAACAGAAGTTTTTCAGAATTGTGCGGTTATCGTAATATATCTATTAGATAGCACATTTGCGAGATTTCACGTCATGTTGACGTTTGTGGTTATAATCCCCAGAGTGCTGTTACGTGCGGAGTGTAAAAAAATGAAAATGGTTATTGAAAAGTGGAAGGAATCGATATTTCTAATGACGTGACTAATTAGTGTTGAATAGTAATAATATTAATGAGAAAAATAACGTTCGTTCATTATAACCTCTCAAACGTTCTTTCCAAACAGGAATTTTATGTTGTGTAATTACATTAAAGAAAAATATGCGTGGTTGTATGAAAAAATGAATTTAAATAAATTTTGAAAATCTTTGGTCAAGGAAAAGTGTGTAATCCAATGTATTGTTGTCATATTTTCTTTCATTTAGTTTGGTTGTATTCACCGGGCCCTTTTTCCCACCTCCTTAGCTTTATAGTGTATCCATACCAATTTCTATTCACTCTCTAGTTAATTCGAGTGACATTCGTATTTCTATTTCCTTATATTGATTTCAATAAATTGGAAAATTCATAACAAAAAGTTTTCATGATTACTTGTTTATAAACTCGAGTTTGAAAAAATCTTTGGGTTAAGTCATTGGTTGTATTGAAGGTAATCAGGATTAAATCGGTTTACACAAGGAAAATGGTGAACAAAACAATTGTATTTTGAAAAAGTTATACACGAGACGATAAATTAGAGACGACTGATTGCACGAAAGAAAAAAACATATATTGCCTAACAACGCCTCTCCTTTTTTTTTAAATGAATATATATATGACGAGCTTTTCGCGATAGTCAATATTTTATTTTAACACTCCCACTTTGATATACCGAATATATATATATTTTAATTTAAATTATGCTTGATTTGTCGAGTACACGTAGCATTTTTCGTTGTTGTTCAAATGCGTTCCTGGCGAGAGGCTTTGTAAGTATGTCAGCTTGTTGTTCATTTGTCGAGACATACTCTAAATCAAATTCCTTTAATTCATACATCTCACGAATGAAGTGGTATTTGATGTCAATGTGCTTACTTCTCTTGTGAAATTCCGGGTTTTTAATTAATCGAAGTGCACTCTGATTATCAATATAGAGTATACTGGTCTGCAGTGTAGGCGTTATTCCTCGAAAAAGTCTCTTAACCCAGATTAATTCCTTTGCTGCGTGACAAGCTGCAACGTATTCCGCCTCGGTTGTCGAAAGTGTCACCGTGCTTTGTCGCTGTGATTTCCATGTGATTGTGGACAAACCTAATTTGATGACATAACCTGTAGTTGATCTCCTGGTCTCTGTATCTCCAGCATAATCTGAGTCACTGAAAGCGAGGATTTTGTCGTCGCTCCCACTGTCGAAATACAGCCCGTAACTTGTTGTGCCTTTCAGATACTTAAGGATTCTTTTTACATTATTCCAGTTGGCCTTCGACGGTTTCTCAAGATACTGGCTTGCTTTATTGACAGCATATGTAATATCAGGTCTTGTGGCCACCGAAAGATACATTAAGCTTCCAATAGCCTGTCGATACGGTGCATTTTTGACTTCCTGGCTGCTCGAACCTGGTGTATCGTTTGATTCGTGCTGTTTATCCGCCGGTATAGTCACAGGATTCGCGTTTTCCATCCTGAAGCGTTCAAGAACTCGATTTGTGTAGGCCTCTTGATGAAGAAATATCGCACCATTTGATTTCTGCTCTATCTGCAATCCGAGAAACATGTTTGCCACATCGATCTTGACTTCGTATTCCTTCTGTAACTCTTGCAATAGATTCTTAATTTTCTTCTCATCTGCCGATGCAATCAAACCATCGTCGATATATATTGCAAGAATCAATCGTCCGTTGCCTTCTCCCGAGATGAAGACACATGGATCTGCTTCTGTGGCTTTCAGGTTGAACCTATTAAGTGTGCTCGTGAATCGTCGATTCCAGCAGCGCGAAGCCTGCTTTAAACCATACAAACTTCGCTTCAATTTACACACACGATCACTTCCATCTTCATATCCCTTAGGTTGTCTCATGAAAATTGTTTCCTCTAGATCTCCGTATAGAAACGCTGTCTTTATGTCAAACTGTCGTAGGTTCATTTTCCAGCAAGCTGCTACCGCCAGAATACCTCTGATCGAATCAAATCTTGCCACAGGACTAAATGTTTCCTGATAGTCGATGCCATGTTGTTGAGTAAAACCTTTCGCCACGAGACGTGCCTTGTAGCGCTGAATGTTGCCTTTCGCATCCTTTTTTATTTTAAAAGTCCAGCGATTGTCAATCACTTTCTGGTTGCTCGGTGAATGAGTTAAAATCCATGTTTGATTTTGTTCATGCGATTTCATTTCTTCTTCCATGGCGCGTCGCCATGAGTCAGCGTCTCTGGAGCTCATTGCTTCCTCGTACGTGCACGGTTCTTCTATTTCAGACAGCAAACAGATACTCAGTTGAGCTTGCGGGAATTTTGCAGGCTTCTGAATGTTGTCTCTGTTTCTCAGATTAAATCTGAAAGGCAACCATCGATAAGTTGATGTATGATCCACTTGTGATGTATCCTCGTGCTCTAAAGTAGCCTCTTGTTCATTTTGAATTTCCTCTTCATCCGGAACCTCTTCGTCCTGAACCTCTACGTCCAAAACCTCTTCATCCGCAACTTCTTCGTCCAAAACTTCTTCGTTCATAACCTCTTCTTGCTCTGATTCATCCATGTTGACCAATGTTTCTGGATTCTTTGGAACATATATATCTTTTGGCATTGTAAGAAGAGTATAATCTTTTGTATCTTTCTCATTTTCATGTCGTCCCGAGAACTTGACATCTCTGCAGACTCGGATTTGATTTTCTCGTTTGAACCAGATACGATATCCTTTTGTTTCTTCATCAAATCCGACCAACAATCCTTGCTCGGCTTTTGGGTCCCACTTACGCCTTTTTTTTTTAGGAATGTGCGTAAAGACTTCTTCTCCGAAAGTTCGCAAATAGGTAACGTCTGGAGATTTCCCATACCATAGCTCGTAGGGTGTAGTCTCTTTCACAGTGCTCGGTCCTGTTCTGTTTAGTACGTGAACAACAGTGTTCACAGCCTCAGCCCACAGTCTTGTGCTAAGTTTCTTTGCAAAGAGTAGTGTCCTTGCTGCTTCAACAACTGTTCGATTCTCGCGCTCAGCTGCTCCATTCTGCTCTGGACTATAAGGAACTGTTTTTTCGTGTCGTATGCCCAGACTATCCGTGAGCTCACGCACCTCTGAGTTGATAAATTCAAGGCCATTGTCCGTTCTCAGGGTTTTAACACCGCGTGGTATGATTTTCTCGCACCTCTTGAAGAAAACACGAAGATAATTCTTTACCTCGGATTTCCGCTTGAGAAAGAATACCGTTCGCATATGAGAAAAGTCGTCTTTTAGTAGGAGAAAAAAACGTGAATCTCCAATCGATCTTTCCTGCATTGGACCACACAAATCTGCGTGTACAAGGTCTCCGGGTTGGCTTGTTTTTGTCATACTTTTCGGGAACGAGGTACGATGCATTTTTCCTATGACGCATGACTCACAAAAAAAATCTTTATCGACTGATACTTCAACGTTTTTTTTTTTCAAGAAGTTCTTAACATATCTTGCGTTCTGATGCACCAATCGCTCATGCCAGTCACGAAATGATACTGCCGCATTTGCCTCAACCACGTCTTCCTTAGCGACGATTTTTAAATTCATTCGAAATAGCTTACCAAATCGCTTTCCTGTGAGGATTGTCTTTCCATCCTTTTTCAGCTCACATTTTTTTTCGTCTGATTGCAGTTTCAAACCTTTATCGAGCGCGGCTCCCACAGAGAAAAGATTGTATTTCAATTGCGGTACGAATAACACATTTGACAAATGTTTTTCATTCCAGAATCGACCATCAAACGCGAGAATGTTAATGTCGCCTCTTCCTGTTGCAGAGATAAATTTCCCGTCACCAATTCTCACTGGTATCTCTTTTTCAAGGGTTTGGAAGTTGATAAACCAACTACGTTGTGTAGACATATGATCACTAGCGCCTGAGTCCAAACACCATATATTCTCATAGCTTCCCTGCTCTGTTGAGGTCACCAGAGTTTCAACGACGAGAGCATCTCCCTTTGGCTTGCTATGGCTTGATTTTTTGAATGTATTTTTCCTTTTTTCAGGACATTCTCTTGCCCAATGACCAGGCTTAGCGCAGATATGACATTTTCCAGGTCTTGACATACCTCGTCCTCCTCGTCTTTGTCCGGATTTTCTGTGAGTTTGGTTCGCAGCCAAGGCGCTGTTCTCCAAAGACTGTCCCACACCGTTCCTCATTTCTTCGATGGTGAGCCTAGACGTGAGATTCGCGAGGGTTCTCTCCGCTAGGGATGTAGACTCCCACGCACTCACAAAATGATCATAGCTACGAGGTAGTGTCATGAGAATTTTTGTAATTATCATGTTGTCTGATACTTTTTCTCCCATTACCTCGAGTTTGTGCGCAATATCCTCCAGTTTTGCGATATGCGACGAAATTGTGTCTCCGGATTCCATTGTGGCACTGTACCACATTTGTTGAAGCATGTGGACGCTCGCTTCAGATTTCAGTTCATAAACTGACTTTAATTTCGTCCACATTTCGGCTGCGCTTTCTAGGTTAATTATGTGCAATAGAGCCTGAGGTCCAACGGTTGTACCGATTACTTTTTGCCCGATCCTATCAGCTTTTTCCCACTCAGTGAGTTTCTTTTCGTAGATCGCTTCAGTTCCTGTGCTCACACCGGCCTGTGAAACGGGTTTCGCTGTCTCTCCGTTTACTACTTTCCAGGCACCACTGGCATTTAGTGTGACACGTACTTGAAATTTCCAGGAAGCCCAATTTTCAGACCCCTTCAGATGCGCTATTTTTACGAGTTCGTTTTCCATCGTCCCTTACTGGTGTTTATCACTTTTGCACGAGGCAAGAGATTATACCTATACGCGTTTTACGTTTTGCAATTAGTTATTGTAACAAATCTCAAAACACGGAAATATTCACCACCCGATAGTCTGGGCCCATAACCTATTGAAGGTAATCAGGATTAAATCGGTTTACACAAGGAAAATGGTGAACAAAACAATTGTATTTTGAAAAAGTTATACACGAGACGATAAATTAGAGACGACTGATTGCACGAAAGAAAAAAACATATATTGCCTAACAACGCCTCTCCTTTTTTTTTAAATGAATATATATATGACGAGCTTTTCGCGATAGTCAATATTTTATTTTAACAGGTTGCTTATTTTTAGTAATATCAAAATTTGCATCTTTGAAATGCAATGAACACCTCTTAAGTTTGACAACATGATGAAGCGACATGTATATTGAGTATTTCCAGACCATGTTTACGATTGGCATTATGAATTGAAAAATACATGTGTATCTTTCATGTGTATTCATGTGAGTTTACGCCTGATCATTTTTGGATGTGATCAAATATTTTGTCTGTGTATAACCATGGAGACATACTAAATTACACTATTTGATTTACTTCAACATGCAGTGTATCTGTCACTTTATTTCTTGAATATGCCATAATAAGTTTCAACAATGTGGTTTGGGTAATTTTGAAGTTTTTTGCCTCATAGCACCAAAGTTTGTATTACTGGTACGCAGCGAGTATCTATGAACTTTGATATTCCTGTGAAGCGGCGGTAGGTGTACCAATCTTTTCACTTTTTGGTTCCAACTGAAAACTATGAATGAAGATACATGAAACAATGATGAGTTCTGTTCACTTTCAAGTGCGCTGGCTTTTATCCTTTTAGTTTTGGCATAATAAATTTTATGAATCGGTGGTAATTTTTTCTGTCTGTATCAAAATTTAGATGAATAAATCTCAGCGGATACTTGCAAACTTGGAAAATTCTGTCTATTGACATGCATGCTAGGTACTTAGTACTTCCTATTTTTGATTATGGAATATGGATATCTATTAATAATAAAAATTATATATGAATTATAGGATTTGGATATAGATTATAAATAGTAATCAATAATAAAAAATAATGATGAATGTTACAAAAATTCAGCAATGGCCTGTTTATGAATGGCATAAGAAGTCATGTTTTCAAAATGCAATGCTCATATTAAAAAGTAAGCAGTTCTGTTGGTCTTGACGCACTTCATACTTTTTCTTTTGTCCGGTTGAACCTTGGTGGCTACATGCAGAGTTTGAAAATTTTGTGCATCGACGTGGGTGCGTCAACTTTCTATCTCTGGGAATGATAATACGAATGGAAAAGATTGCTTCAAAAAGTCCTTGGAAGCACGTTTTTTAATGAAATAAAAATAACTAGCATTAAAATTCAATAAACATATGTGAAAATTGCGAATTCTGGTGGACTTGGTGAACATTAGATATATATTTTTCTTTCTCCTTCTGACAAATTTTAAGGAAAATCAATCCAAAAATTCGTTTCATTGAAAAATCTTCATGTTTTTTTTATTCACAATGATTTCATCAAAACAGATGAAAACAAAATTTATAAATGAAGGGGGAAAATTCCACAATGATACAAAATATTGAAAAACCTTACGGAATATGATTTTAATTCCACAAAATTATAGACTCGTTCGAAATGGTTGAAAAATTGAGAATATCACTTCAAACATTCGAAGAATATCAAACTGTTATAATTTGTACAAAACTTAAAGAAAATCATTGGAGAAAGGAGAATTATTTTTAAATATCACAATAGAAACATTAGAGAACTTGAGAAAATCTTATTTCAGAATATTTTTTGTGGTTTAGAACTACCACAGAAAAAAGATTTGATATCAAGCCGTAAAAATCCTCTCTTGGAGAAAAAAAATTTGGACAATTACATTGATGATCGCCCGTTTTCGCATTATACCACAAAAAATGTAAACAAAACTTCTTAAATCACACAACAAAAATGATTTCGAACCGTAACAAAATATCAAATATATTACAATCCTACAGCATTAGTGTATAATGTTCTTCACTAGTATACTGATTGTGCGGTATCAGTCTTTTTTCGACGAATCAGATGTTACAAGCCAAAATCATATCTCGGCCTCCAACCCGCTTTCCACCGTGCTCTTGGGTTCCTAATTGACAAAACATATTAAAGTACAAGGAAAAAAATCGCTGAAGTCCAACAACAGACCTGTGACGAAATATTTCCAGTAGAATTTTGACGAAAAATAGGTCTTTTTTCGTGAAAACCAACGTTATAAGCCGAAAATTATATCTCGGCCTCCAACCCGCTTTCCACCATGCTCTTTGGTTCTTAATTGACAAAACATATTAGAACACAAGGAAAAAAATCGCCAAAGTCCAAGGACAGACTTGTGATGAAATATTTCTAGCACAATTTTGACGAAAAATAGGTCGTTTTTCGTGGAAACCAACGTTATAAGCAGTAAATCATAAATAATTCATAGCAATTAAAATTAAAATTATATATTCATCAAAACATAAATAAGGAACTTTCGAGAAAAAAGACGTGATATCAAACCATAAACTTCCCCTAGGGAAAAAAAGGTTGGGACAAGTACATTGATGGTATCGTGTTTGCTGATAATTCCATCCATAAAAAAAAGAACTTGGAAATTGATGCCTCATTCTTCTTATTTGATTCGAACAGCTAAATCAATTGAAAAAAATTCCATCTAATTTACGTGCAGCATTAACATTTATTATATCAATTCGAGGCTATGTATTTTCTAATGAATTGAAAAAAGTTACCACTTGAGTTACGTGCAGCACTAAAATTTATGATATCAATCAGTGGACAAGTATTTTATTAGTAACTCCAAATTTTGACATTATTAAATTGTTCTAAGAAGCTTTTAAATCAAAGACTAATGGCTTTTAAGGCAAAGACTTATAAGAAAATCGATTTTTCTCAGACTTTCAGGATCCTTTAGTATTATTCACAAAATTCAACGTCGATTAGATCGATACAAATTATGTTTAAATAAGTGTTAAAAGTACTTGTCCGGCCCATCACTATTCATTCAATAAAAAATCAATCATAAAAAAACGAAATTGTACGGCAGAATCTGGTTAAAAATTTGTTGAAATGCGATTCATTATTAGTTTAATGCTTTTAATAATAGTATAGGTTAGTTCTTATTCCGTATGGAATTCGTTCGCTGGAAGAATAAGTACGAAGTAAAAATTGACATCATTGAATATAAACTGGAGAGTTATTTTGGAAGCTTGAACATATATATTATGTACAATTTGTTTCATTTATCGATGCAGAATAAAATCCCTTGTATATTGCGGAATAATTTGTTTCCGTTTTTTATTAAATTAGTGCAACTAAGTAAAAATTACTTGAAGATAATTCTCTCAATTCCCTCTGCATGAATACTTGTGACTTGTGAACCAAAATCGATTTTTTTATAAGTCTTTGCCACCATAGAGTACCGAATGACTAGCTTTCATGTGATTTTTTTTGGATTTAAAAGCTTCTTAGAACAATTTAATAATGTCAAAATTTGGAGTTACTAATAAAATACTTGTCCACTGATTGATATCATAAATTTTAGTGCTGCACGTAACTCAAGTGGCAACTTTTTTCAATTCATTAGAAAATACTTGGCCTCGAATTGATATAATAAATTTTAATGCTGCACGTAAATTAGATGGAATTTTTTTCAATTGATTTAGCTGTTCGAATCAAATAAGAAGAATGAGGCATCGATTTCCAAGTTTTTTTTTTATGGATGGAATTATCAGCAAACACGATACCATCAATGTACTTGTCCCAACCTTTTTTTCTCTAGGGGTCTTAATTACGACTGAGGAAAGAGAATTAAAGGTTGTGAATAAAGAGATCTAGGATTCTTTATACACTCTTTAATGAAAACAAAAGGGTTAGTAGAATTACAAAAGTGGAATGAGATAGAGGGATCTAGGATTCTCTATATATTCCGATATTGAAAATAAAATGTTAGTAGAATATAATTGAAAAATACAAACTTAATGAAATAAATTGTTTAGTACATTACCAGAGAGGTGTCTTTGATTACTTTGATTCGTTGTAGCTTACTTGTCAATGTTGAGTTATGCGGATGATCGGAAATTACTATAAGTCCGAGAAGCGGACGTTTGAAATTATTCTAAGTCCCAATCTTGAAAATGGACTTTAACATTGAATAGAAAGACTCGACTCGCTCTCTTATACAGAAGACCCGGAGTTCGGTCAGAGTTTAAGTATAAGACGGCTAACCGAATAACAACCGAACTACTGCGAACAGTATAATCGTGACTCTAGGTACGGAACGGACTGCCATGAAGATCAAAAATCTCGCCCTTTTATAGGGGCCAAAATCAGAAATTAGTGGGGAAATGTTTTAAGCCTTTTGGATTCTCAGATTTAGATTAGGGGAACTGGATGTGTCATCTTCGTAATGTTGTTTTCGTGTAGTGTTAGTTTGAGACTTTAAATTTATGGCCTAAGCGTCTTGGGTCCAAGGGTCGCTCGGTGGTTTGTTGTGTATACAGTTTTTCGAGTGTTGATGCATGGGTGTGGTTGTTGCGGGACGCGTACAGATGAATGACCTGACTATATATGGTAATGGCTAAGGCTCGAGTGAGAGCGCTCATAAGTTCGGTAGTTGATTAATCTAATATTAATTATAATATAATTAAACAAAAATTTACGTCGGTTGTGACACACGCAACTGACGATATATTTACACTGGACAATATTCCGCGCACTCTGGTTTAATTGAAAGATTACCTCAGTTGACACTTATTTCCAATCGAACGAAATAATGAAATCTTGAAAAGTTTCGTTGACATATGCATCGCGCATTTTTTTATATTTTTTATTTTCACACACAGATCACAGTCTACATTTACGCGGCCGCTTTTATACCGGTTTGGTATACTACAAGTTTTAACAAAATCAATATTAATATGCACTTCGTTAGATGACCCGATAATTATTTTTATTTTCCCGCACGCACTTTATAACATCATAACCCCAAACGTCAACATGACGTGAAACTGTGGCTGGTGACTTTCGCGCTCTCGAGCTCCTTAGCTTTTCGCCAAACTTCCTTGCTTTTTTATCGAATGTCATTTGCCCAAAAATTCTCTCACCCTTCATTGGTTGCAAGAAAATTTTTCTCACAGGGGATTGGTGATCATGGGGGCCAAGAAGCTTATGTTTGTAGCGGTTGGAGTACGCGTATACATATACTTCAAATCCTGAATGTGGCAGTAACTTTTGCATAATCTTAAGTCCGCGCAAAGTTTTTTTCTCAGAAATTACGACACCGATCATGCTGATTTTGGGCTCATTCGACAGAGAAATTCTTAATTAGCTGAAAGTTCAATTTTCAAAGCAGTACATAACTCATGAGCTTTGCAATTAAAGAAAATCACATGCCAATTTTACCCTCACCACTGCGAATCGTTTTATTCAGAGAAAGTATAGTCTCGGCGAGAGCCTCAGGCCAGCAGATAACAAGGCTGTCAATGTACTTGTTCCGAGACTCTACCGAGTCTCTTTCGAAAATTTCGAATACCGAGTCGAATTCGAAAATAAATTTGCAAAAACTTTCTCTAAGTATCACGATCGGGTAAAGTGTGGAAATTCGGGAGTAATTGTGGAATGGAAGCCGTATCGTTTCAATATAAATATTCAATAAATGATTATAATATTTTGATATCTAAGCGAAATCTGTCAATTTCACTTGTATACCACTTTCATAAACTGTTTTGATAACTAAGGTTTTGGTTCGAAAAATAAATTGTCTTTTTTATAAATACAGATTTATCAAGAGCTGAGGGACCTCGGTGAACTTGAAAATACTTACATCATTTATACCTCAGATCATGGATATCACCTCGGACAATTTGGCCTGATCAAAGGAAAAAGTTTTCCATTCGAATTCGACGTTAGAGTACCATGTCTTGTACGTGGACCTGGGGTCGAGCCTGGATCTGTGTAAGTACGCATCAATACCGCTATGAATCATCATAGTAAAGCCAAACGAATGTTGAGAAACTTTATGATAATATTCGTGCACAAAAAGGATTGTGTGCATGAAGAAGGAAAAAATATCCGTAGTATCAGGAATTATACTGCAATTTATAAAACTCTATTCTCTCACGATGAAAAACTCATAGAAATAGGGTATCGAATGGACATCACTGAACTGCGTTAGTAGTAAGGCTATGCCGTTCTAACCCCGGGATGTCAGGGGGTGAAGAGACAAAAAATTTGTGACAAAAGATTTTGGTTTTGCAACACCCCTCGGATGACTGATTTATGTTTCCGGTGTGATCATCAGATTGCATTGGACGGAATTTCCTTTTGAAAGTGCTCTTTCCAAAAGTGATTTCAATTATCGGACTCCGTGACCAAAGATGTTTACATGTCACACTAATGACAAATGACAAATAGTAGTAAGGCTAGGTTACAGCTCGTTTGGGCCAAAACCATTTGAGCCAAAATCATTTGAGCCAAAAAACAAGCAAGGATCGTGTAACTCTTGAAAGTGATGTAAGATGGCGCCACCGCTATTTTGTCGATAATCTGACAATAGTAGATTCGACGGAGATACCCGAAGGTGTACTTGATTTGACTAGTTCGGTCGGCGGATTCCGGGCATCCGGAATACGAGGCCACAGCTGTGCATTCGAATCGGAATAGAATTTCAAGCAATATATATAGTAATACTGATAATATTAGCGACATGGGAATGGCAGTAATAACAAAAATGCTCGTCAAAAGTTTAATTGGGAAACGGTGATGTTTGTTGCGCATTGTATAAATTATTTATCAATAAAGTGGAAACACAACGATGAAAACACAATGGGATACATTTTTTTTATTGTGTTATATAATTGCTAATTGACCAAGTAATTTCCAATTGATGGTAGACAGCGCCAAGGTTTTTGATATTTACGTATATTTCGCCACGGTTTTCGATGTCTACGTATATTCCTTAATAGTTTTCGCTATCCAGGTCGACGGGTCCATGATTTTCGATGTCTAGGTATTGTAACGCTTTTTCCCAGATAAGCGACAAATTATCCCAATTCCTTTGCTATTGGGCGCCAGCCGAGGTATTCTCCCCGACAAATTTTTATAGATCTTAAACAAAAGAAATAGGCTCGAGAATTGACCGGACTAGCTTTAGATATTCTCGGTAGAGGGGCGTGATCCTTCTAGAGGAAAATAATTACGGGAATGCAGAGCTGGGATTACAAATACAATTTATTAGAAAATAAAATAAGAAACAAAGATAATATTATAAATTTCCCAAATTTTCCGGTTGATAATTCCGTCATATAATATTTGATTAACAACTGTCACTTCTGTTGAACATCTGTTCTCTGATATAATAAACGATACAATTTACGATACGAAAGTAAGGCGTAGCCTACGAAATTACGATACACTGGTTCTCGGTGACAGAACACGAAATTACGATAATTCTTAACCTAGGACTCTGATCCGGATGTAAATTTTTAATTTAATGAATTCCTCTCGGCAATTCTATTTATTCCGCAACGATAAGAAATTTACTATTGATGACCAAATAAATCGAAAAGGACGTTAGAATTCAATTCACTCGTGCGACAAAGTAACCATTCGATATCGTTCAATTTTCCGATATTTCACCGATTTTAATTTGCGCGCAAAATAATACAAAAACGAGACAAAATTATGAACGAGGCAACGGCTCACCGCAATGGTTTCAGAAATGGTAACTCCGGCAATTATCTTCGGAATTACGATTCGATTTCGGGGCGTTGGCTTCTCGAAGGCAAAAGATGAGGCTCAAGAGAATGCGTCCTTCCTCGTTGTGGTCCGGATTTCGAGTAACGAGATCGATTCGAAATTTCTATAACGCGGTAGTATGGGACCTAACCCCCCACCCTTAGCCTCCTCGTTTGATCGAGCTGTTAACGGGTTCTTCGAGAATCTTCGCGAATAATTTCGCCCTCATTATTTCAAATTGTCGACGTTCGAGAATTCGTTGTTGACAATATCGATGTTGGATCTCGGTGCTGATAGACGCACCACGAGTTCGACGGTTCGGGGTGAGGGCTTTGAGTTAGCGTCCCACCGCTCGATGTTTTGAATCTCGTACTCGATGACCAACGAGATCTACGATGAAATGACGGACGATCTTCTATATTTGAACTGCCCAATTTCTCTGCTCTCGCTTCTTCCTTGATTTTACGAAACTCGTCGCTCGCCCATAAAATGTTTAAATGTGAAACAAAAAAAAAGAATATAAAATAAAATTCATAATTTTGGTTTCTTTATCGCTTGAGACTTTTGAGGAGTATTCGTTCGAGAGGAATTCTGACAACGTCGAAAGACGCCTTCCCCTGAGCCATGTTTGAGGAATTATACATTTTTAAGTGACGAGCAGAATTGCCACGTCACAGTATATTTCTCCAGGGTTTTCGATGTCTAGGTATACTTTTTCATAGTTTTTGCTACCTAGGTCAACGGCTCCATAGTTTTCGATGTCTACGTATGGTTTTTGATGTCTAGGTCGACGGCTCCATAGTTTTCGAGATCTAGGTATATTTTTTCATAGTTTTTGCTACTTAGGTCAACGGCTCCATAGTTTTCGATGTCTAGGTATATTCCTTAATAGTTTGCGCTATCCAGATCGACGGCTCCATGATTTTCGATGTCTAGGTATATTTTTTCATAGTTTTCGCTATCTAGGTCGACGGCTTCATAGTTTCCGATGTCTAGGTCGACGGCTTCATAGTTTTCGAGGTCTGGGTATATTTCTCCACGGTTTTCGAAGTCTAGGTCGACGGCTCTATGGTTATTGATGCCTAGGTATATTTCCCCACGGTTTTCGATGTCTAGGTATAGTCCTTAACAGTTTTCGCTATCCAGGTGGACGGCTTTATGATTTTCGATGTCTAGGTATATTTTTTCATAGTTTTCGCTATCTAGGTCGACGGCTACATAGTTTTTGATGTCTACGTATATTTCTCTGCGGTTTTCGATCTCTGGGTCGACGTTTTCATGGTTTTTGATGTCTAGGTATATTTCTCTACGGTTTTCGATCTCTAGGTATATTCCTTCATAGTTTGCGCTATCCAGATCGATGGCTCCATGATTTTCGATGTCTAGGTATATTTTTTCATAGTTTTCGCTATCTAGGTCGACGGCTTCATAGTTTCCGATGTCGAGGTCGACGGCTTCATAGTTTTCGAGGTCTGGGTATATTTCTCCACGGTTTTCGTAGTCTAGGTCGACGGCTCTATGGTTATTGATGCCTAGGTATATTTCCCCACGGTTTTCGATGTCTAGGTATATTCCTTAACAGTTTTCGCTATCCAGGTCGACGGCTTTATGATTTTCGATGTCTAGGTATATTTTTTCATAGTTTTCGCTATCTAGGTCGACGGCTACATAGTTTTCGATGTCTACGTATATTTCTCTGCGGTTTTCGATCTCTGGGTCGACGTTTTCATGGTTTTTGATGTCTAGGTATATTTCTCTACGGTTTTCGATCTCTAGGTATATTCCTTAATAGTTTGCGCTATCCAGATCGACGGCTCCATGATTTTCGATGTCTAGGTATATTTTTTCATAGTTTTCGCAATCTAGGTCGACGGCTCCATAGTTTTCGATGTCTAGGTATATTTCTCCATGGTTTTTGGTGTCTAGGTCGACGGCTTCATAGTTTTCGAGGTCTAGGTATATTTTTTCATAGTTTTTTCTACCTAGGTCAACGGCTCCATAGTTTTTGATGTCTACGTATATTTCTCTACGGTTTTCGATGTCTAGGTCGACGGCTCCATAGTTTGCGATGCCTAGGTACATTCCTTAATAGTTTTTGCTACCCAGATGGACGGCTCCATAGTTTCCGATGTCTAGGTATATTATTCCATATTTTCCCATGTTTTGGTATATTTCTCTACGGTTTTCGATGTCTTGGTCGACGCTTCTATAGTTTTCGATGTTTAGGTATGTTTCTCCATAGTTTCTGATGTCTAGATATATGTTTTCATAGTTTTTGCTATCTACGTCTTCGGCTCCATAGTTTTTGATGTCGAGGTATCCCTAGATATCGAAAACTATGGAGCCGTTGACCAAAACGTAGAAAAATATGGAGCCGTCGACCTAGACATCGAAAACCGTGCAAAAAATATATCTAGACATCGGAAACCATGGAGCCGTCGACCTAGATAGCGAAAACTATGAAGAAATATACCTAGACATAAAAAAATATAGAATTTTTATGGTCAATTGGCAGAACATTTTGGATTCATTGGGAAATCATCGTCAATTGGTAATATCTCCTCCACCAATTGAAAATTTAAAGATCATTTGGAATGAAGTTTCCATCAATTACCAATTATTCAGGCAATTGATGATGTCATTTGAAATATTTACTGAGTTTCTGTCAATTGTTAATAACAATTCTCCGAGTGTGCGTTTTCGATCAATGCAAAAATTACAAATTGAACATTTTTTTTCTCCTGTCTCTGGTTGTATGGCTCGGTGTATTATTCATTCCCGCTGATGGCTCGTGAAAAGTGTAATTGAGAAGCGTTGATCGTTGTTGCGCAGCATTGTATAAATTATTTATCAATAAAGCGGTTGAACCCAACAAAACACAACGATGAAAATACAATATGATAATTGTTTTTTTATTATGTTAAATAATAAATCAGGAATAGTAATTATTTAAATTCGATTATGCGTAAATCTCGTTTGTCGTAACTATCAATCCTGTATTCGTTTACGAGAATGCTTGACAATGGATATACAATGAACGATCATTGTCGTATCGCTCGGTGTATTTTTCATTCCCGTTGATGAATTTTATCATCAGCCATGTTTGGTAAGTCTTCGGTAAACACTGAGACTGAAATCAATGGAGTGAGGAAAACGATCTTATGTTCTAGTTATTTCGTAAGGCTCGATTTTTAAAAGAAATCCCCAGTAAAGGCTCAGGCTCTTGCCATAAATATCACTTGAAGGATTGTTTAAAACTCTGATGCGAAACTTGGACGATTTTTTCGAAGGTGTTCTGAAAAGTATACGATTTGAAATGTTTACTCAACTTGAATGCAAATATCGCTCTCAAGGACTAAAAAAGTACTTTGGCAAGCTCGGGTATAGATTATTCGATCGAAAGTCAAAAAGTTATCAAAACATTCAGTCGTTAATTGAGTGATCCAATTCCAACTTTTTTGTCATGATAAATTTGTACAATGACTTAGCATCGATCGATTCCCCCTAAAATCTTAATCCAACGATCGAATTATCGTATCAAATTAATCGGAACAGAACATTGCTATTCAACGAATGGACACAAACTAGATGAAGAAAGAACGCTTAATTTTTTCCATTCCATACGACCCGATGGATCCGTTTCATCTGACCCAACATTACATCGACCGTAAAGATTTTCTGTGCGTTATTTCATGTTTTCAATTGTCAAACCGTTTGAATCAAATTCGGTTTGTACGAAAATCAATAAATGCGAATTTGATGAAAGCTTCATCAAATTACACCGGCATACAAAAAAAAAGTTGTCTGCGGATAGAACCGGACTCAACAGTCTCTACGTATTTTGGCCCGCTGAATCCGCATCCGGTGTTAGCCAATACACCTCCAAAATTTGGAGTTAATTTCAAAAAACCGTAAAAATGGCGAAAAAGCATGATAAAAGTGTCTTTGATAAAAGTTGTCTTTGACCTTACTCGGGGGGTGTTTTTTATGTAATTTGACGTGCCGAGTCTGAATCTAGAGTCAGATTGGCATACCCGCAAAATTTTCAATAAACTGCAAAAATCGCTAAAACTGGGTCAAAATCGCTACGATGGGTATGGGAGAGTTTTATTAATCTAAATCGAGTACGCTGTTTTTGTATTTTGATGCGCTGAAACCGAAACCGGGCGTCTATTTTAACTCGTACGTCTATAAAATATTGCTTCCCTAGAAAAAACCGGCTAAATTTGTTCTTTACGAATTTCGAGCAGCTCAGTCCGAATCTGGTAGCTAGTAGTCCCGAGCATGCATACTTCCATCGAAGATCGTGAAAAATAACAAAAAATAGAAAAAAAACGCCAAAAAATATCGAAAAATAATATAGAGACAAATAATATAAGAGATAGTCATGGATGTTGACGAGATCTATCAAGCGTAAAGTTCCGCGGATGACGATTACCTCCCTGAGTATGAAAGCAAAGCTCCCCAAACCTTCAACCAAGAAGAATTTAATGATCCTATACGAGATGTAGGACTGCCGAAAAATGGAGCTGCATACTTGGTGGCAACATTGAAAAAGAATAACTAGCTATCAAAAGCAACATCAACTTACTTTTATCGTGACAAGAAGAATGCATAAAATACATAAAAATTCATAAAAATTACATAAAAAACACCCCCAAGTAAGGTCGAAGACAACTTTTATTATGCTTTTAACAGTGATTTTCCGCAATGTTTGCGGTTTTTTGAAATTTACTCAAAATTTTGGGGATGTATCGGCGCATTTAACCTTGGATTTAGATTCAGCGCATCAAATTTCATAAAAAACACCCCCCGAGCAAGGTCAAAGACAACTTTTATCAAAGACACTTTTATCATGCTTTTTCGCCATTTTTGCGGTTTTTTGAAATTAACTCCAAATTTTGGAGGTGTATTGGCTAACACCGGATGCGGATTCAGCGGGCCAAAATACGTAGAGACTGTTGAGTCCGGTTCTATCCGCAGACAACTTTTTTTTTGTATGCCGGTGTAATTTGATGAAGCTTTCATCAAATCCGCATTTATTGATTTTCGTACAAACCGAATTGGATTCAAACGGTTTGACAATTGAAAACATGAAATAACGCACAGAAAATCTTTACGGTCGATGTAATGTTGGGTCAGATGAAACGGATCCATCGGGTCGTATGGAATGAAAAAAATTAAGCGTTCTTTCTTCATCTAGTTTGTGTCCATTCGTTGAATAGCAATGTTCTGTTACGATTAATTTGATACGATAATTCGATCGTTGGATTAAGATTTTAGGGGGAATCGATCGATGCTAAGTCATTGTACAAATTTATCATGACAAAAAGGTTGGAATTGGATCACTCAATTAACGACTGAATGTTTTGATAACTTTTTGACTTTCGATCGAATAATCTATACCCGAGCTTGCCAAAGTACTTTTTTAGTCCTTGAGAGCGATATTTGCATTTAAGTTGAGTAAACATTTCAAATCGTATACTTTTCAGAACGCCTTCGAAAAAATCGTCCAAGTTTCGCATCAGAGTTTTAAACAATCCTTCAAGTGATATTTATGGCAAGAGCCTGAGCCTTTTCTGGGGATTTCTTTCAAAAATCGAAATTTACGAAATCACTAGAACATAAGATCGTTTTCCTCACTCCATTGATTTCAGTCTCAGTGTTTACCGAAGACTTACCAAACATGGCTGATGATAAAATTCATCAACGGGAATGAAAAATACACCGAGCGATACGACAATGATCGTTCATTGTATATCCATTGTCAAGCATTCTCGTAAACGAATACAGGATTGATAGTTACGACAAACGAGATTTACGCATAATCGAATTTAAATAATTACTATTCCTGATTTATTATTTAACATAATAAAAAAACAATTATCATATTGTATTTTCATCGTTGTGTTTTGTTGGGTTCAACCGCTTTATTCATAATTAATTTACACAATGCTGCGCAATAACGATCAACGCTTCTCAATTACACTTTTCACGAGCCATCAGCGGGAATGAATAATACACCGAGCCATACAACCAGAGACAGGAGAAAAAAAATGTTCAATTTGTAATTTTTGCATTGATCGAAAATGCACACTCGGATAATTGTTATTAACAATTGACAGAAACTCAGTAAATATTTCAAATGACATCATCAATTGCCTGAATAATTGGTAATTGATGGAAACTTCATTCCAAATGATCTTTAAATTTTCAATTGGTGGAGGAGATATTACCAATTGACGATGATTTTCCATTGAATCCAAAATGTTCTGCCAATTGACCATAAAAATTCTATATTTTTTTATGTCTAGGTATATTTCTTCATAGTTTTCGCTATCTAGGTCGACGGCTCCATGGTTTCCGATGTCTAGATATATTTTTTGCACGGTTTTCGATGTCTAGGTCGACGGCTCCATATTTTTCTACGTTTTGGTCAACGGCTCCATAGTTTTCGATATCTAGGGATACCTCGACATCAAAAACTATGGAGCCGAAGACGTAGATAGCAAAAACTATGAAAACATATATCTAGACATCAGAAACTATGGAGAAACATACCTAAACATCGAAAACTATAGAAGCGTCGACCAAGACATCGAAAACCGTAGAGAAATATACCAAAACATGGGAAAATATGGAATAATATACCTAGACATCGGAAACTATGGAGCCGTCCATCTGGGTAGCAAAAACTATTAAGGAATGTACCTAGGCATCGCAAACTATGGAGCCGTCGACCTAGACA
Source organism: Venturia canescens (assembly GCF_019457755.1). NCBI lineage: Eukaryota > Metazoa > Arthropoda > Insecta > Hymenoptera > Ichneumonidae > Venturia > Venturia canescens. The sequence continues at coordinate 15,831,556 of NC_057431.1, read as the reverse complement.
TCGAAAACCGTAGAGAAATATACGTAGACATCAAAAACTATGGAGCCGTTGACCTAGGTAGAAAAAACTATGAAAAAATATACCTAGACCTCGAAAACTATGAAGCCGTCGACCTAGACACCAAAAACCATGGAGAAATATACCTAGACATCGAAAACTATGGAGCCGTCGACCTAGATTGCGAAAACTATGAAAAAATATACCTAAACATCGAAAATCATGGAGCCGTCGACCTGGATAGCGCAAACTATTAAGGAATATATCTAGACATCGAAAACCGTGGAGAAATATACCTAGACATCGAAAACTATGGAAACGTCGACCCAGACATCAAAAACCGCAGAGAAATATACGTAGACATCGAAAACTATGAAAAAATATACCTAGACATCGAAAATCATGGAGCCGTCGACCTGGATAGCGAAAACTATTAAGAAATATACCTAGACATCGAAAACCGTGAAGCCGGTAACCTGGATAGCGAAAACTATTAAGGAAAATACCTAGACATCGAAAACCGTGGGGAAATATACCTAGACATCGAAAACCATGGAAACGTCGACCCAGACATCGAAAACCGCAGAGAAATATACGTAGACATCGAAAACTATGGAGCCGTCGACCTAGATAGCGAAAACTGTGGAGTCGTTGACCTAGGTAGCAAAAACTATGAAAAAATATACCTAGACCTCGACAACTATGAAGCCGTCGACCTAGACATCAAAAACCATACGTAGACATCGAATACTATGGAGCCTTTGACCTAGGTAGCAAAAACATTGAAAAAGTGTACCTAGACATCGAAAACCCTGGAGAAATATACCTAGACATCGCAAATCATGGAGCCGTCGACCTGAATAGCGAAAACTATGAAAAAATATACTTAGACATCGAAAATCATGGAGCCGTCGACCTGGATAGCGCAAACTATTAAAGAATATACCTAGACATCGAAAACCGTGGAGAATTATACCTAGACATCAAAGACCATGGAACCGTCAACCTGGATAGCGAAAACCATTAAGGAATATACCTAGACATTGAAAACCGTGGGGAAATATACCTAGACATCGATAACCATAGAGCCGTTGACCTAGACATCGAAAACTATAGAAACGTCGACCCAGACATCGAAAACCGCAAAGAAATATACGTAGACATCGATAACCATAGAGCCGTCGACCTAGATAGCGAAAACTATGAAAAAATATACCTAGACATCGAAAATCATGGAGCCGTCGACCTGAATAGCGAAAACTATTAAGGAATATACCTAGACATCGAAAACCGTGAAGCCGTCAACCTGGATAGCGAAAACTATTAAGGAATATACCAAGACATCGAAAACCGTAGAGAAATATACCTAGACATCAAAAACCATGGAGCCGTCAACCTGGATAGCAAAAACTTTATTAAGGGATATACCTAAACGTTGAAAACCGTGGGGAAATATACCTAGACATCGATAACCATAGAGCTGTCAACCTAGACATCGCAAACTATGGAAACGTCGATCCAGGCATCGAAAACCGCAGAGAAATATACGTGGACATCAAAAACTATGGAGCCGTCGACCTAGATAGCGAAAACTATTAAGGAATATACCTAGACATCGAAAACCGTGGGGAAATATACCTAGACATCGGTAACCATAGAGCCGTCGTCCTAGACTTCGAAAACCGTGGAGAAATATACCTAGACATCGAAAACTATGGAGCCGTCGACCTAGATAGCGAAAACTATTAAGGAATATACCTAGACATCGAAAACCGTGGGGAAATTTACCTAGGCATCAATAACCATAGAGCCGTCGACCTAGACTTCGAAAACCGTGGAGAAATATACCCAGACCTCGAAAACTATGGAGCCGTCGACCTAGACATCGAATACTATGGAGTCGTTGACCTAGGTAGCAAAAACTATGAAAAAATATACCTAGACCTCGAAAATTATGAAGCCGTCGACCTGGATAGTGAAAACTTTTAAGGAATATACGTAGACATCGAAAACTGTGGAGAAATATACCTAAATATCAATAACCATGGCGCTGTCTACCATCAATTGAAAATTACTTGGTCAATTAGCAATTATATAACACAATAAAAAAAAATTTATCACATTGCGTTTTCATCGTTGTGTTTCCACTTTATTGATAAATAATTTATACAATGCGCAACAAAGATCACCGCTTCCCAATTACACTTTTCACGAGCATTCTTGTTATTATACTGCCATCCCCATGTCGTCGCTAATATTATCAGTATTACTATATATATTGCTTGAAATTCTTTTCTGATTCGAATGCACAGCTGTGGCCTCGTATTCCGGATGCCCAGAATCCGCTACCCGAACTAGTCAAATCAAGTACACCTTCGGGTATCTCCGTCGAATCTACTATTGTCAGATTATCGACAAAACAGCGATGGCGCCATCTTACATCACTTTCAAGAGTTACACGATTCTCGCTTGTTTTTTGGCTCAAATGGTTTTGGCCCAAACGAGCTGTAACCGTAAGGCTATACCAGTTCTCACTCAGGAGGGAGCGGGGACGGGGGAGCCCGGGGACCGTTGCGGAGCTGCATGGTATGTGGAGGGAGAAGGTTCTCGGACAGCGGGGGTGCGGCGGCACTTTGAGGAGACAAAAAATTTATGACAAAAGATTTTTTTCACCGCACCCTCGAATAACTGATTTATATTTCCGGTGTGATTATCAGATTGCATTGGACGGAATTTTCTTTTGAAAGTGCTCTTTCTAAAGATGATCTCAATTATCGGACTCCGTGACCAAAGATGTTTGCATGTCACACTAATGACAAATTTATGTGTTCTGTGTAACATACACTATCGTCGGAAAGTTTCCGGACAAAAATTGAAAAGAGAGCCGATAATATTTGTTGCGCCATTTTGCCGTTAAATGATGTAGGCAAATTTCCCTTGCGGCATTTAAAAATAGAAACATTTAGCTTCATTTTGGCTTATTTAAAAATTGTGCACGATTTTTTTTTACAACCCTCACCGATTTTTGAAAACGACAATTTTTTGTCATTTTTTTGTTGACTTTCAAATAAACCCTGTTTATGATAAAAAATTGTTTCATGCATTTTTCGGATTAAAAGCTTAAAGGGGGAAGCCTTAACTTTAATTTCTTTTTTTATAAAGTTCTCTAGCATTTTTTTTCTAAAGTTATAGTGTTTTTTATGAAAAATGGGATATTTCGAAAATTGCTCCGGAGCACGTAAACGATGAGGTTTACAAAAAAACCTCAAGAGGATAAAAAGTTGTAATATTTTATGGTAAAATCATACGAATTTTTTTAAATAGTTTTTTTTCAATTTTTTTTTCTTGATTTCTGGTGGGTGCTCGATTGTTATAAAAACCATTAATATGATTGAATAAAATTTTGTACTTACATTTGAAACTTTTGTCTCGTCGAAAAACCCTCCTCTCGCGGACGAGACCTGGCCTTGACGAGACGTGGCATCCTCTCTACAAGCTTTGGGAAGGTCTCCTGGTTCGTTTCGTTCCACGCTTTCACGAGAGAGTCCCATAGATTTTCGGCGGACGAATGGGTGCCTTTACGTACTTGCCGATCTATCTCGTCCCACAAAAGCTCGATTGGATTAAGATCGCGCGACTGAGGAGGCCACTGCATAATCCGTTGTTGTAAAAAAAATCGTGCACAATTTTTAAATAGGCCAAAATGTTTCTATTTTTAAATGGCACAAGGGAAATTTGCCTACATCATTTAACGGCAAAATGGCGCAACAAATAGTATCGGCTCTCTTTTCAATTTTTGTCCGGTAACTTTCCGACGGTAGTGTATTTTGTATTCCTGAGGTGACGCAAGTTCCGATGAGATTTCTTTTTTCAAAACAAGCTCTAACGCTCTCAGGGGGGTGTGGGGATAGGGGGAGCGCGTTGCGGGGGCTGGACGGTGTATGGAGGAGGCAGGTTCTCAGGGTAGCGAGGAAGTGGTGGGGGAGTGGGGATGCAGCGGTCCTGTTTGCGGCATTGCATAGACAAAGAATATTGCCAGCCAAAAAAGAATTCGCGGATGCTCCTTCGAATGACAGATTTATGTTTCCTGCGGAGTTTTAAGAAAAGTCAGTTGAGAAGAACAGTGTTCTCAATTATTAGAATCCGTGACGGAGGAGACGCCTAATGAAAGATTTATGTGTTCTGTGTTATATATTTTTACATTCCTGAGATTGCGATGAGATTTCGTTTTGAAAATACACCTGCCCTTCCCTCCAACTTTTGACTTGGGAGATGTTTAAAAGAATGTTTTCCGACAAAAAAAAATATAAAAATTTCACATTGAACGCTTATTCTAAAAGTAAACGTCGCGATGGAAAGGTGTGCGAGTATGTATGCTATCCCTCCAGTGAAAGATCCATCGACATTAACAGAAAATGAACTTGAGTCATTGACGAAGCCTTTGCTTTTAAAGCACTATAGTAATTCTATTCCCATGCTATGGGATCGTTTACCTAAGTACTTGCAGTGTGATGCTTTTTTTCTTTTATCCAATGATAGAAGCCTGAATGATATCAAATGGTTGAATTATACGAATTGAATCAAGAAAACACGATGACATGCGAAGGTAGAAGCTCCTTTCGATTCACGTTCTTGAATTCCAAACATTTGTCATGTGCATTCAGCAGCAGAATCGCGCAGTCGTTTATCTCGCCACAATCCACCTCATGTGATTGGAGCTTCTCATGAGATGAAAAATAGTGAAGGCATCTATGAAAGTGCAGAAAAAAAAACATATTTTTGATTACTAACAAATTTTTATTATATTTTAAAAATCTTATAATTGTAACGTAACGCTCTTGCCGACCTGGCCTGAACGCCGCCACGCGTCGGTTCGAGCTACCTTTATTTAGAAGGAGCAGGTATGAACGAGACGAGAGACGAGAGTTGAGTTTGAAAAAATAACAAAATGAATTTATTGAACTAATTTTGACTGCTTTACAAAAATAAATAATCGCAATTGTGTCTTTGATTTATATTTTGTTTTGTCCGCGTTGCTTAACCGAATCAGGCGAGAAAAAACTCGAAAGACCCGGAAAAACGGAGCGTTTTTCTGTGTGAAATTCTTTTATTGAATTTCCAATTTGTTTATTTTCTTTTTGTACAATAAATGACGCTTTATGATTTATCGTGTTTCCGCCTATTTTATCCCCCTTTCCAGCACGCATTGCATAAGATTTTTCAGAACAAACAAAAAAAATGTGATTCGCAATTTTATTTGATTGACAATTACGATGTCCTGGATGCCTGACCCCTTGGAACTCAATGTTTATGTCTCCTATCAATTCAAGAGTGTCGTACGCTTTTCTTTTTACAATTTTTACGTTTTGATCGCTTTGATGCTCTACAATTGCTTTTGTGTCGCACGATGGCCCAAATGGACAACGGATTATTGAATTATGAAATTATCAATTAATTCTAAAGCAAATTAGTTCGTTAATAAGAATTTCAAAACAGTCTTGATTTTAATAAAAATAAATCATAAAATCAATTATCCACCGCCTCTATTCTCAATAGACCCAAAAGTATGAATAAATGGAAAGTTTGTGCTTGACCACGGGCCTCAAACGTCGCCGAATAGCGCCAATGTTCAAGGACGCAAGACAGGTTAGGATGTGAACTCCAGATCACGGGCTCAGTACGTCGCCCAGTCTCACCAATGTCCCGTGCAACAAAAATTCGAAAATTTTTAGGTTAGGTGGAATGGACCCTGGACTATGGGATCGATACGTCGCCGAATCTCACCAATATCACAGGCATCCAAAGAAATAATAGGAATAAAGGAATTTTGTGTTATACTAGAATAGAGTGTATTTTTTTTAGTTTAGTCAGATCTAGTTCTTTTAGGAGATCCGAGTTGGTTCTAGAGGTAGGGTGAACTGCCTGCCGAATGAGCCGTGCACCGACTCTTATACCCCGTTCCCCACTCTAAAATATCTCAAACGCCGAATTTTCGGATTTCGGACGTGTTTTGCGCATTCTATTGTAACGGGCTTCTGTATTGGCTCGCTGCCATGATTCGCGCCTTGTTATTGGACGATCGCTATTTTGCCCGATGCGCCGAATTCAGCTTTTAATGATTTCCAGCTCAGCGTGACATTAAAATAATAAAATTTTAATGAAAATTGCCATTATTTAATTATTTGTACTATTCGGCTTCTTTGTTTTGTTTAATATCGCTAAATTTAATTGCTTTCGGAAAATTGGGAAAAGTCACGTTCGGGTTCCTATAGCCCGTGAACGCTTCCCCCCGCACATGCGCCGTCAGTACGCGTCTGGCTTTGTTTGAAATAATACAAATTTTGTATAAGATTCAACCTTCTCTTTAATTTCCCTTGATAGCGGCCATTTTTTCCCGACATTTTGAGCCTAATTAAGCTTATATTGATTAATAAAAAGATTGGAAATAATTCAAATGAAAGAATATAATTTTAGTTTCAATTTTCGGTAAGTGGCGCTGTTCAGAGCGTTGCCCGCCGGCTCGCTCGGGCCTTTGCACCAGTAGCCAAGATCTCGTGTGACTCTCCGGCCACGAGAATGAACTGGGCGCCAGGTACAGCGTACTGCCGAATTACTCGACTTGATTTCGTTCATTTGTTGTGCCCGTACATCGCACTCTTAAAATAAAGAGTATATAAATTAAGCGTTCTCAGCATAAATGCATCGACGGCGAAATATCGACGTTCCCGAAAGTAGTAAGGCTACGCCGGTTCTGGCTCAAATGGTGGCGAGGGGGGAGCGGTGTGCGGGGAAGCGCCAGGGCCAGAGGGGGGCAGCGAAGGGGGAAGCCGCGCGCCGTAGGGCCGTGTGTGTGTGTCGCACACATTCTCGCGGCCCTTGAAAAAGAAGGAGAGATAAAGCCGATGGTGAGTGTGAGAGAGATGGAATGAGAAAAATCGTGTTAATTTATGACCAGTGCGTTACGGATTTGTCTTCGCCTCGGATGCAGATAAGGGAGGGGAGGGGGGGGGGGGGCATAACGAAGGGTCTGCAGTTGGAGAGAGAGGTGTGAGAGAGATAGAATGACCCTAGAGAGCAAAAGCATGAGAGAGACGGAGTGAACGAGAAAAAATATTCTCTAAGAGTTTTGAACTCTGGGTGTATGTCGCGTGGCGGCGTTCAGGCCGGGTCGGCAAGAGCGTTACGTTACATTATATTGGCGCGATAAAATTGCGGTCAATCCGTAATCGGACGCATCACAGGCTAATACAATATTCTCTTTGGGATCGTAGTAAGCTTAAAATTCTGGTGAAATCAGTTCGTTTTTGACACAGTTAAAAGCTTTTTTATATTTGTTATTCCATTCGAGTTTTTCTGCCTTCAATGCGTCGTATAACGGTTTCATAGTAGCAACTCGGTTTTTAAAAAATCTAGCATAGAAATTGATTAACCCTAGCAGCGATGCTAGTTCTTTTTTGTTAGTTAGACACGGAGCGTTTGTCATCGCGTAGATTTTCGACGCCGATTTGTGCAGTCCTTTCTTATCAATAACGTAACCCAGGACATCGATTTTATTTCACATGAAACTACATTTTTTAAAATTCAATCATAAATTGCATTCTTGTAATCGGGCGCATACCTTTTCTATATTTCGCTTATGTTCTTCATTCATTCGTCCCGTCACGTAAATGTTATCGAGGTATGCGATAGTGCCGTCTATACCGCGCAAACACTCATCCATTTTTATTTGTACGTCTGCCGGTGCGGGTGACACCCCTTCTGGAATTTTCGTATACCGGAAAAGCCCCTTATGCGTAACAATTGTGAGCAAATTTACGCAACTCTCATGTACTGGAAACTACATGTAAGCGTGCTTCAAATTCAACTGGGAATGTTCAATGTTATTTTGAAATCCCCGCATATACGAATTTCCCCGTCCCCTTTCAATACCGGGACGATGGGCGTAGCCCATTCGCATACATCTACAGATTCCAAATGACCAAGATTTACAAGACAGTCTATCTCCTTTTCAACTAATGGTTTTAACGCATGCGATACGTGCCTACACTTTGATGCGATCGGGCGCGAATCTTCTTTCAAGTGTATTTTTGTTTTAGTCTTATTGTATAATCCTGGTTCATTGCTGAATAGTTGTCTATACTCTGTATAACGTAATCGCGCACGGTCGTTTGCTCAATTTGATTTATTTCGTTTCCTTCTTTTTTTGGGAAATTTAAAGGCCAAGCATCAAATTGCAAAAGCCACTCGCGACCTATTAAAGCTGGCCCCGTTCCCGGCAAAACAAAACAGCTCAAACGGCGAGTTTTGTTATTAAAATCGACTTCCAATTTCAATTAACTTTCCGATCGGCTTTAAATTGATGCCCCCGTGAGCCTTTAACTCCGATATCGTTTTTGATATTTTAACATCGCTAAAGTTTTCGTTATAAAATTTATGTGAAAGAACCGTCGCATACGTTCCCGTATCAACTTCTAGTTCGACCCGTTGCCGTTTATCAAGAGACTCGGTAGAGACTCGGGACAAGTACATTGACAGCCCTGTCATCTGCAGGCCTGAGGCTCTCGCCGAGACTTTTTTTTTTTGAATAAATATTTTTTTATTTATAAATATCAAGAGACTCGGGACAAGTACATTGACAGCCCTATCGTCTGCTGGCCCGAGGCTCACGCCGAGTATACTTTCTCTGAATAAAACGATTCGCCGTGGTGGGGGTAAAATTGGCAAGTGATTTTTTTGAATTACCGAAGTTATGAGTCATCTAAGGCTTTGAAAATTGAACTTTCAGCTAATTAAGAAATTCTCTTTAGATTGCGCCCAAAATCAACACGATCGGTGGCGTAATTGCTGAGAAAAAACTTTGCACGGGCTCAAGATTATGCAAAAGTTACTGACACATCACGAGTTCGACGTATACGTATACGCGTTTTGACGTAGTTAGTAGTAGTAGAGTTGTTGCCTCTACGCATTCTGATTGGCTCAACGATGTCGGCTCCTCCAGCTGCTAGGCCGACCGCGGGTGAGGCTCAAGTGTTAGAAGGCCTAAAATAGCGAACGGGCATTCTGTATATCTATATATGCGTTATACAGAATGCCTGTTCGCCATTTTAGGCCTTCTAACTATTGAGTCTTACCCCGACCGCGCTCAGACTCCGTGAATATTATATTATATATAAACCATGTGTCAGTTTTCGATCATCGTATAAACAGAGTTTTGACACTATGGAATGCGTGTGGGATAAATAAAAAAAACTTTCATCATCTAACGAAGTGCATAGTATTAAAACCTGTGGAATGCTAAACTAAACCGGTATAAAAGCAGTCGCGTAAATGTAGTCTGTGATCTGTGTGTGAAAAAGAATAAAATAAAAATGAAATGCATGTCGACGAAACTTTTTAAGATTTCATTAATTCGTTTGACTGAAAATAAGTTTATCATTTATATCATTTGTAAATAGGTTATATGATATCAATACATCGATACGCACATCCGAAACCACCTGAAACTTGTTTTCATACTGAACGTCATTTTGACAGGTGAGGTTATAATCCCCAAAGTGCTGTTGTGTGCAGACTCTAATTAATAAATGAAAATGGTTAGTGAAAAGTGGTTAATATTTATTTTGTTAAAACTTGTGGTATACTAAACCGGTATAAAAGCGGCCGCGTAAATGTAGACTATGATCTGTGTGTGCTAAAAAATATAAAAAAATGCGCGATGCATATGTTGTTACGTCCTAGCATTACGCTAAACGCCCCTCACTTTTTCTCTTCAACTCAAACGCTATCACGAGTATATTTCTAACCTTTATCATCATTTGTCGATACATAGTTCGTATCTAAGAATATATATAAACACAGAGCGTATCCAGACCATCCATAACAAATACATCCTGCGAGACACTCGGCGCTCGCACATATTTTTTTCCTCAACTGTCCATTCTTTAAACACTCACAACGCGTGCCCTAGACTCTCCCCGACGTTCCGGCGCCATAAATAATCCTACAAGACGAGCACGGAAAACCAGAAATAAACAGTCCAAGACCGATTTCCTATCCTTGAATTTATTATCAATGCAGCATTTCCTAAATCCACACAAAATTCCAGAGACGCGTTCCGAAACTCGCGTTTCCCACGAGTCCCGAAAACAGATGCTCTTATCTCAAGTGCAACACGTGCACATCTCAGAACTCCGCTCAACACACTTTCCCTAATTCTAAGAAATCTCGAGCGACTTTTCCTCCAATCATATCTCCGGAAAAGTCTCCCCCATATTCAAATCCAATCATCAAATCAGACGATAGTTTTTACCCAATCCAAACTAAAAAACCACAGAGAACAAACCCCCTCTACAGCATCCTACCCCCAAAAAACACATCCTCCTCTCGAACTCTAACTAGGCTAAGAATCTTAGTTGTTAGTCAGTTAGCATCGAACATCAAAGACATTAACATCGGAGAACTCTCCTCTCTCTAAATCCTAATTCATCTTAGAGAGCTCCGAATAATAGCTAACTCTTTATTCAACAGTTTAGTTTCTTAATTTTGTAAAGTAAATAAGTGCATAAGTGTCTCAATAAACACATCAGAGTATTTTGTAATAAACAAAATATCATCGAGTGTACTTATTTCATCAAGCCTTCGACACCGCTCAACAATTGGAAAATCCTTCCAATTCGCGGGCACAACCACAATAAAAGGTCACGTATACCTGAAAATATAGTATATGTTCTCGGGCCTCGCACAAGTCCCAAAGAAGACTCACTGGCAGAGGTACTCAACGTACACTCTGCTTCTCTAAATCGGCGACTGTGCGCCCCCAACTAATCCTCCTCCCTGGGACGTAACAATGTCAACGAAACTTTTCAAGATTTCATTATTTCGTTCGATTGGAAATAAGTGTCAACTGAGATAATCTTTCAATTAAACCAGAGTTCGCGGAATATTGTCCAGTGTAAATATATCATCAGTTGCGTGATAACATATCATATGTAATAATGTAGGTCATATATACGAGTTCCCTTTGATAGCTGTGTGGTAACGAACCGGCCGGGGTTTGACGTTACGAAGTGCGGGACAAATGTAACAAACGTTCGCATAGTTAGTGAATAATATAAATAAGGCAAATCAGTTCATCAAAAATAGGTCTGGAAGTTGTAAGAAAAAATGTTCGTCAACCTATAACGTCAAATTTTCTTTTTGCGATCTGAAATATTATGGTTGATATTTAATAAAACAAGAACATACAGAACTGTTAGTATATATAATGTGAGAAACTCCAATCGAATAAATGTTTTCTAATTTATTTCTTGTGTCATCATTATTTTTGAATATTCCCATATTTTGCTTCCTATTGAGTTTGGCTCTGCTCTATCCGGTCCTTGTATTGACTCCATCGGTTTGCAGCGGATGGATACATATTATTAATTGGTTTCCTAATATGTGTCCTATGATTTTCTAATATTTCTTCATGCTGATTGTGGTAACGTAATTCAAGTGGTTTCCGACTATGATCATCAATCGCACATTTTGTATATCTGATTCTCAAAACAGTTTCTAGTGTTGATATAAGTGTAGTTATACTTTTTCCACCTGGTCTGTCGAGTAATAAATTTTGAAACTTGTTCCAAAAAGTCTTTGGATGTTTTTTTTTGCTGATAGTATGAAAAGTTGAATCTTCGGAATGCGGTAGGCAAACACAAATTTTGACAACAATACTTATGAAATAACGTGTATGTTGAGTATTCCTACTCCGCAAACTGCAAATGTGGAATTATTGGTGAAAACATTCATTACGATATGTCTACAGTTGCTCAGTTTTGGATGCGATTGAGTATAATGCCTGCCAACATCATGGAAACCTACAGAATTTCTAAATGTTATGTGCACTATGTCTTTTTGATGTAACATCATGACTTTGAACAACTTTTCACTATAATACTATATAGATTTGGATCATTGAAATACAGCAAAAATCTGCAAACTATAAAATTTATATACTTTGCCATTCATTTTACTTTTTGACTCTCACTGCAACATAAATATGAAGTGAAAAATTCATTAGAAAAGTCTTCAGTTGCTCATTTATGCTTTGAAATTTGATTTGAAATTGCTGTTTCCCAAACTCATTGCGCAGATACATTGAATTGCAGCAGATAGCTGCGAACTTTAAAATTTCTGTGGATAAATATATGTGCTAAGCATCACCTCCTATCTTTAATTATGGTAATATTGAGTATTCCTACTCCGCAAACTGCAAATGTGGAATTATTGGTGAAAACATTCATTACGATATGTCTACAGTTGCTCAGTTTTGGATGCGATTGAGTATAATGCCTGCCAACATCATGGAAACCTACAGAATTTCTAAATGTTATGTGCACTATGTCTTTTTGATGTAACATCATGACTTTGAACAACTTTTCACTATAATACTATATAGATTTGGATCATTGAAATACAGCAAAAATCTGCAAACTATAAAATTTATATACTTTGCCATTCATTTTACTTTTTGACTCTCACTGCAACATAAATATGAAGTGAAAAATTCATTAGAAAAGTCTTCAGTTGCTCATTTATGCTTTGAAATTTGATTTGAAATTGCTGTTTCCCAAACTCATTGCGCAGATACATTGAATTGCAGCAGATAGCTGCGAACTTTAAAATTTCTGTGGATAAATATATGTGCTAAGTATCACCTCCTATCTTTAATTATGGTAATATTGAGTATTCCTACTCCGCAAACTGCAAATGTGGAATTATTGGTGAAAACATTCATTACGATATGTCTACAGTTGCTCAGTTTTGGATGCGATTGAGTATAATGCCTGCCAACATCATGGAAACCTACAGAATTTCTAAATGTTATGTGCACTATGTCATTTTAATGTAACATCATGACTTTGAACAACTTTTCTCTATAATACTATAGATTTGGATTATTGAAATACAGCAAAAATCTGCGAATTATAAAATTGATATACTGTGTCACTCATTTTACTTTTTAAAACTAACTGTAACATATATATGAAGTAAACACTCATCACAGAAGTCTTCAGTTGCTCATTTATGGATAGATTTTAAATTGCTGTCTTCAAAATTTATTGCGCAGATACATTGAATCGCAGCAGATACCTGCGAACTCTGAAATTTCTGTGCATAAATATGTGTGTTAAGTATCACCCCCTATCTTTGATTATGAGAATGAGTAATAGAACTTGGTTTAGTAAGTTTTAAAGTATTTCTTTTTAAATACTATTGAAGTTTGTATTACTGCGGTATGAAGCGAATACCTCCAAACTTTCATATTTTTGTGTCGCAGCATGTGTGCCAATCATTTAAATTCTTTACTCCAACCGTAACATGTAATCTCAAAAATTCATCACAAACGTCTTCAGCTTCTCTAAATTCCTAAATTTTCTGTTTTCTATTTTATTCTCAGATTTTATATTTCTAAATTCATTTTTAAATTCTCCTGAAATTGTTTTTCTCCAAAACCAATGCGCAGGTACCTTAAACGTCTTTGAATTCGGTTGCTCTGTTGAATTAAGTACACTCAGTTTTTTTTGCTTCTTTGAGTTCTGACATAATAAATGTTTCCGGGTGCCTTTTTTCTGCAACTATCAAACTGGATAATTGGATCTCAGCGGCCACTTGCAAACTTTGGAAATATATTTCATCGGGGACACGTTTTGAATGACACGAAAATGTCTAGATTCAGAATGCAAAAGCAACATTTAAAAAGGGCCAATTCTGTTGGATATGTTGTGTCTTGAATTCGATGTATCTTTCCTCTTTTCCTTTCTTTTTCCTAACGTTATCAGCCGAAAATCATATCTCGGCCCGCAACACGCATTGCTCCATGCTCTTGAGTTCCCAATGGACGAAACATATTAGAAGACAAGGAGAAAAATCACAAAAGTCCAAGACTAAACCTCTATCGAAATATTTTCAGTACAATTTCGACGAAAAATAGGTCTTTTTTCGTGAAAACCAACGTTATACGCCGAAAATTATAAACAATTCATAGAAATTTAAACTAAAATCTTACAGTCATCTGAACATAAATAAGGATCTTTTGAGAAAAAAGACGTGATATCAAACCATAAACTTCCCCTAGGGAAAAAAAAGGTTGGGACAAGTACATTGATGGTCCCTCGTTTGCTGATAATTCCACCCATAAAAAAAACTTAAAAAAAAATTGTTTTTTAATTGTAAAAAAAATTATTTCATAAAAAAAATTATTATTATATATTTTTTAAAGTGTCAAAAGAATCAAATAACAAGTAAAAAATAATAAACCGGAAAATCGCCCTTGAAATCATTTTGGAAACCGATGCCTCATTCTTCTTATTTGATTCGAACAGCTAAATCAACTGAAAAAAACTCCATCTAATTTACGTGCGGCATTAAAATTTATTATATTAATTCGAGGCCAAGTATTTTCTAATGAATTGAAAAAAGTTACCATTTGAATTACGTGCAGCATTAAAATTTATGATATCTATCGGTGGACAAGTATTTTATTAGTAAATCCAAATTTTGACATTATTAAATTCTTCTAAGAAGCTTTTAAATCCAAAAAAATCTCATGAAAGCTAGTCATTTCTTACTCTATGGTGGCAGAGACTTATAAGAAAATCGATTCTTCTCAGACTTTCAGGATCCTCTGGTATTATTCACAAAATTCGACGTCGATTGGATCGATACAAATTATGTTTAAATATGTGTTAAAAGTACTTGTCCGGCCCATCACTTTCCGTTTAAATTGTTTATCCAAATAAAAGTCAGGGCTTGTCTAGAACTGATGGATCACAAGTATTCATGCAGAAGGAATTGAGAGAATTATCTTCAAGTAATTTTTACTTAATTGCACTAATTTAATAAAAAACGGAAACAAATTATTCTGCAATATAGAAGGGATATTATTGTGCATCGATAAATGAAAAAAATTGTACATAATGTATATGTTCAAGCTTCCAAAATAACTCTGCAGTTTACATTCGATGACGGCAATTTTTACTTCCCACTTATTCTTCCAGCGAACGAGTTCCATTCCGAATAAGAACTAACCTATACTATTATTAAGAACATTAAATTCATCTATAAAAAAAACTTTGAAAAAAATACAGAACAATTCGAAAAAAATTTCACAAATCTTTAAAAAACATTATCTTTAAAAAAAAACTAATCTGTATCTATTTTTTAAAGTGTCAAAAGCATTAAATTACAAGTAAAACATAAAAAACCGAAACATCACGCTTGAAACAATTTTGGAAAACGATGCCTCGTTCTTCTTATTTTATTCGAACAGCTAAATCAATTAAAAAAACTTCCATCTAATTTACGTGCAGCATTAAAATTAAATAATATCAATTCGAGGCCAAGTATTTTCTAATCAATTGAAAACAGTCACCATTTGAGTTACGTGCAGCACTAAAATTTATGATATCAATCGAAGGACAAATAATTTATGAGTAACTCCAAATTTCAACATTATGGAATTGTTCTAAGAAGCTTTTAAATCCAAAAAAATCACATGCAAGCTAGTAATTTCTTACTCTATGGTGGCAGAGACTTATAAGAAAATCGATTCTTTTCAGACTTTCAGGAGCTTCTGATATTATTCACAATATACGAATTCGATTGGATCGATACAAATTATGTTTAAATATGAGTTAAAAGTACTTGTCCGGGCCATCACTATTCATTCGATAAAAAGTCAATCATAGAAAAATGGAATTGTAGGGCAGAATCCGGTTAAAAATTTATGAAAATGCAATTCATTATTAGTTTAATGTTCTTAATAATAGTATAGGTTAGCTCTTATTCTGAATGGAATTCGTTCGCTGGAAGAATAAGTGGGAAGTAAAAATTGCCGTCATTGAATACAAACTGGAGAGTTATTTTGGATGCTTGAACATATATATTATGTATAATTATTTTCATTTATTTGTGCACAATAATATCCCTTGTATATTGCGGAACAATTTCTTTCCATTTTATATTAAATTAGTGCAATTAAGTAAAAATTACTTGAAGATAATTCTCTCAATTCCCTCTGCATGGATACTTGTGATTCATCAGTTCTAGACAAGCACTAATTTTATTATTGGGATGAACAATTTAAACGGGAAGTGATGGGCCGGACAAGTACTTTTAACACATATTTAAACATAATTTGTACCGATCTAAAATCGACGTCGAATTTTGTGAATAATACCAGAAGATCCTGAAAGTCTGAGAAGAATCGATTTTCTTATAAAGGTGCCTGTCCACGTGAGAGTAAATTCTGAGAGTTGCTCTCGAGAGTACTCTCACGACTGTTTTCATGTGAGAGTATTTTTATGCAAGTTTTACTCTCACGAGCAGTTTACTGCTCGCAACGAGAGCTGCTGTCGCAAATTACTCTTAGGACCATGTCCATTGGAGAGCATTAGTAGCTTCTCAATGTTCCATCGTAACTCCTCAGTATCAGCTGAGATGTATTCTCGTAAGCAACGAACTGCTGCAGCAATAATTGTATTTGAAATTCTTAAAAAAAAAAATAAAACTAAAAGAAGCTGCTGGGTCAAATCATGGGTGTCGAAAAGACAAAAACTCGGCGTTACTAACAATCTAATTTGTGAATTAGAAATCGAAGACAAATACCAATTTCGAAATTTCATTCGAATGACCGCAGTGCGACTGGAAGAACTAATAGAATTAGTCGGTCCAACAATTGCAAAAAAAGATACGCCAATGAGACAAGCCATCCCAGTAAGAGAACGCATGCTGGTAACCCTTCGCTTTTTAGCATCAGGTTGGTATAAAAATACGTATAATATTTATAACTGCATTATTTTATTATTTTTTACAAATTAATACAATTTTCTGCATCCGCAAAAACATTACATTAATTGAAAAAGAAATTGAAAAAAGATAGCCTCGTCTGCATTAAAACGCCGTTTACAAAATTGATCCGATTTGCGCTTGTTGTTGGTAATGCATATTCGTTATGAGAAAATATATAACTTTTCAAAATTGTACGGACGTGTTCCAGGTGATTCCTACAGCAGTCTACAATTTTTATTTCGAATACCCGTGTGTACAATTAGTCGAATAGTGACTGAAACTACGAGAGCTATATACGACGTCTTGAAGAGAGAATATTTAAAGGTAAATAAAATAGTTATATCAATTAATTGAAAAATACGAGGACACAGCCATGAAATATAACAAATTGTTAATAAACTTTACATTTGTTGAAAGTTAATTTGCCTGTCGAAAGTCAAATTTGAAGTAGATGTTTGATTGTATTGTGTCATATCGTGGATAAAAATTTCGGATGGCTGTGGTTGTGTTATTGATGATGGCGATGGTGACGGTGTTGGCACTAAATACGGCGATGGACATGGCGCTTCATAGCGCAATGATGTTGGATATGGCGAGGGAACTACAGATACGGAAGTAGAGTCGCTGATATCGTCTTCGTCGGCAATACGGGATATCACTTTTCTAATTTCCGATTTCAGTCGTCTTCTATTAGCATCAAACCGTAAACTCTTGAGCTCCATAGCTACATATTGTCCGAAACGTTCATTCTCATCTGGCTCCTCCTGCATTATTTCTAATGCAGATTTCAATAGTTTTGAATGGTCATCATCAAATTTTCTGTTTACGTTTAATTTACGTTTTGAGCCCGTTTTTTGAATTATTTCTTGTTGTTCAATAGGGTTTTTACTCCGGTCATCGATGTTTGTTTCCATCTCTTGAGTTTCGTCGTTGTTTATATCGCCATCATGAGAATTGTCTTCTTCATCGCCCTAATCACATATGAACATTAAAAACGTTAAATAATGATATTCACGATTACATAATATGCTTATTAATTTATTTAAATACGATGCGAAATTACTATAAAGCAACAGTACTAATATCATTTTTATAATGACTTCCAGTTTCCGAATACTACAGAAGACTGGTTACAAATTTCGGAAAATTTTAATGAGCGATGGAATTTCCCTCATTGTTTGGGTGCACTGGATGGGAAGCACATTGTCATCCAAGCTCCGAATAATAGTGGAAGTATTTACTACAACTACAAAGGAACGCATAGCATAATTCTATTGGCTGCCGTAGATGCGAATTACAAATTTATGTATATAGATGTGGGCTGTAACGGACGAGCATCTGACGGTGGTGTTTTCGACAATTCGTCTCTGAAAAAAGGTCTGGAAGAAAACACCGTACGGTTACCACCGCCGAAACCTTTGCCTGAAAGAGAAATTCCAGTTCCCTATGTGTTTGTTGCAGATGATGCATTTGCAATGAGATCCTACATTTTAAAACCTTATCCTTTCCGTAATCAACCAGCGCCAAACCGAATATTCAATTATAGGCTCTCAAGAGCACGTAGGATTGTCGAAAACGCATTTGGAATTATCGCCAATAGATTTCGAGTTCTGCGAAGAACTATTAATCTTTGCCCTAGTACGGTAGAGAATATTGTACTTGCGATATGTACATTGCATAATTTCTTATTATCGACAAAAGAATCAACTTCAGCTTATTTTTATCCTGGATCTATCGATACTGAAGATACAGAAAATCGGAATATTCGGCCTGGAGATTGGCATAATAATAACCCAGAAAACTCGTTTTTTTCTTTGCGACAAGGAACGGCACACAATTATACTACTTCTCAAAAAAATGTAAGGGATGAGTTTAAAGATTATTTCCTAACTGGCCCTGGAGAAGTTTCTTGGCAATACAGACACATCTAATTGTAAGAAATCGCAACAAATGTATTTTATATTAATACTAAATATTATTTGTACGAAATAAACAGAAATAATACTTGCAATGTTTACAATGTTTGATGTGGTAGATCTATTAATAAGTCCAGGGATCAAAAATTGAAGTGCAGAGAAGTATGGCCAAGTGCTTTTATAAACTTCATCTGTGCCACTTCCACTTTTCTTTTTTTTAATTTTATTCAGTTCTTGCGAGACCTAACAACAAATAATTATTCAATCGAATTAGTATTATTATTTTTCAAAAATATTTCTCTATTTTTATATAATATTTTTTTTGTAATAGTTACTATATAAATTTATACATATAGCATATATTTACTTACCTGGTTTCGCAAATTATGCAATTTTCGTTGTATTTCTTGTTTCGGACTATCGAATTGTAGAGCTATTTTCGACAGCACCTCATTTTTTAGTTCCCTGTTGCGATACTCTTTGCATTTAATATTCCAAAGAACTGGATTTTTTTCATATTCCTCAATTAATGCACACGTGTCCTCTTTTGTCCACGTGCGTCGTGCCATGGCTGTATTCTGAGAGAGCTGTCACAATACGGACTGCAGTCGAATTTTTGAGAGTGACTATCTGATAGAGTTTTTAAGTGTGTCCACTTGAGAGTAAGCTGCCACGAAAGAACTATCGGCGAGTTTGACGTGACTGTCTGCGAGTTACTCTCAGCAGCGTGTCCACTGGCGAGTACTGCTCTCGAGAGCGACTCTCGAGAGTATTACTCTCACGTGGACAGGCACCTTAAGTCTCTGCCACCATAGAGTAACAAATGACTAGCTTTGATGTGTTTTTTTTTTTGGATTTAAAAGCTTCTTAGAACAACTTAATAATGTTAAAATTTGGAGTTACTAATAAAATACTCGTCCACCGATTGATATCATAAATTTTATTGCTGCACGTAATTCAAGTGGTACCTTTTTTCAATTCATTAGAAAATACTTGGCCTCGAATTGATATAATAAATTTTAATGCTGCACGTAAAATGGATGGATTTTTCTTCAACTGATTTAGCTGTTCGAATCAAATAAAAAGAATGATCGGTTTTTAAGTTTTGTTTTATGGATGGAATTATCAGCAAACACGACACCATCAATGTGCTTGTCCCAACCTTTTTTCCCCTAGGGGAAGTTTATGGTTTATAATGTGAGAAACTCCAATCGAATAAATGTTTTCCAATTTATTTCTTGTGTCATCATTATTTTTGAATATTCCCAAATCATGCTTCCTATTGAGTTTGGCTCTGCTCTTTACGATCCTTGTTTTGACTCCATCGATTTGCAGCGGATCGATACATATTATTAATTGGTTGCCTAATATGTATCCTACGATTTTGTACGATTTCTTCACACTGATTGCGGTAACGTGATTCAAGAGGTTTCCAACTATATGATCATCAATCGCACATTTTGTACATCATATTCTCAAAACAGTTTCTGGTCTTGATATAAGTGTAGTTATACTTTTTCCACCTGGTCTGTCGAGTAATAAATTTTGAAACTTGTTCCAAAAAGTTTTTGGATGCTTTTTTTGCTTATAATATGAAAAGTTGAATTTTCGAATTGCGGTACGCAAAGACAAATTTTGACAAGAATACTTATGAAATAACGTGTATGTTGAGTATGCCTATTCTGCAAACTGCAAATGTGGAATTATTGGTGAAAACATTCATTACGATAAGTCTACAGTTGCTCAGTTTTGGATGCGATTGAGTATAATGCCTGCCAACATCATGGAAACCTTCAGAATTTCTGAATGTTATGTGCGCTATGTCATTTTAATGTAACATCATGACTTCTAACACCCTTTCACTATAATACTATATATTTGGATCACTGAAATACAGCAAAAATTTGCAAACTATAAAATTTATATACTGTGCTATTTATTTTACTTTTTGACGCTCACCGTAACATAAATATAAATATGAAGTGAAAAATTCATTAGAAAAGTCTTCAGCTGCTCATTTATGGATGGATTTGGAATTGCTGTCTTCCAAACTAATTGCGCAGATACATTGAATCGCAGCAGATACCTGCGAACTTTGAAATTTCTATGGATAAGTATATGTGCTAGTATCACCCCCTATCTTTGATTATAGTAATATGGAATGGAACTTTGTTCAGCAAGTTTTAAAGTTTTTTTTTCAAATAGTATTGAAGTTTGTATTACTGCGGTATGTCACCTACTTCCACTCTGTTTTTCTTCAATCGAATTGTTTTTTAGTGCCTAACAACGAATGTAAATGTATTTTTAGGATGTTCGGAGATCAATCGTGACTACTTTACCGCTATTAAGGGCTTATGTTGCACTTAGCGGACGTTAATAATCACTACAGTGTAAAAAAATACATTTTTCAGCCAATAAATGTAATTGTGCCTAAACTAGCAGGTAAACAATAAACAAAAAATGAATTCAGAGACGTTTTTTGGGTCGCTGATTATGAATTCGAGCTCAAAATCCAGGAATTCAAAATGGCGGATACGGAGTTTCATTTTCATCACGCTTTTTTGAGCATTTTGGTCCATGTTGGATCCGCCATCTTGAATTTCCAAATTTTGAGTGCATATTCGTAATCAGCGACCCCAATAACCCCGAAGTACCAATTTTTGCTCTGATCAAATGATTTTTTGTATTCTCGATCCGCCATATTGGATCCGCCATCTTGAATTTCCAAATTTTGAGTGCAGATTCGTAATCAGCGACCCTAAAAACCCCGAAGTACCAATTTTTGCTCTGATCAAATGATTTTTTGTATTCTCGATCCGCCATATTGGACCCGCCATCTTGAATTTCCAAATTTTGAGTCCAGATTCGTAATCAGCGACCCCAAAACCCCCCGAGTACCAATTTTTGCTCTAATCAAATGTTTTTTTGTATTTTCGATCCGCCATATTGGATCCGCCATCTTAATTTCCAAATTTTTAGTGCAGATTCATAATCAGCGACCACAAAAACCCCTGAGTACCAATTTTTGAGCTGATTGCACGTAAGGAAAAATGTATGCTTCAAAGGGTTAACAGTGATTTTCCGGAATGTTTGCGGTTTTTTGGAATTAATTAAATTTATAAGGGTGTATCAGCTAATCTGACCTTTGATTCAGATTTAGCGCATCAAATTACATAAAAAATACCGCCGAGTAAGGTCATAGATAACTTTTATCACGCTTTTAACAGCGATTTTTCGCCATTTTTGCGGTTTTTTGAAATTTACTCAAAATTTTGATGGTGTATTGGCCAATCTCACCTCGGATTCGGATTCAGCGGGCCAAAATACGTAGAGACTGTTGGGTCCGGTTTTATCCGCAGACAACTTTTTTTTTGTGTGTCGGTGTAATTTGATGAAGCTTTCATCAAATCCGCATTTATTGATTTTCGTACAAACCGAATTGGATTCAAACGGTTTGCCAATTGAAAACATGAAATAACGTACAGAAAATTTTTACGGTCGATGTAATGTTGGGTCAGATGAAACGGATCCATCGGGTCGTATGGAATGGAAAAAATTAAGCGTTCTTTCTTCATCTAGTTTGTGTCAATTCGTTGAATAGCGATGTTCTGTTACGATTAATTTGATACGATAATTCGATCGTTGGATTAAGATTTTAGGAAGGATCGATCGATGCTATGTTACTGTACAAATTTATCATGACAAAAAGAATGGAATTGGATCACTCAATTAACGACTGAATGTTTTGATAACTTTTTGACTTTCGTTCGGATAATCTGTACCTGAGCTTGCCAAACTACTTTTTTAGTCCTTGAGAGCGATATTTGCATTTAATACAGCAGTAAGTTGAGTAAACATTTCAAATCGTATACTTTTCAGAACGCCTTCGAAAAAATCGTCAAAGTTTCTGATCAGAGTTTTAAACAATCCTTCAAGTGATATTTATGGCAAGAGCCTGAGCCTTTTCGGGGGATTTCTTTTAAAAATCCAAACTTACGATATAACTAGAACATAAGATAATTTTCCTCACTCCATTGATTTCAGTCTCAGTGTTTACCGGACAGGGTGTCAAATAGACATCGGGCGATTCTCCATCGTGTCAAATGTCCATAAAATATAGATTGTAACGAGATTTTTCCCCGCAAAGGGTCCAACCTGTCCCTTCTCGACTCACCTGACCCGCTAACGGGTGGAGGCGTACCGGCGAGGTCGGGCTGGGCGCCAGGTACCAAGGTACCGTCGGAATACCGACTTATTTTTCGCCCTACCTCGCCAAATACGACCTTCCGAGCCACCCGACACAGGTGACCGAGGACGGTCCGGCTACTCAGCTCCAACTGAGGTACGAAGTGGTAGAGGGGCTGGCCCAAGGTGAGAGTAACAACACGAGGTAACATAAAAGGTCAAAAGAGGTACTCAACGCGTAGTTATTTCGACTTAAAATGCGGTTTATTAGTCGGAGGTAGTCGTGGCTCGCCCACAATAGTACAGGAAGTAATAACAAAATTGGGTCCGATCGAACTGATAAACAAAAGAATAAAGTAACGGAATCGACCACCGAATCAGTTGTGCGCGAGGAAAGAAGTTCCACTAAAGAAAATTCGGAGTCGCCGCTGCGAGGTAGTCCAAATAGGATAGGTAAGCAGCGGCGCGTCGTGGCTTGCAGGCAACTTGACGCCTCCATTTACACAAAATTACTATGACAGAATGACGCAGGAATCGCACGCGAGAGAAATAAATCGCGATAAAGAAAGTATGGAATCACCGCTGCGAGGTAGTCCAGAATGGATAGGTAAGCAGCGGTGCGTCGTGGCGTGTAGGCAGCTTGACGAATTCCATTTACAAAGCAAAATATAATAACGCAGTAATCGCACCCGAAATAATCAAACCCGATAACGAAAAATATGGAATCACCGCTGCGAGGTAGTCCAGAATGGATAGGTAAGCAGCGGTGCGTCGTGGCGTGTAGGCAGCTTGACGAATTCCATTTACAAAGCAAAATATAATAACGCAGTAATCGCACCCGAAATAATCAAACCCGATAACGAAAAATATGGAATCACCGCTGCGAGGTAGTCCAGAATGGATAGGTAAGCAGCGGTGCGTCGTGGCGTGTAGGCAGCTTGACGAATTCCATTTACAAAGCAAAATATAATAACGCAATAATCGTACGCAAAATAATAAATCCCGACGAGGGAATAATGTTTCGCCCGGGATTCTCGACTACGAAAAATCTAGAAAATAATACGCCGGAGCATAAGATAACGACATCGGCTTGGAGAGCCCGCGCGGCGAGCGCGAAGCGCAAGAAAAAAGGTAAACACGCGAGGACGACGCTGGCCTTGAGCGCGCGCTGAGAGAGAGACTGAGGCGAACCCGATAGTTCGCAGTTACGCAGTTACGAAACTTTGAAATATTACGACGTAATATTGGCCGTAATATTCCACTAAAATTCTCATAATAAAACAACTAATAGGAATTAATGACTCGAAAAATAGCGCACAATAAGAAAAACAAAGCCGATTTGGATCGCAATTGTTCTCCTCCCGTGATTCCTCAAACTCTAAAAATTAATACCCACGTGGCGTGAACGCGAGACTCTCGCAAAAGAACACGGCATCGTGGTTCGCCAAACAAAATGACTAGTGCTACAAAGGGAACGCCAAAGAAATGATTAAAGAATCACGGGATCGAACGTAATAATGGAGAGAAAGAGGAACGAGCTCACCGAGAGTTCCTCCGAATCAGCCAAGAACAACCAGGTAATCCAAAGGCACTTACACACGACTCACAGCACAGGATATCGATCGTAGACTGATGATCCCTCGCCTCGTTCGTAGGCAAGAGCTCCCGAATCCGCTCTATCCCCACCACTCATTACCCCCCACGAAGGGCCACGCGCCCGTGTCCCAGCACTGGATTGTTCTCTGTCTCTCCTATCCTCACGCCTCACGTGGTATTTCGGAGTTTTTCGCGTATTACGTTGGAATGTTATCCCCACTCTGATCCAGCGAACGAGGATCGATGCGGCTGATACGGTTCTCAAATCCCGCGCTCGAGTACAGGTCCTTCCAAATGATCGTTCCTTAGTCGCCTTCCTCTAGGGCCATTCGGCGTTCGTCTCCGGAAAGAGGGGAGGCCTCCCTCATGGATCCAAGCGTCCCTGAATCCACGGTGGGCCCACTCTTAAACCACCAGGAAATTCAGCACCTCCAACTCGGAAACGAACCCGAACCCCATTAGACGAGGCGCCGATTTGACTCGGACCGCGGTTCCCAAGGATACGATGGTGGGGTTGCAACTCTTGATTGCTACAGTAGAAGGACTAGCGGGCGGCCACCGACATTGGGCCTTTTTCCGGCGCTAGTCCTTGACACCCACTCTCAGATTTCGATGACTAAACCTGGAATACGGATCCGCACTCGAGCGCGCGATTTAACCAAAAAAGCTAGTTTTATGAACCGTGCTGAGACGCTTGCGCGTTTTCCCGCGCGAGGGCAACTACGTGGGGTGAAATGGGCCAAAATGCAATAAAACGGCAATGGTATAATTCAATTATTAGGCTCTAACTCTCTCAGTCTCCTCTCTCGACGGCTTCTCGACCACGTTCACACGTTTTCGCGGATTCCGCGGTGATATTAGATACTTTTCGCCGCAAAAACTAAATCACAAACGGTGAAATAAAACAAACGAAAATACTTCGCTTTTACGCCAGTTGAGTCTCCGACCGGTCCAGCCCCGTGAGTCGGCGTGCGTCGGTCAAGTAGGACCGTAAATCCGGTCCACTGGTCGACACGGAACCGTACGAGTGGCGTGGCTCAAAATGTCACGTCACAAGATATACCGTTGACGATCATACAACGGCGCGGTTCGAATGTGGCCGATTCGAATGTGGCCTCGTATTCCGGATGCTCCGGATTCCGCCAACCGAACTAGTCAAATCAAGTACACCTTCGGGTATCTCCGCTGAATTTACTATTGTCAGATTATCGACAAAACAGCAGTGGCGCCATCTTACATCACTTTCAAGAGTTACACGATTCTCGCTAGTTTTTTGGCTCAAATGGTTTTGGCCCAAACGAGCTGTAACCAGTCTTTTCTCAACGTGAATTGGCTATGATGGGCATCAAAATACCCTTGTATGTAGTGGTCGGTACGCGTATACAGACACGGTAAATCCATAAATGTGTTAGTACCTTTTGTATAATCTTGAGCCTGTACAAAGTTTTTTCTCAGCAATTACGCTACTGATCGTGTTGCTTTCAGGTTCATTCGAAAGGGATTTTGAAAATTAATCTCCAAACCTATTTTCGCTTAACAAGACATCTCTTGAGCTCCGCAATTCTCGAAAATGACATGTCAGTTTTACCCCCACCACCGCGAATCGTTTTATTCAGAGAAAGTACAGTCTCGGCCAGAGCTTCAGGCCAGCAGACGACAGGATTGTCAATGTACTTGTCCCGAGACTCTACCGAGTCTCTTGAAATAAAAAATAATGATAAATCTTACAAAAAGTCATCGATGGCCTATTTATTAATGGCATAAGAAGTTATGTTTTCAAAATGCAATGCTCTTATTAAAAAATAGGCAATTCTGTTGGTCTTGAAGCACTTCATACTTTTTCTTTTGTCCGGTTGAACTTCGGTGGCTACATGCAAAGTTTAAAAATTTCGTGCATCGACATGTGTGCATCAACTTTCTATCTCTGAGTATGATAATGCGAATAAAAAAGAATGCTTCAAAAAGTCATTGGAAGCACATTGTTCAATGAAATAAAAATTGCTAGCGTTAGAATTCAATATACTACATATCTGAAAATTGTGAATTCAGGTGGACTTGGCGAGCATTGTATATATATTTTTCTCTCTCCTTCTTAATAAGGAATATTCGTTAAATTTTAAGGAAAATCAATTAAAAAATTCGTTTCATTGAAAAATCTTCATACCTTTTTTACTCACAATAATTTTATAAAAAAAATTGAAAACAAAATTGAAAAATGAGGGGGGAAAGTTCTATAATGATACGAAATATTCATAAACCTCACGGAAAATGTTTTTAATCCCACAAAACTGTGGACACATTCGAAATCGTTGGAAAATTTAAGGGATCATTTCAAACATTCGAAGAATATCAAACTGTCATGAATTGCACAAAACTTAAGGGAACAGAGCTAGTTGGAACGTCAAAAAAAGGTCTTTTTCCGATTTTTTTTGGTCAAACGATGAAATAATTTACAACAAAAGTTCTTCCGTTTAAAAGATACATATTTGATGTATATTTTACAATTTTTTCAAAGAAATATATTTCACAATAAACTGATGAGCATCAATGGCCGAGAACGTTGCAAAAAAGACACGTTTTGCCGTGATCAATCGCACGCTGCAACGGATTATCTGAAACAAAAAAAAAACAGGGAAGGTTTTTTAGTTAATGATATAATGCTCCCGATGAACGAAGAGTTTTGAAGAATTTCCATTTTTCACAAAATGGCGGACGTTAAAAGTCAACAGTGTTATTTTGACCAAAATTTCACTTACATTTTTTACTATAAAAAAAAAATAATTTTCCAAAAAAAAATCCTTCGTTCATCCGGAGGACAACTATGTATAGAAGAAGTGATCTAACCCTATCGGTAAAGCCGTTCTCGAGTTACAGTGATCACCGACTTCGAAAACATGGTTTCGAGAAAAACGTGTTTAAGCTCTGCGACAACGTGCCTTGAACGAATTATTTAATTTTCCAGACGTATCTACGGTATCCAAGGATGCACGGCGAAAATATGGCTTACTATGTAGCCAAAAAACCTGGTGCATCGATGGATACGTCTGGAAAATTAAAAAATTCGTTTTGCAAAGTTCGAACTCGGCGAGGTTACTTTTCTCGACGATGCGCTCATCCGCACGTATCCATCGATGCACCAGGTTGTTTTGGTTACATAAGCAGCCAAATTTTCGCCGGGCATCCCCGGACACCGTAGATACGTCTGGACAATTCGGGAGAAACAAAAATATCGCTTACTTGGAACCAATAACTGCGATCGTTGTCGACTGAATAAAGCTTCTAAGACGTTTTAAGATATTAGTCATTTCTACTTATTTTTTCTTCTTCGCTCCTAGAATTCATGCGTTCAAATTCGATCATCCAAAAAGAATAAATCAATTTTAGAATCATTTCCCTTTACTGGTTAGGTGGAATTTTTTCCATTGTCAATTTGAATGGTTAACGGTTATCATTTCTATTCCATATATTTCTCTTCTTCATTGGTTCGTCCTTTCAATTACTGTCGTTACTTGGTAACGAGATCAGACTGCTGCAGTCGCACAGTCTCAGCACTGCCAGATTTTCGGCAGGTTACGTTGTCAAAGAGGTTAAAAATTTTTGGTGACAGGTCAGTCTGAAAATCGTTCGGCTGCGCTCAAATCATATGCTGCAACTCGAACGGTCGGTAATAATGACAGGTCCAGGCATTAATGGAACTCAGTGTACTTGTCCGCATGTTTTTTCCGATATAAGTGATTTTCATGATTGACTGATTTCGATGAAGAATACGGAAGGAAGTTTTTTTTACAACTTGAATACTATATTCTTAAACAGGGGTAATGGCTGATTAGGGCGATAAGAACTGTGGATTTTGTAATTTGAATCTTTCTTCAGATAATAAATAAAATTCAATGCGTGAGAGTTTTGTGATTGTCACAAAATGTATAATCCCAAAATATCCGAATGATTGTGATGATATAAAATTTCAGAATCGATGACATAATTTTAAACATTGACTTGGCACCAACCTTCTTGGACATAGCAGGGGTTGAAACACCACCACAAATGGACGGCCGTTCATTCAAGAAGCTGTTTCTAAAGTAAGTTTCAAATGGTTGTAGCCATTATTGTTGTTATAGGGATAGATTCTTTATCAAAAAATTGATAATCTCAGTTTTTAGCGACATATGAAAGAACTCCCATCGTTTGGACACAAAATTGTTCATAAAAATTCTAGCTTCCTTAACTCTGTATAAAAGATTGAGATCCAAAAGATAATTTTTAAAAGGCTGGTGGAGAAATTAATGAATAACGTTAAAAAATGTGTTGCTTGCAGTAATAAGTATGGTCGAAGAAGCAAATTCAAATGGCCTGATACATTTCTGATTGAATCATCGGGCCGTCGAGAATCGCCGGAATCAATCGTTGAAATGCGAGTGACGATGAACCAATATGACCCAATGACGGTAAAACATCCACCGAATACATCTCCCATCGAAGGGTCTGACAACAATGATAATAATTCTAATGTTGATAACAACGCCGAGTTCACGCATTTGAGGTTTGAAAACGAGGCTGGAAGTGATCAGGATTTATCTGAAGAAGACGATTTTGAAGATCTGATCGGCGACGATAACAGTGAGTGTGGTTTTTTAGAATAACTGGATTTAGATGAAGGTAGTAGACCGTGCATACAAGTGTGCCGGTTGACTCACAGAAAGGTTTGTAGGATGCGATTTACAATGGTATTGGAAATAAAAAACTTAAGTTGATACGGATAATATTTATAGTTATAAAATGCCTGGCCTGCGGCTACTTCTTCTCGCACCCGCTTAACTACGACAACTACTTACTACTCTTTCCCTAAACATCCCTTTTACCCATGCGAATGCACGCTCATACAATGTACGGTGGCGCGAAAACAATCGTATTTGAATTTCATGAGTGTATTTCGCGTCGTTCCTACACTTGACCGTCCTGAATATTTTCATACGTCCTCGGATGGGACTCTTTAACATTGTCTATTTCGTCTCCAGAATCGGCGTGATCAACCCATGGTCTGCTGGTGTTCATAAATCCTGGCTTTCTTTCGTTTTCAGTTTGATCCTTTTCTGTTTTCCTCTTGAACCTGTTATACTTGATCTTTCGCTTGGCATCTTATTTGTCGGACTCTTCTTCGTACAGCGATACGAACTTTTTTTTAACCCTCTCAGACCGAGATCTATTTCGCGTTTACGGAAAATAATTCCCTTCATACCTTTATCTCAAAATACTTTCTAGTTTCCGAATCCATTGTAACATTTCAGTTTTTTTTTTTGGGAAATATGAATTTTTGAATGTTTTCTGCGCGCAGCACCAGGTCCTTGGGGAGCAAAATCAGAAAAATTTGCGAATGAATCTAGCACCTAATACCTTAAATACATCATATTAGCTTACCTTTGAAGGGAAATAACGTTTGGAGTACGAAAAAAAATGTGTACTCACTTTTCTTCTGCGATAGCTAAAGCACGTTTTCACATAACGCCAACTCAACATGAAACGTCAGCTTTATATTGATATTTCGATGAGTTAAAGCAGTTTATCTCTTGGTTTAGGAGTATCTATGGTACAATCTAACCTTGCTTGATGGAAATTGACAGCTTGAACCCCGACCATACTGACCGATGTAGTGTTATTGGGCCTGGAAGCGCGTGCTGCGTAGAAGCAACATACGGTCCGAGAGGGTTAATATCTCTCGAATTGACGGATCATCCTGTAGACGCGGTCGTACACCAAACATCACTTGAAAGGGCGGCGTACCAATGCTGCGGCGAAATGAAGCGTTGAGACACTGTTGCGCATAGTCCAAATACCGGAACCATTCTCCGACTTTTGGTGCTGGTAGTTTGGTGATCAAAGGAATCAATGTTCGCTTGATCCGCTCAATCTAACCATTGGATCTGTGTATTCCTGTCATTGTTAGAACGTGTTCAATTCCTTCCTGTTGACAGTATTCTGCAAACTCTTTTACGGTGAACACGGTACCTCGATCCGAAATTATTCAACGGGGATTGCCAAAAATTGAGGATTGTTTCTTGAGACGATCTATGACTTTGGCTGCTGCCGTATATTTTGTAGAGTAAAGCCCAGTAAACTTCTTAAATCTGTGGATGACAACAAAAATGTGGCTCTTTTTGGTGGATAGTAAAAGACCTAAGTGATCAACGGAGTAATTGTCCAAAGGCGTGATCCCCTTTGTGATGATATTGAGAAAGCCTGCTTATTTTCCCTGCTCCGATCAATCGGGGCAGATATAAAATTCCGAAATTAAAATAACCAGAAAGCTCGAAATTCCAAAGTTATAGCTTGTGAGATATAGGGTGTCACAAAAGTAACGAGACAGCTGAATATTACCGCCGGTATGACGATTTCTCAAAATGTTAAGGTCGTTCTTCACGTAACTTTTCCCAAGGAATTCAATAGTGACGATCATTTTGACCTTGGTTGGCGATGTCCGTCAAGGTTATTTCAAGGTCAACTTTTGTTTTTCAAATGGGAACCCCCTTTTTTGACATCGGCAATCGATAGAGAGAGAAATTTACATACAGGGTGATTCAGAATCAGGGTTGCAGGTAATGCATTACTTTTTGTGATGCATTAGCCATTTCATCACTCATCACATTGTAATAAGTGATGGAAAATTTTTTCCATTACCCATTCCATTGTAATGAGAAATGACCAATTTTTCCATTCGTCATCACTTTGTAATGGGTAATGAGATTTTTTTCCATTACGCATTAAATTGTAATGCGCAATGTAAAAAAATTTCCATTACTCATTACAATGTGATAAGTAATGGAAAAATTTCTCCATTAAATTACATTATTTTCCATTACATTACATTACTTTTTTTCATCATTATATATATCCTAATAAGTAATGAAAACATTTATATTAATCATGTGTTTCAAGCTAGCTAGATAAGGTAGCGATGTTGATCGTAGGTTAGTCTGATTCAATAAGAGTAGTCACGGGTTCTTCGCTTGCTAGTAGAGGTAACGGTGTTCACCCCGGGTCAAACTGACCCAAGAGTGGCGATCTCGTGTTTCTCGCCTTTTAGCAGGTGTGGCGGTGTTTACCTTGGGTCAAACTGACCTAAGGGTGGGAACCACGTGTTCCTCGTCTTCCAGCAGATGTAGCGGTTTCAACTCCGAGTAAACTGACTCAATAATAATGGGTTTTTAGCTTACTGGTAGAGGTAGCGATGTTCGCCCAAGGTCAAACTGGCCTAAGGGTAGTAACTACGAGTTTCTCATCATGCAGCAGGCCTGGCAGTGTTTAGCTCGGGTTTTACTAACCCAGGTTGAACACATGTATTTCTCGCATTTCAGCAGGTCTACTGTGGGTAAAACTGACCTAATTACGGTAACAACGCATTTTCCGCTTACTCGTTCAAAGACCAGCGCTTACAACGGGTCACATCGACCCAATGCTAAAAACAACGAGTTTCTCGCTAGACGAATGAGGTGGGGATGTTTACTTTGGGTGAAACTGACACACTGGTAGTGACTACATGTTTTTCACTTGATGATAAAGGTAGCGGTGTTCACCCCGAGTCAAACTGACCTACGCATTTCTCGTCTATCAGCAGGCATAGCGATATACACCCTTAGTCAAACTGACACAATTAGAATAATCACGTTATTGTTTACTAGTAAGGATGGCAGGTCATGGGCAATCGTGCCAATCCATCGTTACTGGGCGAATTTTCGAATGAGCAATTTGAATAAAAAGTGATGGGCCGGACAAGTACGTTTAAGACGTATTTGAACATAATTTGTACCGATCCAATCGAAGTTGAATGTTGTGAATAATACCAGGGGATCCTGAAAGTCGGAGGGGAATCGATTCTTTAAAGTGTGTACCTTGTTGAAGTAACAAATGACTTTCATGTGAATTTTTAATGATTTTATTTCCATTAATTTTTTAGTAATTTTGATAAAACATTGTGAGCCCGACAAGGATTCTCAACGCTCATTTGTCGCCGGAGATTATATTTCGAATAACTGATAAATACTTGACCTCGAATTGATATAATACATTTTAGTACTGCACGTAACTTCCGTTATGACTTTTTTTTTCATTAACTTTTTTCTTGAAAATAATTATCATGAGTTTCAATTAAAGTTTCCGATTTGTTCAATAAATATTCCAAATTATCAATAAAAACTTGGCCTCTAATTGATATCAGATATTTTTATACTGCATGTAACTTGGATAGTACATTTTTCAATTTGTTCAATATTTATGAATTTTTTTGAAAAATTTTATTTTTCTTTACAGAATTTTTTTCGATTGTTTTTTATTGTTGAATTTTTTTGAACTTAACAATTTTTCGTTTATTATTTCTATAGAATTTTTTTCGTGGTTCTGAATTTTTTTCTATGTCATCCAGAAACAAGGGACCATCAATGTACTTGTCCCAACCTTTTTTTCCCAATATGTTACTCTATGGTGGCAGAGACTTATAAGAAAATCAATTCTTCTCAGACTTTCAGGATCCTCGGGTATTATTCACAAAATTCGACGTCGATTGGATCGATACAAATTATGTTTACATATGTGTTAAAAGTACTTGTCCGGCCCATCACTTTTCGTTTAAATTGTTCATCCCAATAATAATCAGTGCTTGTCTAGAACTGATGGATCACAAGTATCCATGCAGAGGGAATTGAGAGAATTATCTTCAAGTAATTTTTACGTAATTGCACTAATTTAATAAAAAAAGCAAAGAAATTGTTCCGCAATATACAAGGGATATTAATGTGCATTGATAAATGAAAATAATTGTACATAATATATATGTTCAAGTTTAAAAAATAACTCTCCAGTTTGTATTCAATAACGGCAATTTTTGCTTCTCACTTATTCTTCCAGCGAACGAATTCCATTCGGAATAAGAACTAACCTATACTATTATTAAGAACATTAAACTAATAATGAATCGCATTTCAATAAATGTTTAACCGGATTCTGCCATACAATTCCATTTTTTCATAATTGATTTTTATTTAAATGAATAGTGATGGGCCGGAGAAGTACTTTTGACACATATGTAAACATAATTTGTATCGATCGAATCGACGTCGAATTTTGTGAATAATACCAGAGGATCCTGAAAGTCTGAGAAGAATTGATTTTCTTATAAGTCTCTGCCACCATAGAGTAACATATGACTAGCTTTCATGTAAGTTTTTTGGATTTAAAAGCTTCTTAGAAGAATTTAATAATGTCAAAATTTGGAGTTACTAATAAAATACTTGTCCACCGATTGATATCATAAATTTTAATGCTGCACGTAATTCAAGTGGTAACTTTTTTCAATTCATTAGAAAATACTTGGCCTCGAATTAATATAATAAATTTTAATGCCACACGTAAATTAGATGAAATTTTTTTCAGTTGATTTAGCTGTCCGAATCTAATAAGAAGAATGAGGCATCGGTTTCCAAAATGATTTCAAGACCGATTTTTCGGTTTTTTATTTTTTACTTGTTATTTGATTCTTTTGACACTTTGAAAAATAGATACAGATTAGTTTTTGCTTTAATATAATGTTTTTTCAAGATTTATGAAATTTTTTTCGAATTGTTTTGTATTTTTTTTATAAAATAATTTTTTTTACAATTTAAGAATAAAAATTTTTTTAAGTTTTTTTTATGGTAATATAATGTTATAATAATATAATAAAATAAAATTAAATTATAAAAAATAAAATAAAAAAAATATAAAAGTCTGGTCGACGCCGGTGGATATTTCGAGGATGTCTAGGGCGATAGCTCATGGGTTTTGCAGGACTAGGTTTAGGTACATTTTGTCGCGATTTTCGATTTCTCGGTCGACGACCCCATAGTTTTTTATGTCCAGATATATTCCACCATGGCATTCGTTGTCTAGGTATGTTTTTTCATGGAAATCGAGGTCTGGGTCGATGGCTCCTTAGTTTTCGATGTCCAGGTATGTTTCTCCATGGTTTTCGTGGTCTCGGATAATTCCTCCACGGATTTCGATGTTTAGGTATATTCCTCCATGGTTTCTGATGTGTGAGTGTATTTCTCCATAGTTTTTAATGTCCATGTGTATTTCTCTATAGTTCTTTATGTCTAGATTGAAACGTTTCGATATTCGGGAGGTTGTCAAAATCCCAAATATCGAAACTTAGGATTTTTTAGATCCTCTTCTCTCACGTAGGAGAGAGGTGTCATTGTGCAGGTTCGTGCACTGACCGGCAGATTTTTGCCAGGAGCGGGTAAAGCCTTCCGATTTCCCCATCTTGCAATTCGAGGAGCTTGGCTCGAACTCGACCTTCAAGAACGGATACTTTCGTCCGGTATGGGAGCATCTAGTGCTCTTTATTGCTTCCTCGCTACGCAATCGGGCTTAGCCTCGCTAGAGCGTACTGCGGGAAGCAATCTTCTCGTGATCGAGGAATGATATGCTCCGTTATTGCTTTGTTTTTGTACAATTTTGGTAGGAATAAGGAGGAGGATGCAGGAAAGGTTGTGAGCCTTATTGTCGTACGGGTGGTGCTCCGCTGACGCGAGAGCGCTCCGTCCGTAGCCCT
This sequence comes from Venturia canescens, assembly GCF_019457755.1. Lineage (NCBI taxonomy): Eukaryota > Metazoa > Arthropoda > Insecta > Hymenoptera > Ichneumonidae > Venturia > Venturia canescens. Next base: position 15,796,447 of record NC_057431.1, on the reverse strand, counting down.
CTGACAGACTTCTGTCAAACCAGAAATCGTGCCAGGGGGCAAGGCTGTCCCGTTACAAGATATATTCCTCCATGGTTTCGTGGTCTAAGTATGTCTCTTCATGGTTTACGCGGTTGAGGTCGACGGTTCCACAGTTTTCGATGTCTAGGTATGTTTCCTCCATGATTTCCGTGGTCTAGGATAATTTCTCCATGGGTTTTGATGTCTAGGTATATTCCTTCATGGTTTTCAATGTCCAGACATGTTCCTTCATGGTTTTCGTGGTCCAGGTATATTTCTCCATGGTTTTTGATGTATGGATATGTTTCTCCATAGTTTTCGTGGTAGAGGATAATTCCTTCATGGTTTTCGATGTCTAGGTATATTCCTCCATGGTTTTCAATGTCTAGGCATGTTCCATCATAGTTTTCGTGGTTCAGGTATATTCCTCCATGGTTTTCGATGTCTGGATATGTTTCACCATGGTTTTCATGGTCTAGGTAGATTCCTCCGTGGTTTTCGTGGTTCAAGTATATTCCTCCATGGTTTTCGTGGTCTAGGTAGATTCCTCTATGGTTTTCGCGGTCTAGGTATGTTTCTACTAGTTGTCGCAGTCGAGGTCGACGGCTCCACAGTTTTCGGTGTCCAGGTATGTTTCTCGGGTTTTCGTGGTCGAGGATAATTTTTCCATGGGTTTCGATGTATAGGTATATTCCTCCATGGTTTTCAACGTCTAGGCATGTTCCATCATGGTTTTCGTGGTTCAGGTATATTCCTACATGGTTTTCGATGTCTGGATATGTTTCTCCATGACTTTCGTGGTCTAGGTAGATTCCTCCATGGTTTTCGATGTCTACGTGGACAGCTCCATACTTTTCATTTGCTAGGTATACTTCTCCTTGGCTTTCGTCGTCTAGGAATGTTTCTACGTAATTTTCTATGTCCAAGTGTATTATTCCATGATTTTCGCGGGCGAGGTCGATGGCTCCATAGTTATCGATGTCTGGGTATGCTTCTCCATGGTTTTCGTGGTCTAAGTTGATGGTTCCGCAGTTTTCGATGGCTAGGTCGGAGTTTACATAGTTTTTGGTCTCTAGGTATGTTTTTCCATTTCCGTGATCTAGGTCGATGACTCCATACTTTTCGATTTCTAGGTATGTGTCTACATAGTTTTCAATGTCTACGTATATTCCTCCATGGTTTCGGATGTCCGGCTATGCTTCTCCATAGTTTTCATTGTCTAGGTATGTTCTTTCATGGTTTTCGCTGTCTAGGTATATTCCGTCATGGTTTTTGATGTTAGGTCAACAATTTCTTAGTTTTCGATGTCTGGATATGGTTCTCCATGGTTTTCATGGTATAGGTCGACGGCTTCATTGTTTTCGATGTCTACGTCGACAGCTCCATGGTTTTCGATGGTTTTCTCCATCGCTTTTCGTCCTGCTATGTTTTTTCATGCTTTTCGAGGTCTAGATCAACGGCTCCGTAGTTTTCAATGTCCAGTTATGTTTTCCCATTGTTTTCGTGGACTAGCTTCATAAATTTTACTAACCCGGTCGATAGCTTCATAGTTTCCGACGTTGAGGTGAATTTGTCCATGGTTTCCGATATGAAAGTTAACGGCTCCATAGTATCCGATAGTGTGGTGAGTTTTTCTTACAAGGAAAGGTTCTCTGCTGACGTCCTTCGATTTTGATGAAATTTAAATATGTTATTCTACATCAAAATCTAAAAGACACGTATTTTTTTTTATCGGCGGAAAAACGTTTCTAGGGGTTGAAATCACCCTTCAAAGTTGAGACCTCCGAGGGGTACTTTTCAGGTTTCACCTATTTTCACCTGAGATAATAGAATGCACCCAAATGGATAATTATCTTAATGATAAACGATGAAAAATGCAACTGGTTTCATATCGGAGGGTTGCATAGGAAAAAAGTTATAGGGGTTGAAATTCACAAAATCGTTATAACAAAAAAAGTATTGCACCTATCTCGATGAACTTAATTGCATTTCGAAGAGGGCAAAAAAATAGTAGATACAGGTTTTTGCGTTTTTCTCGCAAATCAAGTTAAGGGGGTGAACTACCCCTATATATGTTTACATCAAATCTCAATAAAACGGCAGTAATTTTTTGTTTTCCTTATTTCTTCTGGTCGTGATACGTTTTTCCTTCACATTTTCAATATTTACATCTTAAATGATGGATAGATTTTTCTCGAAATTACATTTTCATAACTAGTGAAAGTTATAGAACCTAAAGTATGCGTCCAATCCTTATGGTTTATTTATCATTTGAAGCAATCTGACTCTTCTAGTTATACTTAGAAGATTCTATTCAAAATTCATTTAAACAATGGATTTTACCTAATTGAGCAAGAAAAATGCGAGAACATCAAATTTTTCGGTTGAAAATTCTATCACATCCATAGTTTGAAAGAATTCACTTTTTCCCGCCAAAAATTACTGATGGGATAACTTCTACAGATAACAATTTTTTTTATTAGTTAATATTGAATAACTCCCAAGACAAATTCCAAAAATATCTATTCCTTATGTTTTTCACAAAAATTCGGTAAATATTGACACATTTCTATAGTTATCATCAATTCAAGTTATCATCAACTCCCCCCCCCCCCCCCCCCCGTCCCTTTACTTGACGGTGTTATTTGGAAGTCATCTCTGTTCAGTCTGTGACTCGCTCCCAAAATTAGATTTGAAATACGACGCAGAAGCAGTGATAAAACTGCGATCGCGGAATATATTCACCACAGTCGGTTATTTTTATTCTACACGAAAGAAGTGCCTTACAATTCGAGACTATTTAAAACGAAGTTGCAAGTATTAATCAAAATGAAGATAAATCCTTTGAACGTTATTAGAATGCTTCTCGCAACTTTTGAAGTCATGCATTTACCGGATTCGCCAGTGAATAACGATGAAATACAGTTGAAAGAAAACTTTGAAAATATTTTGTTGACTGCAATGAACGAATACAGTGGTTTTGAAATGGTAGAAGAAAATTCTTTGGATTTTGAAGAACCGTTCAAGGATTGGGAAATGGAAATTGTTGAAGATAAGGAGTGGGCAAACGCCTTGCATGAACCAGAACTTCCGCCTGATACATGCACTCGTGATGACGAAGATTTATCTTACGAGTACAAATTAAGGGCCGTTCAGTATTGGCGCAGCGGGAAGAAAGGAAATTTAAGTCTGGGCAGTGTTAAACAAAAGTTCAAGAGAGTGCAACCTATACGACAGTTGCAGCGGTGGGCACACAATTTGAACAAGGGTGGGACGTACAAAGAAAAATTAGCACGAATTTGTAGTTACACTTTGGAAAATTTCAAAGCTGCTGTGGATGCTGATTTAATAGTGCACGATTCCGATTTGAAAAAATGGGCCTTACATGCTCAAAAAGAAATAGGGCATTCTGATTTTCGTTTCAAAGCATCTCCTAAGTGGATAAAATCATTTAAAGCGGCTCATAGAATCGTATCGAGAAAAATTAATAAGTTCATTACATCCAAAACAATTGAAGATGGAGAAATCTTGGAACAACAAATTCAAAAATTTGTCTTTGACGTAAAGCAAAATATTGCAACATACAAATTGTCAAATACATTCAACGCAGATCAGAGTGGCTTCCAGCTAGAAATGCATTCCGGAAGAACTTTAGCAATCGAAGGAGAAAAGCAAGTACAATGTCTTGTACAATCAGTCTCATCTACGACCCACAGTTATACGATTCAGCCGACTATATCAGCTGACGGCAAACTGCTATCTCCTCGATTTTTGGTTTTAAAAGAACCAACCGGCAAGATTGGTCCAATAGTGGAGAAAACGCTTTTCAGACCAGATAATGTGTACATAGAAGTATCCAAGTCTGGGAAGCTTACTTTAGGTATAAATTACATCCACTGTTTGTGTATAGATATTTTTTCGAATGAAAAAAATACGTTTTTCTAATTTCAGATCATTTCAAAATTTGGTTGCAGCATGTGTTTTTCCCGAAAATTGGTTCAAAATCTTTATTACTGATTGATTCTTGGACGGGACACTGCCCCCAAGCTGTACTTGATGTAAAACCTTCAAATAGAGATGTCAAAGTAATGATTATACCTAAAGGAACTACCGGAAAAATCCAACCCCTCGATGTTTTTGGATTCCGAGTATGGAAAAATTTTGTTAGACATTTTTCTGATACTTGTCTATTGATGAATTATAATATTGATTTGCATTTGAGAAATAATATCATAAAGCTGCAGTCACTCGTTCATAACCAACTGTCGTCACCACGTTATATCGATCTTTTCAAATATTCTTGGTACAAAAGTGGTTATATTGAAGAAAAACCAGCCAATTTTGAAAATCCTGTAGACTTTGCATTTGGAGATTCTTGCAACTCACATTGTGAAGTTCCAGGATGTGAAAATGTTGCTATTGTTCGCTGTTCCTGGTGTAAAAAGTCGCTATGTTTTAAACACTTTTTCGATGACTATCATTACTGCAGTACTTACAACGGCTAATAGAGCATACGATTATATATTCGCTTCTATTTATTGCTGTTGACATATTATCAATAAAAGATATAAGCATATTGTACGCTCTCTTTTTTTTTTACTTGACTACGCAATTTTTCTATGCGTCATCCCAAATCTTGGTCTTATCTACCGAAACGAATATGTGTAAGCTCTCATCGTATGCCTGTGTTATCTCATTGCCAAATATAAATCAGTCAGAATTATCAATAAGGAAAAACGTATCACGACCAGAGGAAATAAGGAAAACAAAAAATTACTGCCGTTTTATTGAGATTTGATGTAAACATATATAGGGGTAGTTCACCCCCTTAACTTGATTTGCGAGAAAAACGCAAAAACCCGTATCTACTATTTTTTTGCCCTCTTCGAAATGCAATTAAGTTCATCGAGATAGGTGCAATACTTTTTTTGTTATAACGATTTTGTGAATTTCAACCCCTATAACTTTTTTCCTATGCAACCCTCCGATATGAAACCAGTTGCATTTTTCATCGTTTATCATTAAGATAATTATCCATTTGGGTGCATTCTATTATCTCAGGTGAAAATAGGTGAAACCTGAAAAGTACCCCTCGGAGGTCTCAACTTTGAAGGGTGATTTCAACCCCTAGAAACGTTTTTCCGCCGATAAAAAAAAATACGTGTCTTTTAGATTTTGATGTTGAATAACATATTTAAATTTCATCAAAATCGAAGGACGTCAGCAGAGAACCTTTCCTTGTTAGGTTTTCGATGTTTAGGTTGACGACCGCATGGTTTTCGATATCTCGGTCGACGGCTCTATAGTTTTCAATGTCTAGGTTGGCGACTATAGGGTTTTCGACGTCTAATTGAATGCCTTCGTATTTTTCAATATATATTCGACAATTTTATATTTCCCGATATTTAAGTAAACGGTACAATGGTTTACGATATATTTTCTTATAGTTATTGATAACTATATCTGCGATTCAATAGTTTACATTGGCGAGGCATGTTCAGACGTTACAGAAGACCATGAAAAAATATCACTGGACACCAATAACCATAAAGCTGTGGTCTTAGACATGGAATACCATGGAAATATCTCCTTGGACATTGCAAACCATTGACAGTATCCATGTCAACATGGAATCCATTGAAAGAAAAGAAGAAGATAGTTTCAAAAATCATTTTTCCAAGTAAACAAATGGAGCTTTCCAAAAAAAGGAATCGAAAATTAAAATATCATCTTGCTGAATAGGAATTTCTCACACTTTCATTGGAAAATTTGATTTGCTGAATAGATAATCAAAATCGTCGCCATTAATGCTTATAAAAGATTTCAAGTCACATGAACATAACCGCACAGTTTTCGTCCGTCTACGTAGAAAAATTGGCTGTACAATGTGTTGATTGCTTTTGTCACATAGAGAAAAGCACTCAACTTGAAACAAATAATTTTAAAAATTTTCGTTGAAAACGAGGAATGTATTTTTTTCCTAAATAGATATTGTCCCGCCCCTTAAAAATAAGGGAATTCAGAAAAAAAATAATTGAAAAAGTAAAAAAGGAACGCCAATTATTAAAAGGTCGCGACCGTAGTTTCCAATGATTTTCTATATTTCCATTGTCAATAAAAAATATGAAAAAATTATTAACTATGAAAAATCATGAGGTCTATTGTAACATATACAGTGAATGAATTACGTTTCTTGTAGGAATTCAGAACTTTGGAAATTAAAAAAAAATGAGATCATTTTCTAACGTAGCCAAGTACAGTGAATGAAATAAGGTTCCTGTGGAATTCATTCGTGTATACTTTTAGCCCTAAGCACTCACTTCTTCAGGAAAATTTTCCAGCAAGCGTCACAGAGCAACAAAGAATTCCAGAATGATTCTGCAATTTTTAAGAAATTATCATCTGCTTTTATGCTAGCTCAGGTTATAAACTTAAAACATTTTACACAATATGATACAAGAATCTTTTATAAAGAAAATCGCAAATACATGTACAAGTACATGCGTTGTATCTATGCGATGTACTGCACAAATTCATTGTCAATATTACACACAAACTTGGCGTGCATGGTTTTCAATCGGAAGCTCGGGAAGAGATAATTGTTCAAATTTACTATGAAAACAATAATTAATTAGTATTGTATGAACGATTGTGAAAAAACCGATCCTCCAATAAAATAAGAGAGGCCCTGTTATATAATGATTTGGTAAACAATATAGATGGGTGAAATTTATGGATAAAATTGAACAATCAAACGAACCGATAAATCCGTTAATCTTGTTTGGATAGTTACGGCCATTCTTTCATGCGCATACACATTCTAATTTATCCACTCGTCACTTTCACTCGTTTGTCCGTACACTCAATTTTTTACCAAATGGGCAGATGATTGGAAACCATAAACTTCCCCTAGGGAAAAAAAAGGTTGGGACAAGTACATTGATGGTCCCTCGTTTGCTGATAATTCCACCCATAAAAAAAACTTTGAACAAAATTTTTTTTTAATTGTAAAAAAAATTATTTCATAAAAAAAAATACAGAACAATTCGAAAAAAATTTTACAAATCTTGAAAAAACGTTATATTAAAAAAAAACTAATCTGCATCTATTTTTTAAAGTGTCAAAAGAATCAAATAACAAGTAAAAAATAATAAACCGAAAAATCGCCCTTGAAATCATTTTGGAAACCGATGCCTCATTCTTCTTATTTGATTCGAACAGCTAAATCAATTGAAAAAAATTCCATCTAATTTACGTGCAACATTAAAATTTATTATATCAATTCGAGGCCAAGTATTTTCTAATGAATTGAAAAAAGTTACCATTTGAATTATGTGCAGCACTAAAATTTATATCAATCGAAGGACAAGTAATTTATGAGTAACTTCAACTTCAACATTATGGAATTGTTGTAAGAAGCTTTTAAGTTCAAAAAAATCACATGCAAGCTAGTAATTTCTTACTCTATGGTGGCAGAGATTTAGAAGATAATCGATTCTCCTCAGACTTTCAGGAGCTTTTGATATTATTCACAATATTCGACGTCGATTGGATCGATATAAATTATGTTTAAATATGAGTTAAAAGTACTTGTCCGGCCCATCACTTTCCATTCAAATAGTTTATTCAAATAAAAATCAGGGCTTTTCTAGAACTGATGGAGCACAAATATTCATGCAGAGTCAATTTAGAGAGTTATCTTCAAGTCATTTCCCCGTAATTGCGCCAATTTAATAAGAATGGAAACGAATTGTCCTGTAATATACAAGGGATGTTATTGTTCATCGATAAATAAAACATATTTTGCTCATTAAATATGTTCAAGCTTCCAAAATAACTTCCCAGTTTGTATTGCAATAACGGCAATTTTTACTTCTCACTCCTTCCAGGGAACGAATTTCATTCGGCATAATTAACTTATACTATTAGTAAGAACATTAAACTAATAATAAATCGGATTTCAATAAATTTTTAACCCGATTCTATCGTGCAATTTCGTTTTTTTATGATTGATTTTTATTTTAATGAATAGTGATGAGCCGGACAAGTACTTTTAACTCATATCTAAACATAATTTATATCGATCCAATCGACGTCGAATATTGTAAATAATATCAGAAGCTCCTGAAAGTCTGAGGAGAATCGATTATCTTCTAAATCTCTACCACCATAGAGTAAGAAATGACTAGCTTGCATGTGATGTTTTTGAACTTAAAAGCTTCTTAGAACAATTCCATAATGTTGAAATTTGAAGTTACTCATAAATTACTTGTCCTTCGATTGATATAAATTTTAGTGCTGCACATAATTCAAATGGTAACTTTTTTCAATTCATTAGAAAATACTTGGCCTCGAATTGATATAATAAATTTTAATGTTGCACGTAAATTAGATGGAATTTTTTTCAATTGATTTAGCTGTTTGAATCAAATAAGAAGAATGAGGCATCGGTTTCCAAAATGATTTCAAGGGCGATTTTTCGGTTTATTATTTTTTACTTGTTATTTGATTCTTTTGACACTTTAAAAAATAGATGCAGATTAGTTTTTTTTTAATATAACGTTTTTTCAAGATTTGCAAAATTTTTTTCGAATTGTTCTGTATTTTTTTTTATGAAATAATTTTTTTTACAATTAAAAAAAAATTTTGTTCAAAGTTTTTTTTATGGGTGGAATTATCAGCAAACGAGGGACCATCAATGTACTTGTCCCAACCTTTTTTTTCCCTAGGGGAAGTTTATGGTTTGATATCACGTCTTTTTTCTCAAAAGATCTTTATTTATGTTCAGATGACTATAAGATTTTAGTTTAAATTCCTATGAATTGTTTATAATTTTCGGCGTATAACGTTGGTTTTCATGAAAAAAGACCTATTTTTCGTCGAAATTGTACTGAAAATATTTCGATAGAGGTTATTCTTGGACTTTGGTGATTTTTCTCCTTGTCTTCTAATATGTTTCGTCCATTGGGAACTCAAGAGCATGGAGCAATGCGTGTTGTGGGCCGAGATATGATTTTCGGCTGATAACGTTAGGAAACAGAAAGGAAAAGAGGAAAGATAGATCATATTCAAGACACAACAAATCCAACAGAATTGGCCCTTTTTAAATGTTGCTTTTGCATTCTGAATCGAGACATTTTCGTGTCATTCAAAACGTGTCCCCGATGAAATATATTTCCAAAGTTTGTAAGTGGCCGCTGAGATCCAATTATCTACAGTTTGATAGTTGCTGAAAAAAGGCACCCGGAAACATTTATTGTCAGAACTCAAAGAAGCAAAAAAAAACTGTGCGTACTTAATTCAACAGAGCAACGGAATTCAAAGACGTTTAAGGTATCTGCATTGGTTTTGGAGAAAAACAATTTCAGGAGAATTCAGGAATGAATTTAAAAGTTTAAAAACTCAGAATAAAATAGAAAACGGAAAATTTAGGAATTTAGAAAAGCTGAAGACGTTTGTGATGAATCTTCGAGATTACATGTTACGGTTGGAGTAAAAAATTTAAATGATTGGCACACATGCTGCGATACAAAAATATGAAAGTTTGGAGGTATTCGCTTCATACCGCAGGAATACAAACTTCAATAGTATTTAAAAAGAAATACTTTAAAACTTACTAAACCAAGTTCTATTACTCATTCTCATAATCAAAGATAGGGGGTGATACTTAACACACATATTTATGCACAGAAATTTCAGAGTTCGCAGGTATCTGCTGCGATTCAATGTATCTGCGCAATAAATTTTGAAGACAGCAATTTAAAATCTATCCATAAATGAGCAACTGAAGACTTCTGTGATGAGTGTTTACTTCATATATATATTACAGTTAGTTTTAACAGGTAAAATGAGTGGCACAGTATATCAATTTTATAATTCGCAGATTTTTGATGTGTTTCAATAATCCGAATTTATAGTGTTATAGAGAAAAGTTGGCAAAAGTCATGATGTTACGTTGAAATGACATAGCGAACATTGTATTCAGAAATTTTGTATGTTCCCATGGATGTTAGCAGGCATTATATTTGATCGCATCCAAAACTGAGCAACTGTAGACTTAGCGTAATGAATCTTTTCACTAATAATTCCACATTTGTAGTTTGCAAAGTGGGAATACTCAACATACTGTAACGGTACTCTTTTGTGTCAGAACACCCCGTTACGCGTAGATTCGAGCTTCTTATAAAATAAAGGAGCAGGCATGAAAGAAAAACAAAGGTGAGAGGAAAGATCTGTGAAAAATCAAAGAGTTTATTCAAAATTGATTTCTTAGTTGTTGTGTGAGTCGTTTACAAAAGAGAATTTTGGTTCGAGCCAAAGAATGTCTCCTTATTGCTTTTGGTATTTTTCGCACGCAAATGACTTAATCTCGCATTTAAAGAATAGTAAGAGCAATTTTCGCAAAATAAGGCAAATTTCTCAATTAAAGAATTAAATTTCGCAATTTAAATTTCGAAGATACTAAATTATATTACGCAAATTAAAGAATTAATTTTCGCAAACAAAGAATTAACTTTCGCAAATAAAGAATTAACTTTCGCAATCAACTGATTAAATTTCGCAAATAAATTTCGCAAACTAAGATTTTCGCAACTAACGAATTTTGGCTACGCAATTAATTTTCCCAAATAAAGAATTAATTTTCGCAAATAATTAAATTTCGCAAATGAAGAATTGAATTTCGCAATTAAATTAAAGAATTGAATTTCGCAATTAAATTGAAGAATTGAACTTCGCAATTAAATTTGAGTTTCGCGATTAAAGAATTAAATTTGAATTTTGCAATTAAATTATTAAATTTTCGCAATTAAATTTGAATTTCGCACGCAGTGTAGAATTTTACGATTTCATACAAAAGTCAAGTAGATCTTAATTGTTTGCCTTAAACGTTGGCACCTATCAACCGGAATTCAATCCACCCAGGAATCTTAAGGCAGAACGAACCCGAACTGCCCCCGCCCTCCTGGCATGAAGGGAAGGATTCCCCCAAGAATCTTGTGACCGAACGGAGCCGAACGGTCACCGCCCTCTTGGCAGGAAAAGGATGGGTAATCTGGCAGAAATCTTGGTCCAGAACGAAATCGAACTGTCCCCGCCCTTCTGGTCAGATCGGTGCCCCAGAGTGGAAATCTTGAACCCAAACGGAGCCGAATGGGGCCTGCCCTTCCAAACTGAGTCGGTGGTGATCTACGTTTTGCAAAGCGGATTCTGAGTTGCGAAGTCAGAATCGGCTGGTGAATTGCGTGTGCGGATCTGAGTTGCTCAGTCTCAGATCGGCGTGCGTAAGCGAGTCAAGCGTGATGAGGGCAAGACTGGCTCTCGAGACTCGCTCTCGATGCCTTTTTTTACTCGCGTGGTACAATAATAATGAAATTGGCGGAATGCGCCAATTCTCCTGATTCGCTGTCTGATTTAATCTCGAACTCTTTGTTTGCTCTAAAATTCCTGGTTGGCCAATTTTATTCTCGGTGTGCTTTGTTATTGGTCGCTTAATTTCGACCAATGGTAAAATTTTGTTTTAATGAACTGCGCTTGTGCGACAATTCACAATCGCCAATGGAAACTTCACGATTTTCCCATTGGTTATTTGAGAAATTTGCCTATTGGCTGAATTTTTTGATTGGCTTTTACGAGCCTGGTCGCAGTGACGCGCGAAACCTATTTAAATTTGAAATAATTGCTTCGAAATGATTTGATAATTTTTTGTTATGTTTTCAAATGAATTTGCTCTGAAATTGCCACTGATTAGTTCGCACAAAATTTTCTTATACAATTCAGTCTTTTGTAGTTGAAGAGAAATGATTTATTCAATGAAATTAGTGAAAATAGAGTCTTCTTGTGATCTTCGTGGCACGGGTCGATAAGCGAGTCCGTACGCTGGCGCCTCTCTCTGAGTGATACGCGTATCGCTAATTGCCGTTTCGGTACGGGCGCATGCTTTGTTGTCGAGCGGTATCGTTCGTCTCAATACATGTCATTTCATAAGTATTGTTGTCAAAATTTGTGTTTGCCTACTGCATTCCAAAGATTCGACTTTTCATATGATCAGCAAACAAAGCATCCAAAGACTTTTTGGAATAAGTTTCAAAATTTGTTACTCGACAGACCAGGTGGAAAAAGAATAACTACATTTATATCAAGACCAGAAACTGTTTTGAGAATCTGATGTACAAAATGTGAGATTGATGATCATAGCTGGAAACCTCTTAAATCACGTTACCACAATCAGCATGAAGAAATAGTAGAAAATCATAGGACACATATTAGGCAATTAATTAATGATATGTATCGATCCGCTGCAAACCGATGGAGTGAAAACAAGGATCGGAGAGGGCAGAGCCAAACTGAATATGAAGCAAAATATGGGAAACATGAGAAATAAATTAGAAAACATTTATTCAATTAAAGTTTACAACATCATTCTAACAGTTCTGTGTGTTTTTGTTGTATTTATTCATATATATAATCTGACGCCTTCATATATATAACCTAGCCTACTAACGATATATTTACACTGGACAATATTTCTCGCACTCTGATTTAATTGAAAGATTATTTTAGTTAACGCTTATTTCCAGTCGAACAAAATAATAAAATCTTGAAAAGTTTTCGTTGACATATGCATCGCGCATTTTTTATATCCTTTTTCGCACATATATCACAGACTACATTTACGCGGCCGCTTTGATACTGGTTTAGTATATCACAAAATTTAACGAAATAAATAGTAATATGCACTTCGTTAGATGACGAAAATTATTTTTAGTTATCCCGCACGCACTTCATAACATCATAACCCCAAACGTCAACATGACGTGAAACTTCGGCTGGTGACTTTCGAGCTCTCGGCATGTGACGTCAGTCCGCGACACTGCCGCGAAGTTAGACCGAGGGACATGAGGCCTTTGATGGTATTATATACAGACATATCAAATTTCTAAATGTGTTAGTAACTTTTGCATAATCTTGAGCCTGTGCAAAGTTTTTTCTCAGCAATTACGCTACTGATCGTGTTGGTTTCGGGCTCATTCGAAAGAAATTTTGAAATTTAGTCTCCAAACTAATTTTCGCTTAACAAAACATCTCTTGAGCTCCGCAATTCTAGAAAATGACATGCCAGTTTTACCCCCACCATCGCGAATCGTTTTATTCAGAGAAAAGATAGTCTCGGCGAGAGCCTCAGGCCAGCAGACGACAGGGCTGTCAATGTACTTGTCCCGAGACTCTACCGAGTCTCTTGATGAATTACGCAAGTACTGAAATGGATGAACAAAGGAGTAAGCTGTGTAAAAATTGATTTGAAAAAAGAAAACGTGTTGAATAGGAAGCATTTGGAGTAATGAATTTATCTGTCGAACTAGTCCAGAATGGATATTTTTCTTTATGTACGCAGCGCGGGATCTCACGTCGAACTACTCAATAAAATAGTTGGATGGAAAAGGGATGGCAAATTAAAAAACAATTACATTAGTGGATATTCAAGGTTTCTCCAAATATATGGTCGGATGAGGCATTCCTTCGCCGAGCTTCCGATTGAAAACCATGCACGCCAAGTTTGTGTGTAATATTGACAATGAATTTGTGCAGTACATCGCATAGATACAACGCATGCACTTGTACACGTATTTGCGCTTTTCTTTATAAAAGGTTCTTGTATCATATTGTCTAAAATGTTTTAAGTTTATAACCTGAGCTAGCATAAAAGCAGATGATAATTTCTTAAACATTGCAGAATCATTCTGGAATCCTTTGTTGCTCTGTGACGCTTGCTGGAAAATTTTCCTGAAGAAGTGAGTGCTTAGGGCTAAAAGTGTACACGAATGAATTCCACAGGAACCTTATTTCATTCACTGTACTTGGCTACGTTAGAAAATGATCTCATTTTTTTTTTATTTCCAAAGTTCTGAATTCCTACAAGAAACGTAATTCATTCACTGTATATGTTACAATAGATCTCATGATTTTTCATATAAAATTTTTCATTTACGGATCCAACGAGTTACAACTGGCCGTTTGATTGCAACCCCAAGTTCGGCTGTCAAGATTTCACGCTTTTTCGGAGAACGATATTGTTTCAACAGCGCCGTACATTTTTTCAAAATGGTCTCGTGCTTCCGCTTCAGTTGTTCGTTCATGCTCATCGCTTTACTGACATCCGTTGATACTACCAAGTTCAATGTGTGACTAACGCATCTGAAATGCCTAGGCAGAATTTTTTCACAATTGTCACCGAATTCTTCCTCAATTGTAACTACATGTTCAGAATTTGAATTTTGATCGGAACAGTTGAGACTGTCAATGTTTGCGTCGTTTTCCGGAGCTTCTTCATATGAAGAGCGAAATGTGAAAAAATGATATTAAGAAGATTTTGGCAGTGTAAAGTATTTGGAAAAAAATAATGATTTTCGAATTATAGCAAGATTCCGTTTTTATATTCACCTGATGAAATATCATCCAGTTCTTCTAGTCCTAGGACTTTGAACGCCTTTGCAAAATTCGAAGCGTTGTCTGTTACTGTCGCTGTTATGGTCTCTGGTGTTAAGTCAAAAGATAAATGGATGGTAGAGAGAAGATATGCGATTGCATCAAAAGAATGTGTTCCAGCAAATCTTTTGCAGGCAATAGCCGCTGATTTTCGGTCAAGTGTTTCGTGATCGATCTGTAAAAATGACATATAATATATATTATCGGAGATTCGGATTATCCTAACGCACTCGTGCAAATGATATTAGGCAAGAGTAGTTGTTGATAACACTCTATACAAGTCTTGCAGAAACAGAAACAGGAGTACGGTTTTGCGCAAAAAAGTACGGGTATGTATGGGGTGAGTAAGCGTAGTCAGGAGAACTTGTAAATTCTCGAGAGGATATATGCGGAACCATGAAAAAAAATTGTGAATCTAATTTACCGTTACAATCGAATTGGAGCAAAATGATACAGTACGTTTTTTTTTATTTGAGTTTTCAAACCCTATCAGAAAATTTAAAGAATGGATCAAAGTCAAGGTATCTATCAGTAAGTAATGATATTTTTATGTGCATACATTCACTATTCAATAAAATGAGAGAAATAATAATTTGTCCACCTAGACAGTCAAATAACTGAAAAACGTTACGGATAACTTGTTTTTTTTTGCAATACTTACTCAGCTAACTGTAACGCCCAAAAACCGGCGCGCTCCCCCTGTCCACACGTCAGCTGTGGTGCAAACCAAACCACCTGCAGCGATATGCAGCTTCAGGCATTCGCGTACCTCCTCCATCGTATTTTTTAAATTTTTGTCAACCAATTGTCCTAATGAGTAGCGTGTGAGATGTTTCAATTTTACATTGCCCTTGGTCAATTTCAAATCTGTAAAATAGGTAGATAAAAGAGCACATTTTTTTATAAATCAGAATCTTATAAAAATGTGTCTCGAATCGTTGTAGTGATTTCAGCAAGTACGAAGTCAAATCGCAGCAGCATCTTGAGTTAATCGTGCAAATACTATACATTTTTTGACTTGAATATAGTTCGTTAAATAACTCACCGTCGAATATTTTATGAAAGGAGGGATCTTCGACGATTCTGAACGGGACCATAAACTTCAATACGAGACTCATGACATTTTCTTCAAAAATTGGTTGGTCGAAAAAGACTGACCATCGTTTTTTATCAATACCAGAATGCACTCGATCTCGACGTTTCTGCTTTGAATATTTTGTATATTCAGCAAACACTTCTGGATGTCGTCTCTAAACCATAATGATCCCAATTAAAACAAAATTAATAATCGAACTGTGACGAAAAGTTTCTTGGAAAATAGACAAGTTTCCACGTTTATGCTAATGTACAACATTTTTAAACGCTATTTTTTTCGAATCAATTGCGTTGGTCGTCAAATTGTTATGCACTTCGCGACTACCTAGCGTACTCAGCGATTCTTCTAAATTTCTTTTGATGTTAACTAACTAAAACTTAATAAAAAAAGCCACCTGTATCCGTCATAATATGATACAGTAGCAAAAACTAGTTGCGAATAGCACTTCTTGGGGATCTCATAGGAACCCAGGGACAGTAAAGTGAAAAGATACTGAGGTTGAATGCGGCCGGATGCAGTATATGTGTTACGTCCAGAGGGGACGAACAATGGGGAAGGCCAATTGAGAATAAAGGAATTTGTTGTAAGACAAAAGGGGTAGTTGCGCTGCCACCAACCTGCAGAGAAGCTGCAGGATTTCTCCAATATACTTAATGATGTTGATAATTAATTGACGACCAGAATAAGTTTTAGCAGAATCAAAGAAATGTCTAATACGCCTATTTGGTCCCATACGGGCCCCGGAGAAGATTGACGGGATCGCTCGAGGATTGGAATAAAACGCAGAGACACAATTTTGGAACGAGAATTAAATTATAATTGATTGACGAAAAGAGAATGGTTCAAGTTACAATTTTGAGTTACAATGGTGAAAGTTACAATGGTGAAAGTTACAATGGCGAAAGTTACAATGATGAATTCGACTTACGATTACTGGCGGAAACAATTCTTCCGCCGACACTCCTAAACACACTCACTCACACTTCGAACAAATATTTTAAGAAGGCAAAAGAACTAATTTAAGAAACGTTCGTGAATCAAGGGGCACTGTGTTGTTCACTTCGCGCTTGTTGACGGAACCCAGACTTATGTCCTCTGTGCGGTTCACCTGTACTATTTTACCAGGATTTACTACCCCGCCGCGAGCTTGCTGAATTACGGAGTTATCCAAGTGGACGACCGAGAGTCTGTAGCGAGCAATCGGAACTACTTTATGAAAATCCTTGCCACGGCGACGATAGCTCGAAAGCGATCGTCGTGACAGGGATTTTCGGCGTATCAGCGGTTTCGCTCGTCCACTCGGGTACGGCCTTCGGACCTCGCGATCAGGCGATGCTGATCGCGCGGATTCCGCAGCCATCCGCTCGCGGCAACACGAGGCAACGCACAGAGGTCACCCAAGGGCGCTCCGTCGCCAAGTCGCGAGTGATCAGAAGAGCACGTCGTCACGACTCGCGTATTAACGTGGCACGCGAGACGTGACATATGATGAAAAAAAAACAGAAAATGGTTTACTTTTAGATGTGTCGTGAAGCCGGACGTTGAACGAAATGTTGCTGTCAGAAGTTTTCGATTAGGACACGAATTGCAGTACACACTCAGAGGTCCAGTCAGACTGAAGCTTCCAGTGTCGACTGTAAAAAATGTGCCATCTAATAATGGCATCTTACTTATTTTTATAGTCATCAACTCAGAATCATCGGCCAATTTTTCGTCCTCGATGATATTTGAAACATTTCCTTCATTTTCCCATTCAGTTTCATCCACAAGTTCTGCTTTGGTATTTTCCTGCACACCTTCCTTCTCATGGTTATCTAAAATTTTATGGTAATATTATAAGTGAAAAGAGAATCAGAAAATGTACATCTGCTGATAAGGATCAGCAACGATTGTTTACAATTACCGCTTCTACACTGGACTTTTTAATCTTTTTTGCAATGGAGTATCTATATCTGACCTGTAGAAAGTTAAATTACACATAAGTAAACATTCAATTTTAAAAAAAAAGTCCACCAACTCAAAGATTATTTATTGGTGTTTGTCTTTTCTATTTTGTATACGCAAGCGCATAATATACACTGCGATGGACAGGTGGGAGTAATTTTTGGGTTGCGAAGCACCCATTGATATCGAGCGAGCTACAATGCGACACAGTTCTCACTCCGCACTTCTGTTTGAAATAGAAAACAGTGAACGGATAATGGTTTCAACATCTTTGCACCCATCTATTCCCATTATTTCTATTTATTTGCATGAAAAAGGAGTTTCTAGCGAAAGCAATGATGTCAAAAGAGTCTGTAGAAAAATTTCAGATCTAGCGACAGAATATCAAAACATAAAAAAAAGATTTAGAACCAGGAAAAAAATTCTATAGAAATAATAAACGAAAAATTGAAAAGTTCAAAAAAATTCAACAAAAATAAAAAACAATCAAAAAAATTCTGTAAAAAAAAATTTCAAAAAAATTCATAAATATTGAAGACATTGAAAAATGTACTATCCAAGTTACATGTAGTATAAAAATGTATGATATCAATTGGAGGCCAAGTTTTTATTGATAATTCGGAATATTTATCCAACAAATTGGAAACTTTAATTGAAACTCATGATAATTATTTTCAAGAAAAAAGTTAATGAAAAAAAAGTCATAACGGAAGTTACGTGCAGTACTAAAATGTATTATATCAATTCGAGGTCAAGTATTTATCAGTTATTCGAAATATAATCTCCGGCGACAAATGAGCGTTGAAAATCCTTGTCGGGCTCACAACGTTTTATCAAAATTACTAAAAAATTAATGGAAATAAAATCATTAAAAATTCACATGAAAGTCATTCGTTACTTCAACTCACTTTAAAGAATCGATTCCCCTCCGACTTTCAGGATCCCCTGGTATTATTCACAACATTCAACTTCGATTGGATCGGTACAAATTATGTTCAAATACGTCTTAAACGTACTTGTCCGGCCCATCACTTTTTATTCAAATTGCTCATTCGAAAACAAATCAGGGCTGTTCTATAATGACAAATATAATAAAATGGATAGAAATAAAAATAATATCTCCAAGTAATTTGAACTTGATTGTTCGCAAGTTCGTATAGCAATATCCACTTCTCATTTTCTTCAGTGAACACATACCATTCGGTAAGAACCAATGAAAATGAGAAATCATCAGGCGCATTACTAGAAATTTTCGAACCTACTCAGCCATGCAATGTTTTTTTTTCTATAGTCACGTACACATTTTGATAAATATCACTAGCCGAGTACCACACGTGGATTCCTGGAATTTGAAGAAAAATGATTTTGTTGTGAATTATGACTCCATATAATATAAATAGATTAATCAACTTCATCTTTCATTTTCGTTTCTTTTTGACAAGAGCGATTCGAAGGAAAATTATTTTCTCGGGATTTACTGTTCATTAATATTAACACACGCATTAACTTCGTTTTTGATGTGTTTTCGAATGAGCAATTTGAATAAAAAGTGATGGGCCGGACAAGTACGTTTAAGACGTATTTGAACATAATTTGTACCGATCCAATCGAAGTTGAATGTTGTGAATAATACCAGGGGATCCTGAAAGTCGGAGGGGAATCGATTCTTCAAAGTGTGTACCTGGTTGAAGTAACGAATGACTTTCATGTGAATTTTTAATGATTTTATTTCCATTAATTTTTTAGTAATTTTGATAAAACGTTGTGAGCCCGACAAGGATTCTCAACGCTCATTTGTCGCCGGAGATTATATTTCGAATAACTGATAAATACTTGACCTCGAATTGATATAATGCATTTTAGTATTGCACGTAACTTCCGTTATGACTTTTTTTTCATTAACTTTTTTCGTGAAAATAATTATCATGAATTTCATTAAAGTTTCCAATTTGTTGGATAAATATTCCGAATTATCAATAAAAACTTGGCCTCCAATTGATATCATACATTTTTATACTACATGTAACTTGGATAGTACATTTTTCAATGTCTTCAATATTTATGAATTTTTTTGAAATTTTTTTATTTTTCTTTACAGAATTTTTTTGATTGTTTTTTATTTTTGTTGAATTTTTTTGAACTTTTCAATTTTTCGTTTATTATTTCTATAGAATTTTTTTCCTGGTTCTAAATCTTTTTTTTATGTCATCCAGAAACAAGAGACCATCAATGTACTTGTCCCAACTTTTTTTTCCCTAGGGGAAGTTTATGGTTTGATATTACGCTTTTTTTCTCAAAAGTTCCTCATTTATGTTATGACGGTTATAGGATTTTAGTATAAATTTCTATGAATTATTTGCTTAGTACATTTTTATAGATTCGATTCTCATACGAACATTTTTTATGGGATAATCTTTTTCATGAAATTATCAGCAAATAAGGGACCATCAATGTACTTTTCCCAATCTTAATTTCCCTAGGTATGATGTTCGGCTTATAAAGTTGGTTTCCACCATAAAAGATCAATTTTTCGTAAAAATTGTAGTGAAAATATTTCATCACAAGTCTGCCCTTGAACTTTGGCGATTTTTTTCCTTATACCTTAACATGTTATGCCTATTAGGAACTCAACAGCATGGAGGAATCCGGGATGAGACCCGAGAAATGAATTTCGGTTTATAATGTTGGTTTCCACGTAAAAGACCAATTTTTCTTCAAAATTGTACTGAAAATATTTCGGCACTGGTTTGGTCTTGGACTTTGGTGATTTTTCTCCTTGTCTTCTAATATGTTTTGTCTATTGGGAATTCAAGAGCATGAAGAAATGCGTGTTGTGGGCCATAATATGATTTTCAGCTTATAACGTTGGTTTTCACGAAATAAGATCTATTTTTCGTTAAAATTGTACTGGAAATATTTCGTCACAGGTCTGTCTTTGGACTTTGGCGATTTTTTTCCTTGTACTCTAATATGTTTCGTCTATTTGGAATCCAAGAGCATGGAGAAAAGTATGTTGCGGGCCAAGATATGATTTTCGGACTATAACGTTGGTTTCCACGAAAATCAACAAATTTCTCGTCAACATTGTACAGAAAATATTCCGTCACAGGTCTGTCCATGGAGTTGGGCTATTTTTTTTCTTCTACTCTAATTTGCTATGGTTATTGGGAACCCAAGAGACTGGTAGAAAGTGGGTTGGGGGCCGAGATATGATTTTCGGCTTATAACGTTGGTTTCCGCGACAAAAGATCTATTTTTCGTCAAAATTGTACTGAAAATATTTCGTCACCGGTCTGTCCTTGGCCTTTGGCGATTTTTTCCAAGTCTTCATACCAAGATAGAACTGATGTAAAGATTTTCTTAATAGAACAGATTTTATTTATCCCTTTTCTTCAAAATTCAAATGAAAGATAGATCAAATTCAAGACACGAAAAATCCAACAGATTTGCCTACTTTGAATGTCCCTTTTGCATTCTGAATCTAGAGATTTCATTTCATCCAAAACGTGCCTTCAATGAAATATATTTCCAAAGTTTGCAAGTGGACGCTGAGGTCCAATTATCCACAGTTTGATAGTTGAAGAAAAAGGTACCCGAAAACTTCTAACATTTATTATGCCAGAACTCAAAGCAGCAAAAAAAACTAAGCGAACTTAATTCAACAGAGCAACAGAATTCAAAGACGTTTAAAGTACCTGCATTGGTTTTGGAGGAAAACCATTTCAGGACAATTCAGAAATGAATTTAGAAATTCAAAAACTCAGAATAGAGTAGAAAAAGGAAAATTGAAGTATTTAGGAAAGCGGCAGACTTTTGTGATGAATTTTCTAGATTACATGATACGGTTGGAGTAAATGATTTGAATGAATGGCACACATACTGCAACACAGAAATATCAAAGTTTGGAAGTATTCGCTGTATATCAGTCATCCAAACTTCAATACTATTTGAAAAGGAACACTTAAAAACTTGCCGAACCAAGTTCCATTATATATTACCATAGTCAAAACTAAGGGGTGATCCGTCACATATATATTTATCCACAGAAATTTCAGAGTTCGCAGGTATCTGCTGCGGTTCAATGTATCTGCGCAATGAGCTTCGAAGACAGCAATTTCAAATCTATCCATAAATGAGCAACTGAAGACTTTTATAATCAATTTTTTACTTCATATAGATGTTACAGTTAGGATCAAAATGTAAAATGAATGGCACTGTTTTTGCAGTATTTTAATGATCCGAATCTATAGCATTATAATGAAAAGTTGTCAAAAGTCATGATGTTACGTTAAAATGACATAGCGCACATTGCATTCAGCAATTCTGTAAGTTTCTGGGGATGTTGGTAGGCATCATATTTGATCGCATCCAAAACTGAGCAACAGTAGACTTATCGGAATAAATTTTTTTCATAATAATTCCATATTTGTAGTTTGCAAAGTGGAAATACTCAACATACATGTCATTCTATAAGTTTTGTTATCAAAATTTGTGTTTGCATACTGCATTCCTAAGATACGACTTTTCATATCATTAGCAAAAAAAGCATCCAAGGGCTTTCTGGAACAAGTTTCCAAATTTATCACTCGACAGACCTAATGGGAAAAGAATAACTACACACTATACCAAGACCAGATTTTTATTTAAAAATCTGATTTACAAAATGTGCAATTCAAAATCATGGTTAGAAACCTCTCGAATCATGTTACCACAATCATCATGAAGGAGTAGAAAATCATAGAACATATATTAGGGAACGAATTAATAATATGAATCGATCCGCTGCAAACTGAGCGGGTGAAAACAAGGATCAGAGAAGGCAGAGCCAAACTGAATATCAAGCAAAATATGGGGATGTTTAAAAATAATGACGACACAAGAAATAAATTAGAAAACATTTATTCAATTAAAGTTTCTAATATCATTCTAACAGCTGCGTGTATTTTTGTTCTATTTATTCGTATATATAACCTATGTACACATGATATATAACCACGCCACTGACAATATATTCGCACTGGACAATATTTCTCGTACTCTGGTTTAATTGAAGGATTATTTCAGTTAACGCTTATTTCCAATCGAAAGAAATAATGAAATCTTGAAAAGTTTCGTTGACATATATGCATCGCGCATTTTTTATATTCTTTTTCACACACACATCACAGACTACATTTACGCGGCCGCTTTGGTACCGGTTTAATATATCACAAATAACAAAATAAATAGTAATATGCACTTCTTTAGATGACGAAAATTGTTTTTTTATTGATCCCGCACGCACTTCGTAATGTCGAAACTCTGTTCATACGATCAAAAACTGACACATGGTTTGTACATATATATATGTATATCGGTCGAATTTATGACTGCTGTTACCAGCTGTGCCGTGCCGTGTGCTACGTTCTGAAGTTGACGTCAGATTTCCAATCATCAACAACTAATTTCAACAACCAATCACAACGTCTAAAAATGGATGTCGTCAGATCCAACGAATCAGAAACTCGAGAGCATCAAAGTGCCTTTGATGGTGTTTATAAATACAGACGCATAAATTCTTGAATGTGTTGGTAACTTTTGCATAATCTTGAGCCCGTGCAAAGTTTTTTCTCAGCAATTACAACACCGATCATGCTGATTTAGGGCGGAATCGAAAGAGAATTACTCAATTGGCTTAAACTTCAATTTTTAAGTTGCTAAATGGCTCCTGAGCTTCGTAATTCAATAAAATCACATGCAAATTTTACCCCCACCACGGCGAATCGTTTTATTCAGAGAAAGTATAGTCTCGGCGAGAGCCTCGGGCCAGCAGACGACAGGGCTGTCAATGTACTTGTCCCGAGACTCTACCGAGTCTCTTGATATGATATAGCTTGCATGCTCTAAACTTGCTTGCTATAAATTAAACATCCATAAAAAAAACTTTGAAAAAATTAAAAGAAAAATTGTAAAAATAAATATTTTATAAAAAAAATACAGAACAATTCGAAAAAAAATTCACAAATCTTGAAAAAACATTATATTTACAAAAAAACTAATCTGTATCTATTTTTTAAAGTGTCAAAAGAATCAAATAACAAGTAAAAAATAAAACACCGAAAAATCGCGCATAAAATCATTTTGGAAACCGATGCCTCATTCTTCTTATTTGATTCGAACAGCTAAATCAATTGAAAAAATTCCATCTAATTTACATTCAGCATTAAAATTTATTATATCAATTCGAGGCCAAGTATTTTCTAATGAATTGAAAAAAGTTACCACTTGAATTACGTGCAGCACTAAAATTTATATCAATCGGTGGACAAGTATTTTATTAGTCACTCCAAATTTTGACATTATTAAATTGTTCTAAGAAGCTTTTAAATCCAAAAAAATCACATGAAAGCTAGTCATTTGTTACTCTATGGTGGCAGAGACTTATTAGAAAATCGATTCTTCTCAGACTTTCAGGATCCTCGGGTATTATTCACAAAATTGGACGTCGATTGGATCGATACAAATTATGTTTAAATATGTGTTGAAAGTACTTGTCCGGCCCATTACTATTCATTCATAAAATCAATCATAAAAAAACGAAATTGTACGGCACATCTGATTAAAAATTGATTGAAATGTGATTTATTATTAATTTAATGTTTTTAATAATAGGATAGGTTAGTGCTTATTCCGAATTAAATTTGTTCGATGGAGAATAAGTGGGAAGTAAACATTGCCTTCATTGAATATAAACTAAAGAGTTATTTTGGAAGCTTGAACATATTGCAACGTAACGCTCTTGCCGACCCGGTTTGAACGCCGCCACGCGTCGGTTCGAGCTGCCTTATTTTTTAAAAGGAGCAGGTATGAACGAGACGAGAGACGAGGATTGTTGATAAGATAACAAAATGAATTTATTAAACAATAATTTTGTGTTTTTACAAAAATGATACGCGTCTTTAATTTTCATTTTTATTTGTCCGCGTTTTTTGACCGAATCAGTCGAGAGAAGACTCTAAAGACCCGGAAAAACGGAGCGTTTTCCTGTATGAAAATTTCGACTGAATTTTCAAATTCGTTTTCTTTCTTATTTGTACAATAAAGAACGCTTTATGATTTATCGTGCCCCCTGCTTATTCTATTTCCTTTCCTTTCCGCTTTGCATGAGATTTTTCAGAACAAAAATGAAATTCGCAACATTAATGATTGACAACCGATTTCCTGGATTTCTAACCGCTTGAGCCTGAATTTTTACGCTTCCTGATAATTCAAGAGTGTTGTACGCTTTTCTTTTGACAATTTTTCAATTTATGATCACTTGGATGCTATACAAACTCTAGTCTTACCGCAGCCTCTTGAATTAATGCTTTTATTCGCTTGTTATTTGTTTTTATTCGTTATAATTTATTATAATTTGTTCAGATTATTTATTTCGACTTCGGTGTCGTACAATGGCTCAAATGGACAATGGATTTTTAAATTCGTCAATTAATAATGGATTCTAATGCTAATTAATTCGTTCGACCCAACCAAATCGGATAAATTACAAAACAATCTTGAATTTAATAATAATCAATCATAAAATCATTTATTTATCGCCTCTATTCTGAATAAACCCAAAAAATGCTAGGTGGAAAGTTTGTGCTTGACCACGGGCCTCAAACGTTGCCGAATGGCGCCAATGTTCAAAGACACAAGACAGGTTAGGATGTGAACCCCAGACTACGGGCTCGATACGTCGCCGAGTCTCGCCAATGTCCTGAGCATTCACTAGGTTAGGTAATTTTCGTCCACGGACCACGGGATCGATACGTCACTGAGTCTCACCAATGCCCCATGCAACGAAAATTCGGAAATTTTAGGTTAAGTGGAGTGGACCCCGGACTACGGGATCGATACGTCGCCGAGTTTCACCAATACCCCAGGCATCCAAAGGAATAGTAGGAAAAACAATTTCAGGTTGTACTAGAATAGAGTGTATTTTTCTATTTGAGTCTGGTCTAGTTCTTCTAGGAGATCCGAGTTGGTTCTAGAGGTAGGGTGAACTGCCTGCCGAATGAGCCGTGCACCGACTCTTATACCCCGTTCCCCACTCTAAAATCTCTCAAACACCGAATCAAGAGACTCGGTAGAGTCTCGGGACAAGTACATTGACAGCCCTGTCGTCTGCTGGCCTGAGGCTCTCGCCGAGACTATACTTTCTCTGAATAAAACGATTCGCGATGGTGGGGGTAAAATTCGCTTGTGATTTTCTTAAATTATGAAACTCATGAGTTATGTACGGCTTTGAAAATTGAACTTTTAGCTAATTAAGAAGTTCTCTGTCGAATGAGCCCAAAATCAGCATGATCAGTGTCGTAATTTCTGAGAAAAAACTTTGCACGGGCTTAAGATTATGCAAAAGTTACTAACACATTCAGGATTTGACGCATCTGTATACGCGTACTCCAACTGCTACAAAAGTAGAGTAACTAGGGGAGATCTAACCCATGGGATCTCAGGGAGGGTGCAGGGATGGGGAAGCGCGGGAACCGGCGCGGGGACTGCTGCGGGGCAGGGTTCGAGGAGTGGGGAGGGGATGTGTTGCGGGGCAGGGTCTGAGGAGTGTAGTGGGTATGTGTTGCGGGGGTGTGGGGAAGTGGATGGTTGAGTGGAGAGAGAGAGAGAGAGAGAGAGAGAGAGAGAGAGAGAGAGAGAGAGAGAGAGAGAGAGAGAGATGGAAAGATGGGGGTGAATGTCACCGTTTTGGAGGATTCAGGGCAGACTTTTTAAATATGCATCATTAGATCAAATTGTTAATTTATTCCTATTACTACTTACATTTTCTATTACTCTTATTATTACTAACATGCTTATTATTACTATTATTCTTATTATTATTATTCTTATCAATATTATATTCTTATTTTTATTCTTATAAATCTTATAGTTATATGTATTCTTAAAATATACATTCATATTATAAAGAGCCTCCTGCATCAAAAAAAAAAAATCGAAAATTCTTAATTTTTTATTCAATTTATTCAACAAAAAGAAAACGTTAAAGAATGAAAATCACTCACCATCAATTCATGCATATCCTGCACATCCCATCAGCGATGAATAAGGAGAGCGGCCTCCCACAGTTATTACACCACCGGTCATCGAGGCTGTCATAAACCCCTCGCAGGTGTGTGAAGTGCGCAGTCACCACCCCGTAGACTTCAGGGTCGCAGATAAAACAGCCCGCGCACACGAAGTAGTCCCGTTCATCCGCGTAATACGATTGAATACGACAGCGGTGAGACATCGGTGTAATGGTTGCTACCGACTCTAGCTGCCGCATCATCGCTAGATGCACATTACCTTCATTCACACCAATTTCATAATTGGGTGATGCAACCCGTTCACTATCGGGGAACTCGAAAGGCCCTATAAAGCGATAAATCGTCCTACGTTTCATCACTCATTACACAATTCGCGTCCCTTTCTTCATCTGCAATATGAATTTCGTTGTGAACACAATCGCCGTCACTAACTGAAGCTGCACTCGTACTTTCATTAGGTTCAAGATCGATGACTTCAATTTCGCGCTCGTAAACATCCTCATTCGTGAGGTCGATAACTTCAAATGCAAACATTTTTTCTATTTTTTTTTATTTTCGGGAACTTCGAAACAAAACTTCGATGAGTCAGAAGAGACGTAGAGAGCAGAGTGATTTTCCTCGTGAGAAAAATGTCCTTTCAACTCTTCGTAGAAAGAAAGAAAAAGAGGGAGGATTCTGCATACTCTCAACACTTTAACTAATGGCAAGCATTGAATCCCCTCCAACGACGTTCCACCAAAATTAGAAAATGTACAACTGAACTTTTCCAGCAAAAAAAAAACTTCTGCTGCTGGGAAAAAAATCTAAGGACCCGCAATGACCTGCGAGTGAGGAACGAAAAGGAGCGGAAGTTTTTTTCAACCATTTCAAACTACCCATGAAATTCATAATCAAATTTATGACATTCGAAGTATATCGAATATCCGCCGTGGTGTAACTAACTAAGATTTACTGACACTGAAAAAAAGTGCTTCGAAAACTTTCTACGGAAATGCCCACCCACGCAACTTTTCTCAAACCAGATTTATCTTGACCACTTAATGGGTTTTTAGGGGGACGGAGTATTAAAAAATATATCATGAAATGATTTGGGGTAGTAGAACGGAAATTCTAATGATGAAAGTGGGGAGGGAAATATTTAAAAGACATTGGAATAAAAAAAATTGGATCATTTCTGAAGTCGAGGTCGAGATCGAGAGGTGTGCAAGTATGTGTGCTATCCACCCGGCGAAACATCCATTGGCATTAACAGCAAATGAACTTGAATCATTACCGAAGGCTTTGCTTTTGAAGTAATATAGTGCATTCATTCCTGTTTTATGGAATCGTTTACCCAAGTATTTGCAGTGTGATAGTGAAGTGCAATCATATCAATTGTGCTACGATCATTTTAATCAACCCTGGCTACATACGCATATTGATTCTTGTAGACCTAAACGTCGAGATTGTGAAAAGTGTCACATAATGGAACGACTTGTGAATATCTATACGACTCTACGCATAAAAAATCCCTGTGAAATGACATCGGAGGAGCTCCAAATTATATCTCCTACCGTCCTTAAACAATGTTTTAGTGAATATACAGATATCCTGTGGGATCGTTTACCAGAATATTACAAATGTGATAGAGAGATTGCATTGTTACGTCGTTGCGTTGAACATTGGAACGTATCGTCGATGGATGATCATATTGACGGTCCTGCTCCTCAACGACGACATTGTTGGAAATGTTGCGAAGGTCCGAACGTGTTTGAACAAGTTTAGAATGCAGGTGTTCAAAACGTGTTCGATCAAGTTTAGAATGCACGTGTTCATGACGTCGGCGGAATCAAAGAGATGACCCGTCTGAGCCTGTACAGAAAAAAGAACCACCGGAGGAGACTGCATCGATCTCAATATAGATCACGTTTGAACCTGTTTGAAAACGTGTGGAAGGGGATGATTCAGTTTTGGGGTAGGGATAGATGGAAAAACTACAAATAGCAGAGTCCAGAAGAAAAAAGCATCACTTCACATCTTCATAAAGTTGAGTCAAGACTTGCTCTTTGTGGAAAAATCTCAAAAAACTATATTCATCGTAAAATGGAGTTCGCCGCAATAAACGACATCATCGCAAAGTCCGAATATCTTCCTACTAAGAAGTTGAACGAGCTCGAAGTCGATGGGGAATATCTCGTCTCGGATGTCAGGATCGCAAACACCAAGTGGGGCAAAAGATACGTTGCCGAAATCAAGAATGAATTCAACATATTCCTGCCGCCACGAGTCGTAACGGCATTCGATCAGCATCCTGCTACATTCAAGAAACTCCTGGAAACAGCTCATAACGGGGAACTTTATATGAAGTATCTCGGTGGCGAATTGAAGACCATCAAATTTTGTCAAACAGAAGTTTAATGTTTCTCAACAAATAGAAAAAAATGTAAATAGTATATGTAAATCTTCGATGAAGTGTGAGTAATGTTGAAAGAGGAGGAGGAGGAGGATGAGGAAGAGTATTATATAAAATAAAAAAAAAAACACACATACTCATATATAGAAAAAAATGTTTTGTTTATTCAAAAATCCCTCGTTTGCACAATGCATGATATACATATAACCAGCTTTTCAAAGATTTTACATTCATCGTTGCACAATTGAATTTCGATTGGTCGGTATGATGGTCGCATTTCGATGGATTTCTCGGCAGTTTTTTCAACGATGGGCAGTCCAAAGTCTCCAAATCGACAATCTCCGTTGACAGATCCAAAAAGTTCGTCAGCCATAAAGACTTTTCGCAGCCTTTTACGAAGATGGTATGAGCGCCGCGTAAGATAGTTTGAATTATTCCTCTTGCCGCATCGTATGGTATAACGCCAAAATCCCATGACAATCCATGGAAATTACGTTCCAGCCATTTGTTTGTCGTTTTATACTTTATCGGCAGAGAATCCCATGCATACGGTGGTGCGAAGAAAAGTGTGAGAGGTTCAGCATTCTTCACGTCCGCACGAATGATTGAAATTTCTTTGAGTATAAACTCATTGATGGGTCCTTTGAAGCCTTGTAGATCGATGACAAAATCCATGATGACTGTTGACCGAAGAAGTTGATGGTACGGTTTTATACCAATTTTTTCACTCCACCACTCACAGGATTGTATTCAACGATGCGATCATGTAGAATGAGGCAGTATGCGCATGTTTGTGCTGGAATATTTGTGCTTGTTTCAAATTCGAGGCGCACATCAACAGGTCCAGACTTGAGAGAATCGTTCTGCTTCGAGCAGTCAATCACAATGAGAGGTGCAAATTTGAGAAAATCCGCTTTTGTAAGCCATGGTTCGGCCTCCTTATTGTAGTACATCGGTTGAAAGTTTGTATACATATCGTACAGTACTGCATACTGATTTTGTTCTATATTCAAATTCATATTACCATAAGGATAGCATTGTGAATTCAAGTATAACTTTACATCAGTAACGTTGCAATGATCAAAATTACTCGCATTTTGCCTCTTATTATTCTTTCGTCCTGTTTGGAATGCCAGGATCACATATCGAGGTTTTTCCAGCTGCGTTGATGTCTTGACTGACCACACGTGTTTCGATGTCGCCGGTAACATTGGATATTTATACAATTCCCACGTACGAAAACTCATTGGAATTGGAGTATCTTTGGCGATGAATTTCAACAGTTGAATTTTTCGTTTATCCGCCACGGTGACGTAGGGATCGAGCCATTCAATTTTTCGTAGTGTAATTTTATAATCTTCAGCGGCTGGTTGAACTTATGCATTATCGTCGGAACGTGATCTAGTCAAAATCAATTCGTGCTTTGCATTCACCACCATTTTTCGATAATCTTCAGCAAATCCCAGCAGAATGCTCAGTGGTATGCATACGTCAAAGTTGCCTGCTGCGTCCACAATCGGTTTCGTCTCATCGACATCGACCCAACCAGTGTTCTCAAGCATTGTACTTCTCGCCGACGAATGAGATGTATATCCTTTCATAAGAGATGTGATTCCCACATTCTTATTACGATCGATTTCAACTGCGTTAAGTTCATAACGCACTTCCTCGAATAAATGGCAAAAGGCATTGTTAACGAAATTCGTTGCAGCTAACGCTGTACCATCCGCCGTTGTCAGTTTGTCGTAAATGTGAATTGAACTTTTACCCGGTAGAATTGATAAATCTTGATGCTGCATTGAAATACGTATTTCATTACTGTTGTTGTATGTTGACGACGCGTATGGTTGATGTGCATGAACCTCATAATGTATGATGGATTCATCAAACATGACGGGTGTCTGGATGTTTACGATTTCTTCCTCCATTGCAGGCAGCAGATGCACAACGAGCAAAGCAGATAATTTCTCACACGCGAACTCCACGAATTTTGAGACCCAAACTCTTCAATAGTAGAAGGTTTTGAGGTGTTAGCTCTTTGAGCGTTTATCGACGACTGGTTTCGCGATCCCATGTTGGCTTATTAATATTGCCAATACGATGATTGTAAATTATGCCCATTGAGATTTTATATGAAGTCTTATGGTGATGACTTCCCGCGGAAATGGATCAAATCTCCGTCTTGATCGACAATACGAAGCTGTATATTGTCAATGCGACGTGTTGTGATTGGTAGATAAATGACGCTTGACGGTACTTCGATGATTTTATAGCCAGCCGGTGCAGATGGGAAAAATTCGTGAATTGTATGAACTTTTCGCCCGTTGATGTATGCACCAGTGGTTATGTTACACTCGACTCGAATGGCGTTCACTTTGAGAATGGATACGGGTAGATCAGACACATGTCTTTTATTGAGCTCCAATCGACGCGACGTAAAACCCAGCAAAGGTCCAATCGAATTTTTGGATGTAAAATCAATCGATTGATTGCACTCAATTTCACTGCGTAGCGTATAATTATTCGGCTTAAGCTGAATTTGTATGTTTTTAGATGCCAACTCAGTTTTCAAATATTTTTCAATATCTTCAATTTCATAGCTGCCCGTTGGAATGGTCACCACATGATTTCCAACGTGAAATTCATTGCAACCAATGTCGATATTTGGAATCGAATTGAATGTGAGCAGCTCGACGAGTCCAAGAGTATAATTTTTGTCTGGCGATAGTTCGATGGGTGGAAAAAATTGTCGAATATGGAGGATGATCCAGTAATGATGATCGTCAAACTATCATCCATGATGATCGCAGATTTTGAACTAAACACGCAGCTCCATAGTCCTCATTTATATAGTGCATAATTGTCTCGTCGATTCAATTGTCCACACAAAAATTTCAAGCATAAATGCCCACATATTATTGTATCGTATTCCTGATACTTTTTATAATTGTATTTCACGCTACCAATATTGAAGTATCTCATGAGTTCGGGTGGAGGTGGGAGATTGCCGAAGCTCTCAAAGTATATGACTCGTTGACCAGTCTTTTATATGCAACCCAGTGTGTCCCCGGGCCAACATTTTCATCTAAATTCACGATTGCTGATTCTTGCTTGAGTGGTCCATTTTCAGGCAAAGTGTGACGCATGAAAATGCCGCGAAAGTTACGAATTTTCATGGCTCTCGCATACTTTAGCAGATCGATGTCGGTGAGTGGTTGATGTGGTAGCGTAATTATACGTTTTTTGTCCCGAGGTAAAGACCCAAACCCTGTTTGTATGGTTTCAGATGTAAACCTTTACCCAAAGCGATGGCCTCGAGTGTTCGGTTGTGACGTTTACTTTCCTCCAATTCCTTTTTAGCCGCTTGAGCAGCATTTACAGCTTTGACTATTGCAGCACTTCCACCCGACAATGCACCAACGGCGCTAAGGCCGGTAAAGATGGGTACGAGGAAGGGCAATAAACCGCCGATTTTGCGAGGTACAGGTAGAACCCGAGGCGTGCGTACTTTAACACCTTTAACACTGGCACGCGCACCTTTCAATGCTGACATGACGATTTCACGGGGGTCACCACTACGAATCATGGCTTTCTTTGCAGCACTGATGATCTTTTTCAGGCAAACACTTTTTTTGGTCTTTTTCGTCAGTCGTTTCATACCTAGATCAAATTTCTTTTTCGCCATCATAATGTTTGTCATGGCCTAAGCACTTGCTCTTTCACCAAGACTTGCGTCTTTCGAGGTTGCACGTTGCCAGGCTTGTTCAGCCAAAATTTTATCTGCCAGATGTCGTGCTTCCAAGTTTTCACGATTTTTCGAATATGCGATATCGTGTTCTTTACAAGCAGCGTCCAGCGCGTTTATACCAGGATCACCACGAGCAAGACGTTTGATCAATTTCGTACCAGGTCCACAATATTGATAGTCCGGTAGATGTAGTTCCACGGAGAGATTGTTGATTATACTGTTTACCAAACCTTTACCAGGTTTATCATGTATAATCATAACTCTGCAGTGGTCACAACTCGACTGACTATTCCAACATTATAAAGTTGCATTTATATGATTTTTTCAATCAGTCGCATGCGAGATGAAGTCGAAGAAACAAGTTTCGAGCGGTCAACTCCCCATAATAAATTTCGATGAATTTATTGTTGGAGCCGGTAGTGTGAAGAAGCGTCATGGAAACTTACTACCTAACAGCATTCGAGCCATATTTTGTGGCCCCTCGAATTGTGGGAAAACGAATGCCTTGCTCACGCTCCTAATACATCCAAATGGTTTGAGATTTGAGAATATATATCTATACTCGAAATCGTTGAAGCAGCCAAAATACCGATTGCTCGAGCAAATGCTTAAACCTGTGGAAGGAGTGGAATTTTTTCAATTTAACGAGCATGAACAAGTTGTGGCACCTAGTGAAGCTCGCCCAAACTCCATATTCATCTTTGACGATATAGCGTGTGAGAAACAGGACAACGTGAGAGCATTTTTTTCCATGGGAAGACACGAGATTGTGGATAGTTTTTATCTATGTCAGACGTATACTCGTATTCCGAAACATCTCGTGAGAGACAATGCAAATTTTATAGTGCTATTCAAACAAGATGATATGAACCTCAAGCATGTATATAATGATCATGTTAATACGGATATGACTTATGCAAGTTTCCAAAAAATGTGTGTCAAATGTTGGAAATCGGACAAGCATGGATTCATCACGATTGACAAGGACAGTGAATTGAATGCTGGAAGATATAGAAGGGGATTTGATTCTTTCCTCACTGTCGATGATGATGATGATAAATAATTGTTCCCCTGGATTTTACAAGACAGTCTAAAGTCTGACTTACTCGTGTCAACATGAAGCGCAAAGAAATTTTAAAGGAGACGGCTGTATTGAGTGAACTTGCCAAGGCGAGTGATGCAATCAGACGAAAACATCGAATGTTGAAAAGTGAACGTGATAGTGCTCAGCAGAAAATGCAAGATGTGTTTAAACCGATTGTTGAACCATTAGAAGAACTAGTTTCATATACGAAAAAACTTGAA
This sequence comes from Venturia canescens, assembly GCF_019457755.1. Taxonomy (NCBI): domain Eukaryota; kingdom Metazoa; phylum Arthropoda; class Insecta; order Hymenoptera; family Ichneumonidae; genus Venturia; species Venturia canescens. The sequence goes on along the minus strand of NC_057431.1, from coordinate 15,762,413 downwards.
ATTAAGAATAAACGTGTAAATGTTGAAAAGGAGGAAGAGTCTCCAAATTTTGGAGAAAATAACATGAAGCAAGATATTTCTTTCAAAGATGATATTTGGCATGATGCAATTACTGATGAGAATGTCGGTGTACCCTTAACTAAAAATAGTGATAATGATATTCATGAAGATAATAATGATGATGAGGACGATGATAATTTAGAATCATCTGGAGATGTTGATAATTTGATACGTGAATATTTGGGTTTACTGCGTAGTAATAATAAAACAAGATTAGATGGCGTGTATGGAGTACGAAATCTCGCTCAAAACAGATTAATGATTGGTGATTCACCAATTCATTTCGAACTCGATCATATAGTGGTTGGAGATGAAAAGTATCCCAAAAGTATTGGCTTGGTGGAACTGTTGTTTAAAAAAGAGCCCGAACTCAAATATGTAACACCAAATGATTTGGAGAAATATCAGAAAATAGTCATCACAACGAATGCTCATAAAAAATTTTATAAACGCACGGGTGCAGTACGTCAGGATAAAAATAATAAATTTAAAAATTATATATCCCAAATGCTCGGTAGCAACGATAAGAAAGGTGGTGCTCTGCCCAAGTATAAGGTAGCACGAAAGCATACCTCTGTCGACTATGTTCATTGGGATGATCCGAATGAACTAGTGGATCGTCTTCGTTTGTTGCTCGCATCGCAAGCTGCTGGAAATTCATCACATTCGAATGAAATTATATCGATTATCGAGGAGTTGCGTGAAGTCGAAATCATTTATTAAAGTGTGAGAGCTTGCTTTCATCCACATTTCCAACATGAGCGTCGATGTGTTTGGACGAAAGTTGAGTAGACGTGGTGCAGGTCCTCCGGGTAAACCAGGTGCTGGGTTCAAAATTACATCAGACGGTCATTATGACTTGGACCGAAAACGATTGAGCAACGTTGGCGAGCCAGTAAATGCTCGAGATGTTGTAACACTCGGTGCATTCAGTAAACACATTCATTCTATGACTCATAGTGTGACTCATACAACGAATCAAAAGTGCGAATCGAATGTGGCGGCTGCAGAAAAGCGTGTGAAAACCGAGCTCGCCCATCTCCGTGAAAAAATTGATAATATAAAGAGAGAAATCTCAGATCTTCATGATGATATGAAGTATTTACGAGATCATCTAATGATAAGTCAGTGAAAAGTCCTCCAGACTCTTATCTTCTGCAATTGATGAGGATCGTGGGGGGAGAAGAAAAAATGAGTGAAAAGAAGCTTACGGTGGTTGAAGAACTGCATAAGCCAGCTCGGCGGAATTATCCACGTCGACATGTGGATATACGTGGCCTGGGTGAGACTTGGCAAGCTGATCTTGTAGATATGTCTGCATATGCACAACACAACTCCAACCATAAATTTCTCCTCACCGTCATCGATATATTCTCCAAATTCGCTTGGGCCGCACCGTTGAAGAGTAAAAGTGAAAAAGATGTGAGTGCTGCAATGGAGTCGATTCTCAGCAAAGGACGCATACCGAAAAATCTTCATGTCGATCGAGGAAAAGAATTTTATAATACGAACTTTAAGGCCTTGATGAAAAAGTATAACATACACTTGTATTCTACATTTAGCAACTTGAAAGCATCAATTTGTGAGCGCTTCAATCGTACACTTAAGAATAAAATGTGGATTCAATTTAGTTTTCGCGGAAACTGGAAATGGATCGATATTCTCGATACATTAATTATAAAATATAATGATACATTACATATTACGATAAAAATGAAACCGAAAGATGTGAATACTACGAATGAAAACCGACTGTTGCGTAACGTATACAGTGGATCCGAAGTTGGAAACCAAGCAAAATTTAAAATCGGTGATAAAGTGCGCATAAGTAAATTTAAGAATGTATTCGAAAAAGGTTATACACCAAACTGGACAACGGAAATATTTACAATATATCGAGTTAGAAAAACTAATCCAGTTACTTATAATATAAAAGAGCCGATCGCCGGTGGTTTCTACGAGCAAGAGCTGCTTCGAGCGAAAAATCCCGACATATATCTCATTGAAAAAGTGTTGAAGAAGCGTGGCAGTCAGTTGTTTGTAAAATGGCTAGGTTTCGACAATACACACAATAGTTGGATAAGCAAGGATGATCTTTGAATAAAGAAAATGGACAAGGAAACGTTTCGACTCTGTTTTTTTTTTTTTTATGACCACTCCCTATACATGCAGCGGAGCTTGAAACATAGCAGGTATAAGAAAAAAGGACATATTGAGGTTGGTCGGAGATTTTTTTTTTTTATTTCACTTCCAATGTACAAACTCTCTCTTGCTCTCACCCACTCATACTTATTTACATCGCTTTCAAAGCCATTACGGTATGTCACGGTGACCCCATGGCAAAGTATTCACTGCGCCAGGAATAATGTACCGCTTATCGTCATACGGACTTAGAGCTATTTTTGTTTCCTTAATAGTATATACATTGTGTAATGTGGACCTTATCGAAGATTGTGTGCGCTTCATCTCAATTTCCTTATTTAAACATTTAGTGTAGTCGTCAAAAGTTATAGTTCGCGCTACAACATTACTATTAACTTAACACCCTTTGCTTTTTTTACATCATTCTTACCTACAACTCGTGTTGCATACATTTTCGACCTAAGTCTGACGAATTCGGTCATAATAGCCCCGTTATTCTCATCTTTCATGAGACCGGGTACTTTTTTATTAACTAGCGGTATACCGTATTTATTATCTATAGGGTAGTCACTTGTATCGTATTTACTAAGATTATTCTTCATATCATTATATACATCGTCACACTCAATATGATAGATTAAACTATCGGTGTCAGTGTATAAGATTTTACATTTGTTCTGATATAACGGGGACATGAATTCATGATGGAATTCATACAAACATGTTTTTGATATATCTAGAATAGACATTCCAACATATATTGGCTTATTAAACTTGACCTGCAAGTTCCGAAGTTCTACAGCAATTAAGATTTCAGCGAAAATGCTACGACTATGAAAGTTAGGTTTCGCAATCATGGCTTCAGCACCATATCTTCCTGCCCATTCCGTTAAAAGTTTCACTTATACATGACTTCGAACATCCTTCATAGTTTTCCCAAAAACCGCATTGTTCATTAATTTCAAGAGATTTTTTTCAAACTCATTCTTTGCATTTGTTCGGAATTGGGTATTCAGGTCGATATATTTCTGAAGCCACGATGATTGCCTAAATTTCAAAATCCTATGTATTTTTGTGAGTTTTACACCATGTTTTAGACATTGCTGAGCGCGATAATGTATGACGTAACGCTTTTTCGCACTAACTGAGGCAATGAGCTTCTCCTGCTGTTTACCCGGAGGTTTTTCATGCGTCGGACAGAATGGTAAATCACTATGGATATCATGTAGTTCTTCTGGATATTCCAAATCGACCTCAAGCAGATAACCATGTGTACCATTCAATGGAATTGATTCGACATCGAAATTTTCAACATTTTCAATAAATTCGAACTGATCGTAGGGCAATGCTTGGCTCATTGCCCATCCATATAAATTATTAACGTCATAATACATTAAATACGTAGACGGTTCCGACGGATCATAAGATGGCATGTATTTATTATTGGCGCGGGTATATCTACCACTGCATTGGCTTAGACCTCCACGAATGCCTCTTTCCATCCGAATTTGATCTTTGTGTATCGCATCATTGCATCCCAGGTGTATCCAGGAAGTGTATAATAATATGCGGGATCGAGAGCGTAACTTTTCAAACAGGTGTTACGAAAATTTTCAAAAATGTCAGCTAGCAATAAAACATCGGTTTTTAAATATAAATTACTGTATGCACCAAGTGTTTGAGTGGAAAATCGCTCCCAAACGGTCAAAGCATGAGCGTACTCATTTTCCGATACCGTTGAATCGGTTAAAGAACTATAGAATGATGCTCGCGGTGGAAGTGCCGTTTCCTCCAGTCTGTCAAAGCTATCGATGTACTCGTATGGGAATACATCTTTTCGCGTTAACAGATTGAAATTATCGGTGTCTCGGAATTCAGATTTTAAAACCGTGAGTTGATCAGGAGTCAAGAAAGATGCTAATTTATCAAGACTTGTGTTCAGAAATCTATATGAATCAATGAAACGCAATTTAATATTTTTTCTATGATCTTTCGAAGTTATAACGGTTTTCGAAAAAGAAATATACTTTACTGTCGTTATAGGTAGTAAATCAGTTTTCCCCTTGAACGCCGTAGCTACTTCTTTGATGATAAAATGAGCATCGTAGCCCGACAAATTATGGAAAACTATGGGGATGAAGAAAGACTCTTGATATTTTAAATTACAGTCTTGATGCGCTGGACCTCTGAATTTGCCTGTTAAATGACAACCCTAGGGAAAAAAAGGTTGGGACAAGTACATTGATGGTCTCTTGTTTCTGGATGACATAGAAAAAAGATTTAGAACCAGGAAAAAAATTCTATAAAAATAATAAACGAAAAATTGAAAAGTTCAAAAAAATTCAACAAAAATAAAAAACAATCGAACAAATTCTGTAAAGAAAAATAAAAAATTTTCAAAAAAAAATCATAAATATTGAACAAATTGAAAAATGTACTATCCAAGTTACATGCAGTATAAAAATGTATGATATCAATTGGAGGCCAAGTTTTTATTGATAATTTGGAATATTTATCGAAAAAATTGGAAACTGTAATGAAATTCATGATAATTATTTTCACGAAAAAAGTTAATGAAAAAAAAGACATAACGGAAGTTACGTGCAGTACTAAAATGTATTATATCAATTCGAGGTCAAGTATTCATCAGTTATTCGAAATATAATCTCCGGCGACAAATGAGCGTTGAGAATCCTTGTCGGGCTCACAACGTTTTATCAAAATTACTAAAAAACTAATGGAAATAAAATCATTAAAAATTCACATGAAAGTCATTCGTTACTTCATCAAGGTATACACTTTAAAGAATCGATTCCCCTCCGACTTTCAGGATCCCCTGGTATTATTCACAACATTCAACTTCGATTGGATCGGTACAAATTATGTTCAAATACGTCTTAAACGTACTTGTCCGGCCCATCACTTTTTATTCAAATTGCTCATTCGAAAACAAATCAAAAACGAAGTTAATGCATGTGTTAATATTAAGGAACAGTAATTCCCGAGAAAATAATTTTCCTTCGAATCGCTCTTGTCAAAATGAAACAAAAATGAAAGATGAAGTTGATTAATCTATTTATATTATATGGAGTCATAATTCACAACAAAATCATTTTTCTACAAATTCCAGGAATCCACGTGTCGTACTCGACTAGTGATATTTATCAAAATGTGTACGTGACTATAGAAAAAAAAACATTGCATGGCTGAGTAGATTCGAAAATTTCTAGTAATGCGCCTGATTATTTCTCATTTTCATTGGTTCTTACCGAATGGTATGTGTTCACTGAAGAAATTGAGAAGTGGATATTGCTATTGGAACTTGCGAACAATCAAGTTCAAATTACTTGGAGATATTATTTTTATTTTTATCCATTTTATTATATTTGTCATTATAGAAGAGCCCTGATTTGTTGTCGAATGAGCAATTTGAATAAAAAGTGATGGGCCGGACAAGTACGTTTAAGACGTATTTGAACATAATTTGTACCGATCCAATCGAAGTTGAATGTTGTGAATAATACCAGGGGATCCTGAAAGTCGGAGGGGAATCGATTCTTTAAAGTGTATACCTTGATGAAGTAACGAATGACTTTCATGTGAATTTTTAATGATTTTATTTCCATTAATTTTTTAGTAATTTTGATAAAACGTTGTGAGCCCGACAAGGATTCTCAACGCTCATTTGTCGCCGGAGATTATATTTCGAATAACTGATGAATACTTGACCTCGAATTGATATAATACATTTTAGTACTGCACGTAACTTCCGTTATGTCTTTTTTTTCATTAACTTTTTTCGTGAAAATAATTATCATGAATTTCATTACAGTTTCCAATTTTTTCGATAAATATTCCAAATTATCAATAAAAACTTGGCCTCCAATTGATATCATACATTTTTATACTGCATGTAACTTGGATAGTACATTTTTCAATTTGTTCAATATTTATGATTTTTTTTTGAAAATTTTTTATTTTTCTTTACAGAATTTTTTCGATTGTTTTTTATTTTTGTTGAATTTTTTTGAACTTTTCAATTTTTCGTTTATTATTTTTATAGAATTTTTTTCCTGGTTCTAAATCTTTTTTCTATGTCATCCAGAAACAAGAGACCATCAATGTACTTGTCCCAACCTTTTTTTCCCTAGGGGAAGTTTATGGTTTGATATCACGCCTTTTTTCTCAAATGTTCCTCATTTATGTTATGACGGTTATAGGATTTTAGTATAAATTTCTATGAATTATTTGCTTAGTACATTTTTATAGATTCCATTCTCATACGAACATTTTTTATGGGATAATCTTTTGCATGAAATTAGCAGCAAATAAGGGACCGTCAATGTACTTTTCCCAATCTTATTTTCCCTAGGTATGATGTTCGGCTTATAAAGTTGGTTTCCACCATAAAAGACCAATTTTTCGTAAAAATTGTAGTGAAAATATTTCGTCACAAGTCTGCTCTTGAACTTTGGCGATTTTTTTCCTTATACTCTAATATGTTATGCCTATTAGGAACTCAACAGCATGGAGGGATCCGGGATGAGGCCCGCAAAATGAATTTCGGTTTATAATGTTTGTTTCCACGTAAAAGACCAATTTTTCTTCAAAATTGTACTGAAAATATTTCGGCACTGGTTTGGTCTTGGACTTTGGTGATTTTTCTCCTTGTCTTTTAATATGTTTTGTCTATTGGGAATCCAAGAGCATGGAGAAATGCGTGTTGTGGGCCATAATATGATTTTCGGCTTATAACGTTGGTTTCCACGAAATAAGATCTATTTTTCGTTAAAATTGTACTGGAAATATTTCGTCACAGGTCTGTCTTTGGACTTTGGCGATTTTTTTCCTTGTACTCTAATATGTTTCGTCTATTTGGAACCCAAGAGCATGGGGAAAAGTGTGTTGCGGGCCGAGATATGATTTTCGGCCTATAACGTTGGTTTCCACGAATAACAACAAATTTCTCGTCAACATTGTACAGAAAACATTCCGTCACAGGTCTGTCCATGGAGTTGGGCTATTTTTTTTCTTCTACTCTAATTTGCTATGCTTATTGGGAACCCAAGAGAATGGTAGAAGGCGGGTTGGGGGCCGAGATATGATTGTCGGCTAATAACGTTGGTTTCCACGAAAAAGGACCTATTTTTCGTCAAAATTGTACTGGAAATATTTCGGCACTGGTTTCTTCTTCCACGTTGGTGATTTTCCCCCTTATCTTCTAATATGTTTTGTGTAATAGGAACCCAAGAGAGTGAAGAAATGCGTCTCGTGGGCTGTAATATGATTTTCGGCTTATAACGTTGGTTTCCGCGACAAAAGATCTATTTTTCGTCAAAATTGTACTGAAAATATTTCGTCACCTGTCTGTCCTTGGCCTTTGGCGATTTTTTCCAAGTCTTCATACCAAGAAAGAACTGATGTAAAGATTTCCTTAATAGAACAGATTTTATTTATCCCTTTTCTTCAAAATTCAAATGAAAGATAGATCAAATTCAAGACACGAAAAATCCAACAGATTTGCACACTTTAAATGTCGCTTTTGCATTCTGAATCTAGAGATTTCATTTCATCCAAAACGTGCCCTCAATCAAATATATTTCCAAAGTTTGCAAGCGGCCGCTGAGGTTCAATTATCCACAGTTTGATAGTTGCTGAAAAAAAGTACCCGTAAACTTCTACCATTTATTATGCCAGAACTCAAAGCAGCAAAAAAAACTAAGCGAACTTAATTCAACAAAGCAACAGAATTCAAAGACGTTTAAGGTGCCTGCATTGGTTTTGGAGAAAAACCATTTCAGGACAATTCAGAAATTAATTTAAAAATTCGAAAACTCACAATGGAGTAGAAAAAGGAAAATTGAAGTATCTAGAAATGCGGAAGACTTTTGTGATGAATTTTCTAGATTACATGATACGGTTGGAGGAAATGATTTGAATGATTGGCACACATGCTGCAACACAGAAATATCAAAGTTTGGAAGTATTTGCTGTATATCAGTCATACAAACTTCAATACTATTTGAAAAGGAACACTTAAAAACTTGCCGAACCAAGTTCCATTACATATTACCATAATCAAAGATAAGGGGTGATCCGTCGCATATATATTTATCCACAGAAATTTCAGAGTTCGCCGGTATCTGCTGCGGTTCAATGTATCTGCGCAATGAGCTTCGAAGACAGCAATTTCAAATCTATCCATAAATGAGCAACTGAAGACTGTTATAATCAATTTTTTTCTTCATATAGATGTTACAGTTAGAGTCAAAATGTAAAATGAATGGCACAGTATTTAAATTGTATAGTTTACAGATTTTTGCAGTATTTTAATGATTCGAATCTACAGCATTATAATGAAAAGTTGTCAAAAGTCATGATGTTACATTAAAATGACATAGCGCACATTGCATTCAGCAATTCTGTAAGTTTCTGGGGATGTTGGTAGGCATCATATTTGATCGCATCCAAAACTGAGCAACAGTAGACTTATCGGAATGAATTTTTTTTATAATAATTCCATATTTGTAGTTTGCAAAGTGGAAATACTCAACATACATGTCATTCTATAAGTTTTGTTATCAAAATTTGTGTTTGCATACCGCATTCCTAAGATACGACTTTTCATATCATTAGCAAAAAAAGCATCCAAAGGCTTTCTGGAAAAGTTTCCAAATTTATCACTCGACAGATCTAATAGGAAAAGAATAACTACACACTATACCAAGACCAGATTTTTTTTTGAAAATCTGATTTACAAAATGTGCAATTCAAGATCATGGTTAGAAACCTCTCGAATCATGTTACCACAATCATCATGAAGGAGTAGAAAATCATAGAACACATATTAGGGAACGAATTAATAATATGAATCGATCCGCTGCAAACTGAGCGGGTGAAAACAAGGATCGGAGAGGGCAGAGCCAAACTGAATATCAAGCAAAATATGGGGATGTTTAAAAATAATGACGACACAAGAAATAAATTAGAAAACATTTATTCAAGTAAAGTTTCTAATATCATTCTAACAATTCCGTGTGGTTTTGTTCTATTTATTCGTATATATAACCTATGTACACATGATATATAACCACGCCACTGACAATTTATTCGCACTGGACAATATTTCTCGTACTCTGGTTTAATTGAAGGATTATTTCAGTTAACACTTATTTCCAATCGAACGAAATAATGAAATCTTGAAAAGTTTCGTTGACATATATGCATCGCGCATTTTTTATATTCTTTTTCACACACACATCACAGACTACATTTACGCGGCCGCTTTGATACCGGTTTAATATATCACATAACAAAATAAATAGTAATATGCACTTCTTTAGATGACGAAAATTATTTTTTCATTGATCCCGCACGCACTTCGCAATGTCGAAACTCTGTTCATACGATCAAAAACTGACACATGGTTTGTACATATATATATGTATATCGGTCGAATTTATGACGGCTGTTACCAGCTGTGCTGCGCCATGTGCTACGTTCTGAAGTTGACGTCAGATTTCCAATCATCAACAACTAATTTCAACAACCAATCACAACGTCTAAAAATGGATGTCGTCAGATCCAACGAATCAGAAACTCGAGAGCATCAAAGTGCCTTTGATGGTGTTTATAAATACAGACGCATAAATTCTTGAATGTGTTGGTAACTTTTGCATAATCTTGAGCCCGTGCAAAGTTTTTTCTCAGCAATTACAACACCGATCATGCTGATTTAGGGCGGAATCGAAAGAGAATTACTCAATTGGCTTAAACTTCAATTTTCAAGTTGCTAAATGGCTCCTGAGCTTCGTAATTCAATAAAATCACATGCCAATTTTACCCCCACCACGGCGAATCGTTTTATTCAGAGAAAGTATAGTCTCGGCGAGAGTCTCGGGCCAGCAGACGACAGGGCTGTCAATGTACTTGTCCCGAGACTCTACCGAGTCTCTTGATGATCGCGTACTCGAATATCACCCTGTACGAATGGTTTCTCACAGATATGACATTCCGTATTTTCTCGGAATTTTCGCCACTCTTGCGGAGTCAATTCTTTCATCGGAATGATGGTATATAAAATGGTAGCTACTTGTTTTGCCAATTGTTCTAGTCTACGTATGAACCATTGAACGCAGTCCTCGCCCCGATGTGTGTGGTACCCCGACAATAATTCGTTATAGGAGCAGTTGACGTAGTATCCTACGCTGAAGACTTGGTGATGTTGATATTTATTGCGGTCCATATCTTCAGCCGTGGTTTTTTTCAAAATGCACTCGAGGTCGGCATACACGATGAACGGTAGAAGCTCCTTTCAATTCACGTTCTTAAATTCCAACCATTTGTCATGTGCATTAGGCAGCAAAATCGCGCAATCGTTCATCTCGCCACAATCCACCTCATGTGATTGGAGCTTCTTATGAGATGAAAAATAATGAAGGCATCTATGAAGGAGCAGAAAAAAACATTTTTTTGATTACTCACAAATTTTTATTATATTTTAAAAATCGTATATATATAGTGGTATACCGATATCACTTACCGATCACAGATGTATTTTCGACCGTTGTGAGCATTCAGCTGCTTGCTCACTAACTGCGATAGATTTTTAATCCATGCGAAATGTCCCATGTTTACATCCCTCGCATCTTCTATGTATAGTAAATTGATGTCTCTCTCCTTTTTTTGTTTGCTGAAGCGAATGGGTTGAACCACATCATTTGGTGCACTATATATATTTATTGAGAGGTTGTTGAGATTTTCAAATTTTTTTATTTGATCTAAAGTCATGGGGAAATTGATACCCGCAAGATTTAAGACCGTTGAGTAATGTGGATACGATGATGGGCGCTCGCTATTTTTGCGGCTGGGTAGAGTGCCGCAACCACCGCCCAGCCGAAACACGCGTTATCATTGGATTTCACATTGATCACAGCTCTCTTCGATATAACATTTTTTGATAATGTTATATGACAACCCGCACGCATAGAATTATACTTATTTATATTAAGAGTTAAATTTAAAATTGAACTTAACGTCCAACCGCTCTCACTCTCTTGAAATTCGTCGAGTGATTTTAACGTCGATTCAACCACTTTCTTTTGGTACCAATCACTTATATCACACGTTTCAAATAGTTCAACAGTCTTCGTAATAATACTTTTATTTGCACGCCTGCCATTCACAGTAAACTCGCCATTGAACTCAGTATTTACTTTTATACTATTATGTTTAGAAATATTGTCCATCACTTGCAATGCTACCAAGTCGTATGAATCTTGTAGAAATTTTCGCGGATCGATGTAATTTTTATTAATCACAGCACCGGTTAGCACGCGATTTTCGAACGCTGTGTCGATTTCACACCATATCAAGTTACGATCATTCAATCCATCACCCGTGTGAATGAATTGTGAACGCGTTGTTGATTTCAAAGTTTCTAAACGTATAATTCGCGCAATTAATGAACGTTGTGACGCTATGTTTAATCGAGCACGTTTGGAAGAATTTTCTCCACTCAACGATGCGATAAACACATCGCACTGTTCTTCCCACGCAATATATTCTTCCACCGATTGTAACGAAGCCGCACGATTACTTAAAAACTTTTCCATATCATCATCATTGAAATTTGTCATGGTGATGAGGAGAATACGAAACTAAACTTCGATGTGGTCTCAAAGAAAACTCGATCCCGAATGTCTCGAGTTTTGAAATCATCTCGATAAAATTGACTTCATCCCTCCAAACTTTTTCCTCAAAAATTGACTTTTTAAGAGAGGGGGTGTATATGAGAACTGTATATGTGAGGGTTGACTTGTCGGCATTTCTTTTACATATTCCCATGATCACTCTAGATCGATGTTAGGAAAAAAATGTGGGTGGGCGAACATTTTTTTACGAGGAAAAAAACGTGGAGACATCTTTTGCGGAAACAATGGGTCAATCATGAACAAGCAGGTGCATGCACTTCGGACGATTATAGCGTGAACGTCGGTCCCTAACTCAAAGACATCTTCATTCCTTTAACGTCTCGTTATACCTCCACGAATCGGCATCTTTCTTTTAAACTATCCTTTTACCTAGTATGGTGTAAGAACGGAATATACGAAGATGAACATCTATTAGTAGATTCGACATGATAATATCAGTAACCAAACTCGGGAAAAATTGTGGGTGGGCGGCTATTCGGGGAAAAAATCTAGGAGACATATTTTTCGGAAACAATGTAGTGTAAGTGCAGGTGCTCCTGACTTTATAAACCATACCATGAAAAAAGTCGGTTGCCGAAAGACTTAATTAAAAAGGTCATGGATGACGATTGCATTTCTTCTTTCCAAAGTTTCACAAAAAATCCAGAGGACATATTTTTGAGAACAATGGATCAATTCTGGGATGCAGGTGCTAGTATTTTTGGAACTCTGTAAACGTAGGAGTCGGTTCCCCCCTTTTTTTTCATCAAAGACGTAAATTTAATTAGGAAAGGTTCTTGCAATGACCGAAACAAATCTTTCGTTTCAGAGGTCATAAATCCTATACTTTATTACTACCGCACAGGTTGCTGCTGTTTCTTAGGGTTGAAGACATGAGTGGCTTCCTCCGATAGCCATTTCATGGAATTCTGCTTTGAGAAAAACCTGTGTGAAAGTTCATGTAAAAAAACCCCACTGTTCAAAAGACTTTTGCTAAAAGTTATAAATTTTATTGTCTCACTCCCTCTCTCACACTCTCTACTTGGCCATCACCCCCTCCTCCCTCTCCACGTCGCATCCAGCCTCTTCCTCTCTCCCTCTGACCGCCCCCTCCACAACGGTTCCCCCTCCATACCCTGCCCCGCAACAGACCCCGCGCCGGTCCCCGCGCTTCCCCGTCCACGCACCCCCCCCTGAGATCCCATGGGTTAGATCTCCCCTAGTTACTCTACTTACAAACATAGGCCCCTTGGCCCCCATGATCACCAATCCCTGATGAGAGAAATTTTGCTGCAACCAATGAAGGATGAGAGAATTTTTGGGCCAATAACATTCAATAAAAAGAGCAAGGAAGTTTGGCGGAAAGCTGAGGAGCTTGAGAGCTCGAAATCACTAATCACTCGAAAGTCACCGGCCGAAGTTTCACGTCGTGTTGACGTTTGGGGTTTTGATGTTAAGAAGTGCGTGCGGGAAAATAAAAATAATTTTAGCGTCATCTAACAAAGTGTATACTAATATTTATTTTGTTAAAACTTATGGTATACTAAACCGGTATAAAAGCGGCCGCGTAAATGTAGACTGTGATCTGTGTGTGAAAATGAAACATATAAAAAAATGCGCGATGCTTATGTCAACGAAATTTTTCAATATTTCATTATTTCGTTCGATTGGAAATAAGTGTCAACTGAGATAATCTTTCAATTAAACCAGAGTGCCCGGAATATTGTCAAGTGTAAATATATCGTCGGTTGCGTGATTATATATCATGTGTAATAATGTAGGTTATATATGCGAGTTCCCTTTGATAGCTATGTGTCGTAACGAACCGGCCGGGGTTTGACTTTACGAAATGCGGGACAAATGTAACAAACGTCCGCACAGTTAGTGAATAATAATATAAATAAGGCAATTCAGTTTATCAAAAATAGGTCTGGAAGTTGTAAGGACAAATGTTCGTTAATCTATAATGTGTCAAGATTTCTTTTTGCGATCTAAAATATTATGATTGCTAATTAATGTTGGGATGGTTCGAGCAGAGTCCGACTGCACCGATACGGTCATAGATCAAGTTACTGGTGGACAACGCGAGAGGCGTTGTACAAAGAGCAAGAGGGACAGACATTTACGCTCTCCCTCAGTCTCTCGTCTCCGATGCTCTGCGAAGGAGCACATGCAAGAAAACCAAAGAGTTGTTACCACATTTATAATTTACGGTGTTAATAAAATTTAACAGATTTCTCTATTTCGTCATAACTATCGGTCTAAATCGACTATTTCATTTTCCTGCTAATCCAATCCCATTCACAGATCTCTCAGTTGTTATTTCATCCAATTGAATTCAACAGGTTCTGGGCCCAGTCACGCGGACTGCGAGAGATCTGTGAAATTGGTAAGCGTTTTTTTATTACGCAACGTGAGAAATGTGCCGGGCGTGAAGCGCGGTGTAAAAAGTAAAAATATCGTGTGTGAAACACGGGGAAAAATCTCGTGTGCGAAACGCGGTGTGAAAGTCACGTGGTCAGACCGAAACCAGCCATCTTTGAAAATTTGTACCGTTAAGAGAATTCATTCGTGAGAAGCGAAGAAAAAGAATCCACGATGTCCGAGGCAATCACTACAAAGAATGCCACGAAATTTGATGGCCACGATTATCAAGGCTGGAAGTTTCAGATGCGAGTACTATTTTTAGTACATCGCATATGGGGAATCGTGGATGGTACAAAAGTGAGGCCGACCGGCGAGGCCGAGAGAGAGGCGTGGGACGTAGAGGACGCGCGCGTCATGTTCTTATTGTCGTCAACACTCGAGTCAGAACAAATGAGACCGTTATTAATTTGTGAGACTGCATCAGAAATGTGGAGAAAGCTGGCATCGATTCACGAGCAAAAATCGGCTTCAAACAAATTAATGCTCTCGACAAAGTTGTACGAGTACAGGATGGACGGGAATGACTTGATAACACAGCACGTCGCCAAAGTGAACAACATGTGCGGCGTAGTTGAACGACATAGGAGAAAAAATATCGGACGTGACAATCATGGCGAAGATTCTGGGAAGTCTTACGCCGAAATATTCGAATTTCCTGACCGCATGGGACAATATGCCGCCAGACATGCAAACGCGCGAGAATCTGGAGGAACGGCTGCGTCGTGAAGAAGCACGTTTGTCAGCGAATGACAATAGTGAGAGTGCGTTCGTGGCAGTGAAAAATTCGAAGGACAAAGACAAAAGACAAGTGAGTGCGAATGCAAAGGACACGGAAAACAAGAAAAAGGATGCGAAGCCCAAAGTTCGGTGTTACAAGTGCCAAAAGCTCGGTCATTACGCGGCGAGCTCCAAAAGCAAGCCGAAAGGCAGTGAAAACAGCGGGAACAATTCGAGTGATTATGCCTTCGTCGTTGAGCACGCGCGCGCGAGTGTCTGTGAAAACACCGGTAAAAGTGCGTGGTCTAAAATAAACCTGTACCGCGGGAATCGGTACAGTAGATACAGAAAAGTTCATAGACGGCGGGTGGACAACGTCGCGTATCGAACATGTGTTGCACGTACCGGACATGATGAAGAATTTATTCTCGGTCAGCGTTTGTGCGGAAAAAGGCCTAGGAGTGTTTTTTCGGGAAAACGGCGTGCGTATTGACAATAATGGGTTCGTGGTTGGTTACGGTGTGAAGCTGGAGAATAAAGTCTACCGGATGATTTTCAAAACCAAGTGCGTAAAGAAAAACGGTAGTGAGGCCAATACCGTGAAAAAGAGTTTTCAAGTTTGGCATGAGAGACTTGGTCATGTAAATGGACAAACGGTACGTAGCCTAGTCAAAGGAAATCTAGTTAATGGCGTCGAGTTTTCGGAAAACTCAGAAAACTTTTGTGGTTCGTGTCAGGAAGGGAAATCTCATCGAAAAGTGTTCAAGAAAACGCGAGTGCGCGCAAAGACAGTTCCGGGAGAAGTGATCCACACGGGGTGGGGTTCAATATGTCGAATAACTGAATTGTAGAACGGTCGATATTTCGAAATTTCAAAAGTTGTGATATCAGTTTGGAGAAAAATAAGTTATTCGAAATTCTTATTCCCGATCGACTATTCAGCAGATTGCGCGTTTAATCAAAAATTCCTTTTTTGAATTCATATTTACCCGAAAATATATATTTCAATAGTTTTCATTTCGAATGCAATTTAAACAGACCATCCGAATGTCAAAAGTTCATATTTTCGAATTCAAAATGGAGAGTAATTGTTTTACAGACAGACCAGAATATAGAGTAGCAAAAAATCGAAAGTGAATTTTTCGAGCCTATAAAACTTGGATATGCGGAATAGCGATGGCTCGAAAAGGCGAAAGTCAAAACGGCGATGTTTCAAATTGGAGATCACCGGTCTGAGTAAGTGAGTGAGTGGGGTGGGGTTCAATATGTCGAATAACTGAATTGTAGAACGGTCGATATTTCGAAATTTTTAAAGTTGTGATTTCAGTTTGGAGAAAAATAAGTAATTTGAAATTCTTATTCCCGATCGGCTATTCACCAGATTGCGTGTTTAATCAAAAATTCCTTCTTTGAATTCGTATTTACCCGAAAATATATATTTCAATAGTTTTCATTTCGAATGCAATTTTAACAGACCATCCGAATGTTGAAAGTTCATATTTTCGAATTCAAAATGAAGAGTAATTGTTTTACAGACAGACCAGAATATAGAGTAGCAAAAAATGGAAAGTGCATTTTTCGAACCTATAAAACTTAGATATGCAGAATAGCGATAGCTCGCAAAGGCGAAAGTCAAAATGGCGATGTTTAAAATTGGAGATCACCGGTCTGAGTAAGCGAGTGAGTGAGACGCGTGTATTCGGAGCTCCGCTGCATTTCTTTATTTTGATCGATCGACTTTCTAACGTTTCGCTATTTTGACTGTTCGACTTTTTGGTGTTTCAGTATTTCAACCTCAGTAATATTTGGTCTTTCGTTATTATATTTTCAAAATTGTGAATTTTCACAGTATCGCTGACCGTAGTAATTTATGAATCGAAAGAGTGATAGTCGAATTTTCGTAAAATCGATATTTTAGTCATCGTCCTATGGGCGATTGTTACATTCTATTTTCGATGTAAATTTTCTTCAAACCTTGCAGTTTTTGCTTCATTTATTTTCGGCATTGAAAGCTCTAGTCGAATCTATCCGTCTCCATATTATCATTCGAAGTTTATAAATTCGAGATTTTAGCTGTTCGAAATTTTAGTCATTCCAACATTTGATCCCCACCCATCCACACGGATGTGTGCGGACCGATGTCCGAAGCATCTCTCGGTGGTGCGAGATTTTTACTGACATTTAAAGATGATGCAACAAACTTTCGTCATATATATTTCCTAAGACACAAAAGTGACGTGCTAGAAAAATTCAAGAAGTTCGATAAACTCATTGAAAACAAATTTGGCAGGCCAATGCGTGTTCTTCGGTCAGATAATGGTACCGAGTTCAAAAATCGGGCGATGGAGAGTTACACGGATTCGCGAGGGATCCAAAGAGAGTTCACCGCTCCGTATACGCTACAACAGAACGGGAACTCTGAGAGAGACAACCGTACGTTAATCGAAAGTGCGCGGACAATGTTGCTGGCGAAGAATCTCCCAAAAGGTCTTTGGGCGGAAGCGTGCAGTACGGCCGTGTACTTGATGAATCGAGCCGGTGCGTCAAGCGTGAAGCAAGGAAAAACTCCGTACGAAGAGTGGTTCGGTGTGAAGCCGGATCTGACGCATCTAAGAATATTCGGCTCGGAGGCATACGTTAATATACCGAAGCAACATTTGAAGAAGTTGGATCCTCGTGCGAAGAAAGTGATCCTCGTCGGCACGAAAGTAATTCGTCGAATTACTGTGTTTTCGACCCTGTGAGCAAGAAAGTGAGCGTGTCGCGCGATGTGACATTTCATGAGGTCGTCGAACCGTCGGTGGTGTCCGTGAAGGACGAGTTGAGCGAATTGACTCTACCGAAAATCGAAAGAATAGTTCAAGCTCCAGCGGAAGAAGCGGAAGGCGACGACGAGGTGTACCAGGAAGCGGAGGACGGAGAAGTCCAACCGCAAGAAGAGCAGCGCGAAGCTGCCAACGATGAAAGACGACACCTACGAGATCGGAGTCTTATTCGAAGGCCATCGAGATTCGAAACGAATGTTGCCGAATGTGAGATACCGATAACGTATGATGAAGCACTCCGAAGTCAAGAGTCGAGGAAATCGCGAGAAGCCGTTAAGTCTGAGCTCGAGTCGCATCGAGAAAACAGAACGTGGTCAATAATCAAGAGGCAACCACGAATGAAGACGATAGATTCCCGGTGGGTCTTTAAAGTACTCAAAGATGAAAAAGGGGAAGTTCGTCGGTTCAAGGCTCGACTCGTTGCAAGAGGTTTCATGCAAAAAAAAAGGGGTGGACTACACCGAAACGTTCGCTCCAGTCGTGCGATACGACTCGCTGCGTGTACTTTTGTCTGTGGTAGCAGCAAAAGATTTGGAGCTCACACAATTTGACGTACAATCTGCATTTTTGTACGCAACACTCGACGAGAAAATTTTTATGGAATTACCCGATGGATTACCGATAAAAGAAGGGGATCGAGAAAACAAAGTGTGCCGTCTTGAGAAATCCTTGTACGGTCTAAAACAATCTCCTCGTTATTGGAATCGGGAATTCAGCACGTTCCTACAAACGTTCAAGTTCAGAGAAACGAATGAGGACAAGTGCATTTTCGTTGGTCGAGTGGAAGAGAGCATTGTATACCTGGCTTTTTTCGTTGATGATGGCCTGGTGGCAGCAGAAAGTAAAGAAGGAGTCGACGAAGATCTTGAACATCTCAAGAAAACGTTCAAAATAACAATTGGTGACGCAAGCCTATTTGTAGGCATGCAGATCGAACGAGAGAGGTCAACCAGAACGATCTTCGTACACCAGAGTATGTATGCGAGAAAAATACTCGAAAGATTCAAGATGGTCGATGCGAAGTCGACAAACGTACCGTGTGAAACGGGTTCGAGGCTGGAGCCGTTGCCCGAAGGAGAAGAGGGCGAAGACATTCCCTACCGGGAGGCCGTGGGGTCTCTGATGTTCCTGTCGATTGTATCACGCCCCGACATATCATTCGCGGTGAATTTGGTCAGCAAATTCCTGAATCGACACAGCAAGGAACACTGGCGCGCAGTTAAGCGCATAATTTCGTACGTCACCGGGACGGTGGACTACGGAATGGAATACCGAGGCGAGGACAGCAATCTAAGACTAATCGGGTACTCCGATGCAGACTTCGCGGGGGACGTGAAAACGAGAAGATCCACGACCGGATACGTTTTTGAGCTGGCTAGTGGCCCGGTGACTTGGGCAAGTCAACGTCAAAAACTCGTAACACTCAGCACCACGGAGGCTGAATACGTAGCGGCATCGATTACGTCGAGAGAAGGGATATGGTTGAGAAGACTATTATCCGAGATTGGACATCCTTGCGAAGAGGCAACGATCATCTACGTGGATAACCAAAGTTCCATACGCCTGGTGAGAAACCCAGAGTTTCACAAGAGAATGAAACCCATCGACGTACGATTCCACTTCGTCATAGCGAAAGTTCAAAATGGTGAACTAAAAGTTGAATACCTTCGAACAGAGAAACAGAAGGCCGACATCTTTACGAAGGCTTTACCGAAGAATCGCTTTTGTAAATTGAGAGAAGAAATCGGAATAAAGGAACTCTGACTCTACTCAAACGGCGGAAGTGTTGGGATGGTTCGAGCAGAGTCCGACTGCACCGATACGGTCATAGATCAAGTTACTGGTGGACAACGCGAGAGGCGTTGTACAAAGAGCAAGAGGGACAGACAATTACGCTCTCCCTCAGTCTCTCGTCTCCGATGCTCTGCGAAGGAGCACGTGCAAGAAAACCAAAGAGTTGTTACCACATTTATAATTTACGATGTTAATAAAATTTAACAGATTTCTCTATTTCGTCATAACTATCGGTCTAAATTGACTATTTCATTTTCCTGCTAATCCTATCCCATTCACAGATCTCTCAGTTGTTATTTCATCCAATTGAATTCAACAATTAATAAAACAAGAACACACGGAACTATTAGTATATAATGTGAGAAACTCCAATCGAATAAATGTTTTCTAATTTATTTCTTGTGTCATCATTATTTTTGAATATCAAGAGACTCGGTAGAGTCTCGGGACAAGTACATTGACAGCCCTGTCGTCTGCTGGCCCGAGGCTCTCGCCGAGACTATATTATCTCTGAATAAAGTAAATTTCGGTGGTAGGGGTAAAATTGACATGTCATTTTCTTGAATTGCGAAGCTCAGGAGTTATGTCGTAATTTGAAAATTGAACTTTCAGCTAATTAAGAAATTCTCTTTCGATTGCGCCCAAAATCAATACGATCGGTGGTGTAATTGCTGAGAAAAAACTTTGCACGGGTTCAAGATTATGCAAAAGTTACTAACACATCTATGGATTTACTGTGTCTGTACAGAACACCATCAATGGCCTCTTGATGCCAGCTATAACCCATTTCTATGGAAGCTCGGGTCACGGGATTTCGGCTACAGAAATAATGAGTTGTGATTGGTCAGGACACTTGCTGTACCGTTCCAGCGGAATACTGTTTATGAATATATATACAAGGCCATCAGTCAGCCGTCAGTTATTGATGTTATAACAAACGGATTTTCGACATTACGAAGAGCGGGGTGACAAAAAAATATTTTTCATCTAATAAAGTGTTAAATATGTATTTATTTTATTAAAAATAGTGGTATGTGGTGTCATACAGTATTACGAAAACCAGACATATAGTGACTTTGACGTGATATATAGTACATCCATCTGTCAGTTTTTGATGGCATGAGCAAATTAATAGCAACAGCGATCTGAATGATAAAATTTCGGAGAAATAGTGCGAGCTGTATGAATTCGATTCAAAATTCTTATATGACTATAAAAAAAAATGTTATGTAAGTTTTGTGAAAACCATGTGGGTTAGTTTACGCTCCTCGCAATCGGTTCGCGAGTGTTTGTTATATAGAACATATATTAGTATTGGGAAATTTCTCCTTGTACAAATTCTTTGATTTTACGTTTACTTATGACATAATTTTGTTGCAATCCTGGTTCTGGTTCTTCAAAAATTTTCAACGGGAGTTATGTGAGAAAAATAAACTTTCGCTCATTATAACCTCTCAAACGTTCTTTCCAAACAGAAATTTTATGTTGTGTAATTACATTATAGAAAAAATATGCGTGATTATGTATGTATGTATTATGTATGTAAATTATGTATGTAAATGAATGCAAATAAATGTTGAAAAACTTCGGTCAAGTAAGTGTCTAAATCAATGTATTGTCATATTTTCTTTCATTTCGTTTGGCTGTGTTCACCGGACCCTTTTTCCCACCTCCTTAGCTTACAGTGTATCCATACCAATTTCTATTCATTCTCTAAACAATTCGAGTGATATTCGTATTTCTATTTCCTCATATTGATGTCAATAAATTGGAAAATAAATAACAAAAAGTTTTCATGATTGTGTCACGTCCCGCGTGTGATTTCAATATACGCGGTTCGTGACGACGGCCTCCTCCGACAACTGCGCGACTCGACAACGGAGCGTCCTTGAGTGCGACCTATGTGCGTTGCCTCGTGTAGCCGCTGGCCGGAAGCCCTCGGAATCCGCCCGATCAGCATCGCCTGATCGCGAGTTCGAGGGACCTATCCATGAGAACGACTAAAGTGCTGAGATGCTGAAAACCCCGTCACGACGATCGCTTTCGAGCTTTCGTCGCCGTGGCGAGGATTTTTGTACATTAGTTCCGTTTGCTCTTAAGTGACGCTCGGTCGTCCACGTGGATAACTCCGTAATTCAGCAAGCTCGCGGCGGGGTAGTAAATCCTGAAAGATTGGTGAACCGCGAAGAGAATCATAAGGCTGTTTTCCGTTAGCAAACGCGAAGTGAGCAACACACTGCCCCCTTGTCTCACGGACGTTCTTTTGCCGAGTCTTGCAGACTTTTGCGTGCACCCTTTTGTTAAGTTTATTTCTCAATTTCAAGAGACTTGGTAGAGTCTCGGGACAAGTACATTGACAGCCCTGTCGTCTGCTGGCCCGAGCTCGCCGAGACTATCTTTTCTCTGAATAAAACGATTCGCGGTGGTGGGGGTAAAATTGGCATGTCATTTTGTTCAATTACGAAACTCCTGAGACATCTGAGGCTTTGAAAATTGAACTGGAGATTAATTAATAAATTCTCTTTCAATTCCACCCACAATCAGCATGATCGTTGGCGTAATTGCTGAGAAAAAACTTTGCACAGGCTCAAGATTATGCAAAAGTTACCAACACATTCTAGAATTTATGCGTCTGTATTTACAACACAATCAAAGGCACTTTGATGCTCTCGAGTTTCTGATTGGTTGGATCTGACGACATCCATTTTTCAACGTTGTGATTGGTTGTTGAAATTAGTTGTTGATGATTGGAAATCTGACGTCAACTTCAGAACGTAGCACACGGCGCAGCACAGCTGGTAACAGCAGTCATAAATTCGACCGATATACATATATATATGTACAAACCATGTGTCAGTTTTTGATCGTATGAACAGAGTTTCGAGATTACGAAGTGCGTGCGGGATCAATAAAAAAATAATTTTCGTCATCTAAAGAAGTGCATATAACTATTTATTTTGTTAAAATTTATGATATATTAAACCGGTTTCAAAGCGGCCGCGTAAATGTAGTCTGTGATGTGTGTGTGAAAAAGAATATAAAAAATGCGTGATGCATATGTCAACGAAACTTTTCAAGATTTCATTATTTCGTTCGATTGGAAATAAGTGTTGACTGAAATAATCCTTCAATTAAACCAGAATACGAGAAATATTGTCCAGTGCGAATATATTGTCAGTGGCGTGATTATATATCATGTGTACATAGGTTATATATACGAATAAATAGAACAAAAATACACGCAACTGTTAGAATGATATTAGAAACTTTAATTGAATAAATATTTTCTAATTTATTTCTTGTGTCGTCATTATTTTTAAACATCCCCATATTTTGCTTGATATTCAGTTTGGCTCTGCCCTCTCCGATCCTTGTTTTCACCCCATCAGTTTGCAGCGGATCGATTCATATTATTAATTCGTTCCCTAATATGTGTCCTATGATTTTCTACTCCTTCATGATGATTGTGGTAACATGATTCGAGAGGTTTCTAACCATGATCTTGAATTACACATTTTGTAAATCAGATTTTCAAAAAAACATCTGGTCTTGGTATAGTGTGTAGTTATTCTTTTCCCATTAGGTCTGACGAGTGATAAATTTGGAAACTTTTACAGAAAGCCTATGGATGCTTTTTTTGCTGATGATATGAAAAGTCGTATCTTAGGAATGCGGTATGCAAACACAAATTTTGATAACAAAACTTATAGAATGACATGTATGTTGAGTATTTCCACTTTGCAAACTACAAATATGGAATTATTATAAAAAAAATTCATTCTGATAAGTCTACTGTTGCTCAGTTTTGGATGCGATCAAATATGATGCCTACCAACATCCCCAGAAACTTACAGAATTGCTGAATGCAATGTGCGCTATGTCATTTTAATGTAACATCATGACTTTTGACAACTTTTCATTACAATGCTGTAGATTCGGATCATTAAAATACTGCAAAAATCTGCAAACTATACAATTTAAATACTGTGCCATTCATTTCACATTTTGACTCTAACTGTAACATCTATATGAAGTAAAAAATTGATTATAAAAGTCTTCAGTTGCTCATTTATGGATAGATTTGAAATTGCTGTCTTCGAAGCTCATTGCGCAGATACATTGAACCGCAGCAGATACCTGCGAACTCTGAAATTTCTGTGGATAAATATATATGCGACGGATCACCCCTTATCTTTGATTATGGTAATATGTAAGGTAAATGCAAGTTTTTAAGTGTTCCTTTTCAAATAGTATTGAAGTTTGTATGACTGATATACAGCGAGTACTTCCAAACTTTGATATTTCTGTGTTGCAGCATGTGTGCCAATCATTCAAATCATTTACTCCAACCGTATCATGTAATCTAGAAAATTCATCACAAAAGTCTTCCGCTTTTCTAAATACTTCAATTTTCCTTTTTCTACTCCATTGTGAGTTTTCGAAATGGTTTTCCTCCAAAACCAATGCAGGTACCTTAAACGTCTTTGAATTCTGTTGCTCTGTTGAATTAAGTTCGCTTAGTTTTTTTTGCTGCTTTGAGTTCTGGCATAATAAATGTCAGAAGTTTTCGGGTACTTTTTTTCAGCAACTATCAAACTGTGGATAATTGGACCTCAGCGGCCACTTGCAAACTTTGGAAATATATTTCATTGAGGGCACGTTTTGGATGAAATGAAATCTCTAGATTCAGAATGCAAAAGCGACATTTAAAGTGGGCAAATCTGTTGGATTTTTCGTGTTATGAATTTGATCTATCTTTCATTTGAATTTTGAAGAACAGGGATAAATAAAATCTGTTCTATTAAGGAAATCTTTACATCAGTTCTTTCTTGGTATGAAGACTTGGAAAAAATCGCCAAAGGCCAAGGACAGACAGGTGACGAAATATTTCCAGTACAATTTTGACGAAAAATAGATCTTTTGTCGCGGAAACCAACGTTATAAAGCCGCGTACACACTTGAGCGCGAATGCGAATGAGGCAGGCCGAGGCCGCAAGAGCGCGCAAGTGTAGACGCCGATCCGAGGCGTGGCAAACAGCCTTGAGTCGTGCGGCGCAGGGCCTCAGACCGAGCCAAACATCGTGGATCGGCCTGCCTCATTCGCATTCGCGCTCAAGTGTGTACGCGGCTTAAGCCGAAAATCATATTACAGCCCATGAGACGCATTTCTTCACTCTCTTGGGTTCCTATTATACAAAACATATTAGAAGATAAGGGGGAAAATCACCAACGTGGAAAAACAAACCAGTGCCGAAATATTTCCAGTACAATTTTGACGAAAAATAGGTCCTTTTTCGTGGAAACCAACGTTATAAGCTGAAAATCATATCTCGGCCCCCAACCCGCTTTCTACCATTCTCTTGGGTTCCCAATAAGCATAGCATATTAGAGTAGAAGAAAAAAATAGCCCAACTCCATGGACAGACCTGTGACAGAATATTTTCTGTACAATGTTGACGAGAAATTTGTTGTCTTTCGTGGAAACCAACGTTATAAGCCGAAAATCATATCTCGGCCCACAACACACTTTTCTCCATGCTCTTGGGTTCCGAATAGACGAAACATATTAGAGTACAAGGAAAAAAATCGCCAAAGTCCAAAGACAGACTTGTGACGAAATATTTCCAGTACAATTTTGACGAAAAATTGATCTTATTTCGTGGAAACCAACGTTATAAGCCGAAAATCATATTATGGCCCACAACACGTATTTCTTCATGCTCTTGGATTCCCAATAGACAAAACATATTAGAAGACAAGGAGAAAAATCACCAAAGTCCAAGACCAAACCAGTGCCGAAATATTTTCAGTACAATTTTGAAGAAAAATTGGTCTTTTACGTGGAAACCAACATTATAAACCGAAATTCATGTCTCGGGCCTCATCCCGGATTCCTCCATGCTGTTGAGTTCCTAATAGGCATAACATATTAGAGTATAAGGAAAAAAATCGCCAAAGTTCAAGGGCAGACTTGTGACGAAATATTTTCACTACAATTTTTACGAAAAATTGGTTTTTTATGGTGGAAACCAACTTTATAAGCCGAACATCATACACAGGGAAAATAAGATTAGGAAAAGTACATTGATGGTCCCTTATTTGCTGATAATTTCATGAAAAAGATTATCCCATAAAAAATGTTCGTATGAGAATGGAATCTATAAAAATGTACTAAGCAATTAATTCATAGAAATTTATACTAAAATCCTATAACCGTCATAACATAAATGAGGAACTTTTGAGAAAAAAGGCGTGATATCAAACCATAAACTTCCCCTAGGGAAAAAAAGGTTGGGACAAGTACATTGATGGTCTATATGGAGTCATAATTCACAACAAAATCATTTTTCTTCAAATTCCAGGAATCCACGTGTCGTACTCGACTAGTGATATTTATCAAAATGTGTACGTGACTATAGAAAAAAAAACATTGCATGGCTGAGTAGGTTCAAAAATTTCTAGTAATGCGCCTGATTATTTCTCATTTTCATTGGTTCTTACCGAATGGTATGTGTTCACTGAAGAAAATGAGAAGTGGATATTGCTATACGAACTTGCGAACAATCAAGTTCAAATTACTTGGAGATATTATTTTTATTTCTATCCATTTTATTATATTTGTCATTAAAGAACAGCCCTGATTTGTTTTCGAATGAGCAATTTGAATAAAAAGTGATGGGCCGGACAAGTACGTTTAAGACGTATTTGAACATAATTTGTACCGATCCAATCGAAGTTGAATGTTGTGAATAATACCAGGGGATCCTGAAAGTCGGAGGGGAATCGATTCTTTAAAGTGTGTACCTTGTTGAAGTAACGAATGACTTTCATGTGAATTTTGAATGATTTTATTTCCATCAATTTTTTAGTAATTTTGATAAAACGTTGTGAGCCCGACAAGGATTCTCAACGCTCATTTGTCGCCGGAGATTATATTTCAAATAACTGATAAATACTTGACCTCGAATTGATATAATTCATTTTAGTACTGCACGTAACTTCCGTTATGACTTTTTTTCATTAACTTTTTTCTTGAAAATAATTATCATGAATTTCAATTAAAGTTTCCGATTTGTTCGATAAATATTTCAAATTATCAATAAAAACTTGGCCAACAATTGATATACATTTTTATACTGCATGTAACTTGGATAGTTTATTTTTCAATTTGTCCAATATTTATGAATTTTTTTGAAAATTTTTTATTTTTCTTTACAGAATTTTTTCGATTGTTTTTTATTTTTGTTGAATTTTTTTGAAGTTTTCAATTTTTCGTTTATTATTTGTATAGAATTTTTTTCCTGGTTCTGAATCTTTTTTCTATGTCATTTGTTATTCTTCATAAAACCAAGTTAATTCTGTGCGTGTGTGTGAACCGCGCGTCAAACGAAGGCGCGGTTATTGTGTGCGGAGTGGAATGGGAGAATTGTTCCCGTTCGTGTGATGTAAACCTTTTTATATCTTTCCTTTTCGCATACTTTTCACATCTATTTCTGTTCTCGTCAAACCTTCTATTTCCATGACAATAAATCTGATTTCCCGGTTAATAATTATTTGAGCGACCCAATCTCCTGCTTCGGGGCCCGTACGGGACCATATAGACACCCTTTCGTTATCTCTTAAATTATTTTGATTACTTAATCACTTCAATATTGCAATATTTCGGTTATTCCCATAATTATCCAATTATTTTAATTTCGTTTAGACCAAACAAAATATCTACTAAATATTTCACATTTTAAAGATCCTACACTTTGTGTAGGTTGGTGGCAGCGAAAACTAAGTAAATTTCCCAATTACGTTCGTCCCTTCTGGACGTAACAATTGGTGGCAGCGGTGGGATCTCGTTGCCTATACCACGCTCTTCGTGGTGATTGGATCGCTCAAATTTCTAAAATTATTCAAAATTTTTCAAATTACCACAAATTCTAAAATTTAGAATTTGTTGAAGTCTTAAAATTTATATAAATGTCATAAATTTATCCCGTTGACTATCAAGGCTTCTTTCCGTTCCTTCAGTTTGCTTAATTTCGGGTTATTTCTTCAAATACGATTCAATGAAATACGATTCAACGATTCAATGAAATACGATGGTCAATGAGAGTGTCCGTATCCTGAATTCGCTTCAGAATGTTTCTCTCTCGTGTAATGTTCCCTGTGTAATGTTGATCCACGAATTCGACGGAACGTCTCCTCCTCTAGAAGACTTTCTACAAATACTTCAAAATTCGGCTGGACATGTACCGCCAGTCCAAATAACCCGAAATAAAACAAAAAAAAAGGGAGGGAACTTTGTTACCCTAGTTACCGATTCTATCATTTCGCCGGAAACTGTTAAAAGAAAAAGGAATATCGAGTCTCCGGTAACCAAGTAAAAGCTCCTGAGCTTAGTAACAAAAGTTTTTCCTTTTTTTTGCGATCTAGGCTACAACTTCAATAAAAATCAGGCGCTTCACGCCAACATAAAATGTGACACGTCACCGTTTCGCAAAGTCACTGATCCGTCGGATTAAACGGTGAGGACATTGAGAACGGTAACTCTGACTATTTACGGCGCATAAAGCTACTTCCCAAAATACTGGATATATCGGACCAGTTGGCAAAAGCGCGGTATTTCTCGATTTTTAATAAGAATTACTATTTCTTATTGTTATTTTTTTTTTGCGTTTCGGAAGAATCGAGAAAATGAAAAATTAATAATCGATTTCACGGTACTTACGTATACGGACGGGAATAGCGTTCTAGACGTCTACTGGAGAAAGATTTGCAAACATGTAGATAAGGCAATCTGCCTATGATTAGCTAATATATAAAGAAAATAAAAAAATAAAATAGACAAATTCACGGAAATATTATCATAAAGGAAAAAAAAATTAAAAAAATAAAAAAATGGGAAAATATCTAATGGAAACGTTTGCACAGTAGGCGTGCCACCGAGTGCACCCTTCCCCTCTGAAATGGATTTATTGGATAGACATCTACCGTAAAACCAAAAACGATGTCGATAGAATTAAATTAATTTAAAAATTGTATTTGAGTATGAGTGTTGTATGAATGAAATCGTTCATGGCGTCATCTGATCTCCAAAACAAAAGGAGCATGACGCTTCTGTCCATCGACATCGTGACGAGGAATTTTATCATCGGAATTCAAGATCTTGGCCCTCGACGAGCAGGGAATCACGCTGAATGTATCATGCGTCGCTCATGCACGCGTTGCTGCTGGATCCGTTTCGAGTTCGTGTTGCCGTTCATTCAAAGCGATGAGGAGCTCCAAGTTGTAATCTGAATCCGAGCATAAGTCGACGACCTAGGCAGTACATCACTCCTAAACAGCTGGTCTTGGACTTCAGCAGAGCACGTAAAAGGTAACCTCGACCTGTTAGTGCCTGATACGTCTTTCGAAAGCCATCATTTCCAACGGCTTGCTCAGTTTGCGATTCGACGTCTTCGCTGCATCAACATACAAGTGTGAATTTCGTGTGTTACGCCGACGGTTTCTTGAGTCATCGGAAATCCCGGGGTAGGACCAATCAGTCGGCGCCCCGAGATCCATGTGACGATGCTCGGCAGAACTAAAATCTCGAACCAGGAGTCGTAGACCTCGATACCATCAAACCAACGATGCTTCGTCGCATGAAATTCGGAAGACCTGCTCAAATATACAGTTGATTCGGCCTGCGCGTCGAGCCTTCTTCTACGCGTGCCCTGGCCGGGTCTTCACGAGGGACCAGCGGATCCGGAGAAAGACCCGGCCCTCCGGACGTAACAAGACGGATGTAACAGACACGTCCCTTCTGGACGTAACAATTGCTTGTTTATAAACACGAGTTTTAAAAAATCTTTGGGCCATGTAAATACATAAATATTCACTGTTATTGTTGCATGATGAATTTGGAAATTCATTTCAATAAGTCATTGGTTGCTTATTTTTCGTGATATCAAAATTTGTATCTTCTAAATGCAATGAACACATCTTAAGTTTGACAACATGATGAAGCGACACATATATTGAGTATTTCCAGACCATGTTTACGATTGGCATTATGGATTAAAAAATTCATGTGTGTGAGTCTACGCCTGATCATTTCTGGATGTGCTCAAATATTTTGTCTGTGTATAACCATGGAGACATACTAAATTACACTATTTGATTTACTTCAACATGCAGCATATCTGTCACTTTATTTATTGAATATGCCATAATAAGTTTCAAAAATGTGGTTCGGGTAATTTTAAAGTTTTTTGCCCCATAGCACCAAAGTTTGTATTACTGGTACGCAGCGAATACCTATGAACTTTGATATTCCTGCGAAGCGGTAGCTGTGCCAATCTTTTCACTTTTTGGTTCCAACTGTAATATATGAATGAGATACATGAAACAATTATGCGTTCTGTTCACTTTCAAGTGCACTGTCTTTTTTCCTTTTAGTTTTGGCATAATAAATTTTATGAATCGGTGATAATTTTTTCTGTCTGTACCAAAATTTAGATGAATAAATCGCAGCGAATACTTGCAAATTTGGAAAATTCTGTGTATTGACATTAGGGTGATTCGTTTTGAGCGAACATTTTTTTTTCTTTACTCCCGCAGCCAAATATTATTCTTTATGCTGAAAAAAAGACCCTGTCCAAAGGGGAGCTCTGAATTTTAATTCTAAGTACTTTTTTTTCAATTTTGAAGATTTCCTATTTAACATACACGTAAATTTTTATTTTTATTTCTTTAATTTTCATAACTCTGCGGCATTTGATGGTATCATCACAACCACAAATAGGATTTCTTCAGAATTGAACGCTCTAAAAAAGTCCCCATTGCAGCGAAAGCGTAACTCACACTGGTGAGTAATTGCGCTTTGCTAAACCTGATTTTTTCCTGATATTATCATGAGATTAGCCATTATCTCGTTAAGAACGAGAGCTACAGAAAAAATGTGAATAATGAACTTTTAGGAAATTTAATTTCCTACAAAAAAGGTCTTATAAATGTAAGCGATACAATTGATAGTTTGAGAGATATTACACATTTAGAAAAATAATTTGCTAAGAATCGTTCGAAATGGTTGAAAAATTGAGGATATCACTTCAAACATTCGAAGAATATCAAACTGTTATAAATTGTACAAAACTTAAAGAAAATCATTGGAGAAAGGAGAATTATTTTTAAATATCACAATAGAAACATTGGAGAACTTGAGAAAATCTTATTTAAGAATATTTTTTGTGGTTTAGAACTACCACAGAAAAAAGATTTGATATCAAGCCAAGCCGTAAAAATCCTCTCCCGGAGAAAAAAAATTTGGACAATTACATTGATGATCGCCCGTTTTCGCATTATACCACAAAAAATGTAAACAAAACTTCTTAAATCACACAACGAAAATGATTTCGAACCGTAAGAAAATATCAAATATATTACATTCCTACAGCATTAGTGTATAATGTTCTTCACTAGTATACTGATTGTGCGGTATCGGTCTTTTTTCGACGAATCAGATGTTACAAGCCAAAATCATATCTCGGCCTCCAACCCGCTTTCCACCGTGCTCTTGGGTTCCTAATTGACAAAACATATTAGAGTACAAGGAAAAAAATTTCTGAAGTCCAAGAACAGACTTGTGACGAAATATTTTCTGTACAATTTTGACGAAAAATCAAGAGACTCGGTAGAGTCTTGGGATAAGTACATTGACAGCCCTGTCGTCTGCTGGCCCGAGGCTCTCGCCGAGTATACTTTCTCTAAATAAAACGATTCGCCATGGTGGGGGTAAAATTGGCAAGTTATTTTGTTGAATTACTGAAGTTATGAGTCATCTGAGGCTGTGAAAATTGAACTGAAGATTAATTAATAAATTCTCTTTCGATTCCACCCAAAATCAGCATGATCGGTGGCGGAATTGCTGAGAAAAAACTTTGTACGGGCTTAAGATTTTGCAAAAGTTACCAACACATTCAATAATTCATGCGTCTGTATTTATAAACACCATCAAATGCACTTCTTTGATGCTCTCGAGTTTCTGATTGGTTTAATCTGACGACATCCACTTTTAGATGTTGTGATTGGTTGTTGAAATTAGTTGTTGATGATTGGAAATCTGACGTCAACTTCAGAACGTAGCACATGGCGCAGCACAGCTGGTAACAGCAGTCATAAATTCGATTGATATACATATAATATGTACAAACCATGTATCAGTTTTTGATCGTATGAACAGAGTTTCGACATTGCGAAGTGCGTGCGGGATCAATAAAAAAATAATTTTCGTCATCTAAAGAAGTGTGTATTACTATTTATTTTGTTATTTGTGATATATTAAACCGGTATCAAAGCGGCCGCGTAAATGTAGTCTGTGATGTGTGTGTGAAAAAGAATATAAAAAATGCGCGATGCATATGTCAACGAAACTTTTCAAGATTTCATCATTTCGTTCGATTGGAAATAAGTATTAACTGAAATAATCCTTCAATTAAACCAGAATACGAGAAATATTGTCCAGTGCGAATATATTGTCAGTGGCGTGGTTATATATCATGTGTACATAGGTTATACAGGGTGTCCCATTTTAATCTTACACCTGACTTTTCTCGGAAAATATTGCTCGGATCAAATATTGTGTGCAACAAAACTTTTAGCGGTTGAAGGGGGACGTTTGATAAAAATTGGTTTATGGATCCAAAATTCAAAATGGCGGCGTTAGAATGGCCGACATGTTTTTTTCGAATGGAAACATAACTTTTTTTCATCACCAAAAAATTTTTCAGCGCAAAACCAACAACTTTTGTTGGAAAAATTTTTTGATCAAGTTGATATTTTTTGAGTGAGAACATCATTCTCAACTATTTTAGAGGTATCCAGGATGCACCGCGAAGAGATCTTTAACGTACCAAGTGCAGGTGCGTTTGCGTGTGCGTCTGCATATGCGTGCATACGTGGAGGTGCATGTGTGTGTGCTTTTTATTTTCATTTTATTTTTCAACTTTTTTTAAAAAAAGGGGCATGCAATACCTTTATGCCCATAGGTACGAGCTCACAAGGATTAGGTCTCTGCGATTCGTCACTACCGCAGTATTTTCGGACTTCAAACCCTCCTTGTGAGTGTACTCTGATCCCTCCCTAGAAATGTTCAAAGATCCCTCCATTCATGTTTAAACATGCCTGAACTCTTCTCTCAAAACCATCAACTGTGCGTAGGAGAACATCTCTCGGGATCGCATGGCAGGCAGCTCTTATCCACTCCTTCATGTTCTCTCGTGTTGCTGGAGCTTGACGGTAGACAGCGTCTTTTAAGTACCCCCACAAAAAGAAATCAGGAGACGTAAGATCTGGTGACCTTAGAGGCCAATTTACAGGACCGTCTCGACCAATCCACCGTTGACCAAATGTTGTATCCAGATGATTTCGAACAACATGAACCCAGTGAGCGGGTGCACCGTCTTGCTGAAACCACATCTGTTGACGTGTTTCCAAATCCAGATCTTCTAGCAAAAGAGGCAGTTCATTTTGTAGAAAATCAAGGTAACGGAAAAAAATCTTCTGTGATTTACAACTCAAAAGTAGGCGTAAGTCTCGCTTACGTGAACTTATCTTTAAACGTAAGCCTCGCTTACGATTAAAGGTAAGTTCATTTTGTAAGAGATTAAAGAAAACATCATTGGTAGTACTGACGTAGTCTGACTTTGCGTAGTTCTCTTACTTTAGAGTTTTAAATCAGAGAAGAATTTTTTATTTTAGAAGTCATTGTGATCGCCCACGGATGAAAAATTAATTGAAATGTTTATCTTCTGACTCCGCAGCCATTAGCAAGAAACGAAATCGAAAATTTGTGAAGGTTCTGAAATCAGAGAAAAATTCTTGATTTTCGAAATTTTTAAAAGTTCTTAAATTAGAGGAAAATTCTGAAAATTAGCAACAATGGCTGATTTCAGTCCCAACGAAATCATTGATATGCTCCTTTTAAGGAGGTGTCGGGGCAATTACTTCCGAGCTGAAAATTTGTATCGACGTGAATATCTTGATCGTCGTCACCCATCACAGCAGACAATCCGAACCCTTGAGCAGCGAGCGAGGGCAGGTCGGATGATCCGCCACCGTCGACATTTCCCAAACGTCAATAATTTTGGTGGATTGCATGAAGCCCGAAACATGGCTATTTTAGCCATGATAGCAATTGATCCTCATTTGAGTGCCAAAGTGATCTCAGAACGACTGGGGTTTCCCAAATCGACAGTGCACCGTGTATTGAGAGGTGCGAAACTTCACCCGTACCGACTACAATTCCACCAAGATACTCCTAATCCAGATCCGTTGCGAAGGGTGGCGTTTTGTCGGTGGGCGTTGAGACAAATCGAGCGATCCAGGGACTTTTTTCGATACGTTGTGTTCAGTGATGAATCCACTTTCAACAACCATGGTCAAGTGAACCGATGGAACTTTCGGTATTGGTGTGATCAGAATCCACATTGGTTGAGACAGATCGACCACCAGCATCGATGGAGTTTGAACGTATGGTGTGGTATTGTGAACGGGCAATTAATAGGTCCCCATTTTTTCGAGGGAAATGTGAACTCTGTCCGTTACCTTGATTTTCTACAAAATGAACTGCCTCTTTTGCTAGAAGATCTGTATTTGGAAACACGTCAACAGATGTGGTTTCAGCAAGACGGTGCACCCGCTCACTGGGCTCATGTTGTTCGAAATCATCTGGATACAACATTTGGTCAACGGTGGATTGGTCGAGACGGTCCTGTAAATTGGCCTCCAAGGTCACCAGATCTTACGTCTCCTGATTTCTTTTTGTGGGGGTACTTAAAAGACGCTGTCTACCGTCAAGCTCCAACAACACGAGAGAACATGAAGGAGCGGATAAGAGCTGCCTGCCGTGCGATCCCGAGAGATGTTCTCCTACGCACAGTTGATGGTTTTGAGAGAAGAGTTCAGGCATGTTTAAACATGAATGGAGGGATCTTTGAACATTTCTAGGGAGGGATCAGAGTACACTCACAAGGAGCGTTTGGAGTCCGAAAATACTGCGGTAGTGACGAACCGCAGAGACCTAATCCTTATGAGCTCGTACCTATGGGCATAAAGCCATTGCATGCCCCTTTTTTTAAAAAAAGTTGAAAAATAAAATGAAAATGAAAAACACACACACACATGCCCCTCCACGTATGCACGCATATGCAGATGCACACGCAAACGCACTTGCACTTGTTACGTTAAAGATCTCTTCGCGGTGCATCCTGGATACCTCTAAAATAGTTGAAAATGATGTTCTCACTTAAAAAATATCAACTTAATCAAAAAATTTTTACAACAAAAGTTGTTGGTTTTGCGCTGAAAAATTTTTTGGTGATGAAAAAAAGTTGTTTCCATTCGAAAAAAACATGTCGGCCATTCTAACGCCGCCATTTTGAATTTTGGATCCACAAACCAATTTTTATCAAACGTCCCCCTTCAACCCCTAAAAGTTTTGTTCCACACAATATTTGATCCGAGCAATATTTTCCGAGAAAAGTCAGGTGTAAGATTAAAATGGGACACCCTGTATTAGTGGATAATAGTGGATAATATTATTATCCACTAATATCCAGTGTTATCCACTGGATAATATTCTCCATTAATACTGTGGGATTGTAATATATGTGATATTTTTTCATGGTTGAAATCGTTTTTATTGAGAGGTTTGAGAATTTTTGTTTACATTTTTTGAGGTTTAATGCAAAAACGAGCGATCATTAATTTTCTTTCCCGAGAGGGAATTTTTATGGTTTGGCATCAAATCTTTTTTCTGTGGTAGTTCTAAACGATACAAAATATCTTCCAATAACGTTTTTAAAAGTTTTTGAATATTGTTATGTAATGTTAAAAAAAATTTCTTTAATGATTTTCGTCGAGTTTTGTGCAATTTATAACGGTTCAATATTTTCCGAATGTTTCAAATGATTCCCTTAATTTTTCAACAATTTCGAATGTTTCCACGATTTTGTGAGATTAAAATTATTTTCCATAAGGTTTATGAATATTTCGTGTCATTGGAGAATTTTTCCGCCTTATTTATAAATAATTTTGTTTTGAATTTTTTTGATGAAATCATTGTGAATAAAAAAGTTATGAAAGGTTTTTAATAAAACAAATGTTTTCGTTGATTTTCCTCAAAATTTGACAGAAAAAAAATATGACACTGATGGACTTCCATCAAAATTGACAATTTTCAGATATTGTATACGAGAGATTCTCTGTCGAACCGGAAAATTTTTTTCGACCATCTCAGATCTACTTCATAACTGGTTTTATCAAAGCACTCCATGTGAAATTTTTCAGAATTTAAATTCATAATTTCAGAAAATTCCGTTTTTTTTCAAACGAATATATCTCGGAAACTCGAAGTAACTGAAAAAAATGTTTTCACATAAAAGTTGTAGTTTCGTGTTAGCTTTCGAGCGGACGACTCGAAATAATTTCTACGTTCTGGTAACGATGATTTTTTACTGAAAGAGGACAGAATTATTTTTTTATTCAGAAACAGCCATTTTTTTCTGGCTGAAAAAATTACACAGTTTTTCAATTTGTTTGACGATATCGCAAAACAATTGCCAAAGTGGCACAGATCGAGGTTCTAGGGTAAGAAAAATTAAATCACACAAATTAATTTTTTTATACCGGTACCTCTATCCGTACCACTTATGAATAAAAAAAAGTAATTTTTGTGATTTTATTTTTTTTACCCTAGCACTTCAATCCGTGCAACTCTGGCGATTGTTTTGCGATATAGTCCAACATATTGGAAAACTTTGTAATTTTTTCAGCCAGAAAAAAATGGCTGTTTCTGAATAAAAAAATAATTGACTCCTGTTTTCATCAAAAATCATCGTTACCAGAACGTAAAAATTATTTCGAGTCGTCCGCTCGAAAGCTAACACGAAACTACAACTTTTATGTGAAAACATTTCTTTTCAGACACTCCAAGTTTCCGAGATATATTCATTTGAAAAAAAAAGTATTTTCTAAAATTATGAAGTTAAAAACCTGAAATAATTCACATCGAGTACCTTTAAGTAGTATTTTGATATAATCGGTTATGAGGTAGATCTGAATCCCTCATAAATTGGATTCAGAAGCTAGAAATTTTTATTTTATTGAATAATAGGCTTTCAATGACTTTTTGAAGCATTCTTTTTACTATATCCAGAGATAGAAAGTTGATGCAGACATGTCGATGTACAAAATTTTTGAACTCTCCATGTACCCACCACAAGGTCGAACCGGAGAAAAGAAAAGTATGAAGTGTGTCAAGACCAACAGATTTGCTCATTTTTTAACATATGCATTGTATTTTCAAAACATAAATTCTTATGCCATTCACAAATAGGCCACCGCTGACTTTTTGTAGCATTTTTTATTATTTTTTTATTATTTATCATTAATAATCCATATCCATATTCTATAATTCTTCTATCATTTTTATTATTTATAAATACATATTAGGGTGGCCCTTAATATGGGTAAAAAAAATTGATCGCGCCGCCCCCCAAAACGATTCCAAATGATAAAAAAAAAATCTACGCAAAGCCGCAGCTATGTCCGGTAAGAGGAACACGTGCCTGTAAGCATGAACTTGGATTCAAATATTAATTTTTCTGCATGATTGGAGAAATTTCGGTTTTTCAAATTTGGTTTATGTGTCAATTTTTTTTTCCTACTTTCCAAAGCTATTTTATATTAGTATACAATATCCAGATCAAATAATAAGGTCTTCCATACTACACTAACAGACAAAATTAACGAATCAAAAGATTTTTCCGAATTTTTAGTGATTTTTCAAAATGTTGTATTTCAGTGAAAAATGGTCGTATCGAGGTCTAAAAAAAACGCAATTTGAAGCTTTAAGTTTCTCATTTCCAAGATCTTATGACGAAAAAAATGCAGAGCTACATGTCCTGCGCAATTTTGAGAAAAAGTGCGAGAAAAAACCAGCAAATTTTTATGCTTTTATATCAATCTCACAAGCGTAGATTTATTTTTTTCAACTGAGCCATGGTATGGACCGGATAGCTAGTTTATTCAGCTTCAATTTACTTTTTTAAAAACTCGGGTAGGACGATTTTTTGCTGATATGCTGAACTTTGAATTAACAAGAACTCTTTTGTCTTTGATCGACGATATCTCGGCAACCAATGGTCGAACATGAAATGCAAGGGCACTTCTGAAAACTGGAATGAATGTCCTACAAGGTTTCGTTGCGATCTTGAAGATGAAATTTTTCTTTCATCCTTGTCGTGAATTAAAAAAAAATAGGAAGAAAGGTAATTTATGGTTTTTCAGAAAGTCAATAGCCAAATTTCATATAATCATGCAATGGCTGATGTTGAGTATGCCATTTACAGCTGAATATACCCCCAAAAACCCTGCGAAGTTACATTTCAATCTAACCAATCGTTTCTTCGTTGCAACCGGTCAAACATTAAACAAATTTAAGGGTCACGTTTTTTACGTTCAACGAGTCATGATCGTGACAAAAATGAAAAAAAAAATTTCTAAGTTTTTTCTACATTTTTCCCATAAATATGGTTGAAATATACAAAAAAAAAATTCCGAAAGTTTTTGATGAAAATTGATTTTTTTTCTTAAGGCTTCCAATATTGAGGGCTTCTCAAAAACGATAAATTACCCTTTTTTTCCTATTTTTTTAAATTCACGACAAGGATGGAATAAAAAATTGATCTTCAAGATCGCAACGGAACCTTGTAGGACATTCATTCCAGTTTTCGGAACTGCTCTTGAATTTCCTGTGCGACCATTGGATGCCGAGATATCGTCGATCAAAGTCAAAAGAGTTCTTGATTCAAAGTTCAATATCTCAGCAAAAAATGGTACCCAAATTTTAAAAAAAGCAAATTAAAGCTGAATAAACCAGCTATCCAGTCAATACCATGGCTTAGTTGAAAAAAAAAAATCTACGCTCGTGGAATTGATAAAAAAGCATAAAAATTTGCAAATTTTTTTCTCGCACTTTTTCTCAAAATTGCGCAGAACATGTTGTTCTGCATTTTTTTCGTCATAAGATCTTTGTTTATATCAATAGCAATGCGGAACGAGCGATGATGGTTGTCGTTAGTGGAATTCCTTAAGCGTAGGTAGTCAGCTGATGAGCGATAATTCGAGAGAGTGCTTGGAGCTCTGGTGAATGAGATCAATCTGTGTTTTAATCAAATTTCATGGAAGTGGAACACCTCATTAATTTAATAAGTTATTATTTCGATCGAGTTGCTCGATTACAGCAAGGCTTTTTCGCCACAGTAAAGGGGGGAAGGTTTTCGTTACTCGCCACCTAGATCCTTCAAGGGAGATAGCTGGGATTGGGCAGGGTGGAGTGCCCTACTCTTCGTCGTCGTTGATCGGCGCGAGAGGCTCTGGCCCATGTAATCGTGGAGTTCGGGGTGGAGCTCTGGTTGTAGCTGGAGTAGGCTCCCAATCTCTGTCGGAGCTGAGGTCCGCTTAGATTCCTCTGTGGACTCTGCAGGTAGGCCCGGTTTGCGTGCCGATGGTGTTTGACTCTCGTGGAGAGTCTGGCAATGGAGAGATGCAGAGGAGCGTTCCTCCGTACGTTGGCGAGGTCCAGCGGCGCAGCCGGTTGTCGTACGGATGCAGCGTCGCTCTTGGTGACCGAGTGAGACGAAACTTCAGCCCAGTGATCGGGACGAGCTTCCACGCTGGAGGTTCAGGCTCGACTGATGAGGCCGCCGTTGTGACTGGTACTGCTCGAACTAGCGAGGGAATGGGTAATCTCTTGGTGTAATACTGGTAGTATTATAGCCCAGAGAGGGTTCGATTTTGATCCGATCTTGGGTTCGAGCCGTGCCGCATTTATTCTCTCCAGCGGAACCTAGGGCTGACGCGAATCTGATTGTTGAAGCGCCACCCTTCAGCGGCTTAGTGAACTGAACGAGAATGCTTGAGCTGAGCAGTCACGTAGCAGAGAAGGTGAGAACTTGGCGATCGCGCGCGCGCGCTAGATCGCGCGAGAGCTGGGAGTTCGATTGACGGGTTGACGAGTTGATACTACGGGGAAAAATACTCCAAAATTACCTAAACCACATTTTCGAAACTTATTATTTCACATTCAAGAAAAATGTATGAGATATGCTGTATGTTAAACTAAGCAAAATTGTGTAATTTCGTATGGCTCCATGGTTAGACGCAGACTAAAAAAATGATCAGGCGTAGCCTCACAGACATGAATTTTTCAACGCATAATGCCAATTGCAAACATGAAGTAGAAATACTCACTATATATGTCCTTTCATATCGTTCTTAAACTTTAGAGGTGTCCATTGCATTTTGAAGATATAAAATTCCATATCACAAATATTAACAGAACACGGCCGCGTAATTCGTCAAAAAAAAATCTAATAAACTCCAAAATAATCCAAAAGGAACGCCAAATAATTGGGGGATCACGGGGTCGAACGCGATACTGGAGAAAAAGAAGAACGAACTCACTGAAAGTTCCTTTGAATCAGCCAAGACCGGCAAGGTAATCCAAGAAGGCACTTACACTTTGACGAACGGCACCGATTATCGATCGTAGACTGGTAATCCCTCGCATCGTTCGTAGGCAAGAGCTCCCGAATTTGCGCTATCTCCGGCACTCATTACCCCCCACGAAGGGCCACGCGCCCGTGTCCCAGCACTGGACTATTTTCCGTCTCTCTTACTCTCACGATTCCCGTGGTATTTCGGAGTTTTTCGCGTATTAAGGTGGAATGTTATCCCCACTCCGATCCAGCGAACGAGGATCGATGTGGCTGATACGGTTCTCGATTCGCACGCTCTAGTACAGGTTTTTCCAAATAATCGTTCCTTGGTCGCCTTCCTCTAGGGTCATTCGGCGTTCGTCTCCGGAAAGAGGGGAGGCATCCCCCATGAATCCAAGCGTCCCTGAATCCACGATCGGCCCACTCTTAAACCACCAGGAAATTCAGCACCTCCAACTCGAAAACGAACCCGAACTCCATTAGACGAGGCGCCGATGTGAATCGGACCGCGGTTCCCAAGGATACGATGGTGGGGTTGCAACTCTTGATTGCTACAGACTAGCGGGCGGCCACTAACACTGGGCCTTTTTCCGGTGCTAGTCCTTGACACCCATTCACAGATTTCGATGAAGAAATCCGGAATACGGATCCGCACTCGAGCGCGCGATTTACCCAAAAAAAAAGATATTTTTACGAATAGTGCTGAGACATTGGCGCGTTTTCCCCCGCGAAAGGCAATATCGCGGGGCAAAAGGTGCAGTCGTGTAATAATAGAAAACGTTACAAAATGATACGGTTTAATTACTAGGCTTGATCTCTCTCAGTCTCCTCCCACGTCACGCTCTCAACCACGTTCACAAATTTTCGCGAGTGACGCGATGAAATTACACAAGTTTTGCCGCAGAAACAAAGCAAATAAGGCAACTAAAAATACTTAAGTGGTACGCCAGTTGAGCCTCCGATCGGTTCAGCCCCGTGAGTCGGCGTGCGTCGGTCAAGTAGGACCATAAATCCGGTCCACTGGTTGACACGGAACCGTACGAGTAGCGTGGCTCTAAATGTCACGTCACACATCCTGTCAAAAAACCCGAGAGTACAATCATGATAAAAGTATTATCATTGACAAAATTTGATATCGATAATATCGGAATTTCTTTTTGTGACCACAAACGCGGCGAAGTAACCAAATAAATTTCTGATTATTTTCAAAAGACAAATAATTCAAAAACACAACTATATATACATTTTTCTTTATTTCACACATTTGTATGAGTTGATAAGTTACTGAATAAAATTCTTTGTATAATTTTTATGCGACAAACCATCAAACATGGTCTAAAATTAATTCACACCCTCTTTCGTGTCTTGAATCCTTAATAATAAAAGAAACAAAACATTAAATACGTTTCAATATATTTTTCATCTGTGCAAAGTTTTTTTTTCAGCAACTACGCCACTGATCGTGTTGGTTTTGGGCTCATTCGAAAAAGATTTTAAAAATTAGTGTCCAAACAAATTTTCAGTTTACGAAACATCTCTTGGACTCCGTAATTCTAGAAAATGACATGCCAATTTTACCCCCATCACCGTGAATCTGTTTATTCAGAGAAAGTGTGGCCTCAGCGAGCCTTGGGCCAGCAAACGACAGGACTTTCACTATATTTGTCCCGAGACTCTACCTAGTCTATTAATGTCCGATCAAACTCTTTGTCAGGCTTCAGCAATGCTGCCATAACACTTCCGTAACACTTTCACCAATTCCCTCCCCAAGCCTAGCACGCCTATATAGAAGTTTTACTTCAAAAGGAGATAGCCTTTTTTGAGAAACCATAATACTCTACATACAGCTGTTTCAAGAAAGTCATACACGAACAACAAATTAATGCTTCTTATTATAAGATTTCCGAAGCCATGCACCGACTGCATACCGAATGCTATCTACGAATGGATCTGTTTTTATTATCCTTATATTGATAGAGATATATATTTTTATATCAAGGTCGAGATCGTCATCTAGATAACGGGTTGAATCCGCTATTCCACCGATCTCTTGGCTCGAAACATGAACGTTTGGCATTGGAGTGTTCAAAATCAGAAGCCCAGGCTAATTGCGTGTCGGGTCAAAAATGGCGATGCGAGCGAGAAGGAAACCGATGGCGGCGACACAAGTGCCGATATTCTTCCCCGCTGCCGCTTAAGTTTCCACCGATTCAATCAATCAGAGCGTCGAAAAAGTGTGCTTGTTTCACACCGAATGGGGTTGTGTATACGAGACTGGAGACGAATGGTTACGAGGGTGACAAATTCGATCACGACCATGACAAGGAAACAGGTGTTCATGGCGATGAGCAAGGATATGTATCAAGGAGAGGTAAGGTCTACCAAAATCCTCACAGTTGATTATTTCTTATAAGCGTTATAAACGGAAGCTAACTTTTTATTTTGTTGTTTGTATTGGACAAGATCTTTTAATAATTGCAAATCCATTCTCGGGGCTATCATAGGATTTTGACAAAGAAGCCAGGCTTTGAGATACACTTTGATAACAAATGCATTAAATTCTTCTAGTTCTTTCAACTCAGATTTAGATAGATTCAACTG
Source organism: Venturia canescens (assembly GCF_019457755.1). Classification (NCBI taxonomy): domain Eukaryota; kingdom Metazoa; phylum Arthropoda; class Insecta; order Hymenoptera; family Ichneumonidae; genus Venturia; species Venturia canescens. The sequence continues at coordinate 15,719,621 of NC_057431.1, read as the reverse complement.
GCTCCGAAAAAGATAAATTTTTAAACAATAAACTATTTTAGACATCCATCTAGCTCGATGATATGCCCCGGGTTTATTAATTGGAAAAGCAGTAGTTTTGCCAAGATAAGTCAGTGATAGCGTTAATAACTCCTTGTAATCATCTCTCGGTTGTTGATTTTGCAATTGATCGTAGATGAAATTTTTAATTCCAATTTCATCTTTCACTTTCCCACATTCAAATTTATTTCTGTCCAGATTTGGCCATGCTTTTTTAAAACGCTCGAATAACTTTACCTGAGGGCCACTAGTTACTGGTTCTAACTGTGATGCAAATATTGCCGTTAGAATCAACTCCAACACATGGTGCCTACAAACGAAGTGAAGTAGTTTTCTATTCAGTTTTTTTTTCTAATTGAACCGAAGCTCCTTGATTTTTTCCTGTGTTACTCGCTGTCATGTCGAAACACAATGACTGGACTTGATCCGTTATATTCCACTCCGAAAGTACATTATAAATAGATGTCGCTTAATTGATACCCGATGATCCATCGATTTTAGGAATTGCCAATATTTTAGTTATTCCTTCACCAGTAACTAATACTGCTAACCTATCTTCAATTTCAGAAAAGTTAGAACTTCTCATCAGTTTGGTGTCCGAATGTACTGAGAGACATGTATCTGGTTTGAAAGAGTGTTTTATGTATTTATCCATCTTTAATCGATGTTTTTGGCATGTGCGATGAGCGGTATTTTTGCTTAGGTTAATGTTGGATAAATCTTGATTTAAAGAAGTAGACGCAACAGCTAAGATAAATGTTGCTTGACGGTTCGAAGTTTTTGTACGATCTAGCATACTTGACAATTCTGGAGTAATAATGTCTGATTTTGTTTTTTGATCTATTCTTCTTTTTTTTTGCGGAGGAGAAAGATAACATTCATGTGATGACGTACTATAATGTGATACATCATTTATTTGAGATAGTAGTACAGCCGGGTTCGATTGATTTGGTAAATCCTTTTTAGTATGTATAATCGATTTTGTTGGTAGATTGGTTATCCTTGGGTGAACTGTACAGTCAAAAATATCATTCAGAGAATTTGAGAACGTTTTTTCGTTTTCGGGCTGAGTTTTTGAAACCCTCAAACGATTTTTCTTCAATTTTAGCCAAGTACTGACAAGTTTCATAATATTTTTTTTGATGTAAAAGTCTCTGATAATCATTCTCGATTTCCAACATTTTTGAATTTTTCGAGTAACAAATTTTGAACTATCAGCTACAGTCAATTTATTTTGATAATGATTATATAAGAAAAATACCACCAATTCACCAATTAACAAACAAAAGAAAAATTCTCCAAAATCTGATATAGGGGGTTTTTAAGGGTGCTCTTTCAAAACCTGGCGTTTATTTTTTATAATTAAATCAAAATCTTCATTATTTTTGCGTTTTGAATTGGAAAGTCAAAAATTTTGAACGTTTTTTTCCCTGAAATCGATTTCCGTTACTGTTGCTGCACTCAAATAACCATATTAAGGCCAGCAAAAGTGTTTTCAATGTCTGACCTTTCTGGAACATTGGTTATAACCAGTATTATAAAAGTATGTATAAATACTTTTTTCTCATTCAGTTTTTCCAAGATGGCGGTTTTTGCAAAACAGCATGTGTGATTTTTTTTCTCGAAAGACTCAACTTAACAAAGAAATGTAACAGAACAAAAAGTGTTGAGAATCATCTAAAGAATACGCCTGATTTTTTTCAAAAATTTTCTAGCTATTTTTGTATTTTTCAATTTCGATTAGATTTGTAAAATTTTTAAAGTTCTGAAAAGATTCACACGCATTCTTCGGATGATTCTAAACAATTTTTGTTACATAATTTTTTTGTAAAGTTGAAATTTTTTGAAAAAAAAATTATTTTCCATCGAATAATAAATAGGTTCATAATTTTCTTCTTAAAAAGTTTCAACTTAAAAAAAAAAATTATATAACAAAAATTGTTTAGAATCATTCAAAGAATGTGAATCTCTGCAAAGCTTTTAAATATTTTAAAAATTTATCGAAATTGAAAAATACAAAAATAGATAGAAAATTTTTTAAAAAAATCACACGTATTCTTTAGAAGATTCTCAATACTTTTTGTTGTGGAACATTTCTTTATTATGTCAAGACTTTCGAGAAAAAAAATCATACAGATTTTCATCATGCTGTTTTGCAAAAGCCGCCATTATGCAAAAACTGAGTAAGAAAAAAGTGTTTATAACCAGTGTTCTGGACTCGTCAGACCTTAAGAACATCTTTGCAGGCGATAGTATGGTTATTTGAGAGCAGCAACAGTAAGGGAAATCGCTTTGAAAAAAAAAATGTTAGAAAATCTTGACTTTTCAATTAAAAACGAATAAATAATGAAGATTTTGATTTAATTTTACAAAATAAATGCAAGATTCTGAAAGAGCACTCTCAAAAACCCCCTATATCAGATTTTGTTCTTTAGTTAAAACTGAGTACTTGAAATTGTGTGTCCAAAATTGTCGTTTTGCGCATTAATGGGTTCTTATAGTGATGCTATACAACATTTTAAGGGTAGGAGTTTTGAAAATTTTTTTGGTGTAGCAACATGCTTGTAAAACAATTTATGGAAATTTCAAGATTTTCCAAATGTATTGAGGCCCACAGTATAATCGTGACCACAAACGCAGAAAAATTCCATGTATTATGAACAGAAAACTTCAACCCCCATGGTCGAGGGTTGAGCAGTGTTCTACAAATCTGACAAAATTACAGCATTACTTTTTATGTATTTCGAACCAATGTAGGGGGCGAAAAGGGTAAAATAAATTTTATCCCAAATAACTACCACCCTAGGGGGTATCAAGAGACTCGGTAGAGTCTCGGGACAAGTACATTGACAGCCCTGTCGTCTGCTGGCCCGAGGCTCGCCGAGTATACTTTCTCTGAATAAAACGATTCGCGGTGGAGGGGGTAAAACTGGCATGTCATTTTCTAAAATTGCAGAGCTCAGGAGATTTTTTATAAATCAAAAATTGGTTTGGAGACTAATTTTCAAAATCCATTTCAAATGAGCACGAAACCAACACGATCAGTAGCGTGAATGCTGAGAAAAAACTTTGCACAGGCTCAAGATTATGCAAAAGTTACCAACACATTCAAAAATTTATGTGTCTGTATATTAAATTATAACACCATCAAAGGCACTTTGATGCTATCGAGTTTCTGATTGGTTGGATCTGACGACATCCATTTTTAGGCGTTGTGATTGGTTGTTAAAATTAGTTGTTGATGATTGGAAATCTGACGTCAACTTCATAACGTAGCACACGGCGCAGCACAGCTGGTAACAGCAGTCATAAATTCGATCGATATACATATATATATGTCCAAACCTCGTGTCAGTTTTTGATCGCATGAACAGAGTTTCTCCATTACGAAGTGCGTGCGGGATAAATAAAAAAATAATTTTCGTCATCTACAGAAGTGCATATTACTATTTATTTTGTTAAAATTTGTGATATATTAAACCGGTATCAAAGCGGCCGCGTGAATGTAGTCTGTGATGTGTGTGTGAAAAAGAATATAAAAAATGCGCGATGCAATGTCAACGAAACTTTTCAAGATTTCATTATTTCGTTCGATTGGAAATAAGTGTTGACTGAAATAATCCTTCAATTAAACCAGATTACGAGAAATATTGTCACGTGCGAATATATCGTCACTGGCGTGGTTATATATCATGTGTAAATAGGTTATGCATACGAATAAATAGAACAAAAACACACGGAACTGTTAGAATGATATTAGAAACTTTACTTGAATAAATGTTTTCTAATTTATTTCTTGTGTCACCATTATTTTTAAACATCCCCATATTTTGCTTGATATTCAGTTTGGCTCTGCCCTCTCCGATCCTTGTTTTCACCCCATCAGTTTGCAGCGGACCGATACATATTATTAATTCGTTCCCTAATGTGTCCTATGATTTTCTACTCCTTCTTCATGATGATTGTGGTAACATGATTCGAGAGGTTTCTAACCATAATCTTGAATTGCACATTTTGTAAATCAGATTTTCGAAAAAATTTCTGGTCTTGGTATACTGGGTAGTTATTCTTTTCCCATTACGTCTGTCGAGTGATAAATTTGAAAACTTGTTCCAGAGAGCCTTTGGATGCTTTTTTTGCTAATGATATGAAAAGTCGTATCTTCCGAATGCGGTGTGCAAACACAAATTTTAATAACAAAACTTATGGAATAACATGTATGTTGAGTATTTCCACTTTGCAAACTACAGATATGGAATTATTATAAAAAAAATTCATTCCGATACAGTTGCTCAGTTTTGGATGTGATCAAATATAATGCCTACCAACATCCCCAGAAACTTACAGAATTTCTGAATGCAATGTGCGCTATGTCATTTTAATGCAACATCGTGACTTTTGACAACTTTTCATTATAATGCTGTAGATTCGGATCATTGAAATACAGTGAAAATCTGCAAACTATACAATTTATATACTGTGTCATTCATTTTACATTTTGACTCCAACCGTAACATATATATGAAGTAAAAAATTGATTATAAAAGTCTTCAGTTGCTCATTTATGGATAGATTTGAAATTGCTGTCTTCGAAGCTCATTGCGCACATACATTGAACCGCAGCAGATACCTGCGAACTCTGAAATTTCTGTGGATAAATATATATGCTACGGATTACCCCTTATCTTTGATTATGGTAATATGTAATGGAACTTGGTTCAGCAAGTTTTTAAGTGTTTCTTTTCAAATAGTATTGAAGTTTGTATGACTGATATACAGCGAAAACTTCTAAACTTTTATATTTCTGTGTTGCAGCATGTGTGCCAATCATTCAAATCATTTACTCCAACCGTATCATGTAATCTAGAAAATTCATTACAAAAGTCTTCAGCTTTTCTAAATACTTCAATGTTCCTTTTTCTACTCCTTTCTGAGTTTTCGAATTTCTAAATTGTCCTGAAATGGTTTTCCTTCAAAACCAATGCAGGTACGTTAAACGTCTTTGAATTCTGTTGCTCTGTTGAATAAAGTTCGCTTAGTTTTTTTTGCTGCTTTGAGTTCTGGCATAATAAATGTTAGAAGTTTACGGGTACTTTTTTTCAGCAATTATCAAACTGTGGATAATTGAACCTCAGCGGCCGCTTGCAAACTTTGGAAATATATTTCATTGGGGGCACGTTTTGCATGAGACGAAATCTCTAGATTCAGAATGCAAAAGCGACATTTAAAGTGGGCAAATCTGTTGGATTTTTCGTGTCTTGAATTTGATCTATCTTTCATTTGAATTTTGAAGAAAAGGGATAAATAAAATCTGTTCTATTAAGGAAATCTTTACGTCAGTTCTTTCTTGGTATGAAGACTTGGAAAAAATCGCCAAAGGCCACGGACAGCCCGGTGACGAAATATTTCCAGTACTTTGACGAAAAATAGATCTTTTTTCACGGAAACCAACGTTATAAGCCGAAAATCATATTACAGCCCACGAAACGCATTTCTTCAAACTTTTGGGTTCCTAATACAGAAAACACATTAGAAAATAAGGGGGAATATTACCGACGTGCAAGAACAAACCAGTGCCGAAATATTTCCAGTATAATTTTGACGAAAAATCGGTCATTTTTCGGGGAAACCAACGTTATAAGTCGAAAATCATATCTCGGCCTCCAACCCACTTTCCACCGTGCTCTTGGGTTCCTAATAGACAAAACATATTAGGAGACAAAGGGAAAAATTACCGAATTTTTGGTAATTTTGGCCGGACAAGTACGTTTAAGACGTATTTGAACATAATTTGTACCGATCCAATCGAAGTTGAATGTTGTGAATATTACCAGAGGATCCTGAAAGTCGGAGGGGAATCGATTCTTTAAAGTCTGTACCTTGTTGAAGTAACGAATGACTTTCATGTGAATTTTTAACGATTTTTATAAGGTCTGGTTAAAAAGAAATGGTTTGACATCATTCTTATTATTCGAAAGAAAGATTCTGCTATTTTTTATTTCCATTAATTTTTTAGTAATTTTGATAAAATGTTCTGAGCCCGACGAGGATTCTCAACGCTCATTTGTCGCCGGAGATAATATTTCGAATAACTGATAAATACTTGGCCTCGAATTGATATAATACATTTTAGTACTGCACTTAACTTCAGTTATGACTTTTTTTTCAAGAACTTTTTTCTTGAAAATAATTATCATGAATGATTAGTGGCTCCTATGCATAAAACGTCAATTTTTCAATTAAAATTTCCGATTTGTTCGATAAATATTCCAAATTATCAATAAAAACTTGTCCTCCAATTGATATCATACATTTTTATACTGCATGTAACTTGGATAGCACATTTTTCATTTTGTTCAATATTTATGGATTTTTTTGAAAATTTTTATTTTTCTTTACAGAATTTTTTTCGATTGTTTGTTATTGTTGAATTTTTTTGAACTTTCCAATTTTTCGTTTATTATTTCTATAGAATTTTTTTCCTGGTTCTGAATCTTTTTTCTATATCATCAAACAAGGGACCATCAATGGACTTGTCCCAACCTTTTTTTCCCTCGGGGAAGTTTATGGTTTTTTTCATTTATTAACACGATGAGGTGTCTTTCCATACGAGTACATTGGTAGTTTGGAAAAGTTGGATGAAACGGAGCTCTCACCGCGTGAAGCATTTTACAGCTCTTTAACTGATTCAACAGTTTCCGAAAAGGAGTATGCACATGCGAAAAATGTGTGGGAACGATTTTCAATGCGAACGCTCGGTGAATACAGCGATTTATACTTAAAGACTGACGTATTACTTTTAGTCGATATCTTTGAGAATTTCCGCGATACTTGCCTGAAAAGTTACGGTCTTGACCCTGCGTTTTACTATACTCTCCCCGGATATACCTGGGATGCCATGATGAAATATACGAAGGTAAAGTTTGAATTGCTCACTGACATCGACATGGTATTGTTCGTGGAGAGAGGTATTCGAGGTGGTCTTAGTCAATGCTCCAAAAGACATGCTCGTGCCAATAACAAATACATGAACTCATATGACCCATCTATTCCATCATTATACTTGATGTATTTTGATGTTAACAATTTGTATGGATGGGCAATGAGTCAACCATTGCCTTATGCAGATTTCGAATGGATTGAAGATCTTGCAAACTTCAACGTTGAATCTCTGCCATCAGACTCTGAAATTGGTTATATACTGGAAGTTGATCTAGAATATCCAAAACACTTTCACAATGCACATAGTGATTTGCCATTTTGTCCAACGCATGATAAACCTCCGGGCTCGAAGCAAGAGAAGCTTCTTGCAACGGTGAATGCAAAAAAACGATATGTCATACATTATCGTGCATTGCAGCAGTGTTTGAAACATGGTTTGAAAATCACGAAAATCCACAGAGTCTTGAAGTTTAAGCAATCTTCCTGGCTCAAAACATACACTGATTTGAATACACAATTTCGTACACGTGCGAAAAATGATTTTGAAAAAAATCTATTCAAATTATTGAATAATGCTGTGTTTGGAAAAACCATGGAGGATGTTCGTAGTCACGTTCAAGTTAAACTGTTAACGCAATAGGCAGGTCGATATGGAGCAGAGACTATGATCGCTAAACCTAACTTTCACAGTCGAAGTATTTTTGCGGAAAATTTAATCGCTGTAGAGTTGCGAAATCTCCAAGTTATGTTTAACAAACCGATATATGTTGGCATGTCTATTTTAGACATTTCAAAAACTTGTTTATATGAATTCCACCACGAGTTCATGATGCCCATGTATCAAAATAAATGTAAAGTCATGTATACGGATACTGATAGTTTAATTTACCATATTGAATGTGAAGATGTGTACGAGGACATGAAATGTAATCTCGACAAATATGACACTAGTGACTATCCCCATGACAACATCTATGGTATACCGCTAGTCAACAAAAAGGTCCCGAGTCTCATGAAAGATGAAAACAATGGGGCCATAATGACTGAATTCGTTGGACTTAGATCGAAGATGTATGCGACGCGAGTTGAAGGTAAGAACGATGTTAAAAAAGCAAAAGGAGTAAAAAGTAATGTTGTTGCGAGAACCATAAGATTTGAGGATTACGTGACATGCCTTAATCAGCAGATCGAGATGAAACGTTCTCAATCTTCAATTCGCTCAACATTACACAATGTCTATACCATCACAGAGACAAAAAATGCTCTAAGTCCACACGATGACAAGCGGTATGGCATACCTGGAACGGTAGACACGTTGCCATGGGGCCATTACAGTATTCCTGAATTTCCAGAAGCTATGGAGTCATAGATCATACGAATGTGTGCTCATGAGTGTTAAAGATTGAGAGAATATATTTGTACATTAAGAGCGTGAGTAAGGCATTCGTTTTTCCACAATTCGAGGGGCCACAAAATACGGCTCGAATGCTGTTAGGTAGTAAGTTTCCATGACGCTTCTTCACACTACCCGCTCCAACAATAAATTCATCGAAATTTATTATGGGGAGTTGACCGCTCGAAACTTGTTTCTTCGACTTCATCGCGCGTGCGACTGATTGAAAAAATCATATAAATGCAACTTTATAATGTTGGAATAGTCAGTCGAGTTGTAACTACTGCAGAGTGATGATTGTACATGATAAACCTGGTAAAGGTTTGGTAAACAGTATAATCAACAATCTCCCCGTGGAACTACATCTACCGGGCTATCAATATTGTGGACCTGGTACGAAATTGATCAAACGTCTTGCTCGTGGTGATCCTGGTATAAACGCTCTGGACGCTGCGTGTAAAGAACACGATATCGCATATTCGAAAAATCGTGAAAACTTGGAAGCACGACATCTGGCGGATAAAATTTTGGCTGAACAAGCCTGGCAACGTGTAACCTCGAAAGACGCAAGTCTTGGTGAAAGAGCAAGTGCTTGGACCGTGACAAACATTATGAAGGCGAAAAACAAATTTGGTCTAGGTATGAAACGAGTGACGAAAAAGACCAAAAAAAGTGATTGCCTGAAAAAGATCATTAGTGCCGCAAAGAAAGCCATGATTCGTAGTGGTGACCCCCGTGAAATCGTCATGTCAACATTGAAAGGTGCGCGTGCCAGTTTTAAAGGTGTTAAAGTACGCACGCCTCGGGTTCTACCTGTACCTCGCAAAATTGGCGGTTTATTGCCCTTCCTCGTACCCATTTTTGCCGGCCTTTGCGCCGTTGGTGCACTGTCTGGTGGAAGTGCTGCAATAGTCAAAGCTGTAAATGCTGCTCAAGCGGCTAAAAAGGAATTGGAGGAAAGTAAACGTCACAACCGAACACTCGAGGCCATCGCTTTGGGTAAAGGTTTACATCTGAAACCATACAAACAGGGTTTGGGTCTTTACCTCGGGACAAAAAACGTATAATCACGCTACCACATCAACCACTCACCGACATCGATCTGCTAAAGTATGCGAGAGCCATGAAAATTCGTAACTTTCGTGGGGTTTTCATGCGTGACACTTTGCCTGAAAATGGACCACTCAAACAAGAATCAGTAATAGTGAATTTGGATGAAAATGTGGGCCCTGGGACACACTGGGTTGCATATAAAAAGAATGGTCAACGAGTCACATACTTTGACAGCTTCGGTAATCTCCCCCCTCCACCCGAACTCATGAAATACTTTAATGTTGGTAGCGTGAAATACAATTATAAAAAGTATCAGGAATACGATACAATAATAAGCGGGCATTTACGCTTGAAATTTTTGTGTGGACAACTAAATCGACGAGACAATTATGCACTATATAAATGAGGACTATGAAGCTGCGTGTTTAGTTCTAAATCTGCGAGCATCATGGATGATAGTTTGACGATCACCATTACTGGATCATCCTCCATACTCGAGGCACAATTTTTTCCACCCATCGAACTATCGCCCGACAATAATTATACTCTTGGACTCGTCGAGCTGCTCACATTCAATTCGATTCCAAATATCGACATTGGTTGCAATGAATTTCACGTTGGAAATCATGTGGTGACCATTCCAACGGGCAGCTATGAAATTGAAGATATTGAAAAATATTTAAAAACTGAGTTGGCATCTAAAAACATACAAATTCAGCGTAAGCCGAATAATTATACGCTACGCAGTGAAATTGAGTGCAATCAATCGATTGATTTTACGTCCAAAAATTCGATTGGACCTTTGCTGGGTTTTACGTCGCGTCGATTGGAGCCCAATAAAAGACATGTGTCCGATCTACCCGTGTCCATTCTCAAAGTGAACGCCATTCGAGTCGAGTGTAACATAACCAATGGTGCATACATCAACGGGCGAAAATTCATACAATTCACGAATTTTTCCCATTTGTACCGGCCGGCTATAAAATCATCGAAGTACCGTCGAGCGTCATTTATCTACCAATCACAACTCGTCGCATTGACAATATACAGCTTCGTATTGTCGATCAAGACGGAGATTTGATCAATTTCCCCGGTGAAGTCATCACCATAAGACTTCATATAAAATCTCAATGGGCATAATTTACAATCATCGTATTGGCAATATTAATAAGCCAACATGGGATCGCGAAAGCAGTCGTCGATCAACGCTCAAAGAGCTAACACCTCAAAACCTTCTACTATTGAAGAGTTTGGGTCTCAAAATTCGTGGAGTTCGCGTGTGAGAAATTATCTGCTTTGCTCGTTGTGCATCTGCTGCCTGCAATGGAGGAAGAAATCGTAAGCATCCAGACACCCGTCATGTTTGACGAATCCATCATACATTATGAGGTTCATGCTCATCAACCATACGCGTCGTCAACATACAACAACAGTGATGAAATACGTATTTCAATCCAGCATCAAGATTTATCAATTCTACCGAGTAAAAGTTCAATTCACATTTGCGGCAAACTGACAAAGGCGGATGGTGCAGCGTTAGCTGCAACGAATTTCGTTAACAATGCCTTTTGCCATTTATTCGAGGAAGTGCGTTATGAACTTAACGCAGTTGAAATCGATCGTAATAAGAATGTGGGAATCACATCTCTTATGAAAGGATATACATCTCATTCGTCGGCGAGAAGTACAATGCTTGAGAACACTGGTTGGGTCGATGTCGATGAGACGAAACCGATTGTGGACGCAGCAGGCAACTTTGACGTATGCATACCACTGAGCATGCTGCTGGGATTTGCTGAAGATTATCGAAAAATGGTGGTGAATGCAAAGCACGAATTGATTTTGACTAGATCACGTTCCGATGATAATGCCATAGTTCAACCAGCCGCTGAAGATTATAAAATTACACTACGGAAAATTGAATGGCTCGTTCCATACGTCACCGTGGCCGATAAACGGAAAATTCAACTGTTGAAATTCATCGCCAAAGATACCCCAATTCAATGAGTTTTCGTACGTGGGAATTGTATGAATACCCAATGTTACCGGCGACATCGAAACACGTGTGGTCAGTCAAGACATCAACGCATCTGGAAAAACCTCGATATGTGATCCTGGCATTCCAAACAGGACGAAAGAATAATAAGAGGCAAAATGCGAGCAATTTTGATCATTGCAATGTTACCGATGTAAAATTATACTTAAATTCACAATGTTATCCCTATGGTAACATGAATTTGAATATACCGCAAAATCAGTATGCAGTACTATACGATATGTATACAAACTTTCAACCGATGTACTACAATAAGGAGGCCGAACCGTGGCTTACAAAAACGGATTTTCTCAAATTTGCACCTCTCATTGTGATTGACTGCTCGAAGCAGAACGATTCTCTCAAGTCTGGACCTGTTGATGTGCGCCTCGAATTTGAAACAAGCACAAATATTCCAGCACAAAAATGCGCATACTGCCTCATTCTACACGATCGCATCGTTGAATACAATCCTGTGAGTGGTGGGGTGAGAAAATTGGTATAAAACCGTACCATCAACTTCTTCAGCCAACAGTCATCATGGATTTTGTCATCGATCTACAAGGCTTCAAAGGACCCATCAATGAGTTTATACTCAAAGAAATTTCAATCATTCGTGCGGACGTGAAGAATGCTGAACCTCTCACACTTTTCTTCGCACCACCGTATGCATGGGATTCTCTGCCGACAAAGTATAAAACGACAAACAAATGGCTGGAACGTAATTTTCATGGATTGTCATGGGATTTTGGTGTTATACCATACGATGCAGCAAGAGGAATAATTCAAACTATCTTACGCGGCGCTCATACTATCTTCGTAAAAGGCTGCGAAAAGTTTTTATGGCTGACGAACTTTTTGGATCTGTCAACGGAGATTGTCGATTTGGAGACTTTGGACTGCCCATCGTTGAAAAAACTGCCGAAAAGTCTATCGAATTGCGACCATCACCACCACACCAACGAATCGAAATTTAATTGTGCAACGAAGAATGTAAAATCTTTGCAAAGCTGGTTATACGTATATCATGCATTATGTAATAGAGGGATCTTGGAATAAACAAAACAATTTTTTCATAAATGTGTAATTTTATTTATACAATATTCCTCCTCCTCCTCCTCCTTCAACATACATTTCATCGGTGATTCAGATATATACATTTTTGCGTTGAGAATATTAGAAATCTCTTTGAGAAAATTCAATAGCGTTCCAATCACCACCGAGATATTTCATGTATAGTTGTCCACAATGAGCCGTTTCCAGAAGTTTCTCGAATACCGCTGGATTCTGATCGAATGCCTTGACAACTCGCGGTGGCAGGAATACGGTGAATTCATTCCTGATTTCGGCGACGTATCTTTTTCCCCATTTGGTATTTGCTGTCCTCACGTCCGAGACGCGATATTCTTCGTTGACTTGAAGTTCTTTCCGCTTCTTGGCAGGGAGATACTCTGTCTTTGCGATGATATTGTTGATGGCGGAGAACTCCATTATGGATATAGTTTTTTGAGATTTTCTTTAAAGAGCAAGTCTTGACTCAACTTTACGAAGACGTAAAGTGATGCTTTTTTCTTCTGGACTCTGCTATTTGTAGTTTTTCCATCTATCCCTACCCCAAAACTGGATCATCCCCCTCCACACGCTTACAAACAGGTTCAAACGTGATCTATATTGGAATCGATGCAATCTCCTCCGGTGGTCCTTTTTTCTGTACAGGCTCTTTGATTCCGCCGACGTTATGAACACGTGCATTCTAAACTTGTTCAAACACGTTCACACCATTTCCTACAATTTCGACGTTGCGGAGCCGGACCGTCAATATGATCGTCCATCGATGATACATTCCAATGTTCAACACAACGACGTAATAATGCAATCTCACTATCGGATTTGTAATATTCGGGTAAACGATCCCACAGAATATCTGTATATTCACTAAAACATTGTTTAAAGACGGTAGGAGATATAATTTGGAGCTCCTCCGATGTCATTTCACAAGGATTTTTTATGCGTAGAGTCGTACAGATATTCGCAAGTCGTTCCATTATGTGACACTTTTCACAATCTCGACGTTTAGGTCTACAAGAATCAATATGCGTATGTAGCCAGGGTTGAATAAAATGATCGTAGCACAATTGATATGATTGCACTTCACTATCACACAGCAAATACTTGGGTAATCGATTTCATAAAACAGGAATGAATGCACTATAATACTTCAAAAGCAAAGCCTTCGGTAATGATTCAAGTTCATTTGCTGTTAATGCCAATGGATGTTTCGCCGGGTGGATAGCATACATACTTACACATCTTTCCATCTCGACCTCGACTTCAATAATGATCCAATTTTGAAAAAAGAAATCTCGTCGAAACTTGTACCACCTCAGGAATATAAAAGATACAACACAGGACACATAAATTTGTCGAGGGCGGGGCAGGTGCATTTTGAAAAAAAGAAATCGCCATCTCAGGAATGTAACAAAGGACACATAAATCTGTCATTGAGAGCAAATACTTCCAGTCTGATGCAAACTTTCATTTTTTCTCAGAAAAAAACCATATATTCTTCTAAGCAAAAATGGGGGAGGGGCATTTTGAAAAAGAAATCTTGTCGGAACTTGCGCCACAATACAAAATACGTAACACCGGACACATAAATTTGTCATTAGTGTGACATGTAAACATCTTTGGTCACGGAGTCCGATAATTAAGATCATCTTCGGCAAGAGCATTTAAAAAAAAAAATTCCGTTCAATCTGATATACCAGAAACATAAATCAGTCATTGGAGGGTATGGTGTAAAAAAATCTTTTGTCTCTTCAAAGTGCCGCCGCACCCCCGCTGTGCGAGAACCTTCCCCTCCACATGCCGTGCAGCCCCGCAACGGTTCCCGCGCTCCCCCGTCCCCGCTCCCCCCTGAGAGCCCCGCGGGTTAGAACTGGCATAGCCTTACTACTATCAGAGTTAAAAAATTCTACCATCGAGTTGAAATACCATTGAATAAATCCTTTAAATTTCAACAGTCTATGTTTTTTTTCTTTGCCGCAAGAAAATTGCGAAAAAACCCTACAAAATTCGGCCGCCATGCGGGGTGACCCCCTATGTTGGATTTAATTATTCCAATCGATCAATATCGCGTTATCTTGAAAAAAGATTCGAGTGCCTTAGTCATTGAAATCCTGTCGTTATTTAACGACATTGAAATTTATTATTGGTTGTAATTTTTTGAGTTATTAAATAAATTAGCCGTAATTTGATTAAAAAATTTTTGTTTCCTTTTTTTTGATATCTCTTTCAATGAGACAGGGAATAATTTTAATTAAAAAATTTTTCAATAAATGTCTTTTCGCAAGTACACTCTGATGGGTGATAATATGATCATTACATCTGAACGGTAGTCTCAGTGAGTAAACCCTACATATGTTACTCATACATGTAGTGTACATTTCTTGGTACGAACAAAAAATGAATTAACAATAACAGAATGTCATATATATTGTGCCCTAACATGAAGAATTTGATTTTCCAATATCCTGTAAAATTTTTTCAAGTTCACAGTGCACAAAAAGTAGTCAAATCAAACCATAAGTAACAGCACGAATGCTGTTAAAAAATTGGAGACAAGTACATTTATGTTTGATGTCACCTGGACAGCAGTCTCAGTGAAACCCTATGTGACACTCATGTAGTTCAAAACACGAATGCACGATAATTTATAAGACGTTGTTCGATCTGTTCTCTCGAAACTTGCTTCAAATGAGCAATTCATTACTAAAGGTTATAAAAAAAAAAACCATTTCAAACGCAATGAATAAAAAAATGAATCTGTTAAATCATGGTAATGCGTGAAAAACGTTTGGTTCAAGGAACAAAACGTGGTCAAATAAATGCAAAAGTGACGAGTACATCGGATGACGAGTGAAAAAAATTCAAAACATAATGGTATGTAAAAAAAATTACGAAACCAACTGTAAATAATTTCAACAAAACAATTAAGAAAAGCTTTCACAAATCATGAAAAAATATTATATTAAAAAAAATACTAAAAATTCAAAATAATTTGGATTTGAACGTTTCTCAGAACAATTTCATATTGTGAAAAATTATGTATTATATACTAATAAAATACTTATCCTCCGATTGATGCCATAAATTGTAGTGCTGCACATAACTCAGATGGTAACTTTTTTGATTCACTGGAACTTTCTCAAGTTCCGGGTGCTTCCCGTAAGAATGAATTTCTCACGTCCTATTTGAATTTTTTTTTTCCTTTACAATATAATTACAGATTTGTATTTTTTTTAATATAATATTTTTTCATGATTTGTTAAAGCTTTTCTTAATTGTTTTGTTGAAATTATTTACAGTTGGGTTCGTAATTTTTTTTACATACCATTATGTTTTGAATTTTTTTCACTCGTCATCCGATGTACTCGTCACTTTTGCATTTATTTGACCACGTTTTGTTCCTTGAACCAAACGTTTTTCACGCATTACCATGATTTAACAGATTCATTTTTTTATTCATTGCGTTTGAAATGGTTTTTTTTATAACCTTTAGTAATGAATTGCTCATTTGAAGCAAGTTTCGAGAGAACAGATCGAACAACTTCTTATAAATCATCGTGCATTCGTGCTTTGAACTACATGAGTGTCACATAGGGTTTCACTGAGACTGCTGTCCAGGTGACATCAAACATAAATGTACTTGTCTCCAATTTTTTAACAGCATTCGTGCTGTTACTTATGGTTTGATTTGACTACTTTTTGTGCACTGTGAACTTGAAAAAATTTTACAGGATATTGGAAAATCAAATTCTTCATGTTAGGGCACAATATAGATGACATTCTGTTATTGTTAATTCATTTTTTGTTCGTACCAAGAAATGCACACTACATGTATGAGTACCATATGTAGGGTTTATTCACTGAGACTACCGTTCAGATGTAATGATCATATTATCACCCATCAGAGTGTACTTGCGAAAAGACATTTATTGAAAAATTTTTTAATTAAAATTATTCCCTGTCTCATTGAAAGAGATATCAAAAAAAAGGAAACAAAAATTTTTTAATCAAATTACGGCTAATTTATTTAAAAACTCAAAAAATTACAACCAATAATAAATTTCAATGTCGTTAAATAACGACAGGATTTCAATGACTAAGGCACTCGAATCTTTTTTCAAGATAACGCGATATTGATCGATTGGAATAATTAAATCCAACATAGAGGGTCACCCCGCATGGCGGCCGAATTTTGTAGGGTTTTTTCGCAATTTTCTTGCGGCAAAGAAAAAAACATAGACTGTTGAAATTTATAGGGTTTATTCAATGGTATTTCAACTCGATGGTAGAATTTTTTAACTCTGATATCTCTGGTAGATTCGGTGTAAAGCTACTCCACAGGAACCTATATGTTTCTTCATAGTCTCCACGATTCCAGGGGATCGGTTTATCTGAAATCAAAAAACCAAGGAGCGTTTGGATTAGTAAAGCAGTGGTTATCACCTTAATTAAAATTATACAGAATTATTAAACATTGAAGGATTTTTCCGTTTAGAAAAACTTTATTTCAATTTTTCAAAATGTTGCATAGCTCAATAATCCTTCAATTTCGATATTTCTGTATGATTTTAGTTCAGGCAATAGCCCACTGCTTTACAAATCAAAACGCTCCTCGGTTTTTTGATCGCAGATAAACGGGACCCCCGGGAATCGTGGACACCATGGAGAAGCATATGGGATCCTGTGGATTAATTTTACACGGAATTAACTCGAGACATCAGAGTTAAAAAATTCTATCATAAAGTTGAAATACCAATGAATAAACTCTTTAAATTTTAAGTCTGTATTTTTTTCTCGTCGCAAAAAATAGAGGAAACCCAAAAACTGCGGTTGCCATGGGGGATGACCCCCTCAAGCCGAATCAGTTTTTTTGAAAATAAAAATCGTTTTATTATGCATAAGGGTGGTAGTTATTTGGGATCAAATTTATTTTACCCTTTTCGCCCCCTACATTGGTTCGAAATACATAAAAAGTAATGCTGTAATTTTGTCAGATTTGTAGAACACTGCTCAACCCTCGACCATGGGGGTTGAAGTTTTCTGTTCATAATACATGGAATTTTTCTGCGTTTGTGGTCACGATTATACTGTGGGCCTCAATACATTTGGAAAATCTTGAAATTTCCATAAATTGTTTTACAAGCATGTTGCTACACCAAAAAAATTTTCAAAACTCCTACCCTTAAAATGTTGTATAGCATCACTATAAGAACCCATTAATGCGCAAAACGACAATTTTGGACACACAATTTCAAGTACGCAGTTTTAACTAAAGAACAAAATCTGATATAGGGGGTTTTTGAGGGTGCTCTTTTAGAATCTGGCATTTATTTTGTAAATTTAAATCAAAATCTTTATTATTTTTGCGTTTTCAATTGAAAAGTCAAGAATTTTTGACGTTTTTTTCCTTTAAATCGATTTCCGTTACTGTTGCTGTACTCAAATAATCATATTATCGCCAGCAAAAGTGTTCTCAATGACTAACCTTTCCAGATAACTGGTGATGAACACTTTTATGATGAATTTTTAGGATGATTATTGATAAAAAGAAACTTTAACTATAAGATGCTGTCGTAGTCTGTTCAAATCCAGTTCAGTCAATGGTTCTGAACAATGTCTGGAGCATTTCAGTATAACTTTTCGAAGAGTTCTTAGTCTTTAGGATTTTGTGAAATTTACTACATTTTCATTGTCGATAAAAGGATACTTTAATCGTGAGATACTATCGTACTGGTACGAGTTCCAGTTCATCCAATGGTTCTGAATGATGACTGGAGGGTATCTGTACATCATTTCAAAGAGCGCTTTATGTAACTAGTAATATTACTATTGTTGATAAGAAGAAACATTAACTATAAAATGCCGTCGTATTCTGACTAGTTCCAGATCATTGAAAGGTTCTGAACAATGACTAGAGTGTTTCTGTATAACATTTTAGAGAGTTCTAGCGTATACCCTTTCGGGAAAGATTTATAGAGAATTCACTGCTCGAATAAACATCAGCTGATTTTCAACTTTCAATGGTTTCTACTATTTTTTCAATATCCATTGTCAATAAAGAATGTCCCTCATGGTAGAACATTTTCGGTATATGAAAAATGCTAATTCAAATAATGTTTCTAGGTCATGACTGCAGTCCCTTTGAATATAATCTAGACGAGACATATTGAGACGAACGATACCGCTCGACAACAAAGCATGCGCCCGTACCGACACGGCAATTAGCGATACGCGTATCACTCAGAGAGAGGCGCCAGCGTACGGACTCGCTTATCGACCCGTGCCACGAAGATCACAAGAAGACTCTATTTTCATTAATTTCATTGAATAAATCATTTCTCTTCAACAACAAAAGACTGAATTGTATAAGAAATTTTTGTGCGAACTAATCAGTAGCAATTTCAGAGCAAATTCATTTGAAAACAGAACAAAAAATTATCAAATCATTTCGGAGCAATTATTTCAAATTTAAATAGGGTTCGCGCGTCACTGCGATCAGGCTCGTAAAAGCCAATCAAAAAATTCAGCCAATAGGCAAATTTCTCAAATAACCAATGGGAAAATCATGAAGTTTCCATTGGCGATTGTGAATTGTCGCACAAGCGCAGTTCATTAAAACAAAATTTTACCATTGGTCGAAATTAAGCGACCAATAACAAAGCACACCGAGAATAAAATTGGCCAACCAGGAATTTTAGAGCAAACAAAAAGTTCGAGATTAAATTCAATAGCGAATCAGGAAAATTGGCGCATTCCGCCAATTTCATTATTATTGTACCACGCGAGTATAAAAAGGCATCGAGAGCCACTCTCGACAGCCAGTCTTGCCCTCATCACGCTTGACTCGCATACGCACGCCGATCTGCAGATTGAGCAACTCAGATCCGCATACACGAATTTATCAGCCGGTTCTGACTTGGGAACTCAGAATCCGCTTTGCAAAACGTAGATCACCACCGACTCAGTTTGGAAGGGCAGGCCCCATTCGGCTCCGTTTGGGTTCAAGATTTCCACTCTGGGGCACCGATCTGACCAGAAGGGCGGGGACAGTTCGATTTCGTTCTGGACCAAGATTTCTGCCAGATTACCCATCCTTTTCCTGCCAAGAGGGCGGTGATCGTTCGGCTTCGTTCGATCACAAGATTCTTGGGGGAATCCTTCCTTTCATGCCAAGAGGGCGGTGACCGTTCGGCTTCGTTCGGTCACAAGATTCTTGGGTGGATTGAATTCCGGTTGGTAGGTGCCAACGTTTGAGGTAAACAATTAAAATTAATTCCACTTTTGTATGAAATCGTAAGATTCTAAACTGCGTGCAAAATTCTTTAATTTAATTGCGAAATTTAAATTTAATTCTTTAACTGCGAAACTTAAATTTCTATTTGCGAAACTTAAATCTTCATTTAGGAAAGTTAATCCTTCATTTGCGAAAGTCATTTCTTGAATGGCGAACTTTAAATTGCGAAATTAATGCTTTAATTTGCGAAATTAATTTTTGAATTTGCGAAAGTTTATGCCACATTTGGGAAAGTTAATTCCTAAATTACGAAAGTCAATTCTGTAATTGAGACGCTTAAAATCTTTATCTGCGACAGTTAATTCCTCAAATGCGAAAATTGCTTTCATTGCGAAATTTATCAATTCTTTAATTGCGAAAATTGTTGTTTTATCATTTATCGAGATTTATCTACGAAATCGATCTTTAACGGCGAAATTGGTCTTTATTACGAGATTTAATTTTTTATTTTTACTTGCGAAACTTATCGAAATTCTTCCATCGCGAAATTTATTGCGAGACCAAGTCAGTTGCGTGCGATCACTGTTCCCGATTGGAATAGAAAGAAAAATACCAAAAGCAATAAGGAGACATTCTTTTGCTCGAACCAAAATTCTCTTTTGTAAACGACTCACACAACAACAAAGAAATCAATTTTGAATAAACTTTTTGATTTTTCACAGATCTTTCTTCTCACCTTTGTTTTTCTTTCATGCCTGCTCCTTTATTTTATAAAAAGCTCGAATCTACGCGTAACGGGGTGTTCTGATACAAAATAGTACCGTTACAATATATGCTAGTGGATGCATTTTAAATACTTCTACATAATTATTATTACTGAACGATCTCGACGAAAGTGAGATGTGGTTTTAGTATGTAGAGTTCTAGATTATATAGTGACATAGAACGATGACAGGAACAGTATTCTTTGTTAACGTGTTCTAAACCAAGCGCTAACTAAAATTTTCCTAATCTTTTTCAAAAAAACTAAAATAGTTGAGAATAACCCTATCCGAAACGCACCTGCTGCCATACTGTAAGAAACACTACTTTTTGTAATTTTCTGGAATAATAACGTGATACTGCAGTGTAGATGGGCATCGGTGATGAAAGCTCACAATATTTGATTCACGTGTAATGATATAACTCGAAGAACATACAGTTGTACCTATTTGATTCCGTTGTTACACTAAACTCTTGGCATAACCAGACATGCCTTGAGTATAGATGTTTATTTAACAATTCTTTCAATCAGTCATGCGCTTATAAACCTGTTCAAATACATGGAACTATCTATTTCGGATACGACTGATATCAGTACGGTTCTTAGATGTTTCCGTGCTGTAATTTTTCCACTGATTGATGATCCTTTCTATCAAAAATAGTAATGTGTTTAATTACACGAAATAATAATTGCTAGAACTCTTCGAAGCGTTATAGAGAAATACACGATTCATCATTCAGAAGCATTGAATAAATTGGAATTCATTAGAGAATGACCATGGTTGAAGTTTCTTTCTATCAACAATCATAATTTGAAAAATTCCATGAAGAGCTGGAGGCTCGAACTCTTTCGAAAGTTATATAGAAACGCTCCAGTCATCCTTCAGAACCATTGAATGAACTGGAACTCGTCAGAGTATGACCGCATCGCATGCTTGAAGCAAGAGGCCTATGTTTGTAGCGGTTGGAGTACGCGTATACAGTGTAACAATGATTTTCCCCGGGGGGTACGATCACGTCCCTTCTCAGCTCACCCGTCTCGTCCTCTCGCACCACTCTCCGGCCATGAGAGTGAATTGGGCGCCAGGTACGAAGTACCGCCGATTACTAGACTTTTGATTCATCCACTCTCAACGATGGTAACGTCAAATAATATAATGTACGACACAGAGGGAACGAGAGACACGCGTGACTGAGGACGGTCCGGCTACTCGGCTCATCTGAGATACTGAAAGGCAGAGGGGGGGATCCTTGGGGAAAGGTAGCAATTCGCAACGCAAAAAAATTGAGCCAAGACAAAGCAAAATTCAGGAAACAGTTCAGACTTTATTCGACATTGTCGGAGACGCTAGAGTACAGGGAAAAAGATAAATTATGACGGAGGCCGATTCGATACAAAATAAAATTCGAACGAAGGTAATTCGATGATACACCAGATCACATAACTTTTACCTTCCGCGCCGTAAGGAGGGAATTCGCACGGGGCGCGCCCGCATTCGTTAGATAGTAGCGCGGATAACGATTCGCCTCGTGGTCTCCCAGGTGCCGTAGGTAATCAACAACCGATGCTCTGGCGTGCAGGTAAAAGGTAATCAACCGTCCGCCAGGCGGATACTTTAGGTAAAAGGTAAAAGGTAAGCAACGCCAGGGCAGCCGGTGCCTTAGGTAATTCAAGGTAAAAGGTAAAGGGCACCCGTTCGACCGCGAGAAGTCCGGCAATACGCGACGAAAGGTAACCGGAGATAACAGCGGACAGACTTCGGCCAAGCGCGAGGTAACGCCGAAGTCCCGGCGCGTTTAACAGAGGTAATGCGAGCTGACGCGATTAGAGAATACGGTAAAATAGGGAAAATGAGCGTCGGATGAACATTTGCGAAGATAACAAAGGTAATGCAACAATACGATATAATAATGCTCGCAATAAGGTAACAGAAAAGAAGGTAAGCACCACACGGAATAAAGAAAGAGCAATATAGACGAATGTAAAAATAACGGTTGAAAAAGATTCGATACGAAAGACAAAATATAACGCCGTATAAACGATGCTCGCCAGCGCGGGCGAGAGAGACAGAGCGCAAACAAACGCGAGGTAACGTGCTCGCTAGAGCCTCGGCGCGTGCGGGGAGAGAGAGAGAGAGGCGTCGTCGCGTGGAATATTCCAGCGCGTACTACGCAATTTCACAAAGACTCGAACTCTATAATTACTCGATTTTAACGCGAAACTTGAAAGAATTAACTGAGACCAAATTAATGACGAACCACTGATCAAGCTGAGCCCCTCAGAACGACATTATCAAAAGACTGGAAACACGGGAAGTATCGGCCGCAATCTCGCTCGATACTTAGCCCTCGTGTCCCACTAAAACGCCACATAAGCTATAAGAAACCGGAACTGTATTCCGAAACGATACGAGAAAAGAAAAAGGGGCTCGACTAGACCAGTGAATTCGGTGGAGATAAAGAGTTGGACTTACCGAGGAACACGCTCGCTGCACAAAGGAATGGTCGTCGGACTCGGCTGGGCGCTGACTCAACGGTATGATGTTCGAAACTAGACTAATTGTGCGTGCGAGCGGTCCTCGCGATTCGGCGTTGTCCCCACCACCGGGCCCCGGTACGGCAGCGCTCTCACGCTGGGCGCGAGCCCGAGCGTGGACTCTTGGCTCGCGCTTTCGCGCGGGGTTTTCAAATGAGGAGCGCGCAATGAACGTAATTGTGGTTACGCCTCTTGCCCGAACGGATTAATAACAACTCACCTCTTGCCCTCACCTCCCTCGCTCGCTCGGAACACTCCTCTCGACTTGATAGCCGTGATCCGGGTGTCTTTCCTCTTAGGGATCCGGCGGGCAGCTCCGGAAGGACGAGGGGAGGCCTCCCTCACGACTCCGGACGTCTCGGAGACGTGGTGGACCCACAAAATAAACCACCAGGTACAACAGCACCTCGCCTCCAGAAAAACTCCCCCAGATCCCACCTGGAGTGCGTTCGAAAACTCCACACGGCCTCTCTGGCCAGTGGACACATGTGACATCTTTGGTGGGGTTCGTGGGATTGGTATCAACAAAAGTTTTCGAACGCTACCGTAGAGTGCGTGGTTATAGGTAAATATTTTCGAACATCGTCGTGTGTGCTGCGTGATTTCGAAGGACGTATCGTTTTTGAATCAGCCATCGGTCAGCTTTTATACGCGTTTAAACGAAATCGGTATCAGTGAAAATTCATTCAAACAAAAACAGATTAAATAAAAACTTTGAGAAATGAGTGATTCAAGTGAGGTTTATCGTCAAAAATATATGCTGGCAATGGCCCTAGTTGCCTCTGATCATTTATTGCAAGAGGTTATGTCAGACAGTAGTAGTGATAGTGATTCTGACTTTGATATGATATCATACGAAATGCGATTACGAGTACGAGGTCATCGACGTAAGATACCACGTGTGGAAGGTTAGGTATCGAATACGCTACCCTTGATGAACGCCAACGAATTTCGTCAACATTTCCGGATGACTCCAATGACTTTTGAAAGTCTGGAAGTGCGTTTGAGTCCGGAAATATTTGTAACAAACGACACGGGTCGACCTATGGTGCCTGCAAGAATCCAATTATTGTCAGTTTTCTGGCTGCTAGCTACGCCCGATTCATACCGGTGAGGAAGATATATTTGTTTTTAATTAATGCAGTCCACAAAAATTGAGCAACTAATAAACATATTATTGACCATTTTATTTCTGCAGCTCTGTTGCTGATCGATTTGGGATGGGCAAATCATCGTTAAGCAACTGTTTCGTACGTGTCATCAAGGCTCTAAACAACATTGCTGGTGACATTATTATTTGGCCAACAGGTGATACGCTTCAGACAATAAAAGAAAAGTTTCGAGAAACTGGTGGTTTACCTGATGTTATAGGTGCAATTGATGGCACTGATATTGAAGTTAAAGGTCCGAAAGTAAGTAAAATGATAAAGCAATAATGATAATAATAAAATGAACTATTTCTATTTACTAGCTAAATATTGTTGGATCTTCGCAGGAAAATAAACAGTACTACATCAATAGAAAAACGAGGTTCAGCATTACTTTGCAAGCTGTTTCGGATTCCCAGCTGAGGTTCACAGATTGTTATGCCGGTTTTGCAGGCTCCGTCGGTGATCTACGAATTTTTAGAAATTCAGATCTATGGCATGCAGTTCGAGAAAATAGACGAGCTTTTTTTCCTGATCAAGAATACATCATTGCAGATAAAGCATATCCTGTTATGACCTGGTGCATTCCACCTTTTCGTAACATAGGAAATTTGACACTGGCTCAGCAACGATTCAATCAGACTATATCTAAAATGAGACAGGCAATTGAACGGTCTTTTGCTCTACTGAAGGGCCGATGGAGACGACTAAAGTACTTGGATATGAACAGAGATGATCTAATTCCCTTCACTATAATAGCATGTTGTGTGCTGCACAATATATGTCTCGATGGTGTAGATGATGTCGACGACTTTATCAATGAAGGCCAAGAGAATGTGCCCAATGATCGCATTATTCAGGAAAACGTCCCTAACGATGCGGAGAGTGAAGCAAAACGCAATTATTTAGTTACGCTTGTGACATAACTTGTACTTGAAGTACTACTTTTTCCTTATTGACTTAAAACGAGCTTGATTTGCCAGACTACCTTCATATATATATATTAGAGCCAAGTATTAGTTCTAGATATGAGATCACATGTGTATATATATATATATAAGGTATAATTATGTAATATTCAAATATTTCGATGATTCAATAAAACAACTTTTATATGAATGTCGCTTAGTTTTTATTAACATCGACAAATAACATGTTCATAGAAAATTCCCGTCATGAATCACTTTCACTAACGATGAGTTTAACAAGTATATTCAGCCTTATTTTAAAAGTTGAATAAATAGTTCTTTTCAAGTTTTGTAACAAAAAACTAATAACACAAATAAAATCACACTTTCTTGTATCACAGATATCGTAGATATTGTAACAAAGGTAAAATTATTCACTCAGAACGTGGATTTCGAGATAAAAATATTTCTTAATTAACAACAATGAATACTGCTAGTACGTGAAATCGAATTTGAAGAATGAAATGAAATGCACATTTTTGAGAAAAACATACCGATTATGCTATTCGGTTGAAACAGCCACTTACATAATAATGCAGTGAAACTTTGTTTAAATATAAATGAAATTATATTTCAATTTATAATTTATCTAGCAATTTTGACATGAACTTTTCGTAAATATCGATGGACCTTTCTTTTTTTTCCATATTTTCTCGATGCCTCTTTTCTCGTGCTTCTTCTTTTTTCTGGGCTTCAGCCTGATTAGCCAATGTCCAAGCTTCGATTTCACGCGACATTCTCGTTTTTTTTCTGGCAGGTTCAACTTTAGAGTCGGTTTTGACTTCCTCATCTCCACTGTCGCTGTTTCCATTTGCTTCCATGAAGTTTTTTCCTAATTGCGCAGTAGGATTCTGACTTTGAAGTACTATTGATCGTGCTTTTAGGCTTGATGCGATAGCAACAGGTTTGACATTTGGTTTTGTGCTGAGCACTTCTTCCATTTCATCGAAAAACTTACAAGTTTTTGGTTGTACACCGGTTTGTGCATTGTGATCTTTTGTTGATGTGTAATTTCTTCTCAAATCTTTAAATTTGTTTTCACATTGTACAGAGCTGAATTCCCACGAAGGATTAATTTTTTGTAAACTCTCAGCGATCATTCGCCACACTTCAGAATTTTTTATTGCAGCACTTTTGAAGAGTGATTCGTGATCTTGCCACATTTTAATTAAAGTTTTGACAGCATTTTCATCTTTCCACTTTATCGTGACCTGCTGTGACTTCACAGCTGACGTTGCTGGTAAAGTAGCGGAATTTCCCTTATTCGCTCGAAAATTAGGTGACGCCTCCATAGATACTGCTGCAAATAAAGTTCAAAGCAAAGTTATAATTAAATAAGCAAAGTATTTTTTGAGATTTCCATTTCAATATTTTTACAATACAAATTACAATTTATACATTCCGCATTACAAAATATATTCGTACCAGGACTATGATCTGGAATAGTTGCATCTGGTATACCAAAAAACTGGCGAACTTCCTCACTATCACTGGCAATGTAAAACGTATTATCTGTAAACATATTTATCAAATGAATTACAATAATTGACGAAGAATAATCGATCATTGAACGAAATCTAACCTAAATACTTACCTGTGGTGTCGACGATATGAAAATTTCCTTCCTCATCCCTTTGAGGCTCACCATCATCATTGATTAAAAGACGGTGGCGGTCGACGATTAGACCCGACATTTTCACTCAATATATTTTTTATTGAATAATTTTATTTTAAGAAACTTCTGCACAAACCGGTTAATTTACGCGCGTTTTGTGATTTCCCACCACTTTTCCACTAAACCACACGGCTGAAAAGGGAGTGGAGAAAAGTCACACAGGTGCACCACTGAGTGGAGTTTTCGAACGATCGTCTATTCTCACACAGTGTGCCACCTAGGTGTTTTCGAACGAACTGCGTGTGGCACGATACACACGGGTGGTGTTTTCGAACGCACTCCTGACGAGGCGCCGGTTCACACGGACTGTGACACCCGAATCCACGGTAGTGCGGGCGGTGCAACTCTGAGTTGCTACAGCGGGAAAGACACGGGCGGCGTTCAAAATATGGCCTATGCCAGCGTGCTCTTTCAGCTGCCCGCAAGTCGAGAGTGTTATTCGATGCTCGGTGACGGTGTGAGAGGAGTGATCCTTATGAGCGAGATCGGCTCAGACAATCGGCGAGCCTCAAGCAAAATAATACTGGCGAGGAGGGGGGGGGGGGGGGCGGCGGGTGGCATCCCCAAATCACTCCACACTCAAACGAAGCTGTCAAAACCAACGTCATTAGGACTCAAAACAGGCAAACTAAAATTCTCTCTCTCTCTTCTTTGCACGCGGAGGTAACAGAAGGTAAAACAGGTAGATTTCGCTAGCAAGGTAATACACGGGTTAATAAACTAATACTTAAAGATACGTGACGCTGAGTCTCGTTCCGAACATCGCCCAGTGAGTCGAGGGGCGTCCAATCATGGACCGTAAATCCGGTCCACTGGTCGACACAGATCGTACGAGTGGCGGGGCAGAAATGTCACGTCACAACAGATACGTAAAATCCTGAATGGGTTAGTTACTTTTGCATAATCTTAAGCCCGTGCAAAATTTTTTCTCAGAAATTACGACACCGAGCATGCTGATTTTGGATTCATTCGACAGAGAACTTCTTAATTAGCTAAAAGTTCAATTTTCAAAGCCGTACATAACTCATGAGCTTTGCAATTAAAGAAAATCACATGCCAATTTTACCCCCACCACCGCGAATCGTTTTATTCAGAGAAAATATAGTTCGGCGAGAGCTTCAGGCCAGCAGACGACAGGGCTGTCAATGTACTTGTCCCGAGACTCTACCGAGTCTCTTGATGATTGGTGATTCACCAATTCATTTCGAACTCGAACATATAGTGGTTGGAGATGAAAAGTATCCCAAAAGTATTGGCTTGGTGGAACTGTTGTTTAAAAAAGAGCCCGAACTCAAATATGTAACACCAAATGACTTGGAGAAATATCAGAAAATTGTCATCACAACGAATGCTCATAAAAAATTTTATAAACGCACGGGTGCAGTACGTCAGGATAAAAATAGTAAATTTAAAAATTATATATCCCAAATGCTCGGTAGCAACGATAAGAAGGGTGATGCTCTGCCCAAGTACAAGGTAACACAAAAGCATACTTCTATCGACTATGTTTATTGGGATGATCCGAATGAACTAGTGGATCGTCTTCGTTTATTGCTCGCATCGCAAGCTGCTGGAAATTCATCACATTCGAATGAAATCATATCGATTATCGAGGAATTGCGTGAAGCTGAAATCATTTATTAACATGTGAGGGCTTGCTTTCATCCACATTCCCAACATGAGCGTCGATGTGTTTGGACGAAAATTGAGTAGACGTGGTGCAGGTCCTCCGGGTAAACCAGGTGCTGGGTTCAATAAAACCCCAGACGGTCATTTTAATTTGGAACGAAAACGATTGGAAAACGTTGGCGACCCAATAAATGCCAGAGATGTTGTAACACTCGGTGCATTAAGTAAACACATTCATTCTATAACTCATAGTGTGACTCATATAACGAATCAAAGGTGCGAATCGAATGTGGCTGCTCTAGAGAAGCGTGTAAAAGATGATCTCGCCACTCTACGCAAGGAGATGAAAAATTTGGAAAGTACAATCGCGGAGCAAATAAAAGATGATCTCACCATCCTGTTGAAGGAGATGAAAGATTTGAAACATGCAATCGCAGAGCTTAAAAAGTGAAAAGTTGCGAGAGAATGAGCGTGCCGCGGTGGTACAGGAGCTACACAAGCCAGCTCGACGAAATTACCCACGTCGACGAGTGGATATACGCGGTCTGGATGAGACTTGGCAAGCTGATCTTGTCGATATGTCTGCATATGCACAACACAACTCCAAGTACAAATTTCTCCTCACCGTCATCGATATATTCTCCAAATTCGCCTAGGCCGCACCTTTGAAGAGTAAGAGTGGAAAAGATGTCACCGCTGCAATGGAATCAATTCTCAGCAAAGAACGCATACCCAAAAATCTTCACGTCGATCGAGGAAAAGAATTTTACAATACGGACTTTAAGGCCCTGATAAAAAAATATAATATACACGACAAAGATGAAACCGGAAAATGTGAACGCTGCGAATGATGCGCAACTATTGCATAACGTACACTCCCGTCCAAAAGTTTGGGGTCATCCGTCGAAATTTCTACCCACACTAAAAGTTTTATAGCTCGATCAAAAATCAACCGAATCAAATTTAACCAACGTCATTTTAAAGAGGATAAATTAATGTTCAATTTTCCACTTGTTAATATTTTTTACAATTTTTTTTTTAGCTGGCACGCGCTTTAGAATAGCATCGTTTTTCGACATATTTTTGGCTTTCGTAAACACGCTGCCTGTCTAGTAGAAATTTTTTCTCGACTTTCCTCCATAATAGCTTCAGAGAGGATAAAAAAAGCTTCATTTTTGTTTTTTAAAAAATACCGTACGATCTTTTTTGGCAAAATTATCTTAGTTTTAGCTAAAAACGAGGAGTTTCAGAAATTGTGGCTTATCTCAAAAACTTTATGGGATAAGAGGAAATGTCAAGAGGGTAAAAAGTTGTGTTGGTTTATGGTAGGCTCGCTTTAATTAATTTAGATTTTTTTTTTGAAATTCTTTTTTCGATCTTTTTGGTCGAGTCTTGATTGAGAAAAGCGGGGTAACTCGAAAATTATATGGTTTGGGATGAAATTTCTAGAGAGAAGAAAAATTCAATTTATAATTTTGAACTAACTGACATTGTTGCAAATTTTTTTGTCGATTTTTTTTTAAATAAGCGAGATGCTTTTTGCAGATTTTATCGCTGGGATATTACGATATCTGTGGCCCCAAGTTTTGGCCATGTAGTCTTCATATTTGGCCCGAAATAAGACTTTTTTAAAGAGTAAAAAAATCGAAATTCGGCTTTTAAGGGGGTAAAACAGAGATTTTAAATTTTTTCTAAGAGAAAGTATTTTTTGGCAGATTTCCTTGAAATTCGACGTTTATATTCTAGAATATATGAGTAATTTAAAAAGTGTTCGGTAGTTATTTGGAACTTATCGAAGGTGTTGCAGACCCACCCAACAGTTCCGCACACACATCGAAGGTGCTTCAGACCCACCCAACAATTCCGCACACACATCGAAGGTGCTGCAAACCCACCCAACGATTCCGCACACACATCGAAGGTGCTCAAAACTCGCCCAATGATTGCGCACACACATCGAAGGTGTTCTGTGCGCGTCGTCGCGAGTTGGCTACCGCCACACAAAAATGGTGATAAAAATTTTTAAAAACATTTGCCGCGGTTGAAATTTTAGGTGTGATCTTGTTTTAACCTCTTTTTTATGTGTGCAAAAGCTGGGTGTTCAAATCGAAGTGTCCCTTTCGGAACTATATCCGCGAACGCAACCATCAACGGGGGGTCGGGAGGGCGAAGCCCCCCGCGGGGCAGAGCCCCCGAAAGAACACATTTAATTTGCAAATTATTTTAAAACAATTTAGGTACCCCAAATAATATAATACGCAAACTTCATGTCTCTCATTTTCCCCCCGCAAAGGCCGAGTTCCGATTATCTTTGTTTAAAAAAGTTTGCATGGTCAGAATTAGCGACCACAAATAATATACATTATAAAAACGCTGCAATTTTGAAACCACTCTATCACCCCCTTAATGGTCGACCTTGGATCTTGAGTAAATAAAAAAAACTCTGATTTTCGATGGAATCTAGACGCTGTATCGTCAGAATTAGGGACCACAAACATTATAACGCTTCAACTTTCAACCCCCTGTTTCACCCCTTAAAAGGCCAAATTTCGATTTTTGTCACTCTTGAAAAAAGTTTTATTTTGGGCCAAATATAAAGACTACATAGTCAAAACTTGGGGCCACAGATATCGTAATACTACCTTTATCGCAATCCCCATGTCATATCAATAGAAAAAATAGTTCATTTAGTCTCTTACCTAGTTTACACCTGTTTCTCATCGAAAAAGCCGCCTTTGGCTTTGAGGACTGCGTTGACAAGTCATGGCATTCGCTCAATCAATTTGTCAATTATGGCTTGTTCCAAACTCGCCTAAGCGTCTTCGAGTTTTCGCCACAAATCGCCAAGTTTGTGTGTAATATTGATAATGAATTTGTGCAGTGCATCGCATAGATACAACGCATGCCCTTGTACACGTATTTGCGCTTTTCTTTATAAAAGGTTCTTGTATCATATTGTGTAAAATGTTTTAAGTTTATAACCTGAGCTAGCATAAAAGCAGATGATAATTTCTTAATAATTGCAGAATCATTCTAGAAACCTTTGTTGCTCTGTGACGCTTGCTGGAAAATTTTTCTGTAGAAGTGAGTGATTAGGGCTAAAAGTGTACACGAATGAATTCCACAGGAACCTTAATTCATTCACTTTACTTGGCTACGTTAGAAAATGATCTCATTTTTTTTTTTATTTCCAAAATTCTGAATTCCTACAGGAAACGTAATTCATTCACTGTATATGTTACAATAGATCTCATGATTTTTCATAGTTAATAGATTTTTCATATTTTTTTATTAACAATGCAAAAATAGAAAATCATTTAAAACTACGGTCGGCGACCTTTTAATACTTGGCGTGTCTTTTTTACTTTTTGAAGTTTTAATATTTACTGATTTCACTGCTTTTTGAGAGACGTGACAGCTATATCGAAACCATATTTCATTCACTGTATTTGGCAACTTCAGAAAACGATCTCATTTTTTTTATATTTTCAAGTTTTTTATTGATAATGCAAATATAGAAAATCTTGGAAACTACGGTCGCGACCTTTTAATACTCGGCGTTCCTTTTTTACTTTTTCAATTATTTTTTTTCTGAATTCACTTATTTTTAAGAGGCGGGACAATATTTATTTAGGAAAAAAAATACATTCCTCGTTTTCAACGAAAATTTTTAAAACGAAATGTTTCAAGTTGAGTGCTTTTTTCTATGTGACAAAAGCAATCAACACTATTGTACAGCCAATTTTTCTGTGTTGATTGACGAAAACTGTGCGGTTATGTTCATGTGAGATGAAACCTTTTACAAGCAGTAATGGCGACGATTTTGATTATCCATTCAGTAAATCCAATTTTCCAATGAAAGAGTGGGAAATTCGGATGCAATGGGATGATATTTTAATTTTCTATTCCTTTTTTTGAAAAATACGATTTGCTTACTTGGAAAAATGATTTTTGAAACTATCTTCTTCTCATTCATGGATTCCATGTTGACATGGATACTGTCAATGGTTTGCACTGTCCAAGGAGATGTTTCCATGGTATTCAATGACTAAGACCACAGCTTTATGGTTATCGGTGTCCAGTGATATTTTTTCATGGTCTTTTGTAACGTCTGAACCTGCCTCGTCAATGTAAACTATTAAATCGCAGATCTTGATATCAATAACTACAAGGAAATATATCGTAAACCATTGCACCGTTTACCTAAATATCGGGAAATATAAAATTGTCGAATATATATTGAAAAATACGAAGGCATCCAATTAGACGTCGAAAACAATAGAGCCATCGACCTAGATATCGAAAACCTTAGAAAAAATCACCGCACTATCGGAAACTATGGAGCCGTTGACTTTCATATCGGGAACCATTGACTAATTCACCTCGACATCGGAAACTATGGAGCTATCGACCGGAATAGTGAAAACCATGAAGTCGTCAACCTAGTCCACGAAAACAATGGGAAAACATACCTTGATATTGAAAACTACGGAGCCGTTGATCTAGACCTCGAAAAGCATGAAAAAACATACCAGGACGACGAAAACCATGGAGAAATATACCTAGCCATCGAAAACCATGGAGCTGTCGACGTAGACATCTCAAACAATGGAGCCGTCGACCTAGACCATGAAAACCATGGAGAACCATAACCAAACATCGAAAACTATGGAATTGTTGACCTAGCATCAAAAGCCATGACGAAATACACCTGAACCACGAAAACCATGAAGGAACATACCTAAAAGAAAACTATGAAGAAATATACCTGGACATCCGAAACCATGGAGGAATATACCTAGACATTCAAAAATATGTAGACACATACCTAGCCATCGAAAAGTATGGAGTCATCGACCTAGATCATGGAAATGATGAAGAAATATACCTTGAGAACAAAAACTATGTTCAGACCTAGCAATCGAAAACTGTGGAACCATCAACTTAGAAAACGAAAAACATGGAGAAATATACCCAGACATCGATAATTATGGAGCCGTCGACCTCGCCCACGAAAACCATAAAAAAAAACGAAAACGATGGAGGGACATATCTAGACATTAAAAATCATGGAATAATACACCTGGACATAGAAAACTATGTAGAAACATGCTTAGACGACGAAAGCCAAGGAGAAGTATACCCAGCAAATGAAAAGTATGGAGCTGTCCACGTAGACATCGAAAACCATGGAGGAATCTACCTAGATCACGAAAACCATGGAGAAACATATCCAGCCATCGGAAACCATGGAGGAATATACCTGAACCACGAAAACCATGATGGAACATGCCTAGACATTGAAAACCATGGAATATACCTGGACCACGAAAACCATGAAGGAACATCGTTTTTGTGGTCCTTCATACTTGGTCATTGAAAACTATGGAGCCATCGACCTCGACCGCGAAAACCATGAAGAAACATGCCTAGACATTGAAAACCATGGAGGAATATACGTAGACATCGAAACCCATGGAGGAATTATTCTAGACCACGAAAACCCGAGAGAAACATACCTGGACATCGAAAACTGTGGAGCCGTCGACCTCGACTGCGAAAGCCATGAAGAAACATACCTAGACCACGAAAACTATGGAGGAATCTACCTAGACCACGAAAACCATGGAGGAATATACCTAGACCACGAATACCATGGAGAAACATATCCAGACATCGAAAACCCTGGAAGAATATACCTAGACATCACAACCCATGGAGGAATTATCCCAGACCACGAAAACCATAGAGAAGCATACTTGGACATCGAAAACTGTGGCGCCGTCGACCTCGACCACGAAAACCATGAAGAAACATGCCTAGACATTGAAAACTATGGAGAAATATACCTAGACATCGAAACCCATGAAGGAATTATCATCGACCACGAAAACCTGAGAGAAACATACGTGGACATCGAAAACTGTGGAGCCGTCGACCTCGACTACGAACACCATGAAGAAATATATCCAGACCACGAAAGCCATAGAGGAATATACCTAGGCTTCGAAACCCATGGAGAAATTATCCTCGACCACGAAAACCCGAGAGAAACATACCTGGACATCGAACACTGTGGAGCCGTCGACCTCGACTGCGAAAACCATGAAGAAACATAACTAGACCACGAAAACCATGGAGAAACATATCCATACATCGAAAACCATGAAGGAATATACCTAGACATCAAAACCCATGGAGGAATTATCCTAGACCACGAAAACCATGGAGAAGCATACTTGGACATCGAAAACTATGGAGCCGTCGACCTCGACCGCGAAAACCATGAAGAAACATGCCTAGACATTGAAAACTATGGAGGAATATACCTAGACATCGAAACCCATGGAGGAATTATCCTCGACCACGAAAACCCGAGAGAAACATACCTGGACATCGAAAACTGTGGAGCCGTCGACCTCGACCGCGAAAACCATGAAGAAACATGCCTAGACATTGAAAACTATGGAGGAATATACCTAGACATCGAAACCCATGGAGGAATTATCCTCGACCACGATAACCCGAGAGAAACATACCTGGACATCGAAAACTGTGGATCCGTCGACCTCGACTACGAACACCATGAAGAAACATACCTAGACCACGAAAACCATGGAGGAATCTACTTACACCGAGACAACCATGGAGGAATATACCTGGATGACGAAAACCATGAAGAAACATGCCTAGACATTGAAAACCATGAAGAAACGTACCTAGACCACGAAAACCATGGAGGATTGTACCTAGACCACGAAAACCATGGAGAAAAATATCCATACATCGAAAACCATGGAGGAATATACCTGGACCACGAAAACCATGAAGGAACACGTCTAGACATTGAAAACCATGAAGGAATATACCTAGACATCAAAACCCATGGAGAAATTATCCTAGACCACGAAAATCATGGAGAAACATACCTAGACATCGAAAACTGTGGAACCGTCGACCTCGACCGCGAAAACCATGAAGAGACATACTTAGACCACGAAAACCATGGAGAAATATACCTTAGACATCAAGAACTATGGAGAAATACACCTGGACATTAAAAACTATGGAGAAATACACCTGCACATCAGAAACCATAGAGGAATATACCTAGACATCGAAACCCATAGAGGAATTATCCGAGACCACGAAAACCATGGAGAAACATACCTGGACATCGAAACCTGTGGAGCCGTCAACCTCGATCGCGAAAACCATGGAGGAATATACCTAGACATCAAGAACTATAGAGAAATACACGTGGCCATGAAAAACTATGGAGAAATACACTCGCACATCAGAAACCATGGAGGAATATACCTAGACATCGAAATCCATGGAGGAATTATCCGAAACCATGAAAACCATGGAGAAACATACCTGAACATCGAAAACTAAGGAGCCGTCGACCCAGACCTCGAAAACCATGAAAAAACATACCTTGACGACGAAAGCCATGGAGGAATATATCTGGACATAAAAAACTATGGGGTCGTCCACCTAGAAATCGAAAATCGCGATAGAATGTACCTAAACCTAGTCCTCCAAAACCCATGAGCTATCGCCCTAGACATCCTCGAATAATCCAGCGGCGTCGACCAGAATTTTATATTTTTTTAGTTTTATTATTTATTATTTAATGTTATTCGTATTATTCAATTTTTTCATTTTATTGTATTATTATCATTTTATATTATAGTATAATATAATATATATATTATATTATATATTAATTATAATAAAATATTTATTATAATAATATTTTATTATTAATTAATATTAATAAATAAAATATATATTATATAATTATATACATATTTTATGCGCAAACCAGGAGCTGGTATTGCCCCCGCTGTGCGCCCATTCTCTGTCTCTCTCGCTCGGCGACGCAGAAGGAGAGGGGGTAGCCGCGTTCAGCGTAGTGCGTGACGTAGAGTGTGACAAAAGTAAGAAATCGTGCAAAGGACGTAAGTCCAAATGTAAACAAGCGTAACTTACGCCCCTCTGTCTCTAAGAAAATGAAAATCCCGAAATGATGGATTTTAAATCATTAACGTTACATATCTCAGGATCTACTGGACGGATTTACTTGCAACAAAGACCAATGGAAAGAGAAAAATCGAAAAAAAATCGTCACAAATTTTCAAGTTCTTTTATGAAATGGTTTTTTTGTGAGAGCCATTTGAAAATTCTGTGACGTCATAAAACCGGCATATTCGCGTATATAAGAGTAGCGGCAAGGCTCGCGCTGGCTTTTCTTTTGCGCTGCAGTTTTTCCTTTTAATACTTGGCGTCGAGCCGCTACCGCGTCTCTTGATGTTCACCAAGTCCACCAGAATTCGCAATTTTCACATATGTTTAATGAATTCTAATGCTAGTTATTTTTAATTCATTAAAAAACGTGCTTCCAAGGACTTTTTGAAGCAATCTTTTCCATTCGTATTATCATTCCCAGAGATAGAAAGTTGACGCACCCACGTCGATGCACAAAATTTTCAAACTCTGCATGTAGCCACCAAGGTTCAACCGGACAAAAGAAAAAGTATGAAGTGCGTCAAGACCAACAGAATTGCTTACTTTTTAATATGAGCATTGCATTTTGAAAACATAACTTCTTATGCCATTCATAAACAGGCCATCGCTGACTTTTTGTATCATTCATCATTATTTTTTATTATTGATTATTATTTATAATCCATTTCCAAATCCTATAATTCATGTATAATTTTTATTATTTGTAGATATCCATATTCCATAATCAAAAAAAGGAAGTACTAATACCTGGCATGCATGTCAATACACAGAATTTTCCAAATTTGCAAGTATTCGCTGCGATTTATTCATCTAAATTTTGGTACAGACAGAAAAAATTACCACCGATTCATAAAATTTATTATGCCAAAACTAAAAGGAAAAAAGACAGCGCACTTGAAAGTGAACAGAACGCATAATTGTTTCATGTATCTCATTCATATATTACAGTTGGAACCAAAAAGTGAAAAGATTGGCACACCTACCGCTTCGCAAGAATATCAAAGTTCATAGGTATTCGCTGCGTACCAGTAATACAAACTTTGGTGCTATGGGGCAAAAAACTTTAAAATTACCCGAACCACATTTTTGAAACTTATTATGGCATATTCAATAAATAAAGTGACAGATACGCTGCATGTTGAAGTAAATCAAATAGTGTAAAAAGTGACAGACAGATACGCTGCATGTTGAAGTAAATCAAATAGTGTAATTTAGTATGTCTCCATGGTTATACACAGACAAAATATTTGATCACATCCAGAAATGATCAGGCGTAGACTCACACACATGAATTTTTTAATCCATAATGTCAATCGTAAACATGGTCTGGAAATACTCAATATACGTGTCGCTTCATCATGTTGTCAAACTTAAGATGTGTTCATTGCATTTGGAAGATACAAATTTTGATATCACGAAAAATAAGCAACCAATGACTTATTGAAATGAATTTCCAAATTCATCATGCAACAATCAAGTGAATATCTATGTATTTACATGGCCCAAAGATATTTTAAAAGTCGTGTTTGTAAACAAGCAATCATGAAAACTTTTTGTTATGAATTTTCCAATTTATTGACATCAATATGAGGAAATAGAAATACGAATATCACTCGAATTGTCTAGAGAATGAATAGAAATTGGTATGGATACACTGTAAGCTAAGGAGGTGGGAAAAAGGGCCCGGTGAACACGGCCAAACGAAATGAAAGAAAATATGACAATAATACATTGAATTAGACACTTTTACTTGACCGAAGTTTTTCAACATTTATTTGCTTTCATTTACATACAATCACGCATATTTTTTCTATAATGTAATTACACAACATAAAATTTCTGTTTGGAAAGAACGTTTGAGAGGTTATATAATGAGCGAAAGTTTATTTTTCTCACATAACTCCCGTTGAAAATTTTTGAAGAACCAGAACCAGGATTGCAACAAAATTATGTCATAAGTAAACGTAAAATCAAAGAATTTGTACAAGGAGAAATTTCCCAATACTAATATATGTTCTATATAACAAACACTCGCGAACCGATTGCGATGAGCGTAAACTGACCCACATGGTTTTCACAAAACTTACATAACATTTTTTTTTTATAGTCATATAAGAATTTTGAATCGAATTCATACAGTTCGCACTATTTCTCCGAAATTTTATCATTCAGATCGCTGTTGCTATTAATTTGCTCATGCCATCAAAAACTGACAGATGGATGTATTATATATCACGTCAAAGTCACTATATGTCTGGTTTTCGTAATACTGTATGACACCACATACCACTATTTTTAATAAAATAAATACATATTTAACACTTTATTAGATGAAAAATATTTTTTTGTTACCCCGCACTTCGTAATGTCGAAAATCCGTTTGTTATAACATCAATAACTGACGGCTGACTGATGGTCTTGTATATATATTCATAAACTGTATTCCGCTGGAACGGTACAGCAAGTGTCCTGACCAATCACAACTCATTATTTCTGTAGCCGGAATCCCGGGACCCGAGCTTCCATAGAAATGGGTTATAGCTGGCATCAAGAGGCCTTTGATGGTGTTCTGTACAGACACAGTAAATCCATAGATGTGTTAGTAACTTTTGCATAATCTTGAGCCCGTGCAAAGTTTTTTCTCAGCAATTATGCCACCGATCGTATTGATTTTGGGCGCAATCGAAAGAGAATTTCTTAATTAGCTGAAAGTTCAATTTTCAAAGTCGTACATAACTCATAGGCTTCGCAATTAAAGAAAATCACATGCCAATTTTACCCCCACCACCGCGAATCGTTTTATTCAGAGAAAGTATAGTCTCGGCGAGAGCCTCGGGCCAGCGGACGACAGAGCTGTCAAATGTACTTGTCCCGAGACTCTACCGAGTCTCTTGATACATGGACATGGAAAAACTATGGAGAAATACACTCGCACATTAGAAACCATGGAGGAATATACCTAGACATCGAAATCCATGGAAGAATATATCTCGACATAAAAAACTATGGGGTTGTCTACCTAGAAATCGAAAATCGCGATAGAATGTACCTAAACTTAGTCCTCCAAAACCCATGAGTTATCGCCCTAGACATCCTCGAAAAATCCAGCGGCGTCGACCAGAATTTTATTTTTATTATTTATTTTTTAATGTTATTCGTATTATTTAGTTTTTTTATTTTATTATATTTATATTATTTTATATTATATATTGTATAATACAGGGTGTCCCATTTTAATCTTACACCTGACTTTTCTCGGAAAATATTGCTCGGATCAAATATTGTGTGGAATAAAACTTTTAGGGGTTGAAGGGGGACGTATGATAAAAATTGGTTTGTGGATCCAAAATTCAAAATGGCGGCATTAGAATGGCCGACATTGTTTTTTTCGAATTGAAACATAACTTTTTTTCATCACCAAAAAATTTTTCAGCGCAAAACCAAAAACTTTTGTTGAAAAATTTTTTTGATTAAGTTCATATTTTTCAAGTAAGAACATCATTTTCAACTATTTTAGAGGTATCCAGGATGTACCTCGAAGAGATCTTTAACGTACCATGTGCAAGTGCGTTTGCGTGTAAGGAGCATATCAACGATTTCGTTGGGACTGAAATCGGCCATTGTTGCTAATTTTCAATTTAAGAACTTTTGAAAATTTTGAGAATCAAGAATTTTTCTCTGATTTCCAAACCTTTACAAATTTTCGATTTCGTCTCTTGCTAATGGCTGCGGAGTCAGAAGATAAACGTTTCAATTAATTTTTCATCCGTGGGCGATCACAATGACTTCCAAAATAAAAAATTCTTCTCTGATTTAAAACTCTAAAGTAAGAGAACTACGCAAAGTCAGACTACGTCAGTACTACTAATGATGTTTTCTTTAATCTCTTACAAAGTGAACTTACCTTTAATCGTAAGCGAGGCTTACGCTTAAAGATAAGTACACGCAAGCGAGGCTTACGCTTAAAGATAAGTTCACGTAAGCGAGACTTACGCCTACTTTTGAGTTGTAAATCAGAGAAGAATTTTTTATTTTAGAAGTCATTGTGATCGCCCAAGGATGAAAAATTAATTGAAACGTTTATCTTCTGACTCCGCAGCCATTAGCAAGAGACGAAATCGAAAATTTGTAAAGGTTCTGAAATCAGAGAAAAATTCTTGATTCTCGAAATTTTTAAAAGTTCTTAAATTAGAGGAAAATTCTGAAAATTAGCAACAATGGCTGATTTCAGTCCCAACGAAATCGTTGATATGCTCCTTATTTCAGGGAGGTGTCGGGGCAATTACTTCCGAGCTGAAAATTTGTATCGACGTGAATATCCTGATCGTCGTCACCCATCACGGCAGACAATCCGAACCCTTGAGCAGCGAGCGAGGGCAGGTCGGATGATCCGCCCCCGTCGACATTTCCCAAACGTCAATAATTTTGGTGGATTGCATGAAGCCCGAAACATGGCTATTTTAGCCATGATACAATTGATCCTCATTTGAGTGCCAAAGTGATCTCGGAACGACTGGGGTTTCCCAAATCGACAGTGCACCGTGTATTGAGAGGTGCGAAACTTCACCCGTACCGACTACAATTCCACCAAGATACTCCTAATCCAGATCCGTTGCGAAGGGTGGCGTTTTGTCGGTGGGCGTTGAGACAAATCGAGCGATCCAGGGACTTTTTTCGATAGGTTATGTTCAGTGATGAATCCACTTTCAACAACCGTGGTCAAGTGAACCGATGGAACTTTCG
The DNA here is from genome assembly GCF_019457755.1 of Venturia canescens. Taxonomy (NCBI): domain Eukaryota; kingdom Metazoa; phylum Arthropoda; class Insecta; order Hymenoptera; family Ichneumonidae; genus Venturia; species Venturia canescens. The sequence continues at coordinate 15,678,362 of NC_057431.1, read as the reverse complement.
GTATTGGTGTGATCAGAATCCACATTGGTTGAGACAGATCGATCACCAGCATCGATGGAGTTTGAACGTATGGTGTGGTATTGTGAACGGGCAATTAATAGGTCCCCATTTTTTCGAGGGAAATGTGAACTCTGTCCGTTACCTTGATTTTCTACAAAATGAACTGCCTCTTTTGCTAGAAGATCTGGATTTGGAAAGACGTCAACAGATGTGGTTTCAGCAAGACGGTGCACCCGCTCACTGGGCTCATGTTGTTCGAAATCATCTGGATACAACATTTGGTCAACGGTGGATTGGTCGAGACGGTCCTGTAAGTTGGCCTCCAAGGTCACCAGATCTTACGTCTCCTGATTTCTTTTTGTGGGGGTACTTAAAAGACGCTGTCTACCGTCAAGCTCCAACAACACGAGAGAACATGAAGGAGCGGATAAGAGCTGCCTGCCGTGCGATCCCGAGAGATGTTCTCCTACGCACAGTTGATGGTTTTGAGAGAAGAGTTCAGGCATGTTTAAACATGAATGGAGGGATCTCCCTCTCCCACTCCACCCCTTCAGCCATTTTCATCCCTCTCACTACTATGTTGTTTCTCCTTTCCTCCCTCTCTCTCCTCTCCAACTCTTTTTCTACCTCGCACACTCTTTTCTCAATCCTCTCCCCTCCCTCTCCCCCCTCCCCTCTTTCCATCGCCAGTATCGTCACTTTTCGCTCCAACTCCTCAATTTTCTTTTTGAACATTTCCCTCTTCTCTCCCCACTGCCTTTTCATCCCCTCATGCTCCTTTCTCACCTCTTCCGCCCACCTGTCCACCTTACTCTCTATTCTCCCACACTCTTGCCTTAACTCCTGCTTCAATAACTCCTTGATCATCTCCCCCACCCTTCTTACTATCTCGTCCGCCTCTCCTTCCCCTCTCTCCGGCGACCTTACCACTTTTTTGCTTCTTTTAAACACCTCCGCCTCCCCTCCTTCTTCCCCTCTCACCTTTCTTACTCTGTCCCTCCATTCCTTTCTTACTCTGTTCACTCATTTCCCTAATCTCCACTATCTCCACACTCCTGCTCTATTTCCCTCTTTATCCTTTCTTTCCTACCTTACCTATCCCGCTTCTACCTTACCTACCTGCTCTGCTTACCTACTTTTGCCGTTCTCCGCATGTCGCTCTCTTTCTCCCGACTTCTCACACCTCACTCTCTACCTACTTCACTCTATACCACTCTAACCTCTATCTTTTCGTCCCCTTTTTATCTTTGGTTTTTTCCCTGTTTCCCCACCTTCCGCATTCGCTCTTTTGCCCTCCACACTCTTACCACCGCTCTTCCCCACTTTTCCACCCTCACTTTTTTTCCCCACACTGTTTCTTTGCCCTCTTTCCCTTTATTTCCCACACCTTACTTTTCTCCACTGTTTCCCCACTGTCACCGGAAACGGAAGTCCGAAGGGATGAGTTATCAAGGACGAGTATTTAAGGGATTTAGGCCAAAAGAGCTGAACTCCAACTCGATACTTTTACAACAAGTTAACAATAAGTTTATTTAACAAGTTACAAATTCGAGGTTTTATGGCCTCGAGACCAATCGTTACAATTCTCGTCAAAGACTGTCGAATTTTGGGTTAGTCGATAATTTTATAGATTTGGGGGTTTTCCCCTTCTCGTGCGAATATAACCTAGATTTCCTTCTGGAAGTTTCGATGTTGACATCGAGGGTCGATGCGCTCGTTCAGCAGCATCAATATTTCACCATTGCTGCGTTTGCGCTGAGTGTGCTTAATTTGTTTTAATGAGTGCGATGTACGGGCACATCCAAATGTTTCCAACACATTGGCCTTACTCTTCAAAAAGAAAACTTCACACCACCTCGATTTATCGTCCATGAAAGTCACAAAATATCTCATGCCTGAACAAGACGAATGTCGCATTGGACTACACACATCCGTGTGTACGATTTCAAGCAAATCCTGTGTACGTTTTCCTACACCTTTTGCAAACGGTAATCTGGTCTGTTTTTCACGCACACATACTTCGCATTCCGATAAATTTTTGTTGTTTCTCAAGCTTAACCCGCTCTTGGCCATTGCCTTTAACTCACGTTCATTTAAATGTCCCATTTTCGCGTGCCAGAAGTCGATGTTTGTTTTCTCTGTGTTTTTGGGTTCCACGTGGTTAGTGCAGTTTTCAACTTTGCACACATAATACAGGTTTTCTCTGCGATTTGCGCGTAAAATTACTTTGTTTTTTCCATCAGCCACTACGGCTTCTGATTTAGTAAACGTGACCTTGTATCCGTGATCTGTGGCCTTTGCCACTGATAATAAATTGGTGCGTAAGTCTGATACGAAAAATGCGTTTTCGAAATTTATTTCACGCTCACTTTTACCGGTATCCACTACCAGCCGAACATTTCCTGTTCCTGTAATTCTCGTGCTCTCATTATTCGCTAAAGTTAATTCTGTATCGACTTGTTTGAAGCTTTCAAACATACTCCTGTCGTTGCACATGTGATTAGTGCTTCCACTGTCAATACACTACTCACCGCCGTTAGCTCGGCTATACATTATCTTTTCGTCAGATAATAGCATCGTCGAACCACCCACATATTTCGAAGAAGCCGGCTCGGTGTTAGAATTCTCGAGCTGTCTGGCGCTTTGTTTTAGTTTTGACGAGAGTCGAGCATGGCAGTTGCGCCGAATATGTCCTATTCGACCACATCGATTACATTATATTTCTCTTCTATTTGCTTGTCCTTTTTCATCTTTTTCGGCTCTCAAATTATGTTTTGGTTTGTCGTAGTTATTAGACTTCTTCGAAAACATTGCTCCTTAAATACAGCTAGCTTCAACGGATTTTCCTTCATGTCGTTCAAATAATTTTACTTTTAATAGCTCCAACGAAGGCAGATCGTCACGAGACTCCATGGTCTCTTTAAACATCTCGAAGGATTCTGGTAAACTGCAAATCAATAACATAACTAACATTTCTTCGGGTATTATGAGTCCTACTTCTTTAATTTTCTTTACAATATTAGAAAATTCGGCGACGTATTTTTTTAAGATCATCTTCCTCTCGTATGCGCATCAACACGCATTTTTTTAATAATGACGCTTTTCGCGCCGGATCTTGCGATTCGTACGTTGCCTTTAGCTTCTCCCAGATTTCCTTCGATGACTCCAATCTATCGAAAGCTCTCAACTTGCTGGGGCTGACCGCTAGTAGGATATCGGATTCTGCTTTTCCGTCTTCCTTCAACCATGTAGTAACCGCCGCGGCGAGTTCTGGTTCCGGCTTTGACACTGAGCCGGAAACATAGCCCCATCGACCATTCTTTTTAAGAATTGCCTTCATATGGATCTTCCATGTATCGTAGTTTTCTCCCGATAATGGGTCTATTTTGAACGAAGCAGCCATTCCAATTGTTCAGATTGACGAATCGATAGAATGCAACGGTTTTCCCGTTCGAAATTTATTCCGGTCACATGCCACGCTCCAGAAAACTGACAAGTCTTACTCGTTTTCAACTTGTTACTTGTCAAAACGCATAACAATTTCTGGGCCCATAACCTTTTGAGTTATTAATTATGATACATCGATGATTTTATTACGAGAGTGTACATTTTTGGGGATATCGACATAGTACAAGCGTGACAAAGATACACAATAACCGAACTGAAACTGAACTGTTTGTATTCTCGACACTTCTATTTATATGCGTCGTGTTGTGGTTTTAGAACCTTCTCGAAACGTCTCCTTCGATACGTTTCACGGAGGTTCGAGAACATTCCATGTCCTTTGGCCGTTATACTTCGCATATTCTCAATAAACCTCACGATTCATGAATAACGGAAACTTCAAAATAAAAATTGACAAAATAGAATTCCAGAGATGCGTTGTCATTATACTAATCATGATCTTTTCTTTTGTAACATAGGTAAAAGAGGGTCACCAAGTGAAGAATCGAACTATCACATGATGAAGTCGGGAAATAAGCTTAGAATGTTGGGGGATGATGAAAACTTGGCATCAATGAAAATGAGTGGTAGTTTGTTGGGAGAGGAAGAAAATGACCATGAAGAAATATGGCATTGCAGCAGAAAAACATTCGATACAACGCTGGAGAATTTCGTGTCAGGTATATTAGACATCAAGGATTTGATAAGACGTCATCGTCGGGTGTGTCGAAGTGTCACGAAGAAGGATACAATTGAGCACGTTACAAAAATAATGGAAAGTATCGAAGAAGAATTGCATGATTTAAAAATATCACAACAGGGGCGGAAATTGCCGGAGCCTGATATGAAAACTCCAGCTGGAGTACCACGATGTTTGCTGTTGCCGAAGGGTGGAGGAGTAAACTGTACGAAATTAGTATATTATGACCCAACCGAGTGGCGCATCTCTAGGCGTGAGGTTGAACAACAAATAAAAGAGATGAGGATACAATTGGAGACGTTGAAAGAAATTCGGCGTCATTTGATAGTAAAAAAACCTCAGCTGATAAATCAAAATGGAGTAGTGGAAGAAAAGGAAGAGACAGAGGAGGTGGAGGGAAAAAAAACTAACAGACATAGCATTTATCAACACATAAATAAAGATGACAAAATTAAAAACCATGCTATTAACTTAGACCATCAAAAAAATCATACGAGCCGTCATCACAACAAGCACGGGAAAATTTCACCGTTTACGATGATGCCCTCTCTGAAATACTCGAGCGTCGTACCAAACACTTCCACAACGATGACACCTCCAATAAGCTTCGATTTTTTGACACCCGGCAAATTTACGATTTTTCCGGCATCACACACAACGGAAACTTTACGACCATTGAGATCTCGGCAGAATCTTCGTAGACAAAAGTCTAAGGAAATAAATCGATTGGGCATGGACGACGAAAAATCGACGAAACAAAATAAAATTCATAACAATAAAAAAAATGTGACTGTCCTGACGAACAGTGTGCATGATAAAGTCATCGATATGAACGTTGTAAATAATATAACGAGTTCTACTACACGAGCGCCATCGTTACCACAACGGCATCATCGCTATAATGCAGGCAAAATAACGACTCTTCCAATCTCGCGGAACTATAATCTTCAAACTTTCACAAAAATCACTACCTCTGCAGAGAAAGCCGTTACAGGAATGAATACAGATCCTTTGTTATCGGAAATAACAATATTACCCTCTGTTAATGTTACGAATCTGGCACCCCGTATTAACGTGCCTGCAGTTTCGACAACATTTTCGGTACCAGTGATGGCTACGAATCGTGAAACCTCTTCAATCCTAACTTCAACAACCCGAAAGCTCACCAGAGTCTCCAAAAATCGAACTGGTACTCTTGGACCTGCCAGAATTGACGTAACAATTTTGGAACCTTCCGATGGCAGAAACAAACAAGGTTTTTACTTTTCTTTCATTAATTCCCTTGTTTGATAGTTCTACTAACTGTTTCTGGTTGTGTTTCTAGTTCTTTGTAACTGTTTTGATATTTTGTAGGTGGTGTAATTCACAATTCTTCTAGAACTAACACTCTTGCAGGAAAAAGTGAAAAATTAGAGCACAATGTAAATTTATTTTTGCACCGAAAAAAATCATGGTTATTCCACTTTTGGTTACAATCTTGAGAAGCATGTATCAACATCTCCAGAATTCAATAATAGTTCTGAAATGACACTGTTCCATGCTGAGTCATTGATTTCTTTTAAGCAAAGAATTCTAGCAATTGTGCAGAAGTCGGGCATCACACCATTTTCAATGCTAAATATTTTTTTGCAATAAACGCTTCGGTGTGTTACTACTAGTGAAGTTCAGTCGAAGAAAGCTGACATCTTTTATTATGCCCATAAGATATGTGTTTTTGCAAGGACTCTGGTGTAGATGGCAAAAATAATAAGTACGCCGGAGAGTCAAGGAAAATAATGAATAATTTATTGAGGATAATTTCCCGATGAGATTTTACAATAAATATGGTCGAAACTGAATTTTTCAATTATTCAGAGTATTCAACGAGATATCAGACTTTTACGAAAAGGACTCGGTTTCCAGTCGTTTGTACCCGCTTGTACTACTGAGTACTTACTTCTTATGGTAAATCGACCCATGGAAACACCAATCTGAAAGTATTCTTCATCTCAGTCGGGTATTTCTCGAGATAATACAATTTTACTAGTGAACCTTGGTTCACCATTTTCATTCGTTGGTACCGCTAAAAACCTTTTTTGTACTTTCATTGCACAAACAGAGACATGAATCAGAAATACTCTTCTTATCTCTTATTGTTAGATGAAATTTTTTGTCAATTGATTTAGCTTTTAGAATACGATAAGAAGAACCCCTACGGAAAAAAAGGTTGGGACAAGTACATTGATGGTCTCCTGTTTCAGGATGACGTAGAAAAAAGATTCAGAACCAGGAAAAAAATTCTATAGAAATAATAAACGAAAATTGAAAAATTCAAAAAGATTCAACAAAAATAAAAAACAATCGAAAAAAATTCTGTAAAGCGAAATAAAAAATTTTCAAAAAAAATCATAAATATTGAACAAATTGAAAAATGTACTATCCAAGTTACATGCAGTATAAAAATGTATGATATCAATTGGTGATATCAATATTGAACAAATTGAAAAATGTACTATCCAAGTTACATGCAGTATAAAAATGTATGATATCAATTGGAGGCCAAGTTTTTATTGATAATTTGGAATATTTATCGAACAAATTGGAAACTTTAATGAAATTCATGATAATTACACTGGCACACAAAAAAGAAAAAGTGGTAAGTACCTAGAACCGGACCCATCAACCTCTACGTATTTTGGCCCGCTGAATCCGAATCTGGGGTGAGATTGGCCAATATACCTCCAAAATTTTGAGTAAATTCAAAAAAACCGCAAAAATAGCGGAAAATCGCTGTTAACAGTATAATAAAAGTTCTCTTCGCCTCAGGTGGGGGTGTTTTTATGTATTTTGACGCGCTGAATCTGAATCACGGATTAGATTGACTGATACACCCCCAAAATTTTGAGTAAATTCCAAAAAACCGCAAAAATTGCGGAAAATCGCTGTTAAGAGCATAATAAAAGTTGTCTTCGACCTTACGCGGAGCTGTTTTTCATGTAATTTGATACGCTGAATCTGAATCGAAGGTTAGATTGACTGATACATCTCCAAAGTTTTTAGTAAATTTCAAAAAACCGCAAAAATGACGGAAAATTGCTGTTTAAAGCATGATAAAAGTTGTCTTCGACCTTATTCGGGGGTGTTTTTTTATGTAAATTGATGCGCTGAATCTGAATCTGGAGTCAGATCGGCTGATATACCCGCAAAATTTTGAGTAACTGCAAAAATCTCTAAAAATGGGTCAAAATCGCTAGCATGGATAGAAGAAGAGTTTTATTGATCTAGATCGAGTACGCTCTTTTTGTATTTTGATGCGCTGAAACCGAAACTGGGCGTCTGTTTAACTCGTACGTCTCCAAAATTTGGTTCGATGGAAAAAACCAGCTAAAATTGTTCTTTACAAATTTCAAGCAGCTCAATCCGATTCCGGTAGCTAGTAGTCCCGATCATGCGTACTTCCATCGAAGATCGTGAAAAATAACAAAAAAATAGCAAAAAAAACGTCAAAAAATAGTTTTTTTAATGTTTTACATATGCATGATTCATCTTAAACTGTACACAAATAAAAAGATCTATGTATTTTGTATGCAATAAACTAGAAAGTGGGGAAAATTGTATAAAAAACTTGAATACAAAACTATCGCAGTCATGATTGTTCTTTCAATTCTACTTAATTAATTTTTTTTTCACTTTCCACAATAATATGAGAAGAAACAGATCTTCATCTATCTTAAACCGTCCTTCTCTTGTAACGGATTCTTTTTTCTACGAACGACCTATGCAGTGGGTTTGTTTAGAAAATTACGAAAATTTACAATTGGTATTGGAGAAAATAAAGTATTTGGAACATCAATGGCAAATTTGTGGTGATCTCAAAATTGCAACAATACTTTTAGGTCTACAATCGGGGTTCACAAAAAATCCCTGCTTTTTATGTTTATGGGACAGTAGAGACAGAAAAAAACACTATGTTCAGAAAGGGGGGCCAACAAGAACAAACTTCGATCTAGGCCGTAACAACGTCATACGAACATCATTGATCGATCCTTCGAAAGCACCACTCCACATTAAGCTTGGTCTTATAAAGCAGTATGTCAAAGCTCTGGACAAAGATGGCGATTGTTTTCGGTATTTGGGAGAAAAGTTTCCCGCGATGAGTAATGCGAAATTAAAGGAGGGTATATTTGATGGACCACAAATTCGTAGTTTATTTGGAGACGAAAATTTCATTAAAAAAATGAACGATACTGAAAAGGCAGCATGGAAAAGTTTCAAAAATGTTTCTCGGAACTTTCTGGGAAATGAGAAAAGTGAGACTTACCAGGATTTAGTTGAAGAGTTGTTGGAAAATTATAGAAACTTGGGTTGCTTGATGAATCTCAAACTGCACTTTCTACACTCCCACCTCGACTACTTTCCTGAAAACCTTGGAGATCTAAGTGAAGAACAAGGAGAAAGATTTCATCAAGACATCAGCGAAATGGAGAATCGGTATCAGGGAAGGTGGAATATCAATATGATGGCAGATTTTTGCTGGACGCTAAAGAGAGAAAGAGGAAGAGAAGATAGAAAGAGAAAGAGAAACCGACTCCATAGGTTGTTCGTAGAGAAAAGGATCCGTTACAAGAGAAGGACGGTTTAAGATAGATGAAGATTTTTTTCTTCTCATATTATTGTGAAAAATTTAAAAAAAATCAATAAAGCAGAATTGAAAGAACAATCATGCCTGCGATAGTTTTATATTCAAGTTTTTTATACAATTTTCCCCACTTTCTAGTTTATTGCATACAAAATACATAGATCTTTTTATTTGTGTACAGTTTAAGATGAATCATGCATATGCAAAACATTAAAAAAACTATTTTTTGACGTTTTTTTTTGCTATTTTTTTGTTATTTTTCACGATCTTCGATGGAAGTACGCATGATCGGGACTACTAGCTACCGGAATCGGATTGAGCTGCTTGAAATTTGTAAAGAACAATTTTAGCCGGTTTTTTCCATCGAACCAAATTTTGGAGACGTACGAGTTAAATAGACGCCCGGTTTCGGTTTCAGCGCATCAAAATACAAAAAGAGCGTACTCGATCTAGATCAATAAATAAAACTCTTCTTCTATCCATGTTAGCGATTTGGACCCATTTTTAGAGATTTTTGCAGTTACTCAAAATTTTGCGGATAAATCAGCCGATCTGACTCCAGATTCAGATTCAGCGCATCGAATTACATAAAAAAAATACCCCGATTAAGGTCGAAGACAAGTTTTATCATGGTTTAAACAGCAATTTTCTGCAATTATAGCAGTTTTTTGGAATTTACTCAAAATTTTGGGGGTGTATCAGTCAATCTAATCCGTGATTCAGATTCAGCGCGTCAAAATACTTAAAAACACCCCCACCTGAGGCGAAGAGAACTTTTATTATACTGTTAACAGCGATTTTCCGCTATTTTTGCGGTTTTTTTTGAATTTACTCAAAATTTTGGAGGTATATTGGCCAATCTCACCCCAGATTCGGATTCAGCGGGCCAAAATACGTAGAGGTTGATGGGTCCGGTTCTAGGTACTTACCACTTTTTCTTTTTTGTGTGCCGGTGTTATTTTCACGAAAAAAGTTAATGAAAAAAAAGTCATAACGGAAGTTACGTGCAGTACTAAAATGTATTATATCAATTCGAGGTCAAGTATTTATCAGTTATTCGAAATATAATCTCCGGCGACAAATGAGCGTTGAGAATCCTTGTCGGGCTCACAACGTTTTATCAAAATTACTAAAAAATTAATGGAAATAAAATCATTAAAAATTCACATGAAAGTCATTCGTTACTTCAACAAGGTACACACTTTAAAGAATCGATTCCCCTCCGACTTTCAGGATCCCCTGGTATTATTCACAACATTCAACTTCGATTGGATCGGTACAAATTATGTTCAAATACGTCTTAAACGTACTTGTCCGGCCCATCACTTTTTATTCAAATTGCTCATTCGAAAACAAATCAAAAACGAAGTTAATGCATGTGTTTATATTAAGGAACAGTAATTCCCGAGAAAATAATTTTCCTTCGAATCACTCTTGTCAAAATGAAACGAAAATGAAAGATGAAGTTAATTAATCTATTTATCAAGAGACTCGGTAGAGTCTCGGGACAAGTACATTGACAGCCCTGTCGTCTGCTGGCCTGAGGCTCTCGCCGAGACTATCTTTTCTCTGAATAAAACGATTCGCGGTGGTGGGGGTAAAACTGGCATGTCATTTTCTAGAATTGCGGAGCTCAAGAGATGTTTTGTTGAGCGAAAATTAGTTTGGAGACTAAATTTCAAAATCTCTTACGAATGAGCCCGAAACTAATACGATCAGTAGCGTAATTGCTGAGAAAAAACTTTGCACAGGCTCAAGATTATGCAAAAGTTACTAACACATTTAGAAATTTGACATGTCTGTATATAATACCATCAAAGGCCTCATGCCCCTTGGTCTAACTTCGCGGCGGTGTCGCAGACTGACGTCACATGCCGAGAGCTCGAAAGTCACCAGCCGAAGTTTCACGTCATGTTGACGTTTGGGGTTATGATGTTATGACGTGCGTGCGGCATAACTAAAAATAATTTTCGTCATCTAACGAAGTGCATATTACTATTTATTTCGTTAAATTTTGTGATATACTAAATCAGTATCAAAGCGGCCGCGTAAATGTAGTCTGTGATATGTGTGCGAAAACGGATATAAAAAATGCGCGATGCATATGTCAACGAAAACTTTTCAAGATTTCATTATTTTGTTCGACTGGAAATAAGCGTTAACTAAAATAATTTTTCAATTAAATCAGAGTGCGAGAAATATTGTCCAGTGTAAATATATCGTCAGTAGGCTAGGTTATATATATGAAGGCGTCAGATTATATATATGAATAAATACAACAAAAACACACAGAACTGTTAGAATGATGTTGTAAACTTTAATTGAATAAATGTTTTCTAATTTATTTCTCATGTTTCCCATATTTTGCTTCATATTCAGTTTGACTCTGTCCTCTCCGATCCTTGTTTTCACTCCATCGGTTTGCAGAGGATCGATACATATCATTAATTAATTGCCTAATATGTGTCCTATGATTTTCTACTATTTCTTCATGCTGATTGTGGTAACGTGATTCAAGAGGTTTTCAGCTATTATCATCAATCTCACATTTTGTACATCAGATTCTCAAAACAGTTTCTGGTCTTGATATACGTGTAGTTATTCTTTTTCCACCTGGTCTGTCGAGTAACAAATTTTGAAACTTATTCCAAAAAGTCTTTGAATGCTTTGTTTGCTGATCATATGAAAAGTCGAATCTTTGGAATGCAGTAGGCAAACACAAATTTTGACAACAATACTTATGAAATGACATGTATGTTGAGTATTCTCACTTTGCAAACTACAAATGTGGAATTATTAGTGAAAAGATTCATTACGCTAAGTCTACAGTTGCTCAGTTTTGGATGCGATCAAAAATATAATGCCTGCTAACATCCATGGGAACATACAGAATTTCTGAATACAATGTTCGCTATGTCATTTCAACGTAACATCATGACTTTTGCCAACTTTTCTCTATAATACTATAGATTTGGATTATTGAAATACAGCAAAAATCTGCGAATTATAAAATTGATATACTGTGCCACTCATTTTACTTTTTAAAACTAACTGTAACATATATATGAAGTAAACACTCATCACAGAAGTCTTCAGTTGCTCATTTATGGATAGATTTTAAATTGCTGTCTTCAAAATTTATTGCGCAGATACATTGAATCGCAGCAGATACCTGCGAACTCTGAAATTTCTGTGCATATATATGTGTGTTAAGGATCACCCTTTATGTTTGATTATGAGAATGAGTAATAGAACTTGGTTTAGTAAGTTTTAAAGTATTTCTTTTTAAATACTATTGAAGTTTGTATTACTGCGGTATGAAGCGAATACCTCCAAACTTTCATATTTTTATGTCGCAGCATGTGTGCCAATCATTTAAATTGTTTATTCCAACCGTAACATGTAATCTCAAAAATTCATCACAAACGTCTTCAGCTTTTCTAAATTCCTAAATTTTCCGTTTTCTATTTTATTCTGAGTTTTTAAACTTTTAAATTCATTCCTGAATTCTCCTGAAATTGTTTTTCGCCAAAACCAATGCAGATACCTTAAACGTCTTTGAATTCGGTTGCTCTGTTGAATTAAGTACGCTCAGTTTTTTTTGCTTCTTTGAGTTCTGACATAATAAATGTTTCCGGGTGCCTTTTTTCAGTAACTATCAAACTAGATAATTGGATCTCAGCGGCCACTTGCAAACTTTGGAAATATATTTCATCGGGGACACGTTTTGAATGACACGAAAATGTCTAGATTCAGAATGCAAAAGCAACATTTAAAAAGGGCTAATTCTGTTGGATTTGTTGTGTCTTGAATTTGATCTATCTTTCCTCTTTTCCTTTCTTTTTCCTAACGTTATCAGCCGAAAATCATATCTCGGCCCGCAACACGCATTGCTCCATGCTCTTGAGTTCCCAATGGACGAAACATATATTAAAAGACAAGGAGAAAAATCACAAAAGTCCAAGAATAAACCTCTATCGAAATATTTTCAGTCCAATTTCGACGAAAAATAGGTCTTTTTTCGTGAAAAACAACGTTATACGCCGAGAATTATAAACAATTCATAGAAATTTAAACTAAAATCTTATAGTCATCTGAACATAAATAAGGATCTTTTGAGAAAAAAGACGTGATATCAAACCATAAACTTCCCCTAGGAAAAAAAAGGTTGGGACAAGTACATTGATGGTCCCTCGTTTGCTGATAATTCCACCCATAAAAAAAACTTTAAACAAAATTTTTTTTTAATTGTAAAAAAAATTATTTCATAAAAAAAAATACAGAACAATTCGAAAAAAGTTTTACAAATCTTGAAAAAACGTTATATTAAAAAAAAACTGATCTGCATCTATTTTTTAAAGTGTCAAAAGAATCAAATAACAAGTAAAAAATAGTAAACCGAAAATTCGCCCTTGAAATCATTTTGGAAACCGATGCCTCATTCTTCTTATTTGATTCGAACAGCTAAATCAACTGAAAAAAACTCTATCTAATTTACGTGCGGCATTAAAATTTATTATATTAATTCGAGGCCCAGTATTTTCTAATGAATTGAAAAAAGTTACCATTTGAATTACGTGCAGCATTAAAATTTATGATATCAATCGGTGGACAAGTATTTTATTAGTAACTCCGAATTTTGACATTATTAAATTCTTCTAAGAAGCTTTTAAATCCAAAAAAATCACATGAAAGCTAGTCATTTCTTACTCTATGGTGGCAGAGACTTATAAGAAAATCGATTCTTCTCAGACTTTCAGGATCCTCTGGTATTATTCACAAAATTCGACGTCGATTGTATCAATACAAATTATGTTTAAATATGTGTTAAAAGTACTTGTCCGGCCCATCACTATTCATTCAATAAAGAATTAATCATAAAAAAAACGAATGGCACTTCAGAATCTCGTTAAAAGTTTGTTGAAATGCGATTCATTATTAATTTAATATTCTTAATAATAGTATAGGTTAGTTCTTATTCCGAATGGAACTCGTTCGCTGGAAGAATAAGTGGGAAGTAAAAATTGCCGTCATCGAATGCAGAGTTATTTTGGAAGCTTGATCATATACTAATTTATACTATAATTTGTTTCCGTTTTTTATTAAATTAGTGCAATTAAGTAAAAATTACTTGAAGATAATTCTCTCAATTCCCTCTGCATGAATACTTGTGATCCATCAGTTCTAGACAAGCCCTGACTTTTATTTGGATAAACAAGTTAAACGGAAAGTGATGGGCCGGACAAGTACTTTTAACACATATTTAAACATAATTTGTATCGATCCAATCGACGTCGAATTTTGTGAATAATACCAGAGGATCCTGAAAGTCTGAGAAGAATCGATTTTCTTATAAGTCTCTGCCACCATAGAGTAAGAAATGACTAGCTTTCATGTGATTTTTTTTTATTTAAAAGCTTCTTAGAAGAATTTAATAATATCAAAATTCGGAGTTACTAATAAAATACTTGTCCACCGATTGATATCATAAATTTTAATGCTGCACGTAATTCAAATGGTAACTTTTTTCAATTCATTAGAAAATACTGGGCCTCGAATTAATATAATAAATTTTAATGCCGCACGTAAATTAGATAGAGTTTTTTTCAGTTGATTTAGCTGTTCGAATCAAATAAGAAGAATGAGGCATCGGTTTCCAAAATGATTTCAAGGGCGATTTTTCGGTTTACTATTTTTTACTTGTTATTTGATTCTTTTGACACTTTAAAAAATAGATGCAGATTAGTTTTTTTTTAATATAACGTTGTTTCAAGATTTGTAAAACTTTTTTCGAATTGTTCTGTATTTTTTTTTATGAAATAATTTTTTTTACAATTAAAAAAAAATTTTGTTTAAAGTTTTTTTTATGGGTGGAATTATCAGCAAACGAGGGACCATCAATGTACTTGTCCCAACCTTTTTTTTCCCTAGGGGAAGTTTATGGTTTCTTATATGGAGTCATAATTCACAACAAAATCATTTTTCTCCAAAGTCCAGGAATCCACGTGTCGTACTAGACTAGTGATATTTATCAAAATGTGTACGTGACTATAGAAAAAAAAACATTGCATGGCTAAATAGGTTTGAAAATTTCTAGTAATGTGCCTGATTATTTCTCATTTTCATTGGCTCTTACCGAATGGTATGTGTTCACTGAAGAAAATGAGAAGTGGATATTGCTATACAGACTTGCAAACAATCAAGTTCAAATTATTCGGAGATATTATTTTTATTTCTTTCCATTTTATTATATTTGTCATTATCGCCCTGGTTTGTTTTCGAATGAGCAATTTGAATAAAAAGTGATGGGCCGGACAAGTACGTTTAAGACGTATTTGAACATAATTTATACCGATCCAATCGAAGTTGAATGTTGTGAATAATACCAGGGGATCCTGAAAGTCGGAGGGGAATCGATTCTTTAAAGTGTGTACCTTGTTGAAGTAACGAATGACTTTCATGTGAATTTTTAATGATTTTATTTCCATTAATTTTTTAGTAATTTTGATAAAACGTTGTGAGCCCGACAAGGATTCTCAACGCTCATTTGTCTCCGGAGATTATATTTCGAATAACTGATAAATACTTGACCTCGAATTGATATAATACATTTTAGTACTGCACGTAACTTCCGTTATGACTTTTTTTTCATTAACTTTTTTCGTGAAAATAATTATCATGAATTTCATTAAAGTTTCCAATTTGTTCGATAAATATTCCAAATTATCAATAAAAACTTGGCCTGCAATTGATATCATACATTTTTATACTGCATGTAACTCGGATAGTGGCACGTCCACGGTTTCCGGAGCGCCAAGATTTAACGGTTGATTCTGAATATTTCGGCTAAAATAAGATTTTCAAGAATAAAAAATTTGCTGTTTCGGCCTCCTTAAGGAGTTATGCGCACTTTTAGTTATAATAAATAATACTCGAAACTTGACCATAAATTTTTTTCCTGACGTGGATTCTTGTTTTATCACAAAAAATGAAATCTGAATTAGGAGCATTTGAAATGGGGAACATAACATTTCGGGGATACGAGATGATTTTTGTAAATTTCTCCTTGATAAGCTGAGATTTAGAAATTATTCCGCGGAATACCGGACGTGATTTGGACAGTATTGCGATGTCTGTGCCCCCAAGTTGACGATGCAGCCTTTATATTTTGACCAAAATAAGACTTTTTTCAAGAGTGCCAAAATTTGAAATACGATCTTTAAGAGGGTGAAACGGGGGTTTGAACGAAATGAAGCATTATTATAATATTCGTGATCTCCGATTCTAACTATGCAGTCAACATATTTGACTAAAAACAAAGTATTTATGCAAAAATAGGGTTCCACCTATTATGGAGTGAATTTTAAAAAAAAATTTTTTATCAATGGGCAACATGTTAACAAGCAACGTTAAGGTGACGGAGGTTGAAATTTAATAATGAAAATTTATTTATTAGTTCAAAGAGGATATTTCAAGAGAATATTTGAAGAACAAATTCGTTCTTCAAAGTTCACCAAAAAACCTGTCACTTTTCGTAACATTTTTATTTCCTAACTTTCAATTATTTTTTTAAAAAAGAATTGTTCCTTTTATCATTGCTTTTTACAATGTGAACATATCATAATTCGAATACGTCATCTCTTCCATGTTCCGTTCGCACAGAATTATGGATCTGTAACATTTTTGGATTTGTGTGCATAACCGTTGGGTGGGTCCACGACATCTTTGGATGTACGTGGAAGAACTCAATACTTTTTCTTCCTCTGATTAAACCTTGGTGGTTACATGCAGAATTTAAAAATGCTATGTATCGACATGTGTGCATTCACTATGCATCTCTGGGTATGATAATATAAATAAAAAATGAAATAAAAATTTCTATCTGTATAATACAATATATATATATCTAAACATTGCCAATGCTGTTAGACTTGGTGAGCATTAGATGTTTTTTTCTCTCTCTCTTTTTTTGTCACATTTTCAGGAAAATCAACGAAATCATTTGGTTTCTCAAAAAGCTTTCATATCTTTTTTATTCTCAATGATTTCTTAAAAAAATTGAAAACACAGTTTATAAATAAGGGGAAAAAATTTCATCATGGTCATAAACCTCACGAAAAAAGATTTAAACTCACAAAATTGTTGAAATATTCGAAAACATTGAAATATAAAGAGGATCACTTCAAACATTTGAAGAATATTAAACCGTTATAAATTGCATAAAACTTGACGAAAATCATCTAAGAAATTTTTTTTAAATATCACAAAAAAATTCAAAAACTTTCAAAAACCACATTGAAAAACTTTTTGTATCGTTTAGAACTACCACAGAAAAAAAATTTCGTATCAAACTATAAAAATCCCCTCTGGGAAAAAAACGATTCGGCCAAGTATATTGATGATCGCGCATTTTCGGATTAAACCTCGAAAAATGTAAACAAAAATTCTCACACTTCGCAATTAAAATGATTTCAAACCCTGAAAAAATATCAAATATATTACTATCCTTCAGCATTAGTGGATAATATTGTCTTCTAATGTACCGATAATGCCGTATTTTCAACGTTAATGAGAGTTTTCAATCAAATTTCAAACATTGGACACACAAAATAAACATCCATGGTTTAAATTATTGACCATAATTATTTGTCATTATACGGCTTCCAATTTATTATTTAAAGAGAATGAGATCAACATTACGAAAATTTAATTTCAACATTATGACGATATTTTCCGTCACTGCTGGCTGAAATGAGGAGGAGCGGGGGGGGGGGGGAGGGACAAATTAAACAAATAATAAACCGAAATTCAATTATAGAAAAAGAAAGGTAGCAAAACTTGGCTTTATTTCGTGGATGATTGTCTTGGGCGCCAGTTAAATTTTATAAAAAAAATAACAAAAATTATTTCCTCGATTTTATCGAAGTTACAACAATAAACCGTAGTCGAGGGGCTGATAACAAAAGTAGCGGGGGAAATCAAGAAAACAAAATAATAGAATGTTAATCGAACGGGGGCTAGCAAAGATAAGAAACGGTCAAGAGACTCAATATCTCCGGGTCGGTGGGCACCTGTCGCTCAGGCGTCTTACAATACCCGCGAATTTTACTGGTGATACGCAAAGAAAAGAAGAAAGAAAAGGGGCGATTTAATACGGGGGACTAGGCGCGGAGCTAGTGCGAAACGGGCGAAGAAGGGGAGGGGGGGGTGAGTGCGACACTCACAGAATAATGGGAGAATTCGCGACACTCCCGGGATCGGTACGACAACAATCAGGAAAAAATAATAAAAAAGAAGGAAACGCAAATAATCCGAATAGTGTTCAAAATGCCTCGGGGTCACTGAGCACTGATCTACTGGGAAACACGGGGGCGGATTCACACGCGAGGCCACGCGGTCTGTCGTACGCGATCACGAGGGGTCGGGGGAAAGGGCCGCTGCCCACGCGCACTTCACTAATTAATTCCTTAAAAATTGACACCACCACAGCACTTTTTACTAGGGCAGATAATCGGGCGAAACCGGGGCGAATTGAGGTAGATTCGTTCAAACGAGCCCGACGGGCTCGGAGAGCAGTCAGGGGAAAGAATAGGGGAACGATTTCGGCGAGTGCGTACGGAGCCGGGAGGAAAGATGGCCGTCGGCTACGTGTTTCTCTCGTCGCGGCTTTACAGAGAGCAAAAACGACTTACTTGATAGATCGAAGGCGACAATCGAGAAACACTCCGGTATCGGCAATCCAATAATCAATCAATTCAATAATCCGGGGAAAAGCTCTGGTCGTCGTATAATTTCGCTCGTAATAATTGATCTCGCTGGGGAAATACGGAGAGCCACGGTACGCACGCCGAGTCATGAAGAAGTGATGTCTCCTGCCGGCTTCCGCAATCTTCTTCCTTGTTGCGCAATGTTGATCGATAATTAATCGATGCGCGCGTCGATGGGAGGTCCAATGGCGATAAGTTATTCCGCGCATCGCGGAATATTCGGTGGCAAGGGGCAGGGCGGGGAGAGGAACAGGGCTTGAACTCGGGGCTGGATTGGCGTGTGGTGTGGTGACGTCACGACACTTAATAGATTCTTGATCCTCGGTGTGGCGCCTCGCGTCACGGGGCTGATTATAGGCGCCACGGTGGCGAATTGCATAACCCGGTCTTCGATCTCGGATCTCCGCGGGGCTCCACGGGTCGATGTACGGCTGAGTGGCGCCACCGTGGCCGGAGGGTGTACTACGACCAACGGCTCGCTCCTGCGAGCGTTTGACAGCTCGGAAATACGGCGACGGAAATACGGTGTGAAGTGACGAGGTGTTGTTTCTCGTACGTGACTTTTTCTCGAGGGCCCGGGTCGGTGTTATGACGACGAGGGATATCCACCGGGATGGAGTCTCGACGCCGGAGGCCCGACTAGCCATCGTTCGGAGTCGTGTGGCTGCTCGTCCGAAGTGACTTTTGAGGTTAGGGGCCTCCGACTTGACTCCTGTCGTTCCGGGGACGGTTCTTCGGGCTGCACGCTGCCTTTAGTCGGTGAGGGATTCATTCTCTCACCCCAGGTGAGTTGTTCCTTTTTCTTCGCCTTGCCGATGGGCTTAGAGTAGGGCTACGGAGGGAATTTAGAGGGGACTAGGGAGTGTCGTGTGGGTGTGGTACGGGGGTAGTCTGGGGCTAGGGGAAGGAATATTGTTGTGGGGTCGGGATTGTGGGACTGAGGGTCTAGTGTGTGGGGCGGGGACTCTTCTTGTGTGTTGGGATCGATGCTCTCTTCTTCTTGTGGTTTCCAGGTGTTGCGGTGACTGGTTCTTGATGCGCTGGCGACGTGCGTAGGCTTCGACTTATCCTAGGGCTTACTACTAGGGCTACGGCGAAGACTCAGAGGGAGTCTGTTTCAAAATGGATCGGATTCATTAACGATTAAGCGGGGGTGAAAGTGCTGCGGTGGGACATCCCCACGACTCATGGTGACGGAGTGGCCACAACGTCACAACATATATAACAGAGTAATTCTCGTAGATCAACCAATGTTTCAATTTCGCATTTCACACTCCGTTGATTTTTGTTCTTGAGATAATTGTTGTGTACGCGAAGACCGTCGCGAAGGGACGAGTTATCAAGGATGAGTATTTAAAGGATTTAGGCCAAAAGAGCTGAACTCCAACTCGATACTTTTACAATAAGTTAACAATAAGTTTATTTAAGAAGTTACAAATTCGAGGTTTTATTGCCTCGAGACCAATCGTTACAATTCTCGTCAAAGACTGTCGAATTTTGGGTTAGTCGATAATTTTATAGATTTGGGGGTTTTCCCCTTCTCGTGCGAATATCGATGTTGACATCGAGGGTCGATGCGCCCGTTCGGGAGCATCGATATTTCACCATTCCTGCGTTTGCGCTGAGAGTGCTTAATTTGTTTTAATGAGTGCGATGTACGGGCACAACATAATCAATAGCAAGTTAAATATGATATAAAAGAATATTGTACTATTACGACTTTATGGAAAATGTTGAAATTTTTACATACTATGAGACAATTTCTTTTCTGAATTTTCCAAAACAAATTGGTTAGGAGGTACAAGAATATATCGATGTGACGAGTACTTTTGTCTCGCATGTGAACATTTTTTAAAAAATTGCTCAATCCAATTTTCAATTTTCTGATAGCAGAGTATATAGTTCTTATTTTTATTTTACGAAATTAGCATGATTGTGGTTAGTTCAGCTTAATTTAATACGCAAAACAAAATTTCAGAACTTTTGAGAAAAAGGCGTTATATAAAATCTCGAAAATTCCCTTGGAGAAAAAAGGTTGGGACAAGTACATAGATAGTCCCTAGTTTCATAATCATATTATGAAAAATTAAAAACAAAATTAAAAAAAAAATTATGACACCAACTGCAAATGATATCAACATAACAATTCGAAAATCATGTAATTCATTTTTTAAAGTGTCAAAAAAATCAAATGAAGCGCGAGAATAAAACATCGAAAAATCACGCTTGAAATAATTTTGGAAACCGATGACCCATTCTTCTTATCTTATCCTAACAACTAAATCAATTGCGAAAAAAATCCATCTAAGTTATGTGCAGTATTAAAATTTAGGATATCAATTCGAGGACAAATATTCAATGGTAATTCGGAATATTCATTTCTACGGGACCCATCAGGAACTTGAGAAAATTCTAATGAATCAAAAAGTTACCATTTGAGTTACGTCCAGCACTAAAATTTATGATATCACATAGAAAACAAGTGTTTTATTAGTGATTCCGAGTTTTAACATTACAAAATTGTTCTAAGAAGCGTTTAAATCCAAAAAAATCGCATCGAATGTATAGTAATTTGTTATTCTATAGTAGCAGAGACTTGGAAGAAAAAATCGATCCTTCTCAGACTTTCAGGATCCCCTGGCATTATTAACAATATTCGACAACGTTTTTGGATCGAAACAAATTATGCTTAAATATGTGTTAAAAGTACTTGTCCAGCCCATCACTTTTCATTTAAATTTTTCATTCAAATAAAAACCTATAATAAAATAACGAAATTGTACGGCAGAATCCGGTTGAAAATTTACTGAAATGCGATTTATTATCCGTTCAATGTTTCCGATAAAAGTATGGGTTAGTTCTTATCTCATATGGAATTATTTCGCTGGAAGAAAGGAGAAGTAAAAATTACCGTCATTGTAATATAAATTGGGGAGTCATTCTAGAAGCTTAAACATATTTATTGTACAAAATGTTTTTCGTTTATTTATCGATGTACAGTAATATCCCCTATATATTATAGGAGAAGAATACAGTTCAAAAAGGGACACTTCGATTTGAACACCCAGCTTTTGCACACATAAAAAGGAGGTTAAAACAAGATCACACCTAAAATTTCGGTAGCACGTCTAAATATCACAGTCAAAATATCACACGAAAAAATATTACGGACAATATATCACCACGACAAAATATCACACGTCAATAGATCACGCACACAAAATATCACACGTCAAAAGATCACGCACACAAAATGTCACAAGACCACAAATAATTGTGACAAAATATATCGCATCGATATAGTATATAGAGGAAAATCTCGGATATATCACGGATTATTCGAAGCTCAATGTTTGTTTGTGTGGTGATGTATGTGATTGTCTGTTTAGGATTGTTTGTGTATAAGTATTGTTTGGGTTTGTTTGGGTAGGGATGCATGTGTTTGCCTGCTTTGGTTTGTTTGTGTAAGGATGTATGTGTTTGTCTGTTCGGGTTTGTTTTTATAAGGATGTATGTATTTGTTTGTTTGGGTTTGTTTGTGTAGAGATGTATATGTTTATCTGTTTCAGTTAGTTTATGTGGGGATATACTGTGGGTTTGTTTGAAACCCAAAACAATTTAATTGAAACCTTTAATAATTTAATGGTGATAAACTGTCCGTGTGATATTTTGTCGATGTGATATTTTGTAGTGTGATTTCTTGTCGGTGTGATATTTTGACCGCGTGATATTTTGTCGTGTGATTTTTTGTCGGTGATATTTTGTCAGTGTTTTTTTGTCGTGTGATTTACAGTCATGGAACCAAAATTTCAACCGCGGCAAATGTTTTTTTAAATTTTTATCACCATTTCTGTGCGGCGGTAGCCAAGTCGCGAAGACGCGCACAGAGCACCTTCGATGTGTTTGCGGAATCATTGGGCGAATTTTGAGCACCTTCAATGTATGTGCAGAATCGTTGGGTGGGTCTGGAGCACCTTCGATGTGTGTGCGGAATCGTTTGGTGGGTCTGCAGCACCTTCGTTGTGTGTGCGGAATCGTTGGGTGGGTTTGGAGCACCTTCGATTCCGCATACACATGGAAGGTGCTCAAAACTCACCCAAAGATTCTGCATATACATCGAAGGTGCTCTGTGCGCGTCTTCGCAAGTTGGCTACCGCCACACAAAAATGGTGATAAAAATTTTAAAAAACATTTGCCGCGGTTAAAATTTTAGGTGTGATCTTGTTTTAACCTCCTTTTCATGTGTCCAAAAGCTGGGTGTTCAAATCGAAGTGTCCCTTCCGGAACTACAGCCTAAGAGAATTCATTTGCAATTGTTATTAATTTCACACAATTCAGTAAAAACTATTTAGAAATAACTTTCTCAATTCCCTCTCTATGCATACTTATGATCCATCAGTCCTAGAAGGACCCTGATTTTTCTTTGAATGAAAAATTTAAACGAAAAGTAAAATGGGCCGGACAAGTACTTTTAGCACATATTTAAACATAATTTGTACCGATCCAAAATTGACGTCGAATATTGTCAATAATACCAGGGGATCCTGAAAGTCTGAGGGGAATCAATTTTCTTCTAAATTTCTGCCACCATAGAGTAACAAATTACAATACCTTTGATGTGATATTTTTTTTAATCAAACGTTCCATAGAACAATTTCATAATATTAAAACTCGGAATTACTAATAAAACGCTTGTCCTTCAATTGATATAAATTTTAGTGGTGCACGTAACTCAAATGGTAACTTTTTTATTCATTAGAACTCTCTCAAGTTCCTGATGGTTCCCCCATAAGTATGAATAATCAATAAATAAATTTTAAAAAATTATTAACTATGAAAAAATATGAGATCTATTGTAACATATACAGTGAATGAATTACGTTTCCTGTAAGAATTCAGAATTTTGGAAATAAAAAAAATAATGAGATGATTTTCTAACGTAGCCAAGTAAAGTGAATGAATTAAGGTTCCTGTGGAATTCATTCGTGTACACTTTTAGTCCTAATCACTCACTTCTACAAGAAAATTTTTCAGCAAGCGTCACAGAGCAATAAAGGTTTCTAGAATGATTCTGCAATTATTAAGAAATTATCATCTGCTTTTATGCTAGCTCAGATTATAAACTTCTAACATTTTACACAATATGATACAAGAACCTTTTATAAAGAAAAGCGCAAATACGTGTACAAGTGCATGCGTTGTATCTATGCGATGTACTGCACAAATTCATTATCAATATTACACACAAACTTGGCGTGCATGGTTTTCAATCGGAAGCTCGGCGAAGGAATGCCTCATCCGACCATATATTTGGAGAAACCTTGAATATCCACTAATGTAATTGTTTTTTAATTTGCCATCCCTTTTCCATCCAACTATTTATTAAGTAGTTCGACGTGAGATCCCGCGCTGTGTACATAAAGAAAAATATCCATTCTCGACTAGTTCGACTGATAAATTCATTACTCCAAAATGCTTCCTATTCAACGGGTTTACTTTTCTCAAATCAATTTTTACACAGCTTACTCCTTTGTTCATCCATTTCAGTACTTGTGTAATTCACCCCATCAACTGCCCATTTGGTAAAAAAATGAGTGTACGGACAAACGAGTGAAAGTGACGCGTGGATAAATTAGAATGCGTATGCGCATGAAAGAATGGCCGTATCTATCCGTACAAGATTAAGGCATATAAAGGGATTAATTCGTTTCATTTCTTTATCGGTTCGTTTGATTGTTCAATTTTATCCATAAATTTCACCCATCTATATTGTTTTCCAAATCATTGTATAACAGGGCCTCTCTTATTTTCTTGGGGGATCGGGTTTTTCACAATCGTTCATACAATACTAATTAATTATTGTTTTCATAGTAAATTTGAACAATTGTCTCTTCCCGAGCTTCCGATTGAAAACCATGCACGCCAAGTTTGTGTGTAATATTGACAATGAATTTGTGCAGTACATCGCATAGATACAACGCATGCACTTGTACACGTATTTGCGCTTTTCTTTATAAACGGTTCTTGTATCATATGGTGTAAAATGTTAGAAGTTTATAATCTGAGCTAGCATAAAAGCAGATGATAATTTCTTAATAATTGCAGAATCATTCTAGAAACCTTTATTGCTCTGTGACGCTTGCTGAAAAATTTTCCTGTAGAAGTGAGTGATTAGGGCTAAAAGTGTACACGAATGAATTCCACAGGAACCTTAATTCATTCACTTTACTTGGCTACGTTAGAAAATCATCTCATTATTTTTTTTATTTCCAAAGTTCTGAATTCTTACAGGAAACGTAATTCATTCACTGTATATGTTACAATAGATCTCATATTTTTTCACAGTTGAACATTTTTTTAAATTTATTTATTGACAATGCGAATATAGAAAATCATTTAAAATGACGGTCACGACCTTTTAATACTTGGCGTGCCTTTTTTACTTTTTGAAGTTTTAATATTTACTGATTTCACTTCTTTTTGCGAGGCGTGACAACTATATAGGAATCGTATTTCATTCACTGTATTTGTCAACTTCAGAAAACGATCTCATTTTTTTTTTATATTTTGAAGTTTTTTATTGATAATGCAAATATAGAAAATTATTGGAAACTACGGTCGCGACCTTTTAATAATTGGCGTTCTTTTTTTACTTTGTCAATTATTTTTTTTTCTGATTTAGCTTATTTTTTAGAGGCGTGACAATATTTACTTAAGAAAAAAAATACATTCCTCGTCTTCGACGAAAATTTTTAAAACGATTTGTTTCAAGTTGAGTGCTTTTCTCTATGTGGCAAAAGCAATCGACACAGCCAGTTTTTCTATGTAGACGGACGAAAACTGTGCGGTTATGTTCATGTGAGTTGAAACCTTTTACAAGCAATAATGGTGACGATTTTGATTATCCATTCAGCAAATAGAATTTCCCAATGAAAGATTGGGAAATTCCTATGCAATGGGATGATATTTTTATTTTCTGTTCCTTTTTTTGAAAAGCTCCACTTGTTTACTTGGAAAAATGATTTTTGAAACTATCTTTTTCTCATTCATGGATTCCATGTTGACATGGATACTGTCAATGGTTTGCAATGTCCAAGGAGATGTTTCCATGGTATTCAATGTCTAAGACCACAGCTTTATGGTTATTGGTGCCCAGTGATATTTTTTCATGGTCTTTTGTAACGTCTGAACCTGCCTCGTCAATGGAAACTATTAAATCGCAGATCTAAATATCGATAACTATGAGGAAATATATCGTAAACCATTGCACCGTTTACCTAAATATCGGGAAATATAAAACTGTCGAATATATATTGAAAAATACGAAGGCATCCACCTAGACATCGAAAACCCTATAATCGCCAAAGTAGACATCGAAAACTATAGAGCCGACGACCTGGATATCGAAAACCTTAGAAAAACTCACCACACTATCGGAAACTATGGAGCCGTTGACTTTCATATCGGGAACCATGGACAAATTCACCTCAACATCGGAAACTATGGAGCTATCGACCGGGATAGTGAAAACTATGAAGTCGTCAACCTAGTCCACGAAAACAATGGGAAAACATACCTGGACATTGAAAACTACGGAGCCGTTAATCTAGACCTCGAAAAGCATGAAAAAACATACCAGGACGACGAAAGCCATGGAGAAATATACCTAGCCATCGAAAACCATGGAGCTGTCGACGTAGACATCGAAAACAATGGAGCCGTCGACCTAGACCATGAAAACCATGGAGAACCATAACCAAACATCGAAAAATATGGAATTGTTGACCTAGCATCAACAGCCATGACGGAATATACCTGGACCACGAAAACCATGAAGGAACATACCTAGAAGAAAACTATGAAGAAATATACCTGGACATCCGAAACCATGGAGGAACATCGAAAGTTATAGAGCCATCGACCTAGATCACGGAAATGATGGAAAAACATACCTAGAGAACAAAAACTATGTAAACTCAGACCTAGCCATCGAAAACTGTGGAACCATCAACTAAGACCACGAAAACCATGGAGAAATATACCCAGACATCGATAACTATGGAGCCGTCGACCTCGCCCACGAAAACCATGAAAAAAAACGAAAACCATGGAGGGACATATCTAGACATTAAAAATCATGGAATAATACACGTGGACATAGAAAACTATATAGAAGCATACTTAGACGACGAAAGCCAAGGAAAGTATGCTCAGCAAATGAAAAGTATGGAGCTGTTCACGTAGACATCGAAAACCATGGAGGAATCTACCTAGACCACGAAAACCATGGAGAAACATATCCAGACATCGAAAACCATGGAGGAATATACCTGAACCACGAAAACCATGATGAAACATGCCTAGACATTGAAAACCATGGAGGAATATACCTGGACAACGAAAACCATGGAGGATATACCTGGACCATGAAAACCATGAAGGAACATGGTTTTCGTGGTCCTTCATACTTGGTCATTGAAAACTGTGGAGCCGTCGACCTCGACTGCGAAAACCATGAAGAAACATACCTAGACCACGAAAACCATGGAAGAATCTACCTAGACCACGAAAACCATGGAGAAACCTATCCATACATCGAAAACCATGGAGGAATATACCTGGACCACGAAAACCATGTAGGAACATATCCAGACATCGAAAACCATGAAGGAATATACCTAGACATAAAAACCCATGGAGGAATTATCCTAGACCACGAAAACCATGAAGAAACATGTCTAGACATTGAAAACCAAGGAGGAATATACCTAGACATAGAAACCCATAAAGGAGTTATCCTGGACCACGAAAACCCGAGAGAAACATACCTGGACATCGAAAACTGTGGAGCCGTCGACCTCGACTGCGAAAGCCATGAAGAAACATACCTAGACCACGAAAACCATGGAGGAATCTACCTAGACCACGAAAACCATGGAGCAATCTACCTAGTTCACGAAAACCATGGAGAAACATATCTAGACATCGAAAACCCTGGAGGAATATACCTGGACCACGAAAACCATGAAGGAACATGTCCAGACATTCAAAACCATGAAGGAATATACCTAGACATCAAAACCCATGGAGGAATTATCCTAGACCACGAAAACCATGGAGAAGCATACTTGGACATTGAAAACTGTGGAGCCGTCGACCTCGACCGCGAAAACCATGATAAAACATGCCTAGACATTGAAAACCATGGAGGAATATACCTAGACACCGAAACCCATGGAGGAATTATCCTCGACCATGAAAACCCGAGAGAAACATACCTGGGCATCGAAAACTGTGGAGCCGTCGACCTCGACTGCGAAGACCATGAAGAAACATACCCAGACCACGAAAACCTTGGAGGAATCTACCTACACCGAGACAACCATGGAGGAATATACCTGGATGACGAAAACCATGAAGGAATATGCCTAGACATTGAAAACCATGAAGAAACGTACCTAAACCACGAAAACCATGGAGAAACATATCCATACATCGAAAACCATGGAGGAATATACCTGGACCACGAAAACTATGAAGGACCACGTCTAGACATTGAAAACCATGAAGGAATATACCTAGACATGAAAACCCATGGAGAAATTATCCTAGACCACGAAAATCATGGAGAAACATACCTAGACATCGAAAACTGTGAAACCGTCGACCTCGACTGCGAATACCATGAAGAGACATACTTAGACCACGAAAACCATGGAGAAATATACCTTAGACATCAAGAACTATGGAGAAATACACCTGCACATGAGAAAACATAGAGGAATATACCTAGACATCGAAACTCATAGAGGAATTATCCGAGACCACGAAAACCATGGAGAAACGTACCTGGACATCGAAACCTGTGGAGCCGTCAACCTCGATCGCGAAAACGGTGGAGGAATATACCTAGACATCAAGAACTATAGAGAAATACACGTTGACATGAAAAACTATGGAGAAATACACTCGCACATCAGAAACCATGGAGGAATATACCTAGACATCGAAATCCTTGGAGGAATTATCCGAAACCATGAAAACCATGGAGAAACATACCTGGACATCGAAAACTATGGAGCCGTCGACCCAGACCTCGAAAACCATGAAAAAACATGCCTAGACGACGAAAGCCATGGAGGAATATATCTGGACATAAAAAACTATGGGGTCGTCCACCTAGAAATCGAAAATCGCGATAGAATGTACCTAAACCTAGTCCTCCAAAACCCATGAGCTATCGCCCTAGACATCCTCGAAAAATCCAGCGGCGTCGACCAGAATTTTATATTTTTTTTCATTTTTATTATTTATTATTTAATGTTAGTCGTATTATTTAATTTTTTTATTTTATTATATTATTATCATTTTATATTATATATTGTATAATATAATATATATATATGTAAGACAAGTGAGTATTTTGGTGACACATTTAAAAAAATACATGGTTTCAAGAATTTTTTTTCTTCAATTTTTTCAATTTGAACAAAGAAAAAAGAAAATTCTTGAGAAGTAAATGGGTGGGTCTCTACGGAATTTTTAGGTCAAAAACCCCAGAGTAGCCCAGCCAAGGAGCGCAACGTTTGCCAATGGTTATTTTAAAAATGGATGACAGACGTTGCGCTCCTTGGCTGGGCTACTCTGGGGTTTTTGACCTAAAAATTCCATCTCTCCGGCGCTTTGCGCCGGAGAGACCCACCCATTTACTTCTCAAGAATTTTCTTTTTTCTTTGTTCAAATTAAAAAAATTGAAGAAAAAAAATTCTTGAAAAGTAAATGGGTGGACCAATTTTTCATAAAAATTATAGTGAAATGATTTCGTCACAAGTCTGCCTTTGAACTTTGGCGATTTTTTTCCTTATACTCTAAAATATGTTATGCCTATTAGGAACTCAACAGCATGGAGGAATCCGGGATGAGGCCCGAGAAATGAATTTCGGTTTATAATGTTGGTTTCCACGTAAAAGACCAATTTTTCTTCAAAATTGTACTAAAAATATTTCGGCACTGGTTTGGTCTTGGACTTGTGATTTTTCTCCTTGTCTTCTATCATGTTTTGTGTAATAGGAGCCCAAGAGAATGAAGAAATGCGTCTCGTGGGCTGTAATATGATTTTCGGCTTATAACGTTGGTTTCCGCGATAAAAGATCTATTTTTCGTCAAAATTGTACTGGAAATATTTCGTCACCTGTCTGTCCTTGGCCTTTGGCGATTTTTTCCAAGTCTTCATACCAAGAAAGGACTGACGTAAAGATTTCCTTTATAGAACAGATTTTATTTATCCCTTTTCTTCAAAATTCAAATGAAAGTTAGATCAAATTCAAGACACGAAAAATCCAACAGATTTGCCCACTTTAAATGTCGCTTTTGCATTCTGAATCTAGAGATTTCATTTCATCCAAAACGTGCCCCCAATGAAATATATTTTCAAAGTTTGCAAGTGGCCGTAGAGGTCCAATTATCCACAGTTTGATAGTTGCTGAAAAAAAGTACCCGAAAACATCTAATATTTATTATGCCAGAACTCAAAGCAGCAAAAAAACTAAGCGAACTTAATTCAAGAGAGCAACAGAATTCGAAGACGTTTAAGGTACCTGCATTGGTTTTGGAGGAAAACCATTTCAGGACAATTCAGAAATGAATTTAGAAAATCGAAAACTGACAATGGAGTAGAAAATGGAAAATTGAAGTATTTAAAAAAGCGGTCGACTTTTGTGATAAATTTTCTAGATACGGTTGGAGTAAATGATTTGAATGATTGGCACACACGCTGCAACACAGAAATATCAAAGTTTGAAAGTATTCGCTGTATATCAGTCATACAAACTTCAATACTATTTGAAAAGGAACACTTTAAAACTTGCCGAACCAAGTTCCATTTACATATTACCATAATCAAAGATAAAGGGTGATCCGTCGCATCAAGAGACTCGGTATAGAGTCTCGGGACAAGTACATTGACAGCTCTGTCGTCTGCTGGCCTGAGGCTCTCGCCGAGACTATATTTTCTCTGAATAAAACGATTCGCCGTGGTGGGGGTAAAATTGGCATGCGATTTTCTTTAATTACGAAACTCATGAGTTTTGTACGGCTTTGAAAATTGAACTTTCAGCTAATTAAGAAGTTCTCTGTCGAATGAGCCCAAAATCAGCATGATTGGTGTCGTAATTGCTGAGAAAAAACTTTGCACGGGCTTAAGATTATGCAAAAGTTACTAACACATTGGGGATTCGACGTATCTGTATACGCGTACTCTGACCGCTACAAGCATAGGCTCCTTGGCCCCCATAATCACCAATCCCCGGTGAGAATATTCTTGTTCCAACCAATGAGAAATGGAAAAAATCCTAGGCCAATTACATCAAAGTTTGAAATGGCATGCGCAAGCATATAGCATGTGCATTTCAGTACTGACTATGAATGTACAAAATATATGACGTCAACTTCAGAACGTAGCACACGGCGCAGCACAGCTGGTAACAGCAGTCATAAATCAATCGATATACATATATATATATGAGTACAAACCATGTGTCAGTTTTTGATCGTAATAATAGAGTTTCGACATTACGAAGTGAGTGCGGGATAAATAAAAAAATAATTTTCATCATCTAAAGAAGTGCAGATTACTATTTATGTTGTTATTTGTGATATATTAAACCGGTATCAAAGTGGCCGCGTAAATGTAGTCTGTGATGTGTGTGTGAAAAAGAATATAAAATATGCGCGATGCATATGTCAACGAAACTTTTCAAGATTTCATTATTTCGTTCGATTGGAAATAAGTGTTGACTGAAATAATCCTTCAATTAAACCAGATGCGAATATATCGTCACTGGCGTGGTTATATATCATGTGTAAATAGGTTATACATACGAATAAATAGAACAAAAACACACGGAACTGTTAGAATGATATTAGAAACTTTACTTGAATAAATGTTTTTTAATTTATTTCTTGTGTCATCATTATTTTTAAACATCCTCATATTTTGCTTGATATTCAGTTTGGCTCTGCCCTCTCCGATCCTTGTTTTCACCCCATCAGTTTGCAGAGGATCGATACATAAGATTAATTCGTTCCCTAATATGTGTCCTATGATTTTCTACTCCTTCTTCATGATGATTGTGGTAACATGATTCGAGAGGTTTCTAACCATAATCTTGAATTGCACATTTTGTAAATCAGATTTTCAAAAAAATTTCTGGTCTTGGTATACTGGGTAGTTATTCTTTTCCCATTAGGTCTGTCGAGTGATAAATTTGGAAACTTGTTCCAGAAAGCCTTTGGATGCTTTTTTTGCTGATGATATGAAAAGTCGTATCTTCGGAATGCGGTGTGCAAACACAAATTTTGATAACAAAACTTATGGAATGACATGTATGTTGAGTATTTCCACTTTGCAAACTACAGATATGGAATTATTATAAAAAAAATTCATTCCGATAAGTCTACAGTTGCTCAGTTTTGGATGTGATCAAATATAATGCCTACCAACATCCCCAGAAACTTACAGAATTTCTGAATGCAATGTGCGCTATGTCATTTTAATGCAACATCATGACTTTTGACAACTTTTCATTATAATGCTGTAGATTCGGATCATTGAAATACAGCGAAAAACTGCAAACTATACAAATTATATACTGTGCCATTCATTTTACATTTTGACTCTATCCGTAACATATATATGAAGTAAAAAATTGATTATAAAAGTCTTCAGTTGCTCATTTATGGATAGATTTGAAATTGCTGTCTTCGAAGCTCATTGCGCAGATACATTGAACCGCAGCAGATACCTGCGAACTCTGAAATTTCTGTGGATAATTATATATAGAAAAAAGATTCAGAACCAGGAAAAAAATTCTATAGAAATAATAAACGAAAAATTGTTAAGTTCAAAAAAATCCAACAAAAATAAAAAACAATTGAAAA
Source organism: Venturia canescens (assembly GCF_019457755.1). NCBI lineage: Eukaryota > Metazoa > Arthropoda > Insecta > Hymenoptera > Ichneumonidae > Venturia > Venturia canescens. The sequence continues at coordinate 15,645,895 of NC_057431.1, read as the reverse complement.
AAATTCTGTAAAGAAAAATAAAAAATTTTCCAAAAAAATTCATAAATATTGATCAAATTGAAAAATGTACTATCCAAGTTACATGCAGTCTAAAAATGTATGATATCAATTGGAGGACAAGTTTTTATTGATAATTTGGAATATTTATCGAACAAATCGGAAACTTTCATTGAAAAATTAACGTTTTACGCATAGGAGCCACTAATCATTCATGATAATTATTTTCAAGAAAAAAGTTCTTGAAAAAAAAGTCATAACGGAAGTTACGTGCAGTACTAAAATGTATTATATCAATGCGAGGCCAAGTATTTATCAGTTATTCGAAATATTATATCCGGCGACAAATGAGCGTTGAGAATCCTCGTCGGGCTCAGAACGTTTTATCAAAATTACTAAAAAATTAATGGAAATAAAAAGTCGCAGAATCTTTCTTTCGAATAATAAGAACGATGTCAAACCATTTCTTTTTAACCAGACCATATAAAAATCGTTAAAAATTTACATGAAAGTCATTAGTTACTTCAAAAAGATACAGACTTTAAAGAATCGATTCCCCTCCGACTTTCAGGATCCTCTGGTATTATTCACAACATTCAACTTCGATTGGATCGGTACAAATTATGTTCAAATACGTCTTAAACGTACTTGTCCGGCCCATCACTTTTTATTCAAATTGCTCATTCAAAAAAAATCAGGGCTGTTCCATAATCCCAAATATAATAAAATGGATAGAAATAAAAATAATATCTCCAAGTAATTTGAACTTGATTGTTCTCAGGTTCGTATAGCAATATCCACTTCTCATTTCTTTCAGGGAACACATACCATTCGGTAAGAACCAATGGAAATGAGAAATAATCAGGCACATTACAAGAAATTTTCGAACCTATTCCGCCGTGCAATGTTTTTTTTTCTATAGTCACGTACACATTTTGATAAATATCACTAGTCGAGTACGACACGTGGATTCCTGGAATTTGGAGAAAAATGATTTTGTTATGAATTATGACTCCATACAATATAAATAGATTAATCAACTTCATCTTCCATTTTCGTTTCATTTTGACAAGAGCGATTTCAAGGAAAATTATTTTCTCGGGAATTACTGTTCCTTAATATTAACACATGCATTAACTTCGTTTTTGATTTTTTTTCGAATGAGCAATTTGAATAAAAAGTGATGGGCCGGACAAGTACGTTTAAGACGTATTTGAACATAATTTGTACCGATCCAATCGAAGTTGAATGTTGTGAATAATACCAGAGGATCCTGAAAGTCGGAGGGGAATCGATTCTTTAAAGTCTGTACCTTGTTGAAGTAACGAATGACTTTCATGTGAATTTTTAACGATTTTTATATGGTCTGGTTAAAAAGAAATGGTTTGACATCGTTCTTATTATTCGAAAGAAAGATTCTGCGATTTTTTATTTCCATTAATTTTTTAGTAATTTTGATAAAACGTTCTGAGCCCGACGAGGATTCTCAACGCTCATTTGTCGCCGGAGATAATATTTCGAATAACTGATAAATACTTGGCCTCGCATTGATATAATACATTTTAGTACTGCACGTAACTTCCGTTATGACTCTTTTTTCAAGAACTTTTTTCTTGAAAATAATTATCATGAATGATTAGTGGCTCCTATGCGTAAAACGTTAATTTTTCAATGAAAGTTTCCGATTTGTTCGATAAATATTCCAAATTATCAATAAAAACTTGTCCTCCAATTGATATCATACATTTTTAGACTGCATGTAACTTGGATAGTACATTTTTCAATTTGTTCAATATTTATGAATTTTTTTGCAAATTTTTTATTTTTCTTTACAGAATTTTTTTCAATTGTTTTTTATTTTTGTTGGTATATATTTATCCACAGAAATTTCAGAGATCGCAGGTATCTGCTGCGGTTCAATGTATCTGCGCAATGAGCTACGAAGACAGCAATTTCAAATCTATCCATAAATGAGCAACTGAAGACTTTTATAATCAATTTTTCACTTCATATTTATGTTACGGTGCGAGTCAAAAAATAAAATGAATGGCACAGTATATAAATTTTATAGTTTGCAGATTTTTGCTGTATTTCAATGATCCAAATCTATAATATTAGAGTGAAAAGTTGGCAAAAGGCATGATGTTACATTAAAATGACATAGCGCACATTGCATTCAGCAATTCTGTAAGTTTCTGAGGATGTTGGTAGGCATTATATTTAATCGCATCCAAAACTGAGCAACAGTAGACTTATCGGAATGAATTTTTATTATAATAATTCCACATTTGCAGTTTGCAGAATAGAAATACTCAACATACACGTCATTTCATAAGTATTGTTGTCAATATTTGTGTTTGCATACCGCATTCCTAAGATGCGACTTTTCATATCATCAGCAAAAAAAGCATACAAAGGCTTTCTGGAAAAGTTTTCAAATTTATCACTCGACAGACCTAATGGGAAAAGAATAACTACACACTATACCAAGACCAAATTTTTTTTTTTAAATTTGATTTACAAAATGTGCAATTCAAGATCATCGTTAGAAACCTCTCAAATCACGTTACCACAATCATCATGAAGAAGGAGTAGAAAATCATAGGACACATATTAGGGAACGAATTAATAATATGTATCAATCCGCTGCAAAACTGATGGCGTGAAAACAAGGATCGGAGAGAGCAGAGCCAAACTGAATATCAAGCAAAATATGGGGATGTTTAAAAATAATGATGACACAAGAAAAAAATTAGAAAACATTTATTCAAGTAAAGTTTCTAATATCATTCTAACAATTCCGTGTGGTTTTGTTCTATTTATTCGTATGTATAACCTATTTACACATGATATATAACCACGCCAGTGACGAAATATTCGCACTGGAGAATATTTCTCATATTCTGGTTCAATTGAAGGATTATTTGAGTTAACACTTATTTCCAATCGAACGAAATGATGAAATTTTAAAAAGTTTCGTTGACATATGCATCACGCATTTTTTATATTCTTTTTCAAACACACATCACAGACTACATTTGCGCGGCCGCTTTCATACCGGTTTAATATATCACAAATAACAAAATTAATAGTAATATACACTTTTTTAGATGACGAAAATTATTTTTTTATTGATCCCGCACGCACTTCGTAATGTCGAAACTTTGTTCATACGATCAAAAACTGACACATGGTTTGTACATATCAAGAGACTCGGTAGAGTCTCGGGACAAGTACATAAGAAGTTGTTCGATCTATTCTCTCGAAACTTGCTTCAAATGAGCAATTCATTACTAAAGGTCATAAATAAACCATTTCAAACGTAATTAATAAAAAAAATTCAATCTGCTAAATCTTGGTAATGTATGAAAAACGTTTGGTGTTCAAATGATCAAAGCGTTGTCAAATAAATGCAAAAGTGACGAGTACATCGGATGACGAATGAAAAAAATTAAAAACATAATGATATATAAAAAAAATTACGAACCCAACTGTAAATAATTTCAACAACACAATTAAGAAAAGCTTTCACAAATCGTGAAAAAAACATTATATTTAGAAGAAATACAAATCCATAATTATATTGTAAAGGAAAAAAAAATTCAAATAGAACGTGAGAAATTCATTCCTACGGGAAGCATCCGGAACTTGAAAAAGTTCTAGTGAATCAAAAAGTTACCAAAAAATCGCATCAAAGGTAAAAGTCATTTGTTCCTCTACGGTGACAGATACTTAGAAGAAAATCGATTCTTCTCAGATTTTCAGGATCCCTTGGTATTCACTCATTCAAATAAAAATCAGGGCTCTTTTAGATATGATGGATCACATGTATGCCTACAGAGGGAACTGAGAAAATTATCTCCAAGAGATTTAAACTTAATTGCATTCAATTTTTCTGTAATATACAAGTAGTAAGGCTACGACGGTTCTGGCTCAAATGGCGGCGAGGGGGGAGCGGTGTGCGGGGAAGCGCCAGGGCCAGACGGAGGCAGCGAAGGGGGAAGCCGCGCGCCGTAGGGCCGTGTGTGTGTGTCGCACACATTCTCGCAGCCCTTGAAAAAGAAGGAGAGATAGAGCCGATGGTGAGTGTGAGAGAGATGGAATGAGAAAAATCGTGTTAATTTATGACCAGTGCGTTACGGATTTGTCTTCGCCTCGGATGCCGATAAGGGAGGGGTGGGGGGGGGGGGGGGATAACGAAGGGTCTGCCGTTGGAGAGAGAGGTGTGGGAGAGATAGAATGACCGTAGAGAGCAAAAGCATGAGAGAGTCGGAGTGAACGAGAAAAAATATTCTCTAAGAGTTTTGAACTCTGGGTGTATGTCGAGATGAAAACATTCAGTTTGGAATGCCATTGATTCGTCATCGCTCATGTGCGGGCCGGATAGGGAAGGGTCTGCAGCAAAATTATTCTTCAATAATTCTATAAGAGGTCTCAAGATTTTTTCGACATTTTGTTGTTTTTTTTTTTCAAGACTTCAGTATGAAAAGTATTCTCAAGATGAATAGATGTGCGAGTATGTATGCGATCCATCCGTTGAAAGAACATTGGATGCTGACTAAAAATGAACTCGAATCAATTCCTAAGATTCTGCTCATAAAATATTATGGTAAATTCATTCCATCACTATGGGATCGATTACCTGAACATTTGAAGAGTGATAGTGAAGTTCAGTCTTATCAATATTGTCACGATCATTTTAATCCACCGTGGATGTCGACTCATATTGATGCTCTAGGACCAATACGTCGAGAGTGTGAAAAATGTTGGATCATGGAACAACTAGTGAATATTTATGGAATTTATTGTATACGGAGCCCTCGTGAAATGACGGCGGAAGAACTCCTCATTAAATCGCCATCAACGTTCAAGAAATATTTCAGTGACTTTACGGATGTTTTGTGGGAGCGTTTTCCATATTACTACAAATCCGACGTTGAAATTCAATCGTTGCGTCGATGCCATGATCATTGGAATACGTCTTCGATGGAAGATCACATTGATGCTCCGGCCCTTCTACGGAAAAATTGTAGAAAATGTCGGGAGAGGGAGGACATGCATGAGGTAGAGGGGGAATAACCCTAAAAATTCAAGAGAAATAGAGAGCAACGTCGTCGTCAGTCAGCTGCTGCATTAGTTCGAGAGCAGACGAGAAAAAAAATCACTCTTCAAAAATGGAGTTTACATCTTTGAACAAAGTTGCCACGCTGGAAAACAACATACCAACGAAGAAGCTGATTGAACTTGAGGTCGGGACTGATCATCCAATTCATCATATTCGATCGGTGAAAACGAAATTTGGAAAACGATACATCGCCAACATCGGAGGTCAATTCATGGTTTTTCTACCGGGGAGACTTTCCGAGGCTTTCGACCAAGACGAGGATGAATTCAAAAAGCTGTTGGAGGCTGCTCAAACGAGAGAACTCTACATGGAAACTTTTGCCGACAAGTGGAGTAAAATTTTGTTCAAACATATTCCAAAATCTTTGTGAAGAGAAAAAAATGTATAATTGTGATCATTATTGAAAAATCATACTAATAATAGTAATAATAATATGAAATATTGTAGACTAATTGGAGGAGGAGGAGGAGGGCTTGCAATAAAAATATGGAAAAAGTCTCATCGTAGAAATGTTTTGTTTATTTGAAAATCCCTCGTTCACACAATGCTAGATATACATACCATGAAAAAAACTTTAAAAATATTTTCTTTTTAAATTGTCAAAAAAATGATTTTATAAAAAAAAATACAGAACAATTCGAAAAAATTTTCACAAATCTTGAAAAAACATTATCTGTAAAAAAAACTAATCTGTATCCATTTTTTAAAGTGTCAAAAGAATCAAATAACAAGTAAAAAATAAAAACCGAAAAATCGCGCTTGAAATCATTTTGGAAACAGATGCCTCATTCTTCTTATTTGATTCGAACAGCTAAATCTATTGAAAAAAATCTCATCTAATTTACGTGCAGCATTAAAATTTATTATATCAATTCGAGGCCAAGTATTTTCTAATGAATTGAAAAAGTTACCACTTGAGTTACGTGCAGCACTAAAATTTATGATATCAATCGAAGGACAAGTAATTTATGAGTAACTCCAAATTTCAACATTATGGAATTGTTCTAAGAAGCTTTTAAATCCAAAAAAATCACATGCAAGCTAGTCATTTCTTACTCTATGGTGGCAAAGACTTATAAGAAAATCGATTCTTTTCAGACTTTCAGGAGCTTCTGATATTATTCACAATATTCGACGTCGATTGGATCGATACAAATTATGTTTAAATATGAGTTAAAAGTACTTGTCCGGCCCATCACTATTCATTCAAATAAAAATCAATCATAAAAAAACGAAATTGTACGGCAGAATCCGGTTAAAAATTTATTGACATGCGATTTATTATTAGTTTAATGTTCTTAATAATAGTATAGGTTAGTTATACCGAATGAAATTCGTTCGCTGGAAAAAGTGAGAAGTAAAAATTGCCGTCATTCCAATACCAACTGGGGAGTTATTTTTGGAAGCTTGAACATATTTTATGTGCAAAATGTTTTTTATTTATCGATGCACAATAACATCCCTTGTATAGTACAGGACAATTCGTTTCCATTCTTATTCAATTAGTGCAATTAAGGGAATATTACTTGAAGATAACTCTCTAAATACGCTCTGCATGAATATTTGTGCTCGATCAGTTCTAGAGAAGCCCTGATTTTTATTTGAATAAACAATTTTAATGGAAAGTGATGGGCCGGACAAGTACTTTTAACTCATATTTAAACATAATTTGTATCGATCCAATCGACGTCGAATATTGTGAATAATATCAGAAGCTCCTGAAAGTCTGAAAAGAATCGATTTTCTTATAAGTCTTTGCCACCATAGAGTAAGAAATGACTAGCTTGCATGTGATTTTTTTGGATTTAAAAGCTTCTTAGAACAATTCAATAATGTCAAAATTTGGAGTTACTAATAAAATACTTGTCCACCGATTGATATCATAAATTTTAGTGCTGCACGTAACTCAAATGGTAACTTTTTTCAATTTATTAGAAAATACTTGGCCTCGAATTGATATAATAAATTTTAATGATGCACGTAAATTAGATGGAATTTTTTTAAATTGATTTAGCCCTTCGAATCAAATAAGAAGAATGAGGCATCGGTTTCCAAAATTATTTCAAGCGCGATTTTTCGGTTTTTATTTTTTACTTGTTATTTGATTCTTTTAACACTTTAAAAGATAGATACAGTTTAGTTTTTTTTAAAGATAATGCATTTTCAAGATTTGTGAAATTTTTTTCGAATTGTTCTGTATTTTTTTTATAAAATAATTTTTTTGCCCATTTTTTATAAAAATTTTGTTTTAAAGTTTTTTTCATGGATGGAATTATCAGCATACGAGGGACCATCAATGTACTTGTCCCAACCTTTTTTTTCCTAGGGGAAGTTTATGGTTTGATATCACGTCTTTTTTCTTAAAAGTTCCTTATTTATGTTCAGTTGACTATAGGATTTTAGTTTAAATTTCTATGAATTATTTATGATTTTCGTCTTATAACGTTGGTTTTCACGAAAAAAGACCTATTTTTCGTCAAAATTGTACTGGACATATTTCGTCACAGGTCTGTCCTCGGACTTCGGCGATTTTTTCCCTTGTACTCTAATATGTTTTGTTAATCAGGAACACAAGAGCACGGTCGAAAGCGGGTTGGAGGCCGGGATATGATTTTCGGCTTATAACGTTGGGTTCCACTAAAAAAGACTTATTTTTCGTAAAAATTGAACTGGAAATATTTCGTCACAGGTTTGTTCTTGGACTTTGGCGATTTTTTCCTTGTACCTTAATATGTTTTGTCAATTAGGAACCAAAGAGCACGATGGAAAGCGGGTTGGAGGCCGAGATATGATTTTCGGCTTATAACGTTGGTTTCTACGAAAAAAAGACCTATTTTTCATCCAAATTGTACTGAAAACATTTCGTCACAGGTCTCTCCTTGGACTTTGACGATTTTTTTCCTTGTACTCTTATATGTTTTGTCAATTAGGAACCAAAGAGCACAGTGAAAAGCAGGTTGTAGGTCGTGATATGATTTTCGGCTTATAACGTTGGTTTCCACGAAAAAAGACCGAAATTTCGTCAAAATTGTACAGGAAATATTTCGATAGAGGTTTGATCTTGGACTTTGGTGATTTTTCTCCTTGTCTTCTAATATGTTTTGTCCATTGGAAACTCAATGCGTGTTGCGGGCTGAGCATGTAGCAATGCGTGTTGCGGGCTGAGATATGATTTCCGGCTTATAACGTTAATGAAAAGAAAGGAAAGGAGAAAAGATAGATCAAATTCAAGACACAACGAATACAACAGAATTGGCCATTTTTAAATGTCGTTTTTGCATTCTGAATCTAGACATTTTCGTGTCATCCAAAACATGCTCCCGATGAAATATATTTCCAAAGTTTGCAAGTGGCCGTGGAGATCCAATTATCTACAGTTTGATAGTTGCAGAAAAAAGGCACCCGGAAACATTTATTATGTCAGAATTCAAAGAAGTAAAAAAAACTGAGCGTACTTGATTCAACAGAGCAACGGAATTCAAAGACGTTTAAGGTACCTGCATTGGTTGTGGAGGAAAACAATTTCATTTCAGGATAATTTAGAAATAAATTAGGAAATTCAGAAATTTAGCATAGAATTTAGAAAAAGGAAAATTAAGATAATTATTAAAGCTGAAAACTTTTGTGATGAATTTTTGAAATTACATGTTACGGTTGGAGTAAGAAATTTAAATAATTGGCACACATGCTGCGACACAAAAATATCAAAGTTTGAAGGTATTCGCTCCATACCGCAGTAATTCAAACTTTAATACTATTTGAAAAGAAATACTTTAAAACTTGCTGAACAAAGTTCCATTACATATTACCATAAAGATAGGGGGTGATACTTAGCACATATACTTATCCACAGAAATTTCCAAATTCAAATCCATCCATAAATGAGCAACTGAAGACTTTTGTAATGAATTTTTCACTTCATATTTATGTTACGGTGCGAGTCAAAAAATAAAATGAATGGCACAGTATATAAATTTTATAGTTTGCAGATTTTTGCTGTATTTCAATGATCCAAATCTACAGTATTAGAGTGGAAATTTGTTAGAAGTCATGATGTTACATTAAAATGACATAGCGCACATAACATTCAGAAATTCTGTAGGTTTCCATGATGTTGGCAGGTATTATACTTAATCGCATCGAAAACTGAGCAACTGTACACTTATCGTAATGAATGTTTTCACCAATAATTCCACATTTGCAGTTTGCAGAATAGGAATACTCAACATACACGTCATTTTATACGTATTGTTGTCAATATTTGTGTTTGCCTACCACATTCCGAAGATTCAACTTTTCATATTATCAGCAAAAAAAGCATCCAAAGACTTTTTGGAACAAGTTTCAAAATTTATTACTCGACAGACCAGGTGGAAAAAGAATAACTACACTTATATCAAGACCAGAAACTATTTTGAGAATCTGTTGTACAAAATATGCGATTGATGATCATAATTGGAAACCTCTTGAATCACGTTACCACAATCAGCATGAAGAAATAGTAGAAAATCATAGGACACATATTAGGCAACCAATTAATAATATGCATTGATCCGATGCAAACCGATGGCGTCAAAACAAGGATCGGAAAGAGCAGAACCATAGTTAAAAACGAAAAAAGACAGCGCAATTGAAAGAGAACAGAAATCAAAATTGTTTCATGTATCTGTGCATTACTTTCTGAAGACAGTAATTTCAGATCTATTCAGAAATAAGTAGGTGAAGACTTTAGTAATGAATATCTTCGTTAATATATTCCAGTCGGAACCAAAAAGTTAAAAGATTGGCATACCTGCTATTTCACAGAAATATCAAAGTTCATAGGTACTTGCTACGTACCAGTTATACAGACTTTGGTGCTATAGGGAAAAACACATTAAAATTACATGAACCACATTTTTGAAACTTATTATGACACATTCAAAAAAAAAGTGACAGATACGATGCATGTTGAAGCAAGCAAAATGCTGTAATTTTGTATGTCTCCATGGTTATCCGCAGACAAAATATTTGATCACATCCAAAAATGATCAGGTGTAGACTTACAGACATGAATTTTTCAACCCACAATGCCAATCGCAAACATGGTGTGGAAATACTTAATATACATGTCGCTTCATCACTTTGTCGAACTTTAGAGGTGTTCATTGTATTTCGAAGATACAAATTTTGATATCATGAAAATTAAGCACCCAATGACTTATTGAAATGAATTTCCAAATTTATCATGTAACCAACTCAAGTGAATATATCTATGCATTTACATGGCCCAAAGATTTTTCAAAACTTGGGTGTATGAACAAGCAATCATGAAGGCTTTTTGTTATAAATATTTCAAATTATCTTGTTGAAATTAATATAAAAAAATAGAAATATGAATATCTCTCGTATTGTCTGGAGAACAAATAGAAATTGGTATGACAATACACTGTAAGCTAAGGAAGTGAAAAAAGGGACCGGTGAACACAGCCAAACTAAATGAAAGAAATTATGACAACAATACATTGAATTACTTGACCAAAGTTTTTTAAAATTTATTTGAATTCGTTTACACACAATAATCCACCTCTTTCTTTAATGTAATTACCCAACATAGAATTTCTGTTTGGAAAGAACGTTTTAGAGGTTATAATGAACGAACGTTTTTTTTCTCATTGTTATTATTATTATCCAACACTAATTAGTCACGTCATTAATAATATCGATTCATCCTTCCACTTTTCAATAACCACTTTTATTTTTCTACACTCTGCACGCAACAGCACTCCGGCGGTCATAACCTCAAACGTCAACATGACGCGAAATCTCGCAAATTTGCTATCTATGTATATATTACGATATCGAAGTAGAACAGATAATTCTTAATTTTCACGATACACATTATTCACGTTTTCACTTCTCAATATTTTACTCACTCTCAGTACACTGTATGAGATCAATTAATCCACTTTTGACGTTTTATTTATTAAAGATATTATCGTCGTGAATTGGGCTCGAAACCTATTGAAACTTCTTTTATGAAAAAAATAAAATTGATTATATCCACTGCTATTTCAAATAATGTTTTATTTATTTAAACGAAATTTGCAAATCTTGCACCGTTGATCCACGGGGCTACGATCGCAATCACTTTATAATAACATAACAGACGATAACAGACGGTATACAAGAAAACATTGAGGAGTATCAGAAACTTTCTCATCGGCGATTGGTCGAAACGGATAGATTCTCACCGGTGATTGGTTATGATGGGCATCAAGAAGCCCTTGTATGTATCGGTCTGATCCCATATACGGATACGTCAGCTGCGTAAATGTGTTGGTACTTTTTGCATAATCTTGAGCCCGTGCAAAGTTTTTTCTCAGCAATTACGCCACTGATCATGCTGATTTTGGGCGCAATCGAAAGAGAATTTCTTAATTAGGTGAAAGTTCAATTTTCAAATTGCGATATAACTCCTGAGCTTCGCAATTCAAGAAAATGACATGTCGATTTTACCCCCACCACCGCGAATCGTTTTATTCAGAGATAATATAGTCTCGGCGAGAGCCTCGGGCCAGCAGCCGACAGGGCTGTCAATGTACTTGTCCCGAGACTCTGCCGAGTCTCTTGATAGTTTCCGATGTTGAGGTGAATTTGTCTATGGTTTCCGGTATGAAGGTCAACGGCTCCATAGTTTCCGATGTTGCAGTCAGTTTTTCTAAGGATGACTACGTTGACGACCGCATGGTTTTCGATGTCTAGATTGACGACTGCATGGTTTTCGATATCTTGGTCGATGGCTCTATTGTTTTCGATGTCTAGGTTGGCGACTATAGGGTTTTCGACGTTTAGGTGGATGCCTTCATATTTTTCAATATATATTCGACAATTTTATATTTTCCGATATTTAGGTAGACGGTGCAATGGTTTGCAATATATTTCCTCATAGTTATCGATATATAGATCGGCGATTTAACAGTCTGCATTGAGAAAGCATGTTCTGACGTTATAGAAGACCATGAAAAAATATCACTGGACACAAATAACTATAAAGCTGTCGTCTTAGATATTAATAGCATGGAAACGTTTCTTTGGACATTGCAAACCATTGACAGTATCCATGTCAACATGGAATCCATTGAAAGAGAAGAAGAAGAAGAAGAAGATAGTTTCATAAATCAATTTTCCAAATAAACAAATGGAGCTTTCCAAAAAAAGGAATAGAAAATGAAAATATCATCCCATTGCATAGGAATTTCCCAATCTTTCATTAGAAAATTTGATATGCTGAATGGATAATCAAAATCGTCACCATTATTGCTTGTAAAAGGTTTCAACTCACATGAACATAACCGCACAGTTTTCGTCCATCTACATAGAAAAATTGGCCGTGTCGATTGCTTTTGCCACATAGAGAAAAGTACTCAACTTGAAACAAATCGTTTTAAAAATTTTCGTCGATGACGAAGAATGTATTTTTTTTCTTAAGTAAATATTGTCACGCCTCTAAAAAATAAGTGAAATCAGAAAAAAAAATAATTCACAAAGTAAAAAAAGAACGCCAATTATTAAAAGGTCGCGACCATAGTTTCCAATAATTTTCTATATTTGCATTATCAATAAAAGACTTCAAAATATAAAAAAAAATGAGATCGTTTTCTGAAGTTGACAAATACAGTGAATGAAATACGATTCCTATATAGTTGTCACGCTTCGCAAAAAGAAGTGAAATCAGTAAATATTAAAACTTCAAAAAGTAAAAAAGGCACGCCAAGTATTAAAAGGTCGTGACCGTTGTTTTAAATGATTTTCTATATTCGCATTTTCAATAAATAAATTTTAAAAAATGTTTAACTGTGAAAAAATATGAGATCTATTGTAACATATACAGTGTATGAATTACGTTTCCTGTAGGAATTTTGAATTTTGGAAATAAAAAAAAATGAGATCATTTTCTAACGTAGCCAAGTACAGTGAATGAATTAATGTTCTTGTGGAATTCATTCGTGTACACTTTTAGCCCTAATCCCTCACTTATTCAGAAAAATTTTCCAGCAAACGTCACAGAGCAACAAAGGTTTCTCGAATGATTCTGCAATTATTCAGAGATTATCATCTGTTTTTATGCTAACTCGGGTTATAAACTTAAAACAGTTTACGCGTACAAGTGCATGCATTGTATCTATACGATGTACTGCACAAATTCATTTTCAACATTACACACAAGCTTGGCGTGCATGGTTTTCAATCGGATGCTCGGCGAAGGAATGCCTCATCCATCCATATATTTGAAGAAACCTTGATGATCCTCTCATGTAATTGTTTTTTAATTTGCCATCCCTTTTCCATCCAACTATTTTATTGAGTAGTTCGACGTGAGATCCCGCGTTGTGTACACAAAGAAAAATATCCATTCTTGACTAGTTTGACTGATAAATTCATTACTCCAAATGTTTCGTATTCAACGCGTTTTCTTTTCTCAAATCAATGTTTACACAACTTACTCCTTTGTTCATCCATTTCAGTACTTGTGTAATTCATCCAATCATCTGCCCATTTGGTAAAAAAATGAGTTTACGGACAAACGAGTGAAAGTGACGCGTGGATAAATTAGAATGCGTATGGGCATGAAAGAATGGCCGTATGTATCGGTACAAGATAAAGGCATATAAAGGGATTGATTGATTTCATTTCTTTATCCGTTCATTTAATTGTTCAATTTTATCCACAAATTTCACCCATCTGTATTGTTTACCAAATCATTATATAACACGGCCTCTCATATTTTATTGGGGGATCGGTTTTTTTCACAATCGTTCATACAATACTAATTAATTATTGTTTTCATAGTAAATTTGAACAATTGTCTCTTCCCGAGCTTCCGATTGAAAACCATGCACGCCAAGCTTGTGTGTAATGTTGAAAATGAATTTGTGCAGTACATCGTATAGATACAATGCATGCACTTGTACGCGTAAACGGTTTTAAGTTTATAACCCGAGCTAGCATAAAAACAGATGATAATCTCTTAATAATTGCAGAATCATTCGAGAAACCTTTGTTGCTCTGTGACGTTTGCTGGAAAATTTTTCTGAATAAGTGAGGGATTAGGGCTAAAAGTGTACATGAATGAATTCCACAAGAACCTTAATTCATTCACTGTACTTGGCTACGTTAGAAAATGATCTCATTTTTTTTTATTTCCAAAATTCAAAATTCCTACAGGAAACGTAATTCATACACTGTATATGTTACAATAGATCTCATATTTTTCATAGTTAAACATTTTTTTAAATTTATTTATTGAAAATGCGAATATAGAAAATCATTTAAAACAACGGTCACGACCTTTTAATACTTGGCGTGCCTTTTTTACTTTTTGAAGTTTATAAATGTACTTGTCTCAGAGTCGCTGCCGCGACTCTAGATAACAGCCCTGTCGTCTGCTGGCCCGAGGCTCTCGCCGAGACTATACTTACTCTGAATAAAACTATTCGCGGTGGTGGGGGTAAAATTGGCATGTGATTTTCTTTAATTGCGAAGCTCATGAGTTATGTACGGCTTTGAAAATTGAACTTTAAGCTAATTAAGAAGTTCTCTGTCGAATGAGCCGAAAATCAGCATTTTCGGTGGCGTACTTGCTGAGAAAAAACTTTGCACGGGCTCAAGATTATGCAAAAGTTACTAACACATCACAGATTTCACGTATAGGTATACGCGTTCGATGTAGGTTAGTGGTAGTAGAGTTGTGTCTCAACGCATTCTGATTGGCTTTCCGATCTCAGCTCAATCCAGCTCACCGACCACGTTCAAACTCTATAAGGCCCGCTACACACAGTCAATAATGTTGCACAATAAGTTTGTATGGTGTTGTAGCGGGCCATAAATTTAAGATCGCTCATACTTCTATTCAATGAGGCGATTGCGCAATAGTTCAATACTACATCTACACGTTCAATAATATTGTGCAATCACCTATATTGCGCAATATTATTGACCGTGTGTAGCGGGCCTAACGTTTAGCACTCTAGCTGACCGACCACGTTCAGACTCTACGAAAGTTTATATATTTATAACAAACGTTATTTCGGACATAACGGAGTGCGGTATGTAATTAATAAACAAACGCAGTTTCGACATAACTCGAAAGAACTCAGAAACTTTAAAATTTCAATCAGAAATTTTAAAAAAAGTTCGTCGTCTAGTGAAGTGCACATCATATCTATTATTTCATTATTTATTTATTCTAAATGATAGTGTGGTGTCATAATATTACGAAAACTGGACGTCCTAGTAACTTCAATGTGAAAAGTTTCAACGGTGTGATCGAAAAACTCTCGGAGTTCTCAAATATTATTCTTCGAAAATATAACCGAAACATAACCTACTTTCGAGCCTAATCATCGTTTCAAAGCATGACTCCTATGAATGTACAATATATATCTAGCCCCTGACAAGCACACTGGGTACAAAGTACCCACCCCAAAATTTTACTTTCTTATAATGCTCTGTAGGTATTCAACAAAGGGCTTTCCCCCTCCACCGATATTCCATTGAGGCCTGTTGAGACGTGTTCAATAGCCGTTGGTGAAATTCAGTTATTACTACGCAGTAAGCGCGGAACCTTGTGGGTACTTTTATCCCAGTTTGCCAGTTAAGTGTAGTCAGTTAAGTGCTCAAGAGTGTTTTCTCGGATCATATGAGAGTTTTTTTTGAGATTTATAGTAAGTAATAAATTATGATTACAATTGTATCACAAAATATTTACATGCATATGTATATTTATGTATTTATATGCATGTATATATGCATGCATGTATATCTCATGTATATATTGATTTATATAAAATATTTTTAGAGACGTTTTAGATAGTGTTGTAAATTGTAATATTTGTTTTAGATGAATAAACGAAGGAGAAATTCTACTGTACTTATTGACGACGAAACAACTGATGACGAGATTACTGATGAAGACCACGGGGAAAGTGAAGGTGAAAATTATGAAATTTCATCTCTGTCAGAAAGTGAAGATGACGACGATTCGGATCACGATATTTTCCAGCCATCTACTAGTAATCTACAACGTACTAGAAAGAGATATCGAATTGACAATGAACAAAAGCCGAGCGGCGGTCGTCCAGTTTCGGTTCTGAGGGGACAAGGGGACAATAAAATCAAATGGAGCCTAAAACCTGCCGTGCGTCGTCTCTCACAAACTAAGAAAATACTACATTTACCCGGAGTTATTGGAGAAGCCTGTCAAGCTAAAACACCTATTGATACGTGGTCTTATCTTTTTTCAGAAGATATTCTCGATATAATAGTTGTCCATACTAATGAACAAATAGATCGCGTATGTGCTAATATGGAACAACTTTTGAGTTATCATAATAAAACTGATATTGTTGAGATTAAAGCTTTGATTGGCTTGCTGTATATATCTGGATACAGGAAACAACCTGCAGTAAATGTAAACGAGTTGTGGGGTGAAGAATTTTCAGTTACAATATTCAAAGCTACAATGTCTTCTCACAGATTTCAATTTCTATCAAAATGTCTCAGATTTGATGACAAAAATACCCGTAAAAATCATCGGAAACTTGATAGGTTTGCTCTGATACGAGAAATTTGGGATAAATTTATTACAAATTGTGGAAAGTATTACAGACCTTATGAAATGTGTACCCTAGACGAACAAATGGTAGGATTTAAAGGTAGATGCATTTTCAGAATGTATTTACCGAGCAAACCTGATCGTTATGGTATTAAATTTTTTATGTTGAATGATTCTAAAACGTGCTACATGATGAAAGCTGTGCCATATCTAGGAAAAACAACGCAACAACGTAATGAACCACTTGCACATTTTTTTGTAAGAGAATTAGTTGAACCAATTCGGGATTCGAATCGGACAGTTGTAATGGATAATTGGTTTACGTCAATTGGTTTATTTCAGATACTCCTGAATGAATATAATTTGAAAGCAATCGGTACTATTCGTAAAAATAAAAAAGAAATTCCGCGTAGTTTTACAGAAAAGGCACCACCATCAACAACTAAATACTGTTTTGCAAATAATCAAACTTTATTATCCTATGTTCCAAAACGAAATAAAATAGTTTTGATCCTTTCAAGCAACAGTACAAATACCGAAATTGATCCAAAAACAAAAAAACCAAAATTAATATTACAGTATAATCAACACAAAAGTGGAACGGATTCATTCGATCAAGCTTGCAAATTATATACAGTTGCACGTCGGACGAGAAGGTGGCCCTTGAAAGTTTTTTACGGAATGTTAAACATGGCTAATGTTAATTCAACAATTTTATACAATTTAAATCATGTAGACGAAAAGAAGACCAGATTGACTTTCATGAAAGATTTGTCGTTTGAATTAATAAAGCCTTTACTAATTAGGCGCCATAGGATTCCACAGCTACGAAGAAATATTAAAAGCGCAATAGCTCAACTTCTTAATTACGAAACACCTACTGTTGATTATTCTGACGTCATACCAATACCCAAAACAAGATGTTCATATTGTCATTATTCATTAGGAGTTAAAACAACGATAATGTGTCCGCAGTGTGAAAAACCTATGTGCAAAAGACATCGATGCCCTATGTGCATAGAGTGTTGTAATGAAAATTCTACTTAAAATACATGTTTTGTGTTTATTTGCATTTTTGATGCTGAAAAATAAAGATTACAATGAATAATAGATCTCTGATTTCTTTAAACACCTGTCATTTATCAACTTTGTAGAATATGACACTTCAATGCCCTCAAGTTGTAAAATAACTATACTTTTTGAAGCGGATCAAAAAACTGATCGTACCATTATTTAAAGCGCTTTTTTAGCTTTCCAAAACACTATAATTTTTTTTATTTCAGTCTATTAGAATTGAAGATACGGAATGAAAACAAAAAAATCACAAAAAGGCACTTTTTTCAGCTTCGATGATATTTTTATCTATTTCAATTAACACCGATCAATTCAACCTTGGGTCTATTTTACGCAGAATTTTTTGAGCTTTAATTTGAAAAAAAAAAAAATACTGTAACTTTATTAGGGACCAAGATATTTGAAAATGAATTGTGTTGGGTACTTTTCACCCTCAGTGCCTAAAGAGGTATACCGTTTAGATGTGTGCTTGTCAGGGGCTAGATATATTGTACAGCCATATCTGTCAGTTTTTGATGGTATGAGTAAACGAGTAGCAACAGCGATCTAAATAATAAAATTTCGGAGAAAACAGTGCGAGATGTGTGAATTCGATTTAAAGTAAAGTTCTTATATATAACTATAAAATGTGTTATGTAAGTTTCGTGAAAACAGTTGTGCGGGTTAGTTTACTCTCATGTCAATGATTTGCGAGTGTTAATTGATATATAAAATATCAGTGTTGAAAAATTTCTACTCGTATAAACACATTGACTTTATGTTTGTTTACGAGTAGTAGAGCTATGCTGGTTCCGCCGCATGTAGGAATCTACCTTACCGACCGTCGGTAAAGTAGATTCCCCGCTCTAACCCAAACAAACCCAAACGGTCGGTAATAAAGATGGCCTCCCAAACCCAAACGGTCGGTAATAAAAAATGACCGCTACAACCCAAACAAACCCAAACATGTAATCGAACTGAGGTCAAACCCAAACAAACCTAACATGTAAACGAACTGAGCTCAAACCCAAACGAACCCAAACGGTCGGTAATAAAGATGGCCTCCCAAAACCAAACGGTCGGTAAAAAGGATGACTACCCAAACCCAAACTAACCCAAACGGTCGGTAATAAAGATGGCCGCTCTAACCCAAACAAACCCAAACGGTCGGTAATAAAGATGGTCGCTCTAATCCAAACAAACCCAAACGGTCGGTAACAAAGATGGCCGCTCTAGCCCAAACAAACCCAAACAAACCCAAGCATGTAATCGAACTGAGCTCAAACCTAAACAGGTAATCGAACGGAGCTCAAACCCAAACGGTCGGTAATAAAGATGGCCGCTGTAACCTAAACAAACCCAAACAGTCGTTAAGGCAGTTTTCCCAAACAATCGTTACGGCAGTTTCGCCAAACACATTCGCGAGACCGCTTCGAAGTGTACCGGGGGATAGTTGCTGGCATCTATCAGGATGGTCAACTGTTGGGAGTTCCCACTTGCAGCCGCTATGGCGATTCAAACCGAGTGCTCAAACCTAAACAGTCGGTAATGCAGATTTTCAAACACGTTCAAAGAGCTGCAGATTCTCGAACGTGCGCCTGTCGGCGGTTCTGCATTACCGGCAACCCGATGGAATTCGGTAAACTATTGAAATACTTCGAGTCGACTATCGAAATAGTTGAAGTTAACTAGCGCAAAAGTTAGAGTTAGGATAGTTAAAAAATCGGAATAGTCAACGCGGTTGATTATGACTGGTTTTTATTTTCTCGTACACACAAGGTATTTATATTGTTTACAACCCAAACGTGGGTAAAAACGGACGCCTACTCAAACCCAAACATCAAACTGAGCTCTAACCCAAACATCGAACTGACCCAAATGTTCAAAGTCCGTGCACCGGATAGTTCGCGTAAATGCCGATAGATGGCGATTTGGCTAGTGGAGATCTCGTGTGCGGAGCCACGGCTGGCCGGGCATATAAGGCAGCGAGTAGCGCTTGGATTTCGTGGACCTCACCATGGTAAGTATATCCCATAATAATTCTCTCATTTTTGTAATCACCATCTTTTACAGGTGTGGTGGCCACGAGTGGGGGTCACGAGTGGGGACCCTCGGTTGGCCGCTCTAAACGGTCATTAATAAAGATGGCCGCTCTACGAATCGATTTAAGGCCCGCTCGCTTTCGGTCGACTGGATAGTCTGCTCCACCCGTCGGTAAAACAGATTCCGCGGCGGGAGATTTTAACCCTGTAGTTTTGCCGGGATATTTAAACTCTGTAGTTTTGGCGGGAAATTCAAATGTTTTGGCAGGAACCCGAACTATCAGTCACTAAAATTTTTTACTCTGTTGTTTCGGCGGGAGATTCAAATGTTTTGGCGGGAGATTCAAATGTTTTGACTGGGGTCCGAACTATCAGTAACTAAAATTTTTCACTATAACCCCAGACTGTTGGAGGATGTGCGGATACAAACAAGTCGAGATTAACTATCGGAATAACTATCAGAATACGCAGCTATCACCAACCCGTGCGCGTCTCTAGCCAGCGTCCTGCATTACCGACTGCCTCTAGGGGAAACCCCGAATCCCTACGGGATATCCCGGAGACGCTAGTGGTGGCTCTGGCGGACGCTGGGACATCAGACTTTTCTGAACTAGTCTCTCTCTCTCTCTCTAGGCCGAGATCCTAATTCTTTTGAAATTACGCGCCTCAAGATAGCCAGCTATCAGGGTGGACAACTATCAGGGTAGTTGAAGTTAGGATAGTCACAATGGTTGAGGTTAGGATAGTTGAGGTTAGGATAGTCACGATAGTTGTGGTTAGTCAGCTGTCACTGAGGTTAGTCAGCTGTCACTGAGGTTAGGATAGTCAGCTGTCACGATAGTTGAGGTTAGGATAGTTGAGGTTAGATAGTCACAATAGTTGAGGTTAGTCATCTGTCATAATAGTTGAGGTTAGGATAGTCACGATAGTTGAGCTTAGGATAGTCAGCTGTCACAATCGTTGAGGTTAGGATCGTCAGCTGTCTCAATAGTTGAGGTTAGAATAGTCAGCTGTCACAACAGTTAAGGTTAGGATAGCCATCTGTCAGGTTAGAATAGGCACGAGCGGGATATTCAAAGTGCAGGCTAGCCAACTATTTGTCGTCAATGGCCCACCAAAGGGCAGAATCCCATTGGCGGAGACACGAATCCACCGCCGGAATGGTCACATACTAACGTGTGGTGGGGATTCGGCTATCGGAAAACTCAACTATCAAGATTTTCACGCGAATATGACAGCAATGCAGATTTCCCGAACACGTCGGCAGATTCCACGCCTCCCACCCGATAGAGCTAACTGTGGAGACGCTCCTGCGGCTCGATCAGGATAGTTCAGGTTAGCCAATTATGAGAGTAGCTGGAATACTCAACGGATAGTCAATCGGCAACCATCTGGATAGTCAGCGATAAAGATGTCCAAACACAGATGTTCGAACGGTAGGAATATCAGGGATGAGGATACCCAACCAACTGTCGCCTACCGAACGGATCCCATTGACGAATCCCAGGGCAGAATCCCATTGGTGGACAGCGTCTCCAGAGCAGAATCCAATTGGGGGACAGTCAACTATCGCGATAATCTAGGTTAGATTTGAGGTTAGGATAGTATCGGGGACGCGGGTAGTTCCACTTATGGACGTATCGCTAACCCCCTCTGCAGCACAATCATACGAGAGATAGCCGGGAGGAGAAATTCGAGCATACAGCCAGCACTGCTGTCCGGATAGTTGATTCGAGATCAGCCTCTGACAAGGAACATCACTTTAGTGTCCCCCTCCGATTTTCTTGAAACTGCTGTATGTGAAAGAGCATTCGAAAGTAAGAGACACGTATTTTTTTTTATCGGCGGAAAAACGGTTTTAAGGGGTGAAACCACCCTTGAAAGTAATGCATGTTAGGGGGTGATTTTGCAGTTTCACCAACAAGCACTCAACTGATTTTGATAAAACCAAAACCAAAATGTTTCTTATCTGAAGTGATGAAAAGTTCACCCTGTGCACGAAAAAAAAAACAGGGGGTTAACCACCTTTACATTCTTATATTTCTCACGCCACAATGAAAAGGAACGAATATGATGGAATGAAACGGGTTCTATTTTCATGAAAATATGAAAATAAAGTTCACGTGTTTTTGCATTTTTGTAAAATAGCAGTCTTAAGGGGGTAAACTACCCCTTTTTTGAATTTTCGTACTGTATGTGGCTTATTTCTGTTTTACATGTTTCGAAATATTATAATAATTTCGAATCAAGATTTTCTGAGGTATCGAAGTCAATACAAGACTCTGAAAGGGTGAATCTTCCCCACTCGATTTTCCTCTTTATTCGCTATTTCAAAATTTCTCCGTGCATTTCGTGCAATTTGGTTGCTCTGCATCGAAATTACGAATTTAATAATTTTAGGAACATATAAAACTCGTATTGACCTGAATGGTGGCGGTTTGTTGGGGGGGGGGGGGGGGGGGGGGAGTTCCCACAACTACTTTTTCGGTGATCATAGAAAGCTTGTAAACTGCACGTAAATGAATAGGTACCATGCTACAGATAAAAATGTCTCTATAAAACACTTTCTTAACTTTGGCGGAAAAATAGAGGCGTAGACATATGACCCCGGTGTTTGTGCTAGATAAAAATGTTATCAAGTAGTTATGATCACCTGATACTTTTGGCATTCTCACACACCGAATGACATTAGTCATTCCGAATATTCTTGAGTCATGCATCAGATAAAAACGTTATCAGGCATCGTGAGATTAATAAATATTTTTTTCTTCCGATACTTATTTTCGAAGACGGTAACCATTAGCATTGTACTAGTGCATATTTGAGTGAGCTCCAAATCGTGCGTGCTTTTTCTGTGCTTTTGGTGTACTGCGTCTACTACTTTTACCAGCATGAAAGTCAATCCAATCAACGTTATCAAATTGTTACTGGCTATATTTGAGGCTATGAACATTGCACAAACTCCTGTTAATAATGCAGAAATAGAGATGAAGGAGAATTTCGAAAAAATTATAATCGATTCTATGCAAGATTACAACGGGATTGAGATGACACAGGAAGAAACTCTTGATTTTCAAGAACCATTTAAAGAGTTCGAAGCAATTGCTGTTGAAGATATCATATGGTAAAAGGATGATGATGTCGATTCCGACGCTTGTTCTAGTGACGATGAGCTGAGCTATGATTATAAAAAAAAACTGTTGAATATTGGAGATCTGGTAAAAAAAGAATTACAGTGTTGAAACCGTCAAACAAAAATACAAATCTGTAAAATCCATACGGCAGTTACGACGCTGGGCACAACAACTGAACAAGGGTGGCACATATAAAGAAAAACTAGCTCGAATTTCTGAATACACATTACGGAATATGAAAACTGCTGTAGACGCTGGTGTCATTGTTCATGATATTGACCTTCGAAAGTGGGCTCTACAGGCACAGAAAGAAATAGGCCATGAAGATATACGATTCAAAGCCTCTCAAAACTGGCTATGGAAATTTAAGAAATCGCATCGCATTGTTTCCAGAAAAATTAATAAATTTATAACGAGAAAAATTGTGGAGGAAGAAGTTCTTCTGCAAACAAATGCGGACAAATTTGTTCAAGATGTTAAATTACTAATAGAAAAGTATGGGCCAAGCAATGTATATAATTCGGACCAAAGCGGTTTTCAACTGGAAATCCATTCAGCACGAACTTTAGCGATGAAAGGATCGAAAAAAGTTGAATGTGTTGTACAATCAGTGTCTTCAATGACCCATAGCTACACGATTCAGCCAACAATAAATGCCAACGGGAAACTACTTTCTCCACTATTCATAGTATTAAAGGAGGCAAAAGGTGAATTTGGCGCAAGAGTAACGAACGAATTGTTTAAGCCAGATAACGTCATAGTAACAGCATCGAAATCTGGGAAACTTACTTCCGGTGCATATTATCGTTAAGGGTGCATCAACTTTTTCCAAAATATAGTTATAAATATATAATTTGTTATATGTTTACAGATCATTTTAAAATTTGGATGGAAAAAGTTTTTTTTCCGAATGTTGGAAGTGACAACGTATTACTGATTGATTCCTGGAGTGGACACTGCCCCAAAGTTGTACGTGAAGCCACCCCTCATGATAAAATAATAATCATCACAATGATTATCCCAAAAGGTACAACTGGAAAAATTCAACCGCTTGATGTATTTGGATTTAGGATATGGAAAAATTTTGTACGACATTTTTCAGATAGTGTTCTATTAGTGGATGCTGATATAAATTTACATTTGAGGAATAATATAATCAAACTGCAATCTTTGACCCACAATCAATTGTCATCTCCACGCTATATCAATCTTTTCAAATATTCATGGTTTAAAAGTAATTATATAACGGAAAAACCGGAATATTTCGAAAATCCTGTTGATTTTGGGTTCGGTCAATCAAAAACACACTGTGAAATACCTGGTTGCAATAATATAGCGATTATAAAATGTGCATGGTGCAAAAAATCTTTGTGTTTGAAACATTTTTTTGATGAATATCATTATTGTACAGCGTATGAGCCATAATTGCTGGAAATCATAGGATTTATTATATTTTATTTCGATATATGTACTTATCTAATAACATCCAATTGTATACTATGAGACGGTTAATGAATTGTTAATGTGTATTGAAGTTTGATTTAAAAAAATGTTAGTTAGTAAACAAGATCAACAGCATGGAACTTATTCAGACTTCAAAGTTGAATCGTAGTAAATATCAAATGGCTCCCCTCCTCCTTCCCTTGCCCCGCCAAAATTGAGGTCAATACGATTATTATACGTTCCTAAAATTATTAAATTCGTAATTTCGAAATTTTGAAATAGCGAATAAAGAGGAAAATCGAGTGGGGAAGATTCATCCTTTCGGAGTCTTGTATTGACTTCGATACCTCAGAAAATCTTGATTCGAAATTATTATAATATTTCGAATCAGCAAAAACATGTAAAACAGAAATAAGCCATATACAGTACGAAAATTCAAAAAAGGGGTAGTTTACCCCCTTAAGACTGCTATTTTGCAAAAATGCAAAAACACGTGAACTTTATTTTCATGTTTTCATGAAAATAGAACCCGTTTCATTCTAAAAATACTTCAAAAAAGTAAAAAAAGAACGCCAAGTATTAAAAAACCGCCCCTCTAGTTTCGAATGATCTTTACTATATTTTCAGTAAATGAAAAATTTCCTTACCCATTATTTATTGCTAAAATGACACAGTAAGATGATGAAGATAAGAAAAAAAATATGAGATCATTTTAGCATAGCCAAGGATTTTGAATAAATTTCGATTTCTGCAAAGAATCATGTTACACCTCCAACTGTACTGGCTAAAGAGTTTTGTGACTTCAAGCGTTCCCAGAATGATTTTGCGATTAAGATATTGTTATTCTAATTTAATGCACAAATTCACTGTCAAAATTACACACAAACTTGGCGTGGATGGTTTTCAAATGGAAGCCCCGGAAGACACGATTGATCAAATATACTATTCAAAATTAATGGTTTGATGAATCAAATAGATTCCTGAGATAGTGTATAGATGAAAGAGATTAATGAAGAAAATAAAATAATTAGCAAATATGAATGATTTAATGAATTATTACACAATAAATATCCAGGCGAATGGTTTCAATTATTGAATCAACAAACGAATAGAATGTGGAGAAAGTATGGTTTTAGGAATAAAAGAAATAGATAATCTGGTGAATGAATCAGAGAATGGGATACAGAATACTTGTGATGAACCAGTATATGGATAGGTAGACAAGTAAAATATTCATACGTGGCTGGATGAAGGATAACGAAATAAGAAACAAATGAATTAGTGGACATTGCAATTCGTTCTAGATGCAGACGGATGGAGCATTAGCATTCCTTCGCCGAGCTTCCATTTGAAAACCATCCACGCCAAGTTTGTGTGTAATTTTGACAGTGAATTTGTGCATTAAATTAGAATAACAATATCTTAATCGCAAAATCATTCTGGGAACGCTTGAAGTCACAAAACTCTTTAGCCGGTACAGTTGGAGGTGTAACATGATTCTTTGCAGAAATCGAAATTTATTCAAAATCCTTGGCTATGCTAAAATGATCTCATATTTTTTTTCTTATCTTGATCATCCTACTGTGTCATTTTAGCAATAAATAATGGGTAAGGAAATTTTTCATTTACTGAAAATATAGTAAAGATCATTCGAAACTAGCGGGGCGGTTTTTTAATACTTGGCGTTCTTTTTTTACTTTTTTGAAGTATTTTTATAGTGATTTCGCTTTTTTTTTAGAAGAGTGACAATTAGTAAATATTTTGGAAAATTATACATTTTTTCTTATCTCCAAAAAATTTTTTACAAATGATTTGTTTAAAGTTGAGTAACTACCTTCAGATGGCGAAAGCAATCAACGCTACTAAATATTTATTTTTTCTATGTTGACGGACAAAAACTGTTCAGTCAATTTCAAATGATGTAAATCTTGTCTATATTAGAATGGTCTTATATTTTTTTCCCTATCATGAAACAAATAATAAGGAAGAAAATTTCAAATTAACAATGATAATAAGTGAAGATCATTCAAAACTAAGGTTGCGGTCTTTCAATATTTGTCGCGCTTTTTTTTTTTACTTTTTTTCAAGTGTTTTCACTACCGAGGAAAAATTTCCGAATAAAAGACCAAAAATGTTCCGCCCTCTTTTTTCTTCTACTAAGCCACTGGTTTAGATCTCGGATACAAGAAGGAGGATTTTAAAGGGAAGAGCTTACTTTGGTTTATTTTGGTTTACTTTGGTTTATTCGAAAAGTCATTACGACCCTTTTTACGGGTGCTACGTCATTTCGAAAGACGTTGATTTTTGGTTTGTTGGATTCCCCTTTCAATTGGACCGCGTTTCCACACGAAATTTTTTCTCCTCAATTCTACGAGCGAATCCTCAAAAGTTGAGGTTTTAGATTCAATTTTTTTATTGGAAACGATTTTTTCGCTCAATCATCGCGTTTTTAGCAAAAGAAAAATTTTGAAAATTCCCACGTATCGCGAGAAATATTAAATTTCACACAATATTTCAAGCGTAAAAAGAGTCGCGTCAGCGATTGTTTATTCACTAAATTTTTTTAAACATTTTCCGCCATGCAATTTTCAGTGAAACTTCAAGTACCTCGATTGTCGTAAATCTGAAACAATGAGGTTTTTTAATGAAATTTGAAGGAAAAGTTTTACCTTTTATTCCGTTTCAGCTCATGGGAATGATATCAGATTTTTTTAATTTTTTACTTCAAACAGTTATGGATTGATCTAGGTTTTTCGAGAATCATGAAGTCGTATTAGAATATTCAACGTAGAAAAGGTGTCATTTTTGCTTTTGAATTTTTTATTGATCGATTTCTTTATAATAAGACATGGCACGAAACACTGAAATGCATTCTTGAGAAACTCATAGAAAAAATACTGTGAATTGTGTAAAAAGTACTCATAAAATGTTTGTCTCATATCAAAGAAACTACCTTTGGTGTACAGCACTTTTTTCACAATTCACGAAATTCACAAGTTTTTAAAAAAACGAGCATTGGCATCTCATACCACGTATTCGCTCTGTGTACGTGGGCGGAGCCAAAAATCTAATACTACTGCACTAATAGTATTAGTGTATTCATGCATACTGCCAGCACCACCGTAAATGGAACTCCGGCGTTTTTGGGGGAACACGTATACTGTGATGAAACACTCGCGCGACGGCCCGAGCCCGTCGAAACTAACGAAACTCCGCGATCTTTAGATCGCGGACAAAACATCGCGGCGACCACGCTCATCGCTGTTGACAGGTGGCGGCCATCTTAGGCCGGTAGGCATGAGCCCGAGCGGGGCTACCGGCGCCGCTCTGAACTTCGCCGCGCTATATTTTCAGAGATTATTTCTTTTTGCATTTTGTTATTTTAAGTCGCCCGAGCACGTAATTACGATCAAAATTCTCAGAAAAATAACACGAGTTTAAGAAAAATGATCACAAGTCAAATTAATAGTATGAAAAACAATCACAATGAAAAATGTAAAAAGCGACTACGACGCATGCGCGGGGAGAGCGTCGATGGGCTATAGAACGCGTACGTGACTTTTCGCGATTGTAATTAATCAAATCGTATTAAACGAAGTAAAAATGCCAAATTGAAGAAGAAATTCAGTAATAATTGATCCAATTGAAGTTTTTGTTATTAAAAACCATACAAAGCTGAAAATCATAAAAAGCGGTAGTCCGCGCATCGTATGTTAGCCCGCTCGACCAACGGGCGAGCGTGAATCATGGCAACGGGCCAATCAGAGTAGGCGTTACAGAAAGATGCGCAGAACCGATCGAAAGCTGAGATTCTCGGCACTCGAGAATTTCATGGTGGGGAACGGGGTATAAGAAGCGCTGCGCGACTCATTCGGCATTCAGTTCTCCCTGCCTCAAGGATCAGCTCGGACCTCTCTCTCTTACAGTACTAACCAAGCACTCTGCTCAAGACTCATAAATTCTTTTCCTAAATTTTCCTGGATGCCTGGAATCTCGGAGCGATTCGGTGACGTTTCAATCCCAGAGTCCAGGGTCCGCACCTAACCTCTAAAATTTCCAAATTTTCCTGGATGCCTGGAATCTCGGAGCGACTCGGCGACGTATCAATCCCAGAATCCAGGGTCCACCCTTAGCTTTTTCCAAATTTCCGTTGCACGGGATCTCGGAGCGATTCGGCGACGTCTCAATCCCAGAGCCCGTGGACGGTAAATTACCTAACCTAGTGGATGCACAGGATCTCGGAGCGATTCGGTGACGTTTCAATTCCAGAGCCTGTGATCCACGCTTTCCTTGCCTATTCACGTAACTTCAATTATCCCATTTTATGATTCATATGAGCAGAGTTGTAATAATTTTGTCTTAATTAATGAAAATTTATTTTAAATTCAATTTTGATAAAGACCTAGTCCGAACTGGTCTTTCAAGGAGATCTAACCCAATTAACGAAAATCCAAGAGGCGATAGATTAAATTAAAATTATATCGAGTCAAAACAAATGAAAAATTGTATAAACGTAAAATACTCTTGGATTTATTATTTTTAAGCGTAACACGATATTGAAAAAGTTAAGTCCCGCGAATAGGACATTGATTTTCAGTTTTATTTCTTTTAAGACAAATCAAATAAATTAGAACGAACACGACCATTTAATTTAAAATTGTTTTATTTCTAATTATTATTTTTGTACAATTAAAATCCGAAAATTGAGAAATTAAAAATTATCTCAGACAGAGAATTTGCAACGTTTTCGGGTCTTTCGGGTCTTTTTCTCGCCAGATCCGATTAAACAAAGCAAGACAGTTTAAAAACAAAAAACACAAAATTGTTTTCGAATTAGCGATCCAAGGCGCAAAATTTCTTTTATTTTTGTCAAAATTCGGTCAAATAATTGAAAAAAATTGATTATTTTTATATTTTACCAAAATTAACAGTGGTCGCGTTTCCTTCATACCTGCTCCTTATTATTAAGGTTGCTCGAACCGACGCGTGGCGGCGTTCAGGCCAGGTCGGCAAGAGCGTTTCGTTACAATACACGACACACGCTCGCACTTTCAAAATAGTGCGAGCGCACTACTTTACGCGCACGGAGCGAATAACCTGTTGACTGGTATATACAAAAAAAGTCGGGTCATTTCTGGTAATAATGTATGATATGCGTACATATTGAAATCTTGTTTTAAATTTTCAACCGATTGGGATGAAAAAGGGTTTACAAGGATTTTTTGTGTTGCCGAATCGACTTCCGGGCTTAATTTTCACCTTGAAAGAGGTGAAAATCGAGCGTTAAGGCTAACATTGTTAGATTTGTCAATGGAAAGTTATTATGCGATATTACCCGAAAATTCTAAGTTCCACACTAGACTCTTTTGTCGAAATAGAACTAAATTCACTATCCCCGAAGAAATTAATAATAAGGGTTGGGGTAAAATTTTCAGATTTTTCAATGGGAAGTTTATATGCTATATTAAATAAAAAGTAATCGTTTTTGAGGATACCAGATTCTTTTATCGAAATAAAATAAAATTCACCAGCCGCGAAAGGATGAAAAAAAAGAGTTGGGGGTGAAATTTTCAGATTTTTCAATGTGAAAGTTTTTTACATTACATGAAAATTGCAAGTTTTTTAGGACACGAAACTCTTTTATTGAAATGAAAAAAAAAT
The DNA here is from genome assembly GCF_019457755.1 of Venturia canescens. Taxonomy (NCBI): domain Eukaryota; kingdom Metazoa; phylum Arthropoda; class Insecta; order Hymenoptera; family Ichneumonidae; genus Venturia; species Venturia canescens. The sequence continues at coordinate 15,615,844 of NC_057431.1, read as the reverse complement.
CACTATTCCCTAAGGGGTGAAAAATAAGGTTTGAGAGTGAAATTTCCAGATTTTTCAACGAGAAATTTTATGCTTTTCCACATAGAAACTGTATGTTTTTTGTAGAGCATGAACGTCCTTTATCGAAATAAACCAAAACTCCCGATCTGCCAAGGGGGGAAAAATGAGGGTTGGGGGTGCATTTCAATAGAAGAGTCTAGTGTTCTAAAAAACTCAGAATTTTCATGTAATATAGCACAAAAACTCCCTATTAAGAAATCTAAAAATTTCATCCCCAAACCTTATTTTTCACCCTTTCGCAGGTAGCGAATTTTATTTTACTTCGATGAAAGAATCTGGTACCCTCAAAAACGAACATTTTTTATGTAATATAACGCAAAAATTTCCCATTGAAAAATCTGAAAATTTTACCTCTAACCCTCATTTTTCACCCCCTCGGGGATAGTGAATTTTATTCATTTTCATCCTAAAAAATTTGGATTTTCCATGTAATATAATATAAAAACATGCCGCTAGCAAAACAGAAATATTCACTTTCAACCCTTATTTTCATCCTTTTCGAAGGTAGCTTCATGAAAATTAAGATTGGGAATGAAATCAGCAACCTCGAAAATCCCAAGAAACAAATTTTCATGTATTTCGGTAATTTATTGACTCATGCCAGTTTTCGCACGAAAACCAGAAAAAAAAGCTTACTAGTCAACTGGTTAATAATAAAAAATCAAATGTAAAAATGAAATTTTTTCCACTCTGTATATTCTAATACGGCTCCATAGTTCTCGAAAATTCCAGATCAATTTATTAACGTACCATGTAGAAATTTTTGGTTGACAAAAATTAGCAAAAAAATCTGATAAAATTTGAATGTGTTGGAATTGAAGAAGTAAAATTTTTTCTCTCCGAATTTTCCAAAAAACCCCGTTGTTTTACTACAGTTACCACAATCAATGTACTCGAGGTTCCACTGAAAAATAAAAAAAAAAAAATATATCAAAAATTGAGGAGACAAATTGTTTTATCTGAACTTGCGGCCCAGTTGAAAAAAAAATCAAACGAACGAAAATATCAATGTTTGTTCAAACGATGTAGTACCCGTAATGAAAGTCGTAGAGACTTTTCGAATACACCAAAGTAAAGCTAAATGTCTTCTCTTCAAAATGCGCCTTGTTGCATCCAAATATCTAAACCAGCGGTGCAGTAGCATTAAAAAGAACGTGAGAACATTTTTGGATATGCGTATAGATCTCTCGCCACGCTACGACGAGTGGGAGAGAGAGGGAACGAGTCTTCGCGCGCTGTCTCTCGCGCTCGATCGGGCGCGAATAGAGGGGATATCGCGTTCAGTGGACTGGGCGAAACGAAACGGGACAAAAGTCACGTTTCGTGCAAAGGACGTATGTCCAAAGGTAAACAAACGCTACTTAAGTCTTTCTGACTCCAAGCGACTAGAGCGTACCGAAACATTCGATTTTAACTGCTTAAATCATCATATCTTGGGATTGAGTAAACGGATTTACTTGCAATAACGATCAATTGAAAGAGAAAAATCGAAAAAAAATTATCACTAATTTTCAGATTTTTAGCTACAATGGTTTATCTGTGAGAATGGTTTGAAAAACGTTATGACGTCATAAATCGACATATTCGCGTATATAAGAGTGCGGCAGGGCTCGCGCTGACTTTTCTTTTACACTTTCGTTTTTTTTTTAATACTTGGCGTCGAGCCGCTACCGCGTCTCTTGATCATATTCGTTCCTTTTCATTGTGGCGTGAGAAATATAAGAATGTAAGGGTGGTTAACCCCCTGTTTTTTTTTTTTCGTGCACAGGGTGAACTTTTCATCACTTCAGATAAGAAACATTTTGGCTTTGGTTTTATCAAAATCAGTTGAGTGCTTGTTGGTGAAACTGCAAAATCACCCCCTGACATGCCTTACTTTCAAGGGTGGTTTCACCCCTTAAAACCGTTTTTCCGCCGATAAAAAAAAATACGTGTCTCTTACTTTCGAATGCTCTTTCACATACAGCAGTTTCAAGAAAATCGGAGGGGGACACCAAAGTGATGTTCCTTGTGAGTACCATCTGGCTTAGTAACCAGTACTATTTTCTTTTCTCCGTGTAGAGGATATGAGTCCTGTGATGTTTTTTCATTTAGCTTCCTGAAATCGATTACCATTTGCCATTTTGTTTTACCTGATGCATCTTTCTTTTTCGGTACTATCCAAACAGGTGCATTGAATAGAGATTGAGAATGTTGGATAGTCTTCTTCTTTAGTAATTCTTGCACTTGTTTGTCAACTTCTCCCTGATGAATTTTGGGTGGCCTATAGGATTTTACATTGATTGGTTTTGTTGATTCATCAATTACGATCATGTGATCTACTAAGTCAGTGCTTGGTGGTTTATCGTCGTCTAATTGGAACAAGTCGGAAAAGTTCTGTATAATTTTCCAATGTCAGCTTTTCCCCTATCACTTTTTATGTGTTCTAATCTTGTCTTGGTTTTTAACTCTTGAATCCTTTTGTTACTATTGTTAGTTTTGTTGATTATTAGTTTTGGTTTTACTTCAAAAATTTGGATATTTCTTGTTTGAAAATTGATGTTTTTCTTTCCTTCATTGGCCAGAGGGATGTTTACAATTCCCTCTTTTATGTGATGTATACTTTCCCCTTGTGGTGTTGTTACCAATACGGTTCCTCTTTATCTGTTTACTTCTACTGGGATAGTTATAAACTGTCCGGCGGGTATAGTCAATTGGGATGATTTTATTTGTTGATATTTTCCATTAACTTTTATTCTTTCTCGGGGTAGATCGATCATTATGTCATTATTTAATATAAATGGAGTTCCTATCAAGGCGTCTTCTCTGATTGGATAATCAGAGGGAACTATATGGAATTTATCATATTGATTGTTTGTATTTTCCTTGCATTTAATGAACGCGTATAGTATGGGATCGTTTTGTTCGTTTTCTTTCCAGTGTTAAAAAGGATTGGTTTTTTTATTAATGTTTTTTGTTTTTACAAGATGTTCTTTGATAATGTTAATTGATGCTCCTGTATCAATAAGTGTTGTCAAATTTTCAAACACAGTCCGTTCGAAGTTAAACTTGGCGGTGAAAAGATGACCTTTATCTATTATTGAGACGCACTCTCTTCGTGAATGCTCTCGTCGTCGCTCGTGTTTTCCAGCTCCTCTTGAGTCGTGTTAACCTTCGGTTGAGGGCTTCTTTTGGTTTAGGGTCTTCCGAAAATTCTGGTTTCTTTTTTGAAAGGGTTTCTTCTTATTGCTTTTGTTGAAGGGACTTGGTATGCCTTTATCCTTTTTCTTTTAGTTGTAATACAGCTCAGTGTGCCCAGGCTGTTTACAATAGTTGCATTGTCTGTCAGGGTGATTCATTACCAAGATGTATTCAAGTACTTCTTTCATTCGATTGGTTATCTTTATGGAATCAAAGTTGAAATGTCGGATGTCATCCAGATATTGTTATTCTTCCTCTGTCACGATTCCTTGCTCTTCCTCCTCTTCCTCGTGTGATTCATATTCGTCGTACTGAGTGTTGTGGACGTTGGGTTTGTTCATGGAGAAAAACTTTTTTTTTGCTTGTGACCTATTATTGTGTGATTTTTCATGGTTGAAGTTGGATTTTTCCGATCGTCGGTGATGTTGCATTTCATGAAACATTCCTCGTTGTTTTTGAATGCTTCTTTAGAAATCTTCGTGTTCACGAGCCGTTGCTTCTGCTTGTGCGAGTGAGTATATATCCTTTGTTCTAAGATATGCGCGCGTGTCTTCTCGTAGGTTCTGTAAGTACATCTGGATTATGTCCTTATCCGATATTTGTAGATATACAGGGTGTCCCCTTTTAATCTTACACCTGAATTTTCTCGGAAAATATTGCTCGGATCAAATATTGTGTGGAACAAAACTTTTAGGGGTTGAAGGGGGACGTTTGATAAAAATTGGTTTGTGGATCCAAAATTCAAAATGGCGGCGTTAGAATGGCCGACATGTTTTTTTCGAATGGAAACATACCTTTTTTTCATCACCAAAAAATTTTTCAGCGCAAAACCAACAACTTTTGTTGGAAAAATTTTTTGATTAAAGTGATATTTTTTAAGTGAGAACATCATTTTCAACTATTTTAGAGGTATCCAGGTTACACCGCGAAGAGATCTTTAACGTACCAAGTGCAAGTGCGTTTGCGTGTGCGTCTGCATATGCGTGCATACGTGGAGGTGCATGTGTGTGTGTTTTTTATTTTCATTTTATTTTTCAACATTTTTTAAAAAGAGGGGCATGCAATGACTTAATGCCCATAGGCACGAGCTCATAAGGATTAGGTCTCTGCGGTTCGTCACTACCGCAGTGTTTTTGGACTCCAAACCCTCCTTGTGAGTGTACTCTGATCCCTCCCTAGAGATGTTCAAAGATCCCTCCATTCATGCTTAAGCATGCCTGAACTCTTCTCTCAAAACCATCAACTGTGCGTAGGAGAACATCTCTCGTGATCGCACGGCAGGCAGCTCTTATCCGCTCCTTCATGTTCTCTCGTGATTCACGTCGATACAAATTTTCAGCTCGGAAGTAATTGCCCCGACACCTCCCTAAAATAAGGAGCATATCAACGATTTCGTTGGGACTGAAATCAGCCATTGTTGCTAATTTTCAGAATTTTCCTCTAATTTAAGAACTTTTAAAAATTTCGAGAATCAAGAATTTTTCTCTGATTTCAGAACCTTTACAAATTTTCGATTTCGTCTCTTGCTAATGGCTGCGGAGTCAGAAGATAAACGTTTGAATTAATTTTTCATCCGTGGGCGATCACAATGACTTCTAAAATAAAAAATTCTTCTCTGATGTAGATTTTGGGTTTCAATGGATTCTTTCTCGAGATATTCTTCCTGAGTTATGACCTGAGAACGTAACGCGAAGTTTGTATTTTCTAGGGTCTCAATTTTTTGTTGATATTCATGAACTGTTCCCTGAATTGTTTCTATTTAATCTTGTAAGTATCTTTGCTCAATTGTGTGTTTAGATACTTCTCTTTCCGATTTTTGTTTTTCGATCTGAGTTTCTTGTGTATTGTGTCTCAGCTGGTTTATTTCGTCGTTTTGACTTGTGATTACTACTTGTTTTTCTTGCACAATTGTTGTCAATTGATTTTCGAGATACGAGTTTCGAGAGTTTTAATAAGATTGTTTTGCTCGAGATTTGTCAGACTTAATCGTTCCAAAAGTTCAAGGTTATTTCTATTCGTTTTTGTTAATAGAATTCTTTAGGTTTTTTGTTCTAGTTGTACTTTTTCGAGTGCGAGTTTCTCAATATTAAGGTTGGAGATTTGTTCTTCCTGTTGTCTGTTATTTTTCTGTTAATAGCTTTATTCTGTCTTCTGATTCGCGAAGTGCGTCTTGTAATTTACCGATTCCTATGTCTCGTAATTTTACTTCTTCTATTGCTCGGTCTTTTAACGTAATTCCTTCGTTAACGTATTTGTTTACTAAAACAGCTAATCTAGTGTTAGTTAATTTTGCTTTTTCAAGTTCTCTAACAGTTTGAGGGTTGTCTATGGATATTTTTTTATGAGGTGATCCAAGTTTTCTATCACTTGATGTTTCTGAATCTAATTCTTTGGTATTTTTTGGGATAGCAATGTGATCTTCTGATCGTACGGCTATGGCAAGGTTTTCTTCAGGTATTTCCTCGATTTTCTTTTTTCCTGTGATTACTAGAATATAATCTAACGAGTGAGGTTGTTCGTGATATGCTAGTAATGCTGCATGATTTTTGGGTCCTTGTGAAATTTCCAAGTTACTTGTTGTATCTCATTAGATTTTCTAAAAGTACTCAGATCTTCTTTAGGTCTCCATTCGGGGTGGTATGTGTAATAAAAATAATAACAGAATAGAATACATGAAATCTCTTTCCCGAGGTTCTTTACGTGATTTGGGATTTCTTCAATTATGATACTTCTACCGGATATAATTTTCACTGATGTGGACATTACAATATTGTTATTATCATATATTCCGAAGTTAAGCGATGTTTCGTCTCAAGGATTCTGAAGTTCCGAGAAATATTTAATAAAATATATTTTTTTAATTTATATATAAATTGTAACGAAACGCTCTTGCCGACCTGGCCTGAACGCCGCCACGCGTCGGTTCGAGCAACCTTAATAATAAGGAGCAGGTATGAAGGAAACGCGGACACCGTGAATTTTGTGAAAATAATAAAATAATCGATTTTATTCAATTTAGATCGATATTCAACAAAAATAAAGAAGATTTAGCGCTTTGGCTCGCGGAAAATAAAATTTGTATTTTTTTTTTATATTGTCTTGCTTTGTTTAATCGGATCTGGCGAGAAAAAGACCCGAAAGACCCGAAAACGTTGCAAATTCTCTGTCTGAGATAATTTTTAATTTCTCAATTTTCGGAATTTAATTGTACAAAAATAATAATTAGAAATAAAACAATCTTAAATTAAATGATCGCGTTCGTTCTAATCTTCCGTTACGCCTAGAACTTAAAAACCTCTCGATTCGATGCTTCGTGCTATTAGACGCGGTTTTTCCGATGTCCTGTTACGCTCGCTTTTAAAATCAAATTAGAGTATTTCTCACTTTTACAATTCTTATTTCCTTTTTTTGATTCGATATAAATTCTAGTATTATCTATCGCCTCTTGGATGGTTATTTTCTAAATCGGTCTAGATTTCCCTGTCTGGACCACCTCAGACAATGTTATTCGAATGAGAATTTAATTTTTGATAATAGGATAAATTTTAATCCTCCTCAACAACAAGAAAAATATAAAAATGTGAAAAGGTAGGATGTAAACCACGGGCTATGGGATAGAAACGTCACCAAATCCCTCCGAGAGTCCGTGCATTTACCGGGTAAAGGTAACTTCCCGTCCACGTGTTATGGGATCGAGACGTCACTGAATCGATCCGAGAACTCCGTGCTACGGAAAGCCGGAAAAATTTTTTAGAGGTTAGGTGCGGACCCTGGATTATGGGATCGAGACGTCGCCGAGTCGCTCCGAGAATCCAGGCATCCAAGGAAATAGGCAATTCACCGTCCACGGGCTATGGGATCGAGACGTCGCCGAGTCGATCCGAGAGTCCGCGTCACGGGAACCCCAGAAATTTTGAGGATAGGTTTAGTATTGCTGAGGCTGATGTAGAGGTGTGCTAAGAGAGGTCCGAGTTGATTCTTTAGCCAGGGAGAACTGTCTGCCGAATGAGTCGCGCAGCGCTTCTTATACCCGTGTCCCCACTACAAAATTCTCGAGCGCCGAGAATCTCCGTTTTCGCTCGGTTCTGCGCACCTTTCTGTAACGCCTACTCTGATTGGCCCGTTGCCATGATTCACGCTCGCCCGTTGGTCGAGCGGGCTAACATACGATGCGCGGACTACCGCTTTTTATGATTTTCAGCTTATTACGATGCTCAACAACAAAAACTTCGATTTGATCCGTTATTATTTAATTTTCTTCATTTTTTAACATTGTTAGTTGTTTTAATATGATTCGTAAAATTATAATCGCTAAAAGTCACGTACATGTTCTATAGCCCATCAACGCTCTGCCCGCGCATGCGTCGCAGTCGATTTTTATATTTTTCATTGTGATTGGATTTTACATAATTAATTTGACTTGTGATCATTTTTCTTAAATTCGTGTTATTTTTCTGAAAATTTTGACCGTAATTACGTGCTCGGGCGACTTAAAATAACAAATTACGAAAAGAATCAATTTCTGAAAAATATAGCGCGGCGAAGTTCAGAGCGGCGCCGGTTGCCCCGCTCGGGCTCATGCCTACCGGCCTAAGATGGCCGCTACCTGTCAACAGCGACGAGCGTGGTCGCCGCGATATTTTGTCCGCGATCTAAAGATCGCGGAGTTTTGTTAGTTTCGACGGGCTCGGGCCGTCGCGCTAGTGTTTCGTCACAATATATATGTAGTGTGACGTGACATTTCTGCCCCGCCACTCGTACGGACGTTGTCGACCAGTGGACCGGGTTTACGGCCCTTTTGACGCCCCTCGACTCGTCGGGCGATGTTCGGAGTGAGACTCAGCACCACGTAGCTCTTAAGTTTAGCTTAGAATGCGCCTATAGTACCGACCGAGCGATACTTACCTCCTGTGACTACCTTTTACCTCCGAGTGCAGGGCGGAGAGAGAATTTTAGTTTGCCTATTTTTGAGTAATCAGGACGTTGCGTTTTGACAGTGGAGTTCGATATTGGAACGAGTTGGTGTTGTCGCTGCCACCGGGGCTTAGCAATGAATACTAGTCGGCTTGCTCTCCGGCTGTTCGAGCCGATCTCGCTCGCAAGAACCCTTCCTCCCACACCGTCAACGAGCACCGAAGAACAATCTCGACCTGCGGGCGGTTGAAAGAACACGCTGGCATTGGCCATTTGATGAACGCCGCCCGTGTATTTCCCGCCGTAGCAACCCCGAGTTGCACCGCCCGCACTACCGTAGATTCGGGTGTCAAAGTCCGCGTGAACCGGCGCCTCGTCAGGTGGGATCTGGGGGAGTTTTCCGGAGGTGAGGTGCTGTTTTACCTGGTGGTTATTTTGTGGGCCCACCACGCATCCTAGACGTCAGGAATCGTGAGGGAGGCCTCCCCTCAGCCTTCCGGAGCTGCCCGCCGGATCCCCAAGAGGAAAGACACCCGGATCACGGTCATCTTGTAGGGAGGAGTGTTTCGAGTGAGCGGGAAAGGTGAGAGCAGTGGAGGAGTAAGTATTTGCTCCGATCGTGCGACAAGCGTAGCAGCAATTATGGCTCTGACGCACTCTTCGTTTGAAAATCCCGCGCGAAAGCGCGAGCCCAGAGTTCGCGCTCGGGTTCGCGCCTAGCGCGGGAGCGCTGCAGTACCTGGGCCTCGTGGTGGGGACAACGCCGAATCGCGAGGACCGCTCGCACGCACCAATTAGTCTGATTCCGAACACCGTTCCGGCGAGTCTACAACCGAGCCCTCCCGAAATCGAGTTCTTGGTCCTGGTGCGGCGAGCGTGTTCCTCGGTAAGTCCACTTCTCTTTCTCCATCGAGTTCACTAGTTAAATCGAGTCCCTTTTGAGTTTCGGAATATAGTTCCGGTTGTTGTAGAGTTTTTCGTTTTGGCCGTTGTAGTCGGGCACGGGGTCGAAGTATCGAGCGAGATTGTGGCCGATACGTCCCGGGCTCATTCTTTAGTACGGCAGTTTTGCGTGGCTCGACTTGACTATCGAACTCACAAGCCATTTGGTCTTCGCGTTAATTAATTAAAGTCTTTTTCGTTCAAATATTTCAAAGATCTTGAGTTCCATTCTGATGTAATGTAGGATTAAGCGCTGGAACCTTCCACGCAGTAACATTGTTCTCTCTCTCTCTCTCCCTGCACGCGCTGAGACTCTCGCCGGCCTGTTCGTTCGCGCCTTTGTTTTCGTTCCGTCTCTCTTGCTCGCGTGGTCGCGCGTCGTTTATACGGCAGTACCTGTTATCTTTTGCGTTGAATATTTCTCGATTCTTTCTTTTGTCTGAGCCTTCACGCTACGATGTCTACTGCGTGTCGTACTTTAGTCACATTCCGATACATTTTTGCGAGCGGCGTTACGCCCTAAATTTCAATCCGTTCTCATACTATCTCGATGTTAATTTTTCTATTATTTTATTCTCTAACCCCCGGTCGAGCGGGTGCCGCTACCTTTTGCCTTGCATTACCTGCGACACCGTTCGTTCTGACGTGGGTTATCTTTTGCCTATTACCTCCAGCCCCGCTTGTCGGGTCGCTGGCTATCTGTTACCTGCCATGTCAGAGCATCGGTTGTCGTCTATCTACGGCACCTGTGAGATCGCGGGGCGAATCGCTAATCGTTCTCACCCGGCGGGTTCGCGCCCGCCGTACGCGAATTTCCCTCGTCGCGGCACAAGACCTAACCGTTGTACGCTCGGACTCGTTAGCGAATTACTTTCCCCCCCGGTTTTGTTTTATATCGCATCCACTCTCTTTCTAATATATCTCTCGCTGTATTCTGGTTTATTCATCGAGCTTTCGAATAAATTGTGAAACTTTTTCTGAATTATTTGTTCTGTGTCGGCTACATTTTTTTTGTTGCGTTATGAATTGTTGCTCTTTCCCAAGGATCCCCCCCTCTACCTTTTGTACCTCAGCTGAGCTGAGTAGCCGGACCGTCCTCGGTCACTTGTTTCCCTCGTGCTCTCTACATTCTAATTTTGCATGACGTTACCATCGCGAGATCCGACGAAATTCAAGTCGATTCATTCGGCGGTACTTTGTACCTGGCGCCCAGTCCGTTCTCGCAGCCGGAGAGTAGCGCGAGGCGAGGTGAGTGAGCCGGGAAGGGACGAATCGTACCTCCCCGGGAAAAATTTGTTACAGTATATATGACGGCAGATTCCAGGACATTTATATGTTTATAGCGGTGTTTACCGGGACATTTGGCAGGTTTCAGGACAGTCCTGGAACCCATTTAATAGAATGGATGGCAAACGTTGCGCTCCTTGGCTGGGCTACTCCGGGGATTTTGACCTAAAAATTCCGTCTCCCCGGCGAGAGGCGCCGGGGAGACCCATTTACTTTTCAAGAATTTTCTTTTTTCTTTGTTTAAATTAAAAGAATTAAAGAAAAAAATTCTTAAGAAGTAAATGGGTGGGTCCTATTCCTATTTTTTTAAATTCACGACGAGGATGGAATAAAAAATTTATCTTCAAGATCGCAACGGAACCTTGTAGGATATTCATTCCAGTTTTCAGAACTGCCTTGAATTTCCTGTGCGACCATTGGTTGCCGAGATATCGTTGATCAAAGACAAAAGAGTTCTTCTTAATTCAAAGTTCAACATCTCAGTAAAAAATCGTCCTACCCAAGTTTTAAAAAAAGAAAATTGAAGCTGAATAAACCAGCTATCTGGTTCATACCATGGCTCAGTTGAAAAAAATAATTCTACGCTTGTGGAATTGATAAAAAAGCATAACAATTTGCTGATTTTTTCTCGCACTTTTTCTCAAAATTGCGCAGAACATGTAGCTCTGCACTTTTTTCGTCATAAGATCTTGAAATTAGAAACTTGAAGCTTCAAAATGGGTTTTTTCAGACCTCGATACGACCATTTTTTACTAAAATACAACATTTTAAAAAATTTCTAAATCATGCAGAAAAATTGATATTTAAATCCAAGCTCATGCTTACAGGCACGTCTTCCTCTAACCGAACATAGCTACGGCTTTGCGTAGATTTTTTTTTTATCATTTGGTACCGTTTTGGGGGGCGGTGCGATCAATTTTTTTTTTACCCATATCAAGGGCCACCCTAGGCGCCACGTATTAAAAACCCGAACTACAACATTTTTTTGTTTTATTAATAAAACCTCAACGCGATCTCGTAAAATTATGTAACTAGGCTGAAAAGACGCGGAAAATTATAACGAATCGAAAAAAATAATGAAAAGATTATTTCTTTTAGAAAATTTGTGTCAATTCAAATAAATAAAGACGCTCGTTTACGACGCATGCGCGAGTAGAGCGTGACTTTTTGCAATTTCCCGAATAAAATTAATTTGAACAAGATTTAATAAAATAGCAAAGCCAAATGATTCAAATAATTAACCCTAGAACGCATGACTGGGGTGTGAGCACACCCCACGCGAACTTCAAACTACGCTCCCGTCTTAACAAGCGACATTATCGACTGATTATCGACGGATTTTTTTATATATAAATTCAATTGAAATTAGTTTTATCGTACATCATTCTTTTCGTTATAAAAAAACGAACAAAATGGTGTAGGATAAAGTCAGTTTAGCACCGTAGGACCGGATTTATAAGCAGAAAAAGAGTGGGGTGCGTTCAAACCCCGGTCATGAGGTTGAGGGTATGAAAAAAGGCACATGAGGCGTAGGGTTAAACAATAACAATTCTCATAAAATTTTTATCATTTCAATAGATTAACAAGCTGAAAAACATAAACGCGGAATTCGGCGCCTCAGGTGGGATTCAATATGTCGAATAACTGAATTGTAGAACGGTCGATATTTCGAAATTTTAAAAGTTGTGATATCAGTTTGGAGAAAAATAAGTAATTCGAAATTTTTATTCCCGATCGACTATTCACCAGATTGCGTGTTTAATCAGAAATTCCTTCTTTGAATTCGTATTTACCCGATGTTATTTTTTTAAGGGATTTTTCCTGGTTTGTGAGGATGGGAATGTGGAGAATTGTATTGCCGGAATGAAATAAATGAAAAGGAAGGCGTAGTGTTACGTGTAAAAATAATAGTCAAAAATATCACAGGGTTTATTAAATTCGAAGAGTTCACAAAGGTAATATGGCATCGAAGCCGTCGAAGAGAGCCGCTAATGAAGTGTTCCCGAATGAAGAGATCGAAGTCGAAGCAAAATAATACCGTTGAAAAAGTCTCGAATCTCGTATTTCCGATGACCGAGAATATCGCGGGCGTAAATCGCGACACTCCCGTACACCTTCCGTACGAGTTCGACCCAAACGAACAAGAAGAATCCCGAACTTTAGAAAGAACACCGACGTATCGAAATGTACTGAAAATAGCCGAAGGAATTCGCTGAATTATTTCCCGAATATTTTCCCGAAGTGCCACGGTTGTAAAGCGCAACACTGCCGTTAGAAGTGAAGATTGAACACGAAAAATGAGATGAAGAAAAGCCAGATAATTTTCCGAAGCACGAGGATCGCTATCGATCCGTCGCGTACCGAGATCCGTAGAAGTAGAGAGAGATCTCACGCCGGTGGAGGGATCGCACGAGGGAGGGAAGCGCGCGCAGAGGTGCACGGCACCGCCGAGCTCAAGCGCGAGACCAACCATGCACTGAGGGCCCCACGCGAGAGAACGGCGAACTATGCCCTTTTCTGAACACCCGACAATATATATATTTCGATAGTTTTCATTCCGAATGCAATTTTAACAGACCATCCGAATGTCAAAAGTTCATATTTTCGAATTCAAAATGGAGAATAATATTTGTTTTACAGACAGACCAGAATATAGAGTAGAAAAAGATTGAAAGTGAATTTTTCGAGCCTATAAAACTTAGACATGCAGAATAGCGATAGCTCGAAAGGGCGAAAGTCAAAATGGCGATGTTTAAAATTGGAGATCACCGGTCTGAGTAAGTGAGTGAGTGAGACGCGTGTATTTAGAGCTCCACTGCATTTCTTTATTTTGATCGATCGACTTTCTAACATTTCGCTATTTTGACTGTTTGACTTTTTGGTGTTTCATTATTTCAACCTCAGTAATATTTGGTCTTTCGTTATTATATTTTCAAAATTGTGAATTTTCACAGTATTGCTGACTGTAGTAATTTATGAATCGAAAGATTAATGGTCGGATTTTCGAAAAATCGATATTTTAGTCATCGTCCTATGGGCGATCGTTACATTCTATTTTCGATGTAAACGTGCTTCGAACCTTGCCGTTTCTACTTTATTTATTTTCGACATTCAAAGCTCTAGTCGAATCCATCCGTCTCCATATTATCATTCGAAGTTTATAAACTCGAGATTTTAGCTGTTCGAAATTTTAGTCATTCCCACCCGGCGTATCGGGCAAAATCACGATCGGCCAATGGCAAGGCACGAAACATCCCAACGAGCCAATCACGAGTCACGTTACGAAAAGATGCGCAGAACCGATCCAAAATCTGAAAATTCGGCATTTGATAATTTTATAGTGGAGAAACGGGGATAAGAAGTGCTGCGCGATTCATTAGGCAGGCAGTCCTTCCTCAAAATTCTGACCCGAAACAAAAAGGCTGAACTCAAATATTCTTCCTGATTTTGGGAAGCAACCTAACCTATCCTAATTTTTCCTGGATGCCTGGAATCTCGGAGCGATTCGGCGACGTTTAAATCCCAGAGTCCAGGGTCCGCACCTAATCTCTAAATTTTCCTGGATGCCTGGAATGTCGAAGCGATTCGGTGACGTTTCAATCTTATAGCCCGTGGACGGTAAATTACCTAACTTAACCTATTCCTTAACTTAACCTATTCAAGAGACTCGGTAGAGTCTCGGGACCAGTACATTGACAGCCCTGTCGTCTGCTGGCCCGAGGCTCTCGCCGAGACTATATTATCTCTGAATAAAACGATTCGTGATAGTGGGGGTAAAATCGACATGTTATTTTGTAGAATAATGAAATTCAGGAGTCATTTCGCAACTTGAAAATTGAAGTTTAAGCCAATTAATAAATTCTTTTTCGATTGCGCCCAAAATCAGCATGATCGGTGGCGTAATTACTGAGAAAAAACTTTGCACGGGCTCAAGATTATGCAAAAGTACCAACACATTTACGGAGTTGACGCATCCGTATATGGGTTCAGACCGATACATACAAGGGCCTCTTGATGCCCATCACAACAAATCACCGGTGAGAATCTATCCGTCTCGACCAATCGCCGATGAAAGAATTTCTGATAGTCCTCAATATTTTCTTGTATACCGTCTGTTATCGTCTGTTATGTTATTATAAAGTGATTGCAATCGTAGCCCCGTGGATCAACGGTGCAAGATTTGCAAATTTCGTTTAAATAAATAAAACATCATTGGAAATAGCAGTGGATATAATCAATTTTATTTTTTTCATCAAAGAAGTTTCGAGCCCAATTCACGACAATAATATCTATAATAAATAAAACCTCAAAAGTGGATTAATTGATCTCATACAGTGTACTGAGAGTGAGTAAAATGTTGAATAGTGAAAACGTGAATAATGTGTGTCGTGAAAATTAAGAATTATCTGTTCTACTTCGATATCGTAATATATACATTGTGACGTGGCAATTCTGCTCGTCACTTAAAAATGTATAATTCTTCAAACATGGCTCAGGGGAAGGCGTTTTTCGACGTTGTCAGAATTCCTCTCGAACGAATACTCCTCAAAAGTCTCAAGCCATAAAGAAACCAAAAATTATGAATTTTATTTTATATTCTTTTTTGTTTCACATTTAAACATTTTATGGGCGAGCGACGAGTCTCCTAAAATCAACGAAGAAGCGAGAGAAATTGGGCAGTTCAAATATAGAAGATCGTCCGTCATTTCATCGTAGATCTCGTTGGTCATCGAGTACGAGATTCAAAACATCGAGCGGTGGGACGCTAACTCAAAGCCCTCACCCCGAACCGTTGAACTCGCGGTGCGTCTACCGGCACCGAGATCCAACGTCGATATTGTCAACAACGAATTCTCGAACGTCGACAATTTGAAATAATGAGGGCGAAATTATTCGCGAGGATTCGCCAAGAACCCGTTAACTGCTCGATCAAACGAGGAGGCTAAGGGTGGGGGGTTAGGTCCCATACTATCGCGTTATAGAAATTTCGGATCGATCTCGTTACTCGAAATCCGGACCACAACGAGGAAGGACGCATTCTCTTGAGCCTCATCTTTTGCCTTCGAGAAGCCAACGCCCCGAAATCGAATCGTAATTCCGAAGATAATTGCCGGAGTTACAATTTCTGAAACCATTGCGGTGAGCCGTTGCCTCGTTCATAATTTTGTCTCGTTTTGTATTATTTTGCGCGCAAATTAAAATCGGTGAAATATCGGAAAATTGAACGATATCGAATGGTTATTTTGTCGCACGAGCGAATTGAATTCTAACGTCCTTTTTGATTTATTTGGTCATCGATTGTAAATTTCTTATCGTTGCGGAATTAATAGAATTGCCGAGAGGAATTCGTTAACTTAAAGATTTACATCCGGATCAGAGTCCTAGGTTAAGAATTATGGTAATTTTGTGTTCTGTCACCGAGAACCAGAGTATCGTAATTTCGTAGGCTACGCCTTACTTTCGTATCGTAAATTGTATCGTTTGCATTATATCCGAGAACAGATGTTCAACAGAAGTGACAACTGTTAATCAAATATTATATTGACGAAATTACTAACTGGAAAATTTGGGAAATTTTTAATATTATCTTTGTTTCTTATTCTGTTTTCTAATAAATTATATTTGTAATCCCAGCTCTGCATTCCCGTAATTATTTTCCTCTAGAAGGCTCACGCCCCTCTACCGAGAATATCGACAGCTAGTCCGGTCAATTCTCGAGCCTATTTCTTTTGTTTAATATCAAAAATTTGTCGAGGAGAAAACCTCGGCTGGCGCCCAATAACAAAGGAATTGGGATAATTTTTCGGTTACCTGGGAAAAAGCGTTACAACATAGATAGCAAATTTGCGAGATTTCGCGTCATGTTGACGTTTGAGGTTATGACCGCCGGAGTGCTGTTGCGTGCAGAGTGTAGAAAAATAAAAGTGGTTATTGAAAAGTGGAAGGAATCGATATTATTAATGAAGTGACTAATTAGTGTTGAATAATAATAAATAACAATGAGAAAAAAAAACGTTCGTTCATTATAACCTCTAAAACGTTCTTTCCAAACAGAAATTCTATGTTGTGTAATTACATTATTAAAGAAAGAAGTCGATGGTTGTGTGTAAACAAATTCAAATAAATTTTAAAAAACTTTGGTCAAGTAATTCAATGTATTGTTGTCATAATTTCTTTCATTTAGTTTGGCTGTGTTCACCGGTCCCTTTTTTCCACCTCCTTAGCTTACAGTGTATTGTCATACCAATTTCTATTTGTTCTCCAGAAAATACGAGAGATATTCGTATTTCTATTTTTTTATATTAATTTCAACAAGATAATTTGAAATATTTATAACAAAAAGCCTTCATGATTGCTTGTTCATACACCCAAGTTTTGAAAAATCTTTGGGCCATGTAAATGCATAGATATATTCACTTGAGTTGTTACATGATAAATTTGGAAATTTATTTCAATAAGTAATTGGGTGCTTAATTTTCATGATATCAAAATTTGTATCTTCGAAATACAATGAACACCTCTAAAGTTCGACAAAGTGATGAAGCGACATGTATATTGAATATTTCCAGACCATGTTTGCGATTGGCATTGTGGGTTGAAAAATTCATGTCTGTAAGTCTACACCTGATCATTTTTGGATGTGATCAAATATTTTGTCTGCGGATAACCATGGAGACATACAAAATTACAGCATTTTGCTTGCTTCAACATGCATCGTATCTGTCACTTTTTTTTTGAATGTGTCATAATAAGTTTCAAAAATGTGGTTCATGTAATTTTGAAGTGTTTTTCCCTATAGCACCAAAGTCTGTATAACTGGTACGTAGCAAGTACCTATGAACTTTGATATTTCTGTGAAATAGCAGGTATGCCAATCTTTTAGCTTTTTGGTTCCGACTGGAATATATTAACGAAGATCAAGAGACGCGGTAGCGGCTCGACGCCAAGTATTAAAAGGAAAAACTGCAGCGCAAAAGAAAAGCCAGCGCGAGCCCTGCCGCTACTCTTATATACGCGAATATGCCGGTTTTATGACGTCACAGAATTTTCAAATGGCTCTCACAAATAAACCATTTCATAAAAGAACTTGAAAATTTGTGACGATTTTTTTTCGATTTTTCTCTTTCCATTGGTCTTTGTTGCAAGTAAATCCGTCCAGTAAATCCTGAGATATGTAACGTTAGGGATTTAAAATCCATCATTTCGGGATTTTCATTTTCTTAGAGACAGAGAGGCATAAGTTACGCTTGTTTACATTTGGACTTACGTCCTTTGCACGATTTCTTACTTTTGTCACACTCTACGTCACGCACTACGCTGAACGCGGCTACCCCCTCTCCTTCTGCGTCGCCGAGCGAGAGAGACAGAGAATGGGCGCACAGCGGGGGCAATACCAGCTCCTGGTTTGCGCATAAAATATGTATATAATTATATAATATATATTTTATTTATTAATATTAATTAATAATAAAATATTATTATAATAAATATTTTATTATAATTAATATATAATATAATATATATATTATATTATACAATATATAATATAAAATGATAATATTATAATAAAATAAAAAAATTGAATAATACGAATAACATTAAATAATAAATAATAAAAATAAAAAAATATAAAATTCTGGTCGACGCCGCTGGATTTTTCGAGGATGTCTAGGGCGATAGCTCATGGGTTTTGGAGGACTAGGTTTAGGTACATTCTATCGCGATTTTCGATTTCTAGGTGGACGACTCCATAGTTTTTTATGTCCAGATATATTCCTCCATGGCTTTCGTCGTCTAGGTATGTTTTTTCATGGTTACCGAGGTCTGGGTCGACGGCTCCTTAGTTTTCGATGTCCAGGTATGTTTCTTCATGGTTTTCATGGTTTCGGATAATTCCTCCATGGATTTCGATGTCTAGGGATATTCCTCCATGGTTTCTGATGTGCGAGTGTATTTCTCCATAGTTTTTCATGCCCACGTGTATTCCTCTATAGTTCTTGATGTCTAGGTATATTCCTCCATGGTTTTCGCGATCGAGGTTGACGGCTCCACAGGTTTCGATGTCCAGGTATGTTTCTCCATGGTTTTCGTGGTCTCGGATAATTCCTCTATGGGTTTCGATGTCTAGGTATATTCCTCTATGGTTTCTGATGTGCAGGTGTATTTCTCCATAGTTCTTGATGTCTAAGGTATATTCCTCCATGGTTTTCGTGGTCTAAGTATGTCTCTTGATGGTTTTCGCGGTCGGGGTCGACGGTTCCATAGTTTTCGATGTCTAGGTATGTTTCTCCATGATTTTCGTGGTCTAGGATAATTTCTCCATGGGTTTTGATGTCTAGGTATTTTCCTTCATGGTTTTCAATGTCTAGACGTTTTCCTTCATGGTTTTCGTGGTCCAGGTATATTCCTCCATGGTTTTCGTGGTCTAGGTACAATCCTCCATGGTTTTCGTGGTCTAGGTACGTTTGTTCATGGTTTCAATGTCTAGGCATGTTCCTTCATGGTTTTCGTCATCCAGGTATATTCCTCCATGGTTATCTCGGTATAGGTAGATTCCTCCATGGTTTTCGTGGTCTAGGTATGTTTCTTCATGGTGTTCATAGTCGAGGTCGACGGCTCCACAGTTTTCGATGTCCAGGTATGTTTCTCTCGGGTTTTCGTGGTCGAGGATAATTCCTCCATGGGTTTCGATGTCTAGGTATATTCCTCCATGATTTTCAATGTCTAGGCATGTTTAATCATGGTTTTCGCGGTCGAGGTCGACGGCTTCTCAGTTTTCGATGTCCAAGTATGCTTCTCCATGGTTTTCGTGGTCTAGGATAATTCCTCCATGGGTTTTGATGTCTAGGTATATTCTTTCATGGTTTTGAATGTCTGGACATGTTCCTTCATGGTTTTCGTGGTCCAGGTATATTCCTCCATGGTTTTCGATGTCTGGGTATGTTTCTCCATGGTTTTCGTGGTCTAAGTTGATGGTTCCACAGTTTTCGATGGCTAGGTCTGAGTTTCCATAGTTTTTGTTCTCTAGGTATATTTCTTCATCATTTCCGCGATCTAGGTCGATGACTCCATACTTTTCGATGTCTAGGTATGTGTCTACATATTTTTCAATGTCTAGGTATATTTCTCCATGGTTTTGGATGTCCAGGTATATTTCTTCATAGTTTTAAATGTCTACGTATGTTCCTTCATGGTTTTCGTGGTCCAGGTATATTCCGTCATGGCTTTTGATGCTAGGTCAACATTTCCATAGTTTTCGACGTTTGGTTATGGTTCTCCATGGTTTTCATGGTCTAGGTCGACGGTTCCATTGTTTTCGATGTCTACGTCGACAGCTCCATGGTTTTCGATGGCTAGGTATATTTCTCCATGGCTTTCGTCGTGCTGGTATGTTTTTTCATGCTTTTCGAGGTCTAGATCAACGGCTCCGTAGTTTTCAATGTCCAGGTATGTTTTCCCATTGTTTTCGTGGACTAGGTTGACGACTTCATAGTTTTCACTATTCCGGTCCATAGCTCCATAGTTTCCGATGTTAAGGTGAATTTGTCCATGGTTCCCGATATGAAAGTCAATGGCTCCATAGTTTCCGATAGTGTGGTGAGTTTTTCTAAGGTTTTCGATATCTAGGTCGTCGGCTCTATAGTTTTCGAAGTCTAGTTTGGCGACTATAGAGTTTTCGATGTCTAGGTGGATGCCTTCGTATTTTTCAATATATATTCGACAATTTTATATTTCCCGATATTTAGGTAAACGGTGCAATGGTTTACGATATATTTCCTCATAGTTATCGATATCTAGATCTGCGATTTAATAGTTTACATTGACGAGGCAGGTTCAGACGTTACAGAAGACCATGAAAAAATATCACTGGACACCAATAACCATAAAGCTGTGGTCTTAGAAATTGAATACCATGGAAACATCTCCTTGGACATTGCAAACCATTGACAGTATCCATGTCAACATGGAATCCGTGAATGAGATGAAGATAGTTTTAAAAATCATTTTTCCAAGTAAACAAGTGGAGCTTTTCAAAAAGAGGAATAGAAAATGAAAATATCATCCCATTGCATAGGAATTTCCCAATCTTTCATTGGAAAATTCGATTTGCTGAATGGATAATCAAAATCGTCACCATTATTGCTTGTAAAAGGTTTCAACTCACATGAACATAACCGCACAGTTTTCGTCAGTCTACATAGAAAAATTGGCTGTGTCGATTGCTTTTGGCACATAGAGAAAAGCACTCAACTTGAAACAAATCGTTTTAAAAATTTTCGTCGAAGACGAGGAATGTATTTTTTCTCTTAAGTAAATATTGTCACGCCTCTAAAAAATCAGCTAAGTTAGAAAAAAAATAATTGACAAAGTAAAAAAAGAACGCCAATTATTAAAAGGTCGCGACCGTAGTTTCCAATAATTTTCTATATTTGCATTATCAATAAAAAACTTCAAAATATAAAAAAAAAAATGAGATCGTTTTCTGAAGTTGACAAATATAGTGAATGAAATACGATTCCTATATAGTTGTCACGTCTCGCAAAAAGAAGTGAAATCAGTAAATATTAAAACTTCAAAAAGTAAAAAAGGCACGCCAAGTATTAAAAGGTCGTGACCGTCGTTTTAAATGATTTTCTATATTCGCATTGTCAATAAATAAATTTAAAAAAATGTTCAACTGTGAAAAAATATGAGATCTATTGTAACATATACAGTGAATGAATTACGTTTCCTGTAGGAATTCTGAATTTTGGAAATAAAAAAAAATGAGATCATTTTCTAACGTAGCCAAGTACAGTGAATGAATTAAGGTTATTGTGGAATTCATTCGTGTACACTTTTAGCCCTAATCCCTCACTTATTCAGAAAAATTTTCCAGCAAACGTCACAGAGCAACAAAGGTTTCTCGAATGATTCTGCAATTATTAAGAGATTATCATCTGTTTTTATGCTAGCTCGGATTATAAACTTAAAACAGTTTACGCGTACAAGTGCATGCATTGTATCTATACGATGAACTGCACAAATTCATTTTCAACATTACACACAAGCTTGGCGTGCATGGTTTTCAATCGGAAGCTCGGCGAAGGAATGCCTCATCCGTCCATATATTTGAAGAAAACTTGATGATCCTCTCATGTAATTGTTTTTTAATTTGCCATCCCTTTTCCATCCAACTATTTTATTGAGTAGTTCGACGTGAAATCCCGCGCTGTGTACACAAAGAAAAATATCTATTCTTGACTAGTTTGACTGATAAATTCATTACTCCAAATGTTTCGTATTCAACGCGTTTTCTTTTCTCAAATCAATGTTTACACAGCTTACTTCTTTGTTCATCCATTTCAATACTTGTGTAATTCATCCAATCACCTGCCCATTTGATAAAAAAAGAGTGTACGGACAAACGATTGAAAGTGACGCGTGGATAAATTAAAATGCGTATGGGCATGAAAGAATGGCCGTATCTATCCGCACAAGATAAAGGCATATAAAAGGATTGATTGATTTCATTCCTTTATCCGTTCGTTTAATTGTTCAATTTTATCCACAAATTTCACCCATCTGTATTGTTTACCAAATCATTATATAACAGGGCCCCTCTTATTTTATTGGGGGATCGGTTTTTTTCACACTCGTTCATACAATTCTAATTAATTTTTGTTTTCATAGTAAATTTGAACAATTGTATCTTCCCGAGCTTCCGATTGAAAACCATGCACGCCAAGCTTGTGTGTAATGTTGAAAATGAATTTGTGCAGTTCATCGTATAGATACAATGCATGCACTTGTACGCGTAAACTGTTTTAAGTTTATAATCCGAGCTAGCATAAAAACAGATGATAATCTCTTAATAATTGCAGAATCATTCGAGAAACCTTTGTTGCTCTGTGACGTTTGCTGGAAAATTTTTCTGAATAAGTGAGGGATTAGGGCTAAAAGTGTACACGAATGAATTCCACAATAACCTTAATTCATTCACTGTACTTGGCTACGTTAGAAAATGATCTCATTTTTTTTTATATCCAAAATTCAGAATTCCTACAGGAAACGTAATTCATTCACTGTATATGTTACAATAGATCTCATATTTTTTCACAGTTGAACATTTTTTTAAATTTATTTATTGACAATGCGAATATAGAAAATCATTTAAAACGACGGTCACGACCTTTTAATACTTGGCGTGCCTTTTTTACTTTTTGAAGTTTTAATATTTATTCATTACTAAAGTCTTCACCTACTTATTTCTGAATAGATCTGAAATTACTGTCTTCAGAAACTAATGCACAGATACATGAAACAATTTTGATTTCTGTTCTCTAATTAATAAAACAAAAACACACGGAACTGTTAGTATGATGTTAGAAACTACAAATTCCCATATTTTGCTTCCTATTCAGTTTGGCTCTGCTCTTTCCGATCCTTGTTTTGACTCCATCGGTTTGCAGCGGATCGATGCATATTATTAATTGGTCGCCTAATATGTGTCCTATGATTTTCTACTATTTCTTCATGCTGATTGTGGTAACGTGATTCAAGAGGTTTCTAATTATGATCATCAATCGCACATTTTGTACAACAGATTCTCAAAACAGTGTCTGGTGTTGATATAAGTGTAGTTATTCTTTTTTCACCTGGTCTGTCGAGTAATAAATTTTGAAACTTGTTCCAAAAAGTCTTTGGATGCTTTTTTTGCTGATAATATGAAAAGTTGAATCTTCGGAATGCGGTAGGCAAACACAAATATTGACAACAATACTTATGCAATGACGTGTATGTTGAGTATTCCTATTCTGCAAACTGCAAATGTGGAATTATTGGTGAAAACATTCATTACGATAAGTGTACAGTTGCTCAGTTTTCGATGCGATTAAGTATAATACCTGCCAACATCATGGAAACCTACAGAATTTCTGAATACAATGTTCGCTATGTCATTTCAACGTAACATCATGATTTTTGCCAACTTTTCACTCTAATACTATAGATTTGGATCATTGAAATACAACAAAAATCTGCAAACTATAAAATTTATATACTGTGCCATTCATTTTATTTTTTGACTCCCACCGCAACATAAATATGAAGTGAAAAATTCATTACAAAAGTCTTCAGCTGCTAATTTATGGATGGATTTGAAATTGCTGTCTTCCAAACTCCTTGCGCAGATACATTGAATTGCAGCAGATACCTGCGAACTTGGAAATTTCTGTGGATAAGTATATGTGCTAAGTATCACCCCCTATCTTTATGGTAATACGTAATGGAACTTTGTTCAGCAAGTTTTAAAGTATTTCTTTTCAAATAGTATTAAAGTTTGTATTACTGCGGTATGGAGCGAATACCTTGAAACTTTGATATTTTTGTGTCGCAGCATGTGTGCCAATTATTTAAATTTTTTACTCCAACCGTAACATGTAATTTCAAAAATTCATCACAAAAGTTTTCAGCTTTACTAATTATCTTAATTTTCCTTTTTCTAAATTCTATGCTAAATTTCTGAATTTCCTAATTTATTTCTAAATTATCCTGAAATGAAATTGTTTTCCTCCACAACCAATGCAGGTACCTTAAACGTCTTTGAATTCCGTTGCTCTGTTGAATCAAGTACGCTCAGTTTTTTTTACTTCTTTGAAGCAATTTAAATTAAAATTATATATTCATCAAAACATAAATAAGGAACTTTCGCGAAAAAAGACGTGATATCAAACCATAAACTTCCCCTAGGGAAAAAAAGGTTGGGACAAGTACATTGATGGTATCGTGTTTGCTGATAATTCCATCCATAAAAAAAAAACTTGGAAATCGATGCCTCATTCTTCTTATTTGATTCGAACAGCTAAATCAATTGAAAAAAATTCCATCTAATTTACGTGCAGCATTAAAATTTATTATATCAATTCGAGGCCACGTATTTTCTAATGAATTGAAAAAAGTTACCACTTGAGTTACGTGCAGCACTAAAATTTATGATATCAATCAGTGGACAAGTATTTTATTAGTAACTACAAATTTTGACATTATTAAATTGTTCTAAGAAGCTTTTATATCCAAAAAAAATCACATGAAAGCTAGTCATTCGTTACTCTATGGTGGCAAAGACTTATAAGAAAATCGATTTTTCTCAGACTTTCAGGATCCTTGGTATTATTCACAAAATTCAACGTCGATTGGATCGATACAAATTATGTTTAAATAAGTGTTAAAAGTACTTGTCCGGCCCACCACTATTCATTCAATAAAAAATCAATCATAAAAAAACGAAATTGTACGGCAGAATCTGGTTAAAAATTTGTTGAAATGCGATTCATTATTAGTTTAATGCTTTTAATAATAGTATAGGTTAGTTCTTATTCCGTATGGAATTCGTTCGCTGGAAGAATAAGTAGGAAGTAAAAATTGACATCATTGAATATAAACTGGAGAGTTATTTTGGAAGCTTGAACATATATATTATGTACAATTTGTTTCATTTATCGATGCAGAATAAAATCCCTTGTATATTGCGGAATAATTTGTTTCCGTTTTTTATTGAATTAGTGCAACTAAGTAAAAATTACTTGAAGATAATTCTCTCAATTCCCTCTGCATGAATACTTGTGACTTGTGAACCATCAGTTCTAGACAAGCCCTGATTTTTATTTGAATAAACAATTTAAACGGAAAGTGATGGGCCGGACAAGTACTTTTAACACTTATTTAAACATAATTTGTATCGATCCAATCGACGTTGAATTTTGTGAATAATACCAAGGATCCTGAAAGTCTGAGAAAAATCGATTTTCTTATAAGTCTTTGCCACCATAGAGTAACGAATGACTAGCTTTCATGTGATTTTTTTTGGATATAAAAGCTTCTTAGAACAATTTAATAATGTCAAAATTTGTAGTTACTAATAAAATACTTGTCCACTGATTGATATCATAAATTTTAGTGCTGCACGTAACTCAAGTGGTAACTTTTTTCAATTCATTAGAAAATACGTGGCCTCGAATTGATATAATAAATTTTAATGCTGCACGTAAATTAGATGGAATTTTTTTCAATTGATTTAGCTGTTCGAATCAAATAAGAAGAATGAGGCATCGATTTCCAAGTTTTTTTTTTTATGGATGGAATTATCAGCAAACACGATACCATCAATGTACTTGTCCCAACCTTTTTTTCCCTAGGGTTTTACTTCTTTGAATTCTGACCTAATAAATGTTTCCGGGTGCCTTTTTTCTGCAACTATCAAACTGTAGATAATTGGATCTCAGCGGTCACTTGCAAACTTTGGAAATATATTTCATCGGGGGCATGTTTTGGATAACACGAAAATGTCTAGATTCAGAATGCAAAAACGACATTTAAAAATGGCCAATTCTGTTGTATTCGTTGTGTCTTGAATTTGATCTATCTTTTCTCTTTTCCTTTCTTTTCACTAACGTTATAAGCCGGAAATCATATCTCAGCCCGCAACACGCATTGCTACATGCTCTTGAGTTTCCAATGGACAAAACATATTAGAAGACAAGGAGAAAAATTACCAAAGTCCAAGAACAAACCTCTATCGAAATATTTCCAGTACAATTTTGACGAAATTTAGGTCTTTTTTCGTGGAAACCAACGTTATAAGCCGAAAATCATATCACGACCTACAACCTGCTTTTCACAGTGCTCTTTGGTTCCTCATTGACAAAATATATTAGAGTACAAGGAAAAAAATCGCCAAAGTCCAAGGAGAGACCCGTGACGAAATATTTTCAGTACAATTTGGATGAAAAATAGGTCTTTTTTCGTAGAAACCAACGTTATAAGCCGAAAATCATATCTCGGCCTCCAACCCGCTTTCCATCGTGCTCTTTGGTTCCTAATTGACAAAACATATTAAGGTACAAGGAAAAAAATCGCCAAAATCCAAGAACAAACCTGTGACGAAATATTTCCAGTTCAATTTTTACGAAAAATAAGTCTTTTTTAGTGGAACCCAACGTTATAATTCGAAAATCATATCCCGGCCTCCAACCCGCTTTCGACCGTGCTCTTGTGTTCCTGATTGACAAAACATATTAGAGTACAAGGAAAAAAATCGCCAAAGTCAAGAACAGACCTGTGACGAAATATTTCCAGTTCAATTTTTACGAAAAATAGGTCTTTTTTTCGTGGAAACCTACGCTATAAGCCGAAAATCATATCCCGGCCTCCAACCCGCTTGTGGCCGTGCTCTTGGGTTCCTAATTGACAAAACATATTAGAGTACAAGGGAAAAAATCGCCGAAGTCCGAGGACATACCTGTGACGAAATATGTCCAGTACAATTTTGACGAAAAATAGGTCTTTTTTCATGAAAACCAACGTTATAAGACGAAAATCATAAATAATTCATAGAAATTTAAACTAAAATCCTATAGTCAACTGAACATAAATAAGGAACTTTTGAGAAAAAAGACGTGATATCAAACCATAAACTTCCCCTAGGAAAAAAAGGTTGGGACAAGTACATTTATGGTCCCTCGTATGCTGATAACTTTAAAACAAAATTTTTATAATTTTTTCATGGTAACACATATTTGAAGATAAATTGTACCGATCTAAAATCGAGGTCGAATATTCTGAATAATACCAGGGGATCCTGAAAGTCTGAGAAGAATCGATTTTCTTCCAAGTCTCTTCCACCATAGAGTAAAAAACTACTATACCTTCGATGTTTTTTTTTGGATTTCGCGCTGCTTGAAACAATTTCATAATGTTCAAACTCGAAATTACTCCTAAAACGCTTGTCCTCCGATTGCTATCATAAATTTAATTCTACACGTAACTCAAATGGTAACTTTTTTGATTCATAAGAATTTTCTCAAGTTCTGATGGTACCCGTAGGAATGAATATTCTGAATTATCATTAAATACTTGCCCTCGAATTGATATCATAAGTTTTAATGTTGAACGTAACTTATAGATGGAAATTTTTTTCAATTGATTTTTAAAAATTTTTTATTTTGGTTTTTCGTTTTTTTTCTTAAGTTTTATTAGATTCTTATTTCTTCTCTTTGTTGTACCCGCGAAGGCCGTCGCGAAGGGACCAGTTATCAAGGACGAGTATTTAAGGGATTTAGGCCAAAAGAGCTGAACTCCAACTCGATACTTTTACAACAAGTTAACAATAAGTTTATTTAAGAAGTTACAAATTCGAGGTTTTATTGCCTCGAGACCAATCGTTACAATTCTCGTCAAAGACTGTCGAATTTTGGGTTAGTCGATAATTTCATAGATTTGGGGGTTTTCCCCTTCTCGTGCAAATATAACCTAGATTTCCTTCTGGAAGTTTTGATGTTGACATCGAGGGTCGATGCGCTCGTTCGGGAGCATCGATATTTCGCCATTGCTGCGTTTGCACTGAGAGTGCTTAATTTGTTTTAATGAGTGCGATATACCGGCACAACATCCCTCCCCCCTTTGGGAGACGAAATTTATTTCGGCTACTTTTCGCACGGAATTAAAATAAACAAATTTGTGTGAAACTTAAATATGTTTTTTCCTCTTGTAATTCCTTTTCCCACTTTTAGTAGGATTATGTTTAGGTTGTAATGGAGCGTTTTGTGTGGCATTATTTTTGTTTTTTGGACATACCTTAGTTATGTAAATTTTATTATCAGTAGATCTAGATGCGAGTTTTTCTATGATTTTTGGTCTTGCCACGAAAATCGGGGCTAGTTCGATATCATTACTTTGTTGAATTAATCGAACTCTTTGTCAATATTTGATCTTAAAAATTGTTAAAATGATAATTATTATAATGATCAGAGTCGTGCTGGTGGTACTTAAAGAGTAATTTCCAATTATGTGATAAGAATATGCCCAAATATTCGGTTCTTCTTCTAGTTTTTGTTTAAGGATTTTAATTCGTTCACCTAATTTATTCGTTTCCAGTGGATTTGTAATTATTTTTAATGGTACGCTGTAATTGAAAATTGAGTGATTAGCGTTTACCATTCCAATCGCATTTGTTAGATTATATAGTGGTATAAATGTTATAAATTCGTGTTGTCATAGTTCGTTTAAAGATAACAATTCAAAATTTATTGATGTGACGGAACATTGTCCGTCCAAAGCCAGTAATCCTGTATTGCGGATTATTTCGTATGTCGTAGATTTATTTTTACAATCTATTCTTACGCTTTCGGATTTTGGGGCTACGAATAGCCATCTACCTTTTTCTTCTAGTGCAATTATTAATTTTTTTTCGAGTTTTACAATTCGTTGATTTCATGACAATTTTTCGGGATTATTTCTTAAATAAATTGCTATTTCGCATGGCGTATTGCCGTTTATTGTTTGTAGTGATTGTTTAGGTTTGTATTAATAAATATTGTCGATTTTTTTTGCTTTGTTTAAGTCTTCTTCAGACATTGTTATATACATTCTTTTGTAGTTATCTACGATTATATTATTTTAGACGTATTTTCTATGAACTGGAACTGATTCTTTTTTTTGTCCCACTTGAAAATGTACATGCGCATGCGCATTCACACTTTTCGTAGCACTTCCGTTACACACTTCCATAACAAGATTTTCACCAGTTTACCCCCCCCCCCCCCCCCCCCCCCAAGCCCAGCACGCCTATAGAAGTTTTACTTCAAAAATATCGATTTTTTTGCGTCACCTTAATACAGGAACATCCAAAAAAATTTTTCCGGTTTGCTTAGTCTACCGCCATGTTTAGTCCATACGTAATGCGCGTAACTTGTTGACGATGTTATCGCAATCGATCTTCCTCAATAACGTGAAACAAAGTTTTAACTCGTGCAAGGTTATTTCCCAGCAATTGTATCTCTGATCGTGATGATTTCGGACACTCGAAAGAAAATTTAAAAATCTATCTCCAAACCGATTTTCGTTTTCTGAAACGTCTCCGGGGATTCATAATTAAATTAAATTACATGCCAATTTTACCCTCACTACCGTGAATGGTTTTATTTAGAGATAATTTAGTCTTATGACGAGCTCGGGCTAGAAGACAACAGAGCTGTCAATGTTCTTGTCCCGAGACGTTGCTGGATCTCTTAATTCCATCATTAGTTGATATTAGCGTTGTCACATTCGCAAATAGCTAAATCTAAATTCGTTAACAAACTGATAAACTAATGGATAAATTGAATAGTCGTTAATATGGAATGAGATTATTTTTTATCATTTTTGATGCACCTGTTTCCCATATAAATTGACAATTAGTACAATTTTTCAGCAAAAACTACGACGAGCAGCAATGGCAGATTACCACCTATGTTGAACAGTCCACTGGAGGCTCGTCACAAATGTTATTGTGAACCAGATGCGGCTCAGGTAAAAAGAAATGAGAAAGAAATAGCAAAAGAAGAGAGACGAAAACTGAAGGAGGAAAGATTACGCAAGAAAGAAAAAAAAATAAAGAAAAAAGCCAAATTCGAGGATGAATGCTTCAAACCTCGTATGAATTGTTTCGTCCATGATAACGATCACTGGAAAACCGCACCCTTATGGAGAGAAGGGCCTTTTTGCGCCTGCGTTGACTCAAACAATAATACATATTTTTGCCTTCGCACCATTAATTCAACACATAATTTCCTGTATTGTGAGTTTGCAACCGGGACCGCAACATATTATAATCTGAGAATCGGTAAGATTTTTATAAATGAGTTACTATCATTATCATTGAAAACCATGTCCTATCTCCAAATACGGATTAAATTGTTATCATAGCCCAATAAAAAAAGTCAAAATCTACAACGACTATATTGAGACTAAATAATAGCTTCGATTTTTCCTAGCTCTCTGGAGTACAGGAACATGTGGTTACTATTCAGAATCCGGTAGCGACTGAAGACAAGCATATTTACGAAAGCGAATTCACTGCCACAGACTTTTACAAAAGCCATCGCATTTCCATCATTTAAAAAATTTCTTTTTTTTTAATAAAAAAAATAATTTAAAAAGTTTAGAGGATACTGCACGTTCAAATATATTTTTTTTTTTTCGTATCGATTGCGACCTCCTGGAACGCACTAAAAAGATACAAAGTGATGGGCCGGACAAGTACTTTTAACACATATTTAAACATAATTTGTACCAATTCAAAATTGACGTCGAATATTGTCAATAATAACAGGGGATCCTGAAAGTCTGAGGGGAATTGATTTTCTTCCAAATCTCTCCCACCATAGAGTAACAAATTACAATACCTTTGATGTGATATTTTTTGGATTCAAGCGCCCCATAGAACAATTTCATAATATTAAAACTCGGAATTACTAACCTAGGGAAAAACAGGTTGGGACAAGTACATTGATGGTCGCTTGTTTCCAGACCATATCACGAGAAATGTGAAAAAAAATTCCATAAAATTATTAAACCAACTGTAAATAACCCTCTCAGACCGAGACCTATTTCGCGTTTACGGAAAATGATTCCCTTCATAATTTTATCTCAAAATACTTTCTAGTTTCCGAATCCATTGTGACATTTCGGTTTTTTTGTTGGGAAATATGAATTTTTGAATGTTTGCTGCGCGCAGCACCAGGTCCTTGGGGAGCAAAATCAGGAAAATTTACCAATGAATCTAGCACCGAATACCTTAAATACATCATATTAGCTTCCCTTTGAAAGGAAATAACGTTTGGAGTACGAAAAAAAAAATGTATACCCACTATTCTTTTGCGATAACTAAAGCACCTTTTCACACAACGCCAACTCAACATGAAACGCCGACTTCATATTGATATTTCGATGAGTTAAAGTAGTTTATCTCTTGGTTTAGGAGTATCTAAGGTGCAATCTAACCTTGCTCGATTGAAATAGGCAGTTAGAACCCCGACCTTACTGACCGATGCAGTTTCATTGGGCCTGGAAGCGCGTGTTGTTTAGAAGCAACATACGGTCCGAGAGGGATAATTTCCACACAAAAATTCGAAAAAAATTACACAAGTCATGAAAAAACATAACATAAAAAAAATACAAACTGTAACTATTTTATAAGGTGTTAGAAAATTCTAATAAAACGTAAAAAATGCTGCAAATTAAAATTTGAAAATTGCTTCCTCAAGATGCTCAAGATGCACGATGCTCAAAGCTTACTCTACGAGCTGCTATATTTTTCATTTTGGCTTTCTCGTAGAGGAAGCTTTGAGCATTGTGCATCTTGACCATATCATGAGGAAGCAATTTGCAAATTTTAATTTGCAGCATTTTTTTTTATCCAAGGAAATAATGTATTTTGTCTACCTTCTTTTACGAATATTAATTTATCTCTTTATTTAAAATTATTAAAAAAAAAACTAAATGACGAGCCATCAGAAAAAATGGTTTGCAATTTTCGATTTTCATCGTTTTTCTATTTACATTGAAATTAAATAATTCAGACAACTTTGCTGGAAAGTATAGAAGAAGTATAGACTTATACACAATATCTTACAAAATTTCCAAAAATTGAAGAGGTTAGACGATTTTTTGAAAAACTCATATTTTCGTAAAATTCAAAATGTCATAAAATTTAAACCGCTCAACCGATGTTCCCCAAATTCAATACCAACCTTCCTATTATGATAGTCTATTTATTAAAAAAAAAAAAAAATTATTAATAAATCTAAAAATTTTCGAAAGTTAGAGTCCCTTTTTATGAGAAATTCAAAACGTCGTCAGATTAGTAATTTTTTTTACAAATTCTAACAAAATTATCAGAGAATGAAGAGCCTTGTATAGATTAACATCTGTGCAAAACGGTAGCCCTGTATCTCAAACCGTTTCCGAGTTATAAGCATTTGAATTTTGCAGTGCCATACACACGCGCGCGCGCACACACACACACACACACACGCGCGCGCGCACGTCCAAACATTTTTTCTAGATATGATTTTTTGATGTTTTGGAACATTTTGAGCACATTGACATTGAAAACTGGAAAAAAAAAATTTTCATCGTCACAAAACTTCCTCAATGAGGAAGCAAAATAAAAAATAAAATCAAAATGAAAGATTTAAAACAATCAATTCAAAAAAAATTCCATCTAAATTACGTCCAGCATTAAAACTTATGATATCAATTCAAGGCCAAGTATTTAATGATAATAGGGTATTTTACATCATATAAAAATATATATAAAAATGCATGTTTATGATAGATTTTGTAAAAAGTAAACGAGGACCTCAATATTTATTCATAAAAATGCAATGTAAATTTTATAATACAATTTTAAAAATCGTCCTTTTTCATCTGTTTTCCAAATGTCTAAAACGCCATCCGCCATATTGAATTCCAACGTGACGTCACTCCGATAGTAAACAATCTAGATTCTTATCGTGCGCTCTGTGTTATTTTGAAATTTTACAAGTTATTATGCCCGTTTGTGGACTTTTAACATTCATTTTATTAAAATCGCATCATGGAAGACGGTTTTGTGAAAGCAAAAAGTACAAATCTACCAATGATAAATATGTTGATGGTGGCGATGAATCCACAATTTTTGTGGCATTTTTACACTTGTATTATCGTATTCAGGCACGAGACACCAATGATATGCTATTGTAACTCATTATATTCACAAATCTTGTTACTTGGTCTTTCCTAATTGTATTGTTTACTAACGGAGTGACGTCACAAACCGAAAAAACATGACGACTAGCGTTTCCGCGCGAAATTTGAAAATTATAAATAAAAAATAGTTTTTAAGGCACTTTTCGGTCTTATAAAATTTAAATAAAAATTCCACTGGTTTATTACGATTTCAGGATTATTTTAAAATGATTCTCAAAAAAAGGTGTAATACCCTATTCAGAATACTTATTCCTACGGGTACCATCAGGAACTTGAGAAAGTTCTTATGAATCAAAAAAGTTACCATTTGAGTTATGTGCAGCACTAAAATTTATGATACCGATCGGAGGACAAGTATTTTATGAGTAACTCTAAATTTCAACATTATGAAATTGTTATGAGAAGCTTTTAAATCCAAAAAAATCACATGAAAACTAAAGTCATTTGATACTTCATGGTGGAAGAAACTTATAAGAAAATAGATTCTTCTCAGACTTTAAGGATATTCGGGTATTATTCACAAAATTCGACGTCGATTGAATCGATACAAATTATATTTAAATATGTGTAAAGTACTTGTCCGGCCCATCACTATTCATTCAAATAAAAATCAATCTTAAAAAAACGAAATTGTACGGCAGAATCCGGTTAAAAATTTATTGAAATGCGTTTCATTTTCGGTTCAATGTTCTTAATAATAGTATAGGTTAGTACTTGTACCTAATGGAATTCGTTCGCTGGAAGAAGTGACAAGTAAAAATTGTCGTCATTGAACATAAACTGGAGAGTTATTTTGGAAGCTTGAACATATGTATTATGTACAATTTTTTTCATTTATCAATGCACAATAATATCCCTTGTATATTGCGGAACAATTTGTTTCCGTTTTTTATTAAATTAGTGCAATTAAGTAAAAATTACTTGAAGATAATTCTCTCAATTCCCTCTGCATGAATACTTATGATCCATGAGTTGTAGAAAAGCCTTGATTTTTATTTGTACAAACAATTTAAATCGAAAGTGATGGGACGGAAGTAGTAGGGCTATGCCAGTTCTAACACCGGGATCTCAGGGGGGAGCGGGGACGGGGGAGCGCGGGGACCGTTGCGGGGCTGCATGGTATGTGGAGGGGAAAGATTCTCGGACAGCGGAGATGCGGCGGCACTTTGAAGAGACAAAAAATTTGGGACAAAAGATTTGCCCACAAAATGACTAATTTATGTGTCCGGCATCAGATTGCATTGGACGGAATTTTCTTTTGAAAGTGCTCTTTTCAAAATTCATCTCAATTATTGGACTCCGTGACCAAAGATGTTTACACTTCTCTAATGACAAATTTATGAGTCCTGTGTAACATATTTTGTATTCCTGAGGTGGCGCAAGTTCGGACGAGATTTCTTTTTTCAAAACCAGTTCCAACCCAGGGGCCTCTCAGGGGGTGTGGGGACGGGGGAGCGCGTTGCGGAGGCTGCATGATGAAGGGGAAGGTTCTCGGGGTGCGTGGAGGGATGCAGCGGTCCTGCTTGCGGCATTGCATAGACAAAGTATATTTGAGGAAAAAAAGAATTCGCGGATGTCCCCTTCAATGACAGATTTATGTTTCCTGCGGAGTTTTGAGAAAAGTCAGTTGAGAAGAAAAGTGCTCTCGATTATTGGAATCTGTGATAAAGGAGACCTCTAATGAGAGATTTGTGTCCTGTGTTACATATTTTTACATTCGTGAGATGGCAATGGGATTTCTTCAAAAATGCACCTGCTTTTTCACCCAACCTTTGGCTTGAGAGTTGTTTATGTTTCGTTAGTCGTTAGGGGGGTTATGCGTTACGGGAGGGATAAGAATAACACGTCCATTCAGGTTCGCAGTCCAGTCGAGAGTGCCCGATAGCATGTTTCCACGCGCCTCCTTGCCACTTTTCTGCTAGAGGCCGCCACCGCTAACGCTCACACATCTCCCTTTTTTTATTGAATGTAATAGTAATCAGGGAAAAATACAATATTGTCTGGCGCATAAAATCTTTTAAATACAAATCAAATCTTAGCCTAAATACAGTGCTTAAACCTAAAAACTCACACAAACTCTTTGAGCCACGCTGGCTTGTTAATCACCCGCCGAGGCTGTTCGGCTCTCGGTTCTGCCACAGCTGGCACCGCGTCTATGTTTTCTTCGATTCGCTGATCAGGGGTCTGATCATTAAGAGGATGGGCTACCTCGTTCACGGGAGGATCTGAGGGTGCTCCACACTCGTCATCAATACATACTAGCGTGTTTCCAGGGGGTGCCTCAGGGGACAGTTTTAGGTTCTTGTAAGGAGCCGGAATGAGATGCCAACGATTTCGGTGGATGATACCATTTTCAGTCTGAACATTAAACGAACGAGAGTAGAGAACCTAAGAGAGACCTGGACCAGGGATCTCAGGGGGATGCGGGGACGGGGGAGCGCGGGGAAGGGACCGGCGCGGGGTCTGTTGCGGGGCAGGGTGTGGAGGGGGAACCGTTGTGGAGGGGATGGTCAAAGAGAGAGAGAGGAAGAGGCTGGAGGCGACGTGGAGAGGCAGGAGGGGGTGATGGTCAAGTGGAAAGTGTGAGAGAGGGAGTGAGACTATAAAATTTATAACTTTTAGCAAAAGTTTTTTGAACAGTGGGTTTTTTTTTACATGAACTTCCACACAGGTTTTTCTCAAAGCAGAATTCCATGAAATGGCTATCGGAGGAAGCCACTCATGTCTTCATCCCTAAGGAACAGCAGCAACCTGTGCGGTAGTAATAAAGTATAGGATTTATGACCTCCGAAACGAAAGATTTGTTTCGGTCATTGCAAGGACCTTTCCTAATTAAATTTAAGTCTTTGATTAAAAAAAAAGGGAGAATCGACTTCTACGTTTACAAGGTTCAGAAATACTAGCACCTGCATTCCCAGAATTTGTCCATTGTTCATCAAAAGATGTTCTCTGGTTTTTTTTTGTGAAACTCTGGGAAGAAATGCAATCGTCATCCATGACCTTTTTAATGAAGTCTTTCGGTAAAAGGCGGATCGACATTTTTTTCTGGTATGGATTATAAAGTGAGGAGCACCTGCATTTACACGACATTGTTTCCGAAAAAGATGTCTCCTAGGTTTTTTCTCCGAATAGCCGCCCACCCACAATTTTTCCCGAGCTTGGTTACTGATATTATCATGTCAAAGAAATACCTACTAATAGATTGTCATCTTCGTATATTCGATTCTTACATCATACTTGGTAAAAGGATAGTTTAAAAGAAAGATGTCGATCCGTGGGGGTGTAATGAAACGTTAAAGTAATGAAGATGTCTTTGAGTTAGGGACCGACTTTCACGCTATAATCGACAGGAGTCCACATTTCTTCGAGTCCACATCGAAGTTTAGTTTCATATTCTCCTCATCACCATGGCAAACGTCAATGATGTTGATGATATGGAAAAGTTTTTAAGTGATCGTGCGGCTTCGTTACAATCGGTGGAAGAATATATTGCGTGGGAAGAATAGTGTGATGCGTTTATCGCATCGTTGAGTGGCAAAAATACTTCCAAACGTGCTCGATTGAATATAGCATCACAACGGTCATTAATTGCGCGAATTATACGTTTAGAAACTTTGAAAACAACAACCCGTTCCCAGTTCATTCACACGGGTGATGGGTTAAATGATCGAAACTTGGTGTGGTGTGAAGTCGACACAGCGTTTGGAAATCGTGTGCTAACCGGTGCTGAGATTAATAAAAATTACATCGATCCACGAAAATTCCTTCAAGACTCATACGACTTGGTGGCATTGCAAGTGGTGAACAATATTTCCAAACATAACAGAATAAAAGTTAATAGCGAATGTATTGGTGAGTTCACGATGAATGGCAGGTGTGCAAATAAAAGTATAATTACAAAAACAGTTGCACTGCTCGAAACATGTGATATAAGTGAATGGTATCGAAATCATGTTGTTGAGCCAACGCTAAAATCCCTCGATGAATTTCAAGAAAGTGATAGTGGTTGGACATTAAGTTCAATTTTGAATTTAACTGTGAACATGAATAAGTATAATTCTATGCGTGCGGGTTGTCATATAACATTATCAAAACACATTAGATTGAAAAAAGCAGTGATCAATGTGAAATCCAATGATAACGCGTGTTTCGGCTGGGCGATCGTTGCGGCCCTCCATCCCGCCGCCAATCATAGTGATCACTCATCATCATATCCACACTACTCAACGATCTTAAATCTTGCGGGTATCAACTTCCCCATGACTTTAGATCAAATAAAAAAATTTGAGAGCCTCAACAACCTCTCGATAAATATATATAGTGCATCGAATGATGTGGTTCAACCTATTCGATTGAGTAAACAAAAAAAGGAGCGACACATCAATTTGCTGTACATAGAAGATGTGATGGATAGAAATGTGGGACACTTCGCATGGATTAAAAATCTATCCTATTTAGTGGGCAAGCAGCTGAATACTCACAATGGTCGAAAATACATCTGTGATCGGTAAGTAATATCAGTATACTACTATATATAAAGATTTTTAAAATATAATAAAGATTTGTGAGTAATCAAAAAATGTTTTTTTTTCTGCTCCTTCATAGATGCCTTCATTATTTTTCATCTCATGAGAAGCTCCAATCACATGAGGTGGATTGTGGCGAGATGAACGATTGCGCGATTCTGCTGCCTAATGCACATGACAAATGGTTGGAATTTAAGAACGTGAATCGAAAGGAGCTTCTACCGCTTATCGTGTATGCCGACCTCGAGTGCATTTAAAAAAAAACCACGGCTGAAGATATGAATTGCAATAAATATCAACATCACCAAGTCTTCAGCGTAGGATCCTACGTCAACTGCTCCTATGACGAATCATTGTCTGGGTATCACACACATCGAGGTGAGGACTGCGTTCAATGGTTCATGGCGAAAATTCCGAGAAAATGAGGAATGTCATATCTGTGAGAAACCATTCGTACAGGGTGATATTCGAGTACGCGATCATTGTCATTTAACAGGCAAATTCAGAGGTCCAGTGCACCAAGACTGTAATTTAAAATATGAAGAGTCTTTCTTTATCCCCATAGTTTCCCATAATTTGTCGGGCTACGATGCTCATTTTATTATAAAAGAAGTAGCTACAGCGTTCAAGGGGAAAACCGATTTACTACCTATAACAAAAGAAAAGTATATTTCTTTTTCGAAAACCGTTATAACTTCGAAAGATTATAGAAAAAATATTAAGTTGTGTTTCATTGATTCATATAGATTTCTGAACACAAGTCTTGATAAATTAGCATCTTTCTTGACTTCCGATCAACTCACGGTTTTAAAATCTGAATTCCGAGACACCGATAATTTCAATCTGTTAACGCGAAAAGGTGTATTCCCATACGAGTACATCGACAGTTTTGACAGACTGGAGGAAACGGCACTTCCACCGCGAGCATCATTCTATAGTTCTTTAACCGATTCAACGGTATCGGAAAATGAGTAAGCTCATGCTTTGACCGTTTGGGAGCGGTTTTCCACTCAAACGCTTGGAGAATACAGTGATTTATATTTGAAAATCGATGTTTTATTACTAGCTGACATTTTTGAAAATTTTCGTAACACCTGTTTGAAAAGTTACGGTCTTGATCCCGCATATTATTATACACTTCCTGGATACACCTGGGATGCAATGATGCGTTACACAAAGATCAGATTCGAATTGCTCACAGATATTGACATGGTCTTATTTATGGAAAGAGGTATTCGTGGGGGTTTAAGCCAATGCAGTGGTAGATATGCTCGCACCAACAATAAATACATGCCATCTTACGATCCATCGGAACCGTTCACATATTTAATGTATTATGACGTTAATAATTTATATGGATGGGCAATGAGCCAAGCATTGCCCTACGATCAGTTCGAATTTATTGAAAATGTTGAAAATTTCGATGTCGAATCAATTCCATTGAATGGTACACATGGTTATCTGCTTGAGGTTGATTTGGAATATTCAGAAGAACTACATGATATCCATAGTAATTTACCATTCTGTCCGACGCATGAAAAACCTCTGGGTAAACAGCAGGAGAAGCTCATTGCCTCAGTTAGTGCAAAAAAGCGTTACGTCATACATTATCGCGCATTACAGCAATGTCTAAAACATGGAGTAAAACTCACGAAAATACATCGGATTTTGAAATTTAGGCAATCATCATGGTTTCAGAAATATATCGACCTGAATACCCAGTTTCGAACAAATGCAAAAAATGAGTTTGAAAAAAATCTTTTTAAGCTAATGAATAATGCAGTTTTTGGGAAAACGATGGAAGATGTTCGAAATCATGTTCAAGTGAAACTTTTGACGGAATGGGCAGGGAGATTTGGTGCTGAAGCCATGATTGCGAAACCCAACTTTCATAGTCGTAGTATTTTCGCTGAAAATTTAATTGCTGTAGAACTTCGGAACTTGCAGGTCAATATACGTTGGAATGTCAATTCTAGATATATCAAAAACATGTTTGTATGAATTCCATCATGAATTCATATCCCCGTTATATCAGAACAAATGTAAAATCTTATACACTGACACCGATAGTTTAATCTATCATATTGAGTGTGACGATGTATATAATGATATGAAGAATAATCTTAGTAAATACGATACAAGTGACTACCCGATAGATAATAAATACGGTATACCGCTAGTTAATAAAAAAGTACCCGATCTCATGAAAGATGAGAATAACGGGGCTATTATGACCGAATTCGTCGGACTTAGGTCAAAAATGTATGCAACACGAGTTGTAGGTAAGAATGATGTAAACAAAGCAAAGGGTGTTAATAGTAATGTTGTAGCGCGAACTATAACTTTTGACGACTAGACTAAATGTTTAAATGAGGAAATTGAGATGAAGCGCACTCAATCTTCGATAAGGTCCACTTTACACAATGTATATACTATTAAGGAAACAAAAATAGCTCTAAGTCCGTATGACGATAAGTGGTACATTATTCTTGGCACAGTGAATACTTTGCCATGGGGCCACCGTGACATACCGTAATGTCTTTGAAAGCGATGTAAATAAATATGAGTGGGTGAGAGCGAGAGAGAGTTTGTGCATTGAAAGTGAAATAATAAAAAAAAAATCTCCGACCAAGCTCAATGTGTCCTTTTCTCTTATACCTGCTATGTTTCAAGCTCCGCTGCATGTATAGGGAGTGGTCATAAAAAAAAAACACAGAGTCGAAACGTTTCCTTGTCCATTTTCTTTATTCACAGATCATCTTTGCTTATCCAACTATTGTGTGTATTGTCGAAACTTAGCCATTTTACAAACAACTGACTGCCACGCTTCTTCAACACTTTTTCAATGAGATATATGTCGGGATTTTTCGCTCAAAGCAGCTTTTGCTCGTAAAAATCACCGGCGATCGGCTCATCTTGATGATCTATTATATTATAAGTAACTGGATTAGTTTTTCTAACTCGATATATTGAAAATATTTCCGTTGTCCAGTTTGGTGTATAACCTTTTTCGAATACATTCTTAAATTTACTTATGCGCACTTTATCGCCGATTTTAAATTTTGCTTGATTTCCAACTTCGGATCTATTGTATACGTTACGCAACAGTCGTTTTTCATTCGTAGTATTCACATCATTCGGTTTCATTTTTATCGTACTATGTAATGTATTATTATATTTTATAATTAATGTATGGAGAATATCGATCCATTTCCAGTTTCCGCGAAAACTAAATTGAATCCACATTTCATTCTTAAGTGTACGATTGAAGCACTCACAAATTGATGCTTTCAAATTACTAAAGGTAGAATACAAGTGTATATTATACTTTTTCATCAAAGCCTTTAAGTTCATATTATAAAATTCTTTTCCTCGATCGACGTGAAGATTTTTCGGTATGCGTCCTTTGCTGAGAATCGAGTCCATTGCAGCAGTCACATCTTTTCCACTTTTACTCTTCAACGGTGCGGTCCAGGCGAATTTGGAGAATATATCGATGACGGTGAGGAGAAATTTATGGTTGGAGATGTGTTGTGCATA
This sequence comes from Venturia canescens, assembly GCF_019457755.1. Taxonomy (NCBI): domain Eukaryota; kingdom Metazoa; phylum Arthropoda; class Insecta; order Hymenoptera; family Ichneumonidae; genus Venturia; species Venturia canescens. The sequence continues at coordinate 15,574,847 of NC_057431.1, read as the reverse complement.
TGTAGAAATATCTACAAGATCAGCTTGCCAAGTCTCATCCAGGCCACGTATATCCACATGTCGACGTGGATTTCCGCCGAGCTGGCTTATGCAGTTCTTCAACCACCGCAAGCTTCTTTTCACTCATTTTTTCTTCTCCCCCACGATTCTCATCAATTGAAGATAAGAGTCTGGAGAACTTTTCACTGACTTATCATTAGATGATCTCGTAAAAGCTTCATATCATCATGAAGTTCTGAGATTTCTCTCTTTATATTATCAATTTTTTCACGGAGATAGGCGAGCTCAGTTCTTACACGCTTTTCTGCAGCAGCCACTGTCACGTCCCGCGTGCCACGTTAATACGCGGGTCGTGACGACGGCCTCCTCCGACAACTCGCGACTTGGCAACGGAGCGTCCTTGGGTGACCTCTGTGCGATGCCTCGTGTCGCCGCGGGCCGGATGTCTTCGGAATTCGCGCGATCAGCATCGCTTGATCGCGAGCTCCGAGGGCCGTGTCCGGGTGGACGGGCGAAACGCTGAGACACTGAAAATCTCCGTCACGACGATCGTTCTCGAGCTATCGTCGCCGTGGCGAGGATTTTCATAAAACAGTTCCGTTTGCTCTTAAGTGACCCTCGGTCGTCCACGTGGATAACTCCATAATTCAGCAAGCTCGCGGCGGGGTAGTAAATCCTGGAAGATTGGTGAACCGCACAGAGAATCATAAGCCTGTTTTCCGTTAACAAACGCGAAGTGAGCTACACATAGGCCCTTGCCTGACGGACGTTCCTTTAGTGTTATACTTATTAAATCCTTTGTTCAAAGTGTGAGTTAGTGTGAGAAGGAGCGACGGCGGAAGGATTTTTTCCGTCGGTATTGTAAGTTTCAAGTATTCAAAATCATTGTAATACAAGCATTCTAAATCATTGTAACTCAAAATTGATTCCTCGTTCCAAATTTAAAGTCTATTCATTAAAAAAACCTTTTGTGTTCCAATTTGTGTAGCAATATTTCATTTCGAACCTTCGAGCGATCCCGTCAACCTTTCCCGGGGCCCGTATGGGACCAAATAGGCGTATTAAATTATTCTAATTAAGTTTGCTAGAAAATTATTCGGTTTCTGAACCCAGAAAAATACATCAAGGAAATCCTGCAGCTTCTCTGCAGGTTGGTGACAGCGTGATTTTTCGGGTGGGGATCAAATGTTGGAATGACTAAAATTTCGAACAGCTAAAATCTCGAATTTATAAACTTCGAATGATAATATGGAGACGGATAGATTCGACTAGAGCTTTCAATGCCGAAAATAAATGAAGCAGAAACTGCAAGGTTCGAAGAAAGTTTACATCGAAAATAGAATGTAACAATCGCCCATAGGACGATGACTAAAATATCGATTTTACGAAAATTCGACTATCACTCTTTCGATTCATAAATTACTACGGTCAGCGATACTGTGAAAATTCACAATTTTGAAAATATAATAACGAAAGACCAAATATTACTGAGGTTGAAATACTGAAACACCAAAAAGTCGAACGGTCAAAATAGCGAAACGTTAGAAAGTCGATCGATCAAAATAAAGAAATGCAGCGGAGCTCCAATACACGCGTCTCACTCACTCACTTACTCAAACCGGTGATCTCCAATTTTAAACATCGCCGTTTTGACTTTCGCCTTTTCGAGCCATCGCTATTCCGCATATCCAAGTTTTATAGGCTCGAAAAATTCACTTTCGATTTTTTCCTACTCTATATTCTGGTCTGTCTGTAAAACAATTACTCTCCATTTTGAATTCGAAAATATGAACTTTTGACATTCGGATGGTCTGTTTAAATTGCATTCAAAATGAAAACTATTGAAATATATATTTTCGGGTAAATATGAATTCAAAGAAGGAATTTTTGATTAAACGCGCAATCTGCTGAATAGTCGATCGGGAATAAGAATTTCGAATAACTTATTTTTCTCCAAACTGATATCACAACTTTTGAAATTTCGAAATATCGACTCTTCTACAATTCAGTTATTCGACATATTGAACCCCACCCGATTTTTCTCCTAATAATTCCGTGACTCTCAAATTGTTTTTTTTACCTATTGTTCGTCCCCCCAGGACGTAACAATTGTGGTGGCAGCGGTGGGATATCGTTGCCTATACCACGCTCTCCGTGGTTGACTGGTTCGCTCAAAAGTTTGATATTGAAATTGTTTTGTATCGTTTATTTATTTTGTTTATTGTTCCGTTGATTATCGAACTTTCCGGCTTCTTCGTTCGCGTTTTTCGTTTTTGTGTTCGCGAATAAATTCACCATGGACGGTCGCGAAAATCGGGACGATCATACGCTCAATAATAGTGTACTCAATTTTTCTCCCGCGGAAGTCTCGATCGTGCTCGGTGGGTTGCACCTAACAAATAAATTAGCTTCTATTCCGGATTTTGATGGAGTCAATCCGCCTCTCGGGGATTTCTTGCAGAATGTCCAAAATGCCGGCACGTTCGTCGCCGATAGCCAGATTCCCGAATTCATCACGGGGGTTCTGAGTCGTTTGCACGGCCAGGCGCGGGCGTGTGTACAAGGTATGACATTCAGGACCGTACCCGAATTGATCACAGCTTTGCGCGAAGGGTTAGCTCCGTACCGGAGTTTAAATTCGTGTTTAGATAGGATTTATGAGGTACGGCTCCGGCCAGGGGAAAATCCACGCAGTTTATATCTTCGAATTCAGGTGCTAATGAGTATAGCTCATGCCGCCTGGAAAGAGGAGGGTCGTCCGGAATTGGCCGCCGACGGCAACGATACTATCGCGGTTTGGGGTTTCGCGGCGTTCCGCCGGGCGTTGCCTGACAAGCTAAGCGAAATGATCCTTGTCAAGGGAGCGGCGACGTTAAAGGAGGCTCTCTCAGTGGTCGAAAGATATATGGCGGAGGTACCTAGTGCTAGTCCACATCCCAATCCGGTAAATGATATAAAACCATCGTCCTCTATCGGCAAGGTCCTGGTTCTCATGGCCAAGGGCGCCGCTAAATCTGATTCGCGCCCTGCATCTCCCGACTCGTCAAATGATAAGTATCGCGAAAGCGAGCGCTCGTCGTGTCGTCCAGAAAGGTCGGAAAGGCGATTCGAACGCCCTGAAAGATTGGAAAGACGGTCGGAGAGGGAGGAGCGCCCTGAGCGTTCCTCAAGATCGGAAAAATCCGAGCGCCCGGAGCGTCCGGAGAGCCCGCGACCAACGAGTATTCTCAAGCGGCAGGACGAGGGCCCTCGACCCCGTTCACCGTCGCCTCGTAGGGGGTGTTCGAAACGGTATTGCTGTATGCGTGGATCGGGTTGCGGATGCTGCCCATAGTCTAGAACGCCCGATTATTATCGTAAGGGTGGGGGGTGTAATTTGTGTTACTGCTGCGCGTACGCGTACGGCTGTGAGTGTTGCCCCTGGTCTACCCCTGCGACTCGTTACAATCGCGAACATCAGCGCTCGTTTTCTCCTGAGCCGCGTTCCACCAATTGCGCTTCATCCCTACCGGCTCCCGAGTCTTTAAACTCGCAGGGGGCTCGTCGGCGGGAGCTGGCGAGCCCACCCCCGTCGCCGGTATCGAAAGACCGCCGGTCGGTGAAATTTCAGGACGAAAGGCGCTAAAAACGAAGCCCCCTCCCACATCGATTTCTGAGCTTAAAATCGCTTTATCGGAAGTCGAGGAGGAAGTGGAAACTCCGGTAGTAAAATTAAAAGCTCCGGAGTTTATCAATGGCACAGACGAATTTTTCTGCGATTCCGGTTCGGGTTTAAATTTTATCAACGTTAAGGCGCTTCACGCCCATGTACCCTTTGACGTGTCTCAGTCGTGCGAATTTACTGGCCCGTCGGGTGAAAAATCGAAATCTCTGGAAACAGTCACTCTGACGATCAACGATCGCCCACATACTTTTCATGTGGTGAAGGAATTCGTCACGAAAAGCAACGGGTTGCTCGGTAGATCGTTTCTGTGGAGAGAAAGGGCTGAATTGTCTTTTCATCATCGTTCCCTGGCGCTGGACAGTGATCCGGTGCGTCCCCGACCATTTTTAACGGCCGATAACGAATCGCAAAAGTCAGCAAACAGAAACGTCTGTTTGATAAAAGCACGTACGCGTCATCCCATTGCATTCGAGGTAACGAATCCCGAAATGAAAGAGGGATATTTGCCGCGAATCAAGACCGAATCCGGACTGTACATTGGCGATGCGTTGGTATCGCAGAAACACAGAATAAGTCATGTGCTCGCGATAAACACCTTAGATCGCGATGTAGAAATCGAAGTTTCACCTCAGGAACTGTTACCGTTTGAGCTGTACAGGAGCGATGTACTCTCGGGAAGTGAGTACATCTGGTCTCACGATGTACTCACTGAGAAGTCTGACGATGATTCTCCTCCCCCGATCGATCGCACCTCAGCAATCATGAAGGTTTTGCGTCTGCATGCTTTGAACAAAGTAGAGCGAAAGTGCGTTCAACGTATCGTCGAGTAGAATCCGATGAGATTTAAACTCCCTGGCGACAAGTTGCCCTGCATTAGTCTCCTAGCTCACAGGATCCCGACGGAAAATGATTTGCCGGTTAACACCCGCCAATATCGATTTCCTTCCATTCATCGAGATGAAGTTCAATCGCAGATTGATAAGAAACTCGATAATGGAATAATCGTGCCTTCGCAGTCCCCCTACAATTCTCCGGTGTGGATCGTGTCGAAGAAGCCCAACTCTCAGGGTCGACTGAGGATGCGAATGGTGATCGATTTCAGGAAATTGAATGAGAAGACAATTTCGGATGCATACCCACTGCCCAATATATTGGATATATTGGATCAGTTAGGGGAGGCCCAATACTTCTCAACTTTCGATGTGGCGAGTGGATTTCAGCAAATCCCGATGGATGAACAGGACAGCGCAAAGACAGCCTTCTCCACGGTGAATGGTCACTACGAATACGTTCGCATGCCGGAGGGCTTGAAAAACGCCCCGGCAACCTTTCAGCGATTAATGGATACGGTGCTGCGAGGTCTACAGGGTGTCGAGTTATTCGTCTACCTGGACGACATCGTGGTGTTCGCCAAGTCATTGGATGAGCACGAAACGAAAGTTCGTCGGCTAATGAACCGCTTGGAGATGGCGAATCTCGTGTTAGAACCGGATAAATGCGAATTCCTGAGGAAAGAAGTATGTTATCTCGGTCATATTATCGGTCGAGAAGGGTTGCGTCCGGAAGTAGTAGGTGGCACACTATGGCGACCCCCACTCCTATCCCCACTCCTTTCCCCCACTAGGCCGAGCGGCCGGCGTTGTCGGCGAGAGGTTTGCGGGTGTGCGGAGGGGGCAGGTGAGCGTGTGCCATCGTTTTTCTTGTATATATATTGTAACGGTACGATTGTGCTTGTGCACACCGTCACGCGTGGATTCGAGCAATTCTATGATAAAGAAGAGCGGGCATGAAAGAAAAACAAAAGTGCGATGAAATTAAATTGAAAATAACAAATTATTTATTGAATTTTGAATATTTACGGATCAAATGACAAAAATAAATGAATTTTGTTTTGCATGAGAATTTTGTTTCCGGTATTTTTCTTTGTATTGGAATTTCGCAATTATTTATTTTTCGAAATTATAATAATTATTATCTCGCATGAAGGAATTTGTTTTTAATGTCAAATTTCTAATATTTCTCGCAATTATAACAATAATAATCTCGCCAACGCTGGTTTTGATAAATTTTTAATTAATTTTATTTGATAATTTTATAAACTCACTTTTTGGCTCGATATAATACAAATTTGATTGTTCGAGTGGATTTCTTACTCATCTCACTCTTTTGACTCGATATAATTCAAATAATGATTTTTAGTGAGTGATTCGCTTTTTGGAATAATTAACTCAAAATAATAAATAACTCGAAATTGTCTCGTTTTGAGAATAAAGAAAACTTGCTTGGTTTTAATAATTTTTAATGAATTTGATCGCCACTCAGAAAGCAATGATTCGTTGATGGAAAAGAATTCACCCAGAGATCTTGAGACAGAACGAACCCGAACTGTCCTGGCCCTTCTGGAATGGAAAGATAGGAAACCTACCCAAGAATCTTGTGACCGAACGAAATCGAACGGCCACGGCCCTCTTGGATAGAGAAAGGATTGGAAATCTACCAGGAATCTTGAGACAGAACGGAATCGAACTGTCCCGGCCCTCCTGGATAGATCGGAAACTCTCACCTAAGAATCTTGAGTTCAAACGAAATCGAATGAACCTGACCCTCTTAGCGTGAGAGAGGAAAGGTGTTATTCTATTTGAATTTTGAGTGGGATATGAGCGATGTTATTTGGCTCTTTGTTTTTGTGAGCGATTTTGAAAATAAGCGAAAATTTTATGTTTCTTTATTCTCGTTTTAATGGCGAGTACACGCGGCGAAATCCGGAGGCAAGACTGGCTTTTGGTTATCGGCATGCGAGTCGAGCTCTCAGGGATTCGAGACGTGACTGGCTCTTTGTCTGTTCAGTGAGCGTTGTTGCGTAAGCGAGTCTAGCGTGGCGAGATTCGAGTCGAGACCGGCTACCGGAGCTTCTGCGCTCGGGTTTTTATACTCTCTCGAACAAAGGAAATAATAATAATAATACACTTGGACTTTGTCCCTTTCTCTAATTCGCTGCGCGACTTAATCTCGAACCAGGGACTCCCACTCTAAATTCTCTGATTGGTGCGCTAACTCCCCCGCGTGGGTCCCAATTGGCTAAGTCGAGCTGTAGTCACACCGCGCATGTGCAAGAATTTAATATAATTCAATAAAACAAATTTTTGATTAATTTTAACTCATTTTATGACTTTCTCCATTATTTTGTTTTATTTCCTATCAATTCTGTCGATAAGATTATTTTTATTTGATTTCATTCACAAATTTACCGAAAGTCACGTTCTTGCACGTGCCTGTTGAATGTAGGGCATCGCGCATGCGCACTGTGCACGCTCGATCTATCAAACAAAAGTTTACTTAAAAATTTAAATGATTTTAATCTGAAATCTTCACCCATTTGTTCAAAATATGTTTTTCTAATGATCCGCATCGTTATTTTTAATAAGAAAGAGTTTGTTTAACTGAAAGTGAATAAAATCAAGAATTTTGAGAATCTAGGGAATTTTGGTGAAGCGAAATTGAGTTGGCAGCGCTGAGCGGCTCGCTTCCCGAGCGCCGCTTCGCGAAGTGACAGTTTTCCAACATGGCCACCGATGTAAACACTCGTGCGTGCCATTTAAAATAAAATAAAGCTCTCGAGTCGGTGTTTCGCTTCAATATATATATATTTTTTATTTTATATTTTTTACATTTTTAATATATATATATATATTAAAAATGGACTTCCGTTTCCGGCGACAGTGGAGAGAGTGAATAATAAGTGACGGTGCGGGAAAATAAAGGAAAAGGGGAGCAAGGAGATTGGGCGGAAGGAAGTGCAAGAGTGCGTAAGGTGGTAAAAAAGGCGGGGAGAGTGGGAGAAAATAAAATAGGGGACGAAGCGGCCGGGGAAAAAGAATAATAGAGGTGAAAGAGGGCGACAGAAGGAGGTTAGGAAGAGCAGAAGGATAGGAAGTGAGAGTAGAGCAACTAGGCGGGGAAATTAAAAGGCTGGCAGGAAAGGTAAGAATAAGGAGGAAAGGTGAGCGATAAGGTAGAAGCAGACGAGACAGGTGGATAAAGCAGGAAGAGGTAGGTAAGGAAGAAAGTGGGAATCGACGAAGGAAAGGACGGCAAAGGAGAAAGAGTGGATTAGGAAGGAAGAAGGAATGGGGGACGAAGCGAGGGCAAAGAGGGAAGTAGAGGGGAAAAGAAAAGGTAGACCGCTTAAGGCGGTGGCGCTGTCAAGGGAGAGAACGTATAGCGAGGGAAACTTGAAGGAGCTATTCGCGGGAAAGAGAAAAGCGGGGGGAAGTGACGAAAAAGAGGAAGAGGAGAGGGTGGAGGAATGGAGGGACGCGTTCAAGAAGAGCAAGGTGGTGCAACGCTCACCGGAGAAAGGAGGAGGTAGGGAAGAAATGTGGAGGGTAATGACAGAAAAGATTGGGGAGGCAGTGGGGAGAGAAGTGGAAAAGGTGGAAAGAAGGGTGGAGGAGATGGCGAAAGGGTTTGAGAGGAAGGTAGAGGGGTTAGTAAAGGAGGCGAGGAGAGAGAGGGCGGAGCTGATGAGGAGGTGGGAGGAGGATAAAGAGAGGATGATGGAGAGGATAGAGGGGTTGGAAGGGAGGATGAAGGGAGTGGAAGAGGGCGTCAAAGAAGACAGGAGCGGGGGGGCAAGGGGACAGGTAGAAGAGCCGAGGATGGAGGGTGTAGAGAGAAAAGTGAGAGAAATGGACATAAGGCTAGACAAAAGTGAGAGAGAGAAAAGAAGAAGTAATGTCTTAGTGAAAGGGGTGAAAATGAGTGAGGGGGAGGATTGGGAGGGGGAAATTGTGAGGATCTGGAACAAGATGGGAATAGAAGGAGGGGTGAAAGGGCGGAGGAGGGTTGGGGGGGGTGAGCAGAGAGGGAAGAGGGATGGTGATAGTGGAGCTGGAAGGGATAGAGAGTAAGGCGCAAATAATGAAGGCCAAGTGGAAGCTGAAGGGCGAGAAGGAGATGGTGGAGGACGATCTGACACAGATGGAGAGAAGGGTGAAGTGGTTAGTGGAGAGGGACGCGGACAAGGAGAGAAGGAAGGGAAAGAGAGTGAGGGTAGGATACATGAAGATGTGGGTCGAGGGCGAATTGAGAACGTGGGATGAGGTGGCAGAGGGTTGGAGAGAGACGGAGGGAAACGAGTAAGGGAAGAGGTAGAGGGGTATAAGAAGGGGATAAAGAGGGGGGAATATGGGCAAGAGGTAGGACAAGGGAGGATAAAAGGGAAAGGGAAAGAACGCGTTAAAAAGTTAGGATTTTGGAATGTGGCGGGAGTAAAAAACAAGGACAAGGAGTTCTGGGAGGGGTTAAGGAACTGGGATGTTGTGGTGTTAATTGAGACGTGGGTGGATAGGAAGGGGTGGGATGGGATCAAGGAGCAGTGGAAAAAAGGCTACAGATGGGAGGTACAGGACGCGAGGAGAAGTAGGGGAAGAGGCAGGGCAAAGGGGGGCATGGTAATGGGAGTGAAAGAGGGGCTGGAAGCGGGGGAAGTAGAGAAAGGGGTGGAGGGTTGGATGGAGAAGAAAGTGAAGATGGGGAGGCACTGGTGGTGGGTGGTAGGGGTGTACGTGAATGGGGATTTAGAAGAGAAAACGGAAATGATGAAGAAATGGATGGAGGAGGAAGGAAGGGAGGAAAGAGTAATAATAGGGGGGGACTTCAATGTAAGAACGGGGACAGAAGGGGGAGGGTGGAGCTGGGAGGGGGATTTACTGGTGGAAGGAGGGAGGAGGTCGAAGGATAAGACAGTGACGGAAGAGGGGAGAAAGTGGTCCCGATTATTGAAGGAAGAAGGGTGGGAGATTCTAAATGGGGGAGTGAAGGATGACGAGGAGGGGGAATGGACATACGTAGGGGGCAGGGGGAGATCGGTGATAGATTATGTGGTGGTAGGTGAAAAGGTGCGGGACAAAGTAGAGAGACTGGAGGTGGAGGGCAAAGTGGATTCGGATCATATGCCGGTGGTGCTGTGGCTGAGGGTGGGCTGGGGAGGTGAGAAAAGGAAGGGGGGAGGAGGAAAGAGGCATGAAAGAGGAGTGTGGACGGAAGAAGGAGTGCAGAAGTTTAAGGAAGAGTTTGGAGACTGGAGATGGGGAGACCAAGGTGTCGAGGAGGGGTGGAAGGAGTTTGGAAGTAGAATAAAAACGGCGGTGGAGAATGTGGGTAAGGGGAGAAGAAGGGAACAGATGAAGGAGTGGCGGGATGAGGAGTGCAGGGAAGGGAAGGAGAGGTGTAAAAGAGAACTGCGCGAGTGGAGGAAGGATGCAAAGGATAATGGCAGGTACCTAGAGGAAAAGAGGAAATATAGAAGACTGTGCGAAGGTAAGAAAAAAGAGGAGGCGAGGAGATGGGAGGAGGAGATAAATGGGATAAGGACGGAAGGGCAAGCATGGGAGGTGATTAATAGGGGGAGGAAAAGAAGGAAAGGGCTTAATAAGAGGATAAGGCTGGCGGAATGGAATGAGTACTTCAGAGGCGTGTTAGGGGGGGTTGAAGAGAGGTGGGTAGGGGGATCGGAGAGACGGGCGGAGACGGATGGGGAAGAGGAGTTGACGAGGCAGGAGGGCAGAAGATGGCGAGGGAACTGAAGGACAGAAAGGCGATGGGGGAGGATGGGGTGCCGAGTGAGGTGTGGAGGTATGGAGGGGAAAACGTGGCGGAAAGTCTGTGGAGGATGTGCTGGAAGGTGTGGGAAGGGGAGGGATGGCCAGATGGATGGAAACAAGGGATAGTGGTGCCGATGGCGAAAAAAGGGGAAGGGGAGAAGGTGGAGGAATACCGGGGGGTGACACTGACGCAGACAGCGTATAAGGTGTACACCGGAGTACTGAGGAACAGGATGAAGAAGGAGGTGGAAGAGAGGAGGATGTTACCGCCGAGTCAAGCGGGGTTTAGGGAGGGGATGGGCACGATGGACAACATTTATGTGTTGAATTATATTGTCAACAGAGAGATAAGGCGGGGAAACAGGTTGATATTTTTGTTTGTGGACTTGAGGGCAGCGTTTGACTCGGTGGACAGGGAGAAGCTGGCGGAGAGTTTGAGGAGTAGAGGAGTGAGAGAGGGACTGGTGGAGAGATGTGAAGAGGTGTTGAAGGAGACGGTAGGGAGGGTGAAAGCGGGGGAGGAAGTCGGGGAGAAATTTTGGACGGTGAAGGGGGTTAGACAGGGGTGCCCATTGAGCCCGTTACTCTTCGTGCTGATGCTTGCGGACCTAGATGAAGAATTGGCTAGGGGGTGCTGGGGAGGGATTGAGCTGGACGGGAGAGGGAAGGTATATTCTTTGGCGTACGCGGATGATCTGGTGCTGTTGGCGAAGAGAGAGGAGGAAATGAAGGGGATGATAGGGAAGTTCGAAAAGTACATAGAGAAGAAGGGCCTAGATGTTAACACGGGAAAAACAAAGGTGATGAGATGTAAAGTAGGGGGAGGCAGGAAGAGGAAAGGAAAATGGTGGTGGATGGGAAAGGAGATAGAGGAGGTGGTGAGGTATAAGTACTTAGGGTATGTGGTGAGGGCGGATGGGGATCAAAAGGATCAGGTGGAGGAAAGGGTGGGGAAGGCAGCAAAGGCGATGGGACAGGTGTGGGGGATCGGGAAAAGGAAGTTCGGGAAGGACTGGGGAAGGAGGTTGTGGCTGTTCGACAAGTTGGTGTGGCCGGTGATGAGCTATGGGGTGGAAATTTGGGCTTGGGCGTATGAGAGGAAACTGGAAGAAGGAAGAAGGGGAGAGCTAGCAACAAGGTGTAGGGCAGAGATGAGCAAGAGGGCGCGAACAAATGGATGGTGCGGAGGATGGGAGGAGGAGAGGAGGAAGTTTTATGAGAGAAAGGGTTGGAGTGCAGAGGAAGTGGAGAGGAGGTGGATGGAGGGGGAAATGAGAGGAGAGGAATTAGTCATGGGGGAAAGGAGAGGGCAAGACGAAGAAAGGTGGAGAAAAGTAGTAGAGGCGAAGGGAAATAAGGAGTATAAGTTCGTGAAAGGGAGGGGGGTACCGGGATACCTGAAGAACGGATGGGAGGAGGGGAGATGGCAGAGGATGGCGAGGTTTAGGTTGGGGGAAGAAATGAGAGGGACCTTGTATTGGGAGGTGGCGGAGAAAAGGCTCTGCAGGAAGTGTGGGGCAGAGGAAGAGACGTGGGAACATGTCTGGGAAGAGTGCACAGGATGGGGCAAGGAGAAGGGATGGCAGGAGATGAGGGAGAAGGTGCTGGGAGACGAAGGGGACGGTGAGGAATGGCTGGAGAAGTTAGAAAAATGGAGGGCGGTTTAGAGAAAGTGCGGCGGAAACGGAAGTCGAGGCGTGAATGGCGAGGTGTGTATGGAGAAATGTATGGAGGATGAAATATGAAGGGGAGCGACTGGCTCCCTCTCTCTCTCTCTCGGTCTCGGGCGGAGGCTTGGCAATGGCGAAGGAAAAAAGAAGATAGAATTAGAATAAGATAAAGTTTAAGGAATGAGGATGGATGTGGCGAAAATGTGAGCGGAGCGGGAGTCCGCACTGTACCCCGCATAGGGAAAATAAACAGTTATATATATATATATATTAAAAATGTAAAAATGTTGTGTTATATATATATATATATATATATATATTATTTAAAAAAAAAATTAAAAATTTATATTTAAAAACTCACCAGGGTGACGCGTGTGGTCCTCTCTCTCTCCCGATCCAATCTCTGCTCCACGACGTTGTCTCGCACCATAGTTTTTACACACACACACACACACACACACACACACACACACACACACACACACACACACACACACACACACACACACACACACACACACACACACACACACACACACACACACACACACACACACACACACACACAACCTAACTAACGTTCAGGGTCGTCCAGGGCGTCGACAACGTCGACGGACCAGCCGTCTTCGGCCCCTTCGTCGTAGCCGTGATAGCCGTCGGGTACTGGCAGCTGGTTCATGAGTACACCCCCGAGATCCCGGCCGTCCTCAGCAAGCAGCTGGATGCTCAGGGGGTGTCTTGTAGGAGGGCTCATGACCATAGTCGTAAGAGGCCCCGCGCACAGCGCTTCCATCTCATGGATGGCATAATGAAAAGCCTCTAAGTAGGCGAGGCTGGGGAGGGAGCACTCTATCACGAGCGCTGGTATCGCCTCTAATTTCGGTGAGGGGTGGTAGAGACAGTTTAGATCGTAAAATTCACTGTCACCATGGTCCACCAGATATACCTCGACATAATCACCGCTATCACGGTACACGATTTCCCCACGGTACGCAGTACGAGAGCCCCACAGCACCACCACACAGCTCACGCCCGGCGTTGCCTCCTCGCTTTGGATGGGCCGGCCCAACCTCCTATCTATAAACTCGCTATACATTAAATCCACCACGTGGAGGATACAATTGTTCTAGAGCGTCGGTACGCACGTACAGGGACGCAACGCTCAACAACCGTTTGACGCGGCACGTAAATGAACGACACAGAAATTCGTAATAGCGGTAACGCGGATACATTTTGAAGCAAAAAAAAAGAAAAAACTTGTAGAGGGACAGAATATAAGTGTGACCGGGACGAGATGCTCGCGCGCGTTTCGATTGAAGACTGATGGAAGAAGAGTCTAAGACGTTTATGCAAATACGTGTGTTATAAGCCATCGTTCTGATGAGGTGCGTGTGCGCGTGTGTGTGTGTGTGTGTGAGAGTGCGAACGAGGGACGCAGAGCGGGCGAGCATGCGAAGGGTGTGCGTGACGATGGATGATTGGCGAAAAGGAGGTCTCCCGTAAGCGTTAAGGAAAGGAGAGCGAGGGCAGAGAGAGAAGAGACAGTGCGAATTGAGAATACGAATCGAGCGAATGTGAGTGATTGCGTGAGAAACGAAGAGAATTTATCGAAACTCCGGGTTACTCCGAAAATCGGGCTCCCCGCAGTTCTAGACCTAAGTTTTGGTATTATAATAAATAAACTATCTGCCAGCATAAGCAAGCAGTAATCATTTGTGTAAATTCCCCGAACCCCAGCCTATAACACGTGCTTATGATGAGCATATCATTGCAGGGGTAAAAGACGGACAGGAGGAGTGTGAAAACAGCTGACACCTCGGCTCGGTGCAGCCGCCCTCGTATATGGGGCAAAGGATTCACACGTGCGTATAGCCTCTTGCTCGCTCTCACGCTTAGATAAGACCGCTCGCGAGGCGCGATGCCTCGCGAGAGCTTGAGGTATTCGCAGCTTCATCAAAACTACACGTGGTTGCAATCTCGACGACATACACCCTCTTACTCGCTCTCGTGCTAGCATATGCGTTAACGTATACGCTCTCGCTCGCTCTCTCTTGAGATGCGATACCTTGCGCTCACCGTGCACGACCACTGTCTCTAAGCAGGCAGGGCAGTACGTCATCGTTGCCATTGAACTTTTGTCATAGCATAGCAAAGGTACTCGCAGCGGCATCAAAATTGCGCGTGGCTGCAGCACCGATGACGTATGCCCTCTCGCTTGCTCTCATTCTTAAGATGCAGCATCTCGCTCGCTCTTTTGCGCGCTGCGATGCCACAGTGTTTGAGAGCTACAGCAGCAGCGATATTCTATGTCGTCTCGCTCGCTCTCACGGTAGTATGTACCCCTCACTCACTCTTTCTCGTTAGATACAGAGATCTCGTACTACAGGGTTGCAGCAGAGATGTCATACACACGCTCGCCCGCTCTCGCTCATGTGGAATAGCACACCTCTCTCTCACAGAGAGAGGTGTGCTATTCCACATGAGAGAGAGTTCTGCTTCGAGCAGTCAATCATTATGAGAGGTGCAGATATGAGAAAATCTGAAATTTTGAAAAAATTGTAATCGCTGCGTAGAGAATGATTACAAAACCTTCCGATTATTCAAATAATTTGGCCATCGCTTCCTTCCCTGCATAGAGAATAATTTCAAAAATGTTCAGCTACTTAAAGAATTTAATCATACACTTCACCGAACATTCCGACTTCACAAAAAATTGAATTATAACTTTCACCACTGCAGAAAGAAATTTTCTGCTTCAAAGCTGTAGCAGTGATACCGTATATTGTCTCGCTCGCTCTCGTCATACCGATCCTTTAGCGAACAATCCTCTCTTTCACTCTCCCTTGAGACGTGATGCTTTATACAGAGCTGTCAAAATTACGCATACGGTTGCAGCCTCTTGATGTCTCTAAACAAACCCCATCGATATATATTCTTTATTATATGCTATTTTTGCGGATTCAACCGATTCACTTATGAAGGGTGTATTCTCCGCGGGCTAAAGACACAGCTCAGAACAAGGATGAAAAAAAAAAAAAAAATGAAAAACTCAAGTGATAAATTTTTTACACTGAACAGTTTTTCAAAACTTCATTTTCAAAGTTGATCTCAAGATGGATAGACGCGCGAGTATGTATGCAATTCATCCATCGAAAGAACCTTGGACATTGATTAAAAATGAACTCGAATCGATTCCTAAGGTTTTGCTCATAAAATATTATAGCAGATACATTCCTTCATTATGGGAGCGATTACCTGAACATTTGCAAAGTGATAGTGAAGTTCAGGCATATCAATATTGTCACGACCATTTTAATCCACCATGGGTACGCTCTCATATCGATAATCTAGGACCGCTACGTCGAAACTGTGAAACATGTTTGATCATGGAGCAACTAGTGAATATTTATGCAATTTATTGTATAAGAAACCCTCGTGAAATGACGACAGAAGAACTCCTGATTATATCTCCATCTACGTTCAAGAAATATTTCAGTGACTATACGGATATTCTGTGGGAGCGTTTACCATATTATTACAAATCTGATGATGAAATTCAATCGTTCCGCCGATGTCATGATCACTGGAATACATCTTCGATGGAAGATCACATTGATGCTCCTGCGCCTCTACGAAAAAATTGTAGAAAATGTCGAGAGAGTAGAAAACTTGCATGGACCTGTCACTATGCATGCATACGTGAGCGCTGTAAAGGATGAGGGAAGTGACAGCATCACGTTTGAGCCTGATCCTAGGATGCATAGTGAAGGACATGGGGGAGATTTTCCTCGTGTTTGAACTTGTCCAGAATTGCAGCTGAATGCTTCGATAAGAAAAAAGTAGAGGGGGAATAGTCATCAAGTTCTAAAGGAAGAATCGACAGCAACATCGTCGTTCAGACACCACATTAGTCAGAAAACAGACGAGTTTCTTTTCATGATCACCCCAAAGAAAAAAGACAAAAATCACTCTTCAAAATGGAGTTTACGTCATTGAACAAAGTTGTTACCTTGGAAAACAATATTCCAACGAAAAAACTGATTGAACTTGAGGTTGGGATTGGTCATCCAATTCATCATATTCGATCGGTGAAAACCAAATTTGGAAAACGTTACATCGCTAACATCGGAGACCAATTTACGGTCTTTTTACCGGGGAGACTTTACGAGGCTTTCGACCAAAACGAGGACGAATTCGAAAAGCTGTTGGAGGCGGCTTAAGCGAGGGAACTCTTCATGGAAACGTTTGCCGACAAGTGGAGTAAAATTGTGTTCAAACATATTCCAAAATCTTTGTGAAAAAGAAAAAAAATCTATAAATATCTATAATTGTGATAATTTTTTGAAAATCATACTAATAATAATATGAAATATTGTATGGTGATTGGAGGAAAAGGAGATGAGATGTGAAATAAAAATATGAAAAAAGATATATATTATAAAATATTATGTTTATTCAAAAATCCCTCGTTCACGCAAAGCTAGATATACATATAACCAACTTCGAAGTGATTTCACATTCGCTTTCGCACAATTACATCTCGAATTCGGGTTGTTGTGTTGGTAATGGGGACAGTCGAGGTAATTTCTCGGCAGCTTCTGCAACGATGGACAGTCCAGAGTCTCCATATCGATAATTTCCATTGATAGATCCAAGAAACTTCTCAGCCGCAAATACTTTTCGCTTCCTTTCACGTATGTGACGCGAGCTCGTTGTAAGATGCTTTGAATTATCACTTTCGCCGTATCAAGAGACTCGGTAGAGTCTCGGGACAAGTACATTGACAGCCCTGTCGTCTGCTGGCCTGAGGTTCTCGCCGAGACTATCTTTTCTCTGAATAAAACGATTCGCGGTGGTGGGGGTAAAACTGGCATGTCATTTTCTAGAATTGCGGAGCTCAAGAGATGTTTTGTTAAGCGAAAATTAGTTTGGAGACTGAATTTCAAAATCTTTTTCGAATGAGCCCGAAACCAACACGATCAGTAGCGTAATTGCTGAGAAAAAACTTTGCACAGGCTCAAGATTATGCAAAAGTTACTAACACATTTAGAAATTTGACATGTCTGTATATAATACCATCAAAGGCCTCATGTCCCTCGGTCTAACTTCGCGGCGGTGTCGCGGACTGACGTCACATGCCGAGAGCTCGAAATTCACCAGCCGAAGTTTCACGTCATATTGACGTTTGGGGTTATGATGTTATGAAGTGCGTGCGGGATAACTAAAAATAATTTTCGTCATCTAACGAAGTGCATATTACTATTTATTTCGTTAAATTTTGTGATATACTTGTTGTGTCCGCGAAGACCGTCGCGAAGGGACGAGTTATCAAGGACGAGTAATTAAGGGATTTAGGCCAAAAGAGCTGAACTCCAACTCGATACTCTTACAACAAGTTAACAATCAAGAGACTCGGCAGAGTCTCGGGACAAGTACATTGACAGCCCTGTCGTCTGCTGGCCCGAGGCTCTCGCCGAGACTATATTATCTCTGAATAAAACGATTCGCGGTGGTGGGGGTAAAATCGACATGTCATTTTCTTGAATTGCGAAGCTCAGGAGTTATGTCGCAATTTGAAAATTGAACTTTCAGCTAATTAAGAAATTCTCTTTCGATTGCGCCCAAAATCAGTATGATCGGTGGCGTAATTGCTGAGAAAAAACTTTGCACGGGCTCAAGATTATGCAAAAAGTACCAACACATTCACGCAGCTGACGTATCCGTATATGGGTTCAGACCGATGCATACAAGGGCTTCTTGATGCCCATCATAACCAATCACCGGTGAGAATCTATCCGTCTCGACCAATCGCCGATGAGAAAGTTTCTGATAGTCCTCAATGTTTTCTTGTATACCGTCTGTATCGTCTGTTATGTTATTATAAAGTGATTGCGATCGTAGCCCCGTGGATCAACGGTGCAAGATTTGCAAATTTCGTTTAAATAAATAAAACATTATTGGAAATAGCAGTGGATATAATCAATTTTATTTATTTGATAAAAGAAGTTTCAATAAGTTTCGAGCCCAATTCACGACAATAATATCTATAATAAATAAAACCTCAAAAGTGGATTAATTGATCTCATACAGTGTACTGAGAGTGAGTAAAATGTTGAGAAGTGAAAACGTGAATAATGTGTGTCGTGAAAATTAAGAATTATCTGTTCTACTTCGATATCGTAATATATACATAGATAGCAAATTTGCGAGATTTCGCGTCATGTTGACGTTTGAGGTTATGACCGCCGGAGTGCTGTTGCGTGCAGAGTGTAGAAAAATAAAAGTGGTTTTTGATAAGTGGAAGGAATCGATATTATTAATGACGTGACTAATTAGTGTTGAATAATAATAATAATAACAATGAGAAAAAAAACGTTCGTTCATTATAACCTCTAAAACGTTCTTTCCAAACAGAAATTCTATGTTGTGTAATTACATTAAAGAAAGAGGTGGATGGTTGTGTGTAAACGAATTCAAATAAATTTTAAAAAACTTTGGTCAAGTAATTCAATTTATTGTTGTCATAATTTCTTTCATTTAGTTTGGCTGTGTTCACCGGTCCCTTTTTTCCACCTCCTTAGCTTACAGTGTATTGTTGTTACGTCCTAGCATTACGCTAAACGCCCCTCACTTTTTCTCTTCAACTCAAACGCTATCACGAGTATATTCCTAACCTTTATCATCATTTGTCGATACATAGTTCGTATCTAAGAATATATATAAACACAGAGCGTATCCAGACCATCCATAACAAATACATCCTGCGAGACACTCGGCGCTCGCACATATTTTTTTTCCTCAACTGTCCATTCTTTAAACACTCACAACGCGTGCCCTAGACTCTCCCCGACGTTCCGGCGCCATAAATAATCCTACAAGACGAGCACGGAAAACCAGAAATAAACAGTCCAAGACCGATTTCCTATCCTTGAATTTATTATCAATGCAGCATTTCCTAAATCCACACGAAATTCCAGAGACGCGTTCCGAAACTCGCGTTTCCCACGAGTCCCGAAAACAGATGCTCTTATCTCAAGTGCAACACGTGCACATCTCAGAACTCCGCTCAACACACTTTCCCTAATTCTAAGAAATCTCGAGCGACTTTTCCTCCAATCATATCTTCGGAAAAGTCTCCCCCATATTCAAATCCAATCATCAAATCAGACGATACTTTTTACCCAATCCAAACTAAAAAACCACAGAGAACAAACCCCCTCTACAGCATCCTACCCCCAAAAAACACATCCTCCTCTCGAACTCTAACTAGGCTAAGAATCTTAGTTGTTAGTCAGTTAGCAGCGAACCTCGAAACAATTAAGATCGGAGAACTCTCCCTCTCTAATCCAAAATCACTTGGGAGAACTCTGTCATAATCGCTAACTCAAAAGTACATAGAAAAACATTTCAATTTCAAAGTGTAAATAAGTGTAATAGTCAACCAATAAATTCATCAATATATTTTGTAGTGAACAAAATATCATCGCATACACTTATTTCGCGAAGCCTTCGACACCGCTCAACAATTGGAAAATCCTTCCAATTCGCGGGCACAACCTCAATAAAAAGGTCACGTATACCTGAAAATATAGTATATGTTCTCGGGCCTCGCACAAGTCCCAAAGAAGACTCACTGGCAGAGGTACTCAACGTACACTCTGCTTCTCTAAATCGGCGACTGTGCGCCCCCAACTAATCCTCCCTCCTGGGACGTAACATATTACTATATTAAAAACTGGTGGCAGCGGAAACAAAAAAAAACAAAAACACCATTTTTTAATTTTATATTAAAAAACTGGTGGCAGCGAAAAAAAAACACAAAAAACACCATTTTTTAATTTTATATTAAAAACTGGTGGCAGCGGAAACCAAAGAAAAAACAAAAAACACCATTTTTTAATTTTATATTAAAAACTGGTGGCAGCGGAAACCAACAAGGAAATCAGCAAACACCAATTCTTCAATTTTATCTCCAAAATTGGTGGCATCGGAAAACAACAACAAAAACCCACCACTTTTTTATATTAAAAATTGGTGTCAACGGAATTCACACCGAAGGACAACATCGAAAATAAACATCAACAAGTATCAACGAACTCCAGAAATCTCCTCCAACACGTACGAGTACTCCAAGCCATCGGAGGGACACAGCCATAAACCATCGGCATCATCGAAGAGCAGGTCAAAAACACCAGCAGCGGTAGACCACTAGCAGGATCATCACCACAACTCAACAACAGGTTCATCGGCACGCGTCACCCGACTACAAGATCTTCGTAACGTAAGTCATAAAACTCACAATGTCCAACGAAGACCAAAACCCCATGAACGTCTACGGACAGGGCGGACCGCCAAATCAAGATAACGCAGGTCAGCCGAATCCACAGAACGAATTTGGACCAAATCCCAACCCTCTACAAGTTAATGTAGATATAGACGTACTCAGTAGATATATTGCAGATAATATTCAACGTCAAGCTCCCCAACATGTCAATGCTAATCGAGCACCAGAAAACACACCATACCCCATACACGCGAATTATAAAGATTTCACTAGGTATGTACCAGAGTTCGATGGTACAACAAAAACATGTTCCCTCAATACTTTTATTAATTATTGTGAATCCGCAAGAGAATACACTCAAGCGATTGGCGAAAGACCAGTAGTCGCATTACTGAGAAGTAAATGCAAAGGCGTTGCATGCGAAAGTCTAGAAAGTTTCACAATTTCAACAATCGATGACCTCATCAACATTTTGAGAAGTAGATTCATTACATCGAAACCCTTGTTCGCGTGGCTCGAGGAATTAAACACTTTCGAACAAAAAGATAAAGAAACATTGCTCGCTTTCTATAGTCGAATCAACTTGCATCTTACTCAAACTCAACAGGCCATCGGCTTGTCAAAATTGCAAGACCCGGAAGGAGCAAAAAATTACGCTCGAGACATGGCAATAAATCAATTCCGTAGAGGCGTAAACCCAGCTTACAGCGCTCACATACCTATCACAGTCTTCGCTACCCTCGAAAGTATTTATCAACAGACAATCGAAATCGAAAAACTAGTAGGACCAATAGAAAGAAATAACAAAAATCAATCAACCTGCCTCCCTATTAGTTCGCAAGATAATAAAAACTCAAATAATAAATCAATGCAAAACGCAAACACGACCGGTAAACTTTGTAAATTTTGCAAGAAAACAAATCACGTTACGGACGACTGTTACGCTCTTGCAAAACAAAACAAACAACAAGAACAACAACAAAAACCTCAACAATTACAGCAACAACAAACGACTGAAAACAAAAGTAGCGTATCTTGCAACTATTGCAAAAAACCGGGACACGTAATAAACGACTGTCGTAGGAGAGCGTACAATAACGGCAAAAAGGCTGCGGCGAATGCAGGTAACCAGCCGGGAAACGAGTCAACGACCCCTCGGCCAGGTGCCTCGACGGGACAGAATCAGTAGAGGCACCAAAATCCGAAAGACCCGAAGAAATAAAACGAAATATCCTTCGGGCTAATTGCAATCTCAGCGCGTCTTCTCATAACTATAACGCGCCAACCATCGTATTAGAGTCACGGGATTTAATCAAAGAACAAACCCTATTCCTCGCTGACTCGGGATCGCAATTAAATCTAATCAAAATTCAAAATATCGCAGATAAAAATACAATAAACGAATCGATCATTTACGAACTATACGGAATCTCAAGTTCCGATAGACCTAAAACTCTCGGTCAAATTAACATCGCTATTCATGGAAAACCGGAAATGTTTCATGTTGTAGGCGACGATTTTCCTGTAGAATTTGATGCAATACTTGGTCATGAGACCCTCGGTAATAGCAACGGTAAAATTGACTGGATGGAGAGGTGCGTGCAAATCAATGATGTAAAAGTACCATTTACAAACACCGAATCATTTCTTCTGCGGGCCAGACAGAAAATGGTCATGTTTGTTCGAGTGGGAAATACTCTAGAGACAGGCTACGTACCCCGCATAAGATTTCCAGAAGGCGTTTACGCAGGCGAAGCATTGGTGAAAAACACCGACGGCAAAGCTTACCTTTACGCTATCAATACCCTTGACAAAGACGTTAAAGTGGACGTTCCCGTTATATCCCTCTATCCTTTTGATATGAGTACGGACGAAAACGAGGAACAGAACGAAGATTCCGCAATTGGCAAAGCTAAAATACACAGTATCCCTTCTCGGACGCGAGAAAATCGTGTAGAAAACGTGATAAACCTTTTGCGCCTCGACCACCTTAATGTCGAAGAGCGAGACGCGGTAAATGCACTCGTTGCAGAAAACGCAGACCTCTTTCATTTACCGGGCGACCCTCTGAAATCAACTAGCGAATGCAAGCATCGAATCTTAACAGTGAACGACAGACCTGTCAACACGAGACAATACCGACATCCACCCTTTCAAAGACCAGAGATCGAAAAACAAATTAACGATTTATTAGAACTCAATATAATCGAACCATCTAAATCTCCGTACAATTCACCGGTGTGGATAGTTCCGAAAAAAGCAGACTCAAAAGGAAATAAAAGATGGAGACTTGTGATCGATTTTAGAAAACTCAATGAAGTCACGATAGGAGACGCTTATCCTTTACCCTTAATAACCGATATCCTTGATCAACTCGGCGGAGCAAAATACTTTTCAATTTTCGATTTAGCATCTGGATTCCACCAAATACAGATGGATCCAGCAGATAAACATAAAACAGCTTTTACAACCCCCCACGGTCACTACGAGTTTAACAGAATGCCATTCGGTCTAAAGAATGCACCAGCAACCTTTCAGCGCCTAATGGACCTCGTACTTAAAGGTCTTCAGGGCAATGAACTGTTCGTATACCTGGATGACATAGTCATCTACGCTCGTTCCTTAGACGAACACAATAGTAAATTCAAAAAATTGGCCGAACGTCTACGAAACGCTAATCTTACTCTCCAAACCGATAAATGCGAATTTTTAAGAACGGAAGTACGATATCTAGGTCACCTTATATCAGCTGATGGCGTAAAGCCCGACCCTAAAAACATCGAAGCGGTTCAAAAATTTAACGTACCAAAAACCCCAAAAAACGTTAAAGAGTTTTTAGGACTTGCAGGTTACTACCGGCGTTTCATAAAAAATTTCGCAGCAATAGCAAAACCATTATCAGATCTAACCAGCAAAAATGTCGAATTCCACTGGAATTCAGAACATCAATTAGCATTCGAAACGCTGCGCGATAAACTCTGCTCTGCTCCAATCCTTCAATACCCGAATTTCTCCGAACCTTTCATCGTGACAACCGACGCATCTAATTATGCGGTCGGTGCAATTCTTTCACAAGGCAAAGTCGGTCAAGACCCTATGGTGGCTGCTGCCTCAAGGGTCCTAAACAAAGCCGAACGGAACTACTCCACCACCGAAAAAGAAATGGTCGCAGTGCTCTTCGCAATAAAAACCTTCAGACCCTACCTTTATGGCAGGGAATTCTTACTTCTAACGGATCACCGACCACTTGCTTGGATCGACTCAATGAGTGACCCGACGTCGCGTGTACTGAGATGGAGAGAAAGATTAAAAGAGTTCGAATATAAAATCGAATACAAACCGGGAAAAATAAACACAAACGCTGACGCACTATCGCGTAATCCAATAACTCTCCCGATAAAACTCAAATGGCGAATTAGTCAGACACCTACAGGTGGAAAGCTATTAAGCTTGAACCCAGGTATCGCCAGAACATACTCGTCTGTTTCAAATTCAGACAAAAACTTAAAGAGACCCAAAGTTTCTTTCTCTAATTCGGAAGGTGATCAAAAAGATCCCTCCACATCAAACCCTGTTTCAGAACTAACTGATTACACGGATACGGAAGTTCCTAGAGAAACGTACGTTAATCAAGTTGGCGAAGAAACAAACGAAATCCTAAATCATCAGCGATCTGATCAATCGTCTGATATATGCCTCAATAATGGGAGCATCCTAAATCCAGAGCTCGAAGAAATAAATTCGTCTAAATCTTTTAATTCCGAGCATCATACGAATTTACGAGGGCAAAAAGAAAAAACAAGTTCGTCTAAATCTAGTAGCACAGAGCATCATACGAACTCGTTGCAAAATCAAAAAGCAAACTTGTCTAAATCAATTAACCCTAACCCTCATACAAGTTTGCAAAGAAAAAAGAATTCGTCTAAATCTTCAAATTCCGAGCATCATACGAATTCATCAAAAAATTTAAAAATAAATTCGTCTAAATCTTCAAACTCAGAGCATCACACGAATTTATCAAAAAATCTAAAAACAAATTCGTCCAAATCAACCAACTCAAAACGCGACGCGAATTTGTCTCTTAATTCAATCAAAAAACAAAAATCTCAAAGTAGCAATTCAGAAAACCAAGAACTCTATTCGGAATACGATAGATGTAAAAGGAAAATCCTAATGAAGAAGAAAGATCGCGATAAACGACACAAATCCTACAGCACTCATAAAAATCGATCTCCCTCTTCTTCAGAAGAATGCGAAGACAATACAGTCGACGCGGTCTCTTCAATTGCAACAGATCAAGAGATTTGCCCATCCTCGGATCAGAAAATTTCTGAGGAACAGGACAAATCCTTCATAACCCTCGAAAATATACACTCCGAAAACTCTAACCCTGCTGAATCAATGGAGGTCACATCACCACATTGTCCAAACACACCTTCGGCCGAATCCAGCACAGAATCCGACGAAAAATCCCTGTACTTTACTCCTCAAACCCCTCCAATTCTCAGTGACCATATGTCACCAAGAATAACTGAGATCCCACAAAAACCTTTAGAAAAACGTACACAAAAAACGGCAGAATTCACACCGCCCCCTAGTAAACGTACGAAAAGGAAATCGCACAGCACCACAAGCTCTCTCGAATCAGGGAGTAATCCAGATAGGGAAACCCAAAAGAGCGAAACTCAGTCTCAAACATGCGATACACAGAACCCCGAAAACAGCCAGGAAACACCAAGTGATCTAAACGGGAAAGAAAAAGCCCCTAACGAAAAAACGGTACCTGACACAAATTTAATATGCACAACGCTCTCGAACGAAAAGCCTAACGCCATAGAAAATAAAGAAAATACCATTTTAACACACATTAAATCCCCAAAAGACAGTAAAGACCCCGTAGTAATGGCAAATACGGTTCACAACGATCAGTGGAAAATTCCCAAGCCCCTCAAGAAGCAAAGAATGAAAAAACCACCATTGTTACCGACTCGTAGATCGTCAAGAGAAAGAAAACCAAAGCAATGCACATATTGCTCACAAGCGGGACAACACACGCATGAATATAAAAACTACACCAAACAAATCCAAGATTCAAACAAAACCGGGCTTAGCCCACCCCAAAGAATAATGCCTGCAGTCGTATCAACGACGAGCATTCCAGCAAACCCTCCTAAAAACAAAAAACAAAAACGCACGGATAAAATTCATAAAGTTCTTAAACGAAATGACACAGTCATCGAAGACGAAATTTGCATATCCCCGGAAAACGAAAACGACAAAGAAGCGTCGTCCGAAAACGAAAGGCCGCTAAGCCTCCACAATGAAAACAATTTTGAATTATTGCACGAGGACGAAGTACCGTCAAACCCCCAGAGGCACGAACCCCTTACACCGACCGTAAATATCGCCACACAACCTCCGAGTGAAACTCCCCCTCCAGCGGGAGGCACCCCAAATATCGTGAACGATAGCGGCACAGAAATCGACACCGTCAACATTATCGAAACAAATGACAATTTAGAAATGGTCAAAGACAACTATATATGTTTCATCTCAGCAGACGGTACGGTGTCAAGCGAGATTGGCAAGAGACTAATCGAACTAGGCTTCCTCACCTTATCCCCCTCCAACAAACTGGAAGTAGGTCAAGTACTAGTTTCAGGCTCTAAAAATAAAAAGACATTTGGCTTAGTCATTCAAGAAAACGATTCATCACCCATCACTCTAGAAAATTTCACAAAATCATTAAAAAATCTCAGAATCAAGATGGAAGAATTAAAGTTGAATTCAGCAGCAATTTCTCAAAAAAGAAATAATTTCGACCCTTCAATTTGGATCAAAATAAAAAATCTCATACGCGAAATTTTCGCACATTCAAAAATCCAGATAAAAATATGTAAAGACGAGATTACAACTCCACCTCAAGAGCACAGATTAGAAATAATAAGAGAGTGCCACGACTCCCCGGTAGCAGGCCACAAAGGCGTCACCAAGACATATAATAGAATCCGTCAAAGATATTTTTGGGACAATCTAAAAAAACAAGTAGAAGACTACGTCAGGCAATGCGAAAGTTGTCAAAGGAGAAAATTGGTTCGAATAAAAACGAAACAACCTATGATCATTACCGATACCCCGATCGACGTATTCGATAAGATCGCAATGGACATAGTCGGACCGATAACACCGGTATCAACCCTAGGTCATCGTTTTATCCTCACCATTCAAGATAATCTCTCGAAATTCTCCTTCGCAATTCCGCTCATGAGCGCGACAGCAAACGAAATCGCAGACGCACTGGTAACAGAATTCATATGTGTTTTCACTTGTCCAAAAATAATTTTGACAGATCAAGGAGCAGCGTTTATTGGCCGCGTCATGAAACAGTTAACAAAAATCTTCAAAATTAAACAAATCAAAACTACAGCCTTTCACCCACAGTCAAACGGGTCCCTTGAACGAAGCCATCAGGTACTCACAGATTACCTGAAGCACTATACCAACAAAAAAGACTGGCATAAATGGCTTAAGCCAGCAACACTTTCATACAACGCGACCATACACGAAGGCACAAAATTCTCGCCATACCGTCTAGTCTTTGGCAAAGAACCTCGTCTTCCATCTCAATTCACACAAATGGACGATTTCATCACGTTCGATGATCACGTGAAAAACCTCGCGACTCAATTACAGGAAGTACGAAAATTAGCGCGAAACAATTTAGAAGCCGCAAAACAAAAATCGAAAACCTATTACGATAGAAATATCCATCAAGTAAAATTTAATGTCGGCGAAAAAATTTATTTAGTAAAGAATCCAAAGATCGGAAAATTCGATGACAACTATAAAGGTCCTTATCTAATAACACGCACCTTCCCAGAACAGAATGATATCGAAATCGAACTCGAAAATAAAAAGAGGAAAATCATTCATTGCGATAGAGCAAAAATAGCACATTAAGAATCATTCGAAACTGCTCAGGACTCATAAAATCGGAACCTTTTCAGGATCATGGACACCGCGTTCAGGATGTTTTTGACCATCGCTCTTCTAACAACCTCATGGCAAGCGGGTCACGCCCTAATCGCATACGATTGCGGAGCACCGGCCATGAACATAACAACACTGTCTCTCTTGGACATCAAGGAATGCGATATTCCGATTCATAAACCGATAATCACTACATCAAAAATTCAGCTTCTACAGAGAGTTCAGTTCTCGCAAATTAAAGTTCGACAATGCAAAATAGAAATTCATAGAACAGTAAGGCATTGTGGTGCATTTTCACATAGCTCAGACGTAGAATACGGAATAGTAGAGTTCATAAAAGAAACTTCATCGGAAGAATGCCTTAGCATTCACAGATCGAACACGTATCAAGCGTACAATGTCGTGTTTGGCAACTTGGCAATGAACTCCACCAACCCTAGGTCAGTTACAATGGCAGGTAGCGTCGACAGACACGGGTCTTGCCAAGGACCGTCATACTCAGACCCTTACGGTACCTGGGAAAACGTAGTCGTCACAGGCCAGATATATATAGGTATTCACGAATACACAGCCGAAGTGAGCCTCGATCTGAACGAAATTATTTTACGATCGGGTAATCGCTGTAAACACACGTCGGGAAGATGCCTCGACTGGGAAGGCGGTTATACCCATTGGGACCCCTTACCAAACGAACATTGCGGATTTAAAAACTACGAAATAATTTACGAAGGTAAAGCCGAAAGAATA
This sequence comes from Venturia canescens, assembly GCF_019457755.1. Taxonomy (NCBI): domain Eukaryota; kingdom Metazoa; phylum Arthropoda; class Insecta; order Hymenoptera; family Ichneumonidae; genus Venturia; species Venturia canescens. The sequence continues at coordinate 15,546,887 of NC_057431.1, read as the reverse complement.
AAAGATACCAAAGGCTCCCCAAGTGGAGAAGAAATCTTTTCGATCACTTCTACCGACATAACATTCGCATTGGCAATAAAAGGGCAAACTTCCGTCTGTGGCTATAAACTCATCAGAACCGAACACCCCAAACTTTTCATACTCGAACAAGTAAACGGCGACGTTTTCACAACCAAACATATATCGGTAATGAACATGGACATTTTCGCTTACATGAACTCAAAATTCGTATACGTCGTAAAGCACTTCGGTAGCCAAATAACTAGCCTTTATAATAACGTCATCAGGCAGGAGTGCGAAATAGAAAAACGAGTCTTGCGTAATACGTTAGGCTTCGCATCTCTCGCACCAGCCGAATTTGCATATCACTACATGAATGAACCGGGTTATATAGCGCACGTCGCGGGAGAGGTAATCCGAATAGCGAAATGCGTACCGGTCAATGTAGCTACCAGAAAAACAGAAGAGTGTTATCAAGAACTCCCTATCAAAAGAGGAAATGAATCTCTGTTTATGATGCCCAGAACTCGAATTATCACAAAAACGGGACATCAAATCGAATGTAATTCTTTTCTTTCACCTATGTACCGCATTAATAATAATTGGTACCAATCCCTACCCCAATTGGCACCGGCCGCAGCGCCGGAAGAAATCACGGCTATGACGCAACCGTCATGGACCTTCATTACCCCCGCACACCTCGCAGAGAGCGGAATCTACTCACCCCGCGACCTCGACAACCTGCGAACCAGCATAATGTTTCCAGTCGAACGCAATGCCGTACTGAACACATTAGCTCGTGGTGCGACAGGTCGAGCCGCAGCTGACCAAGGCATTACAATAACCCACTGGATAAACGACAAATTCATCCAGGAGTCAGTTGAACGAGCTTGGGGAAAAGTCTATTCGTTTTTTAATACGGTGGGCACATTCAGTGCAACACTGCTTGGAATGTGGGTCACTCTGAAAATCATAAAATTTGTAATCGATACACTAGTGCACGGTTACGCACTCCATTCCATATACGGTTGGAGCGTATGGCTCATAGGCTCGATTTGGGACTCGGTTACTAACCTCCTCCTCCACCTAGCCAGGAAACCTGAAAACATAAAAAAAGAAAACAGCGAGCTAGAAGAGGATGGAAATGGAGAGGTACCCTTAGAGAGTATCAGCGCCGCAGCACCAAACGAACCAGCGAAAGCCCAAAAGCCGCAGGTATACCCTACCTGTCCCCCACCCCATGCGGAAAACACGGCAACGCCAATCTGGCAGCCGCGCACCCACCCCAGCATAAAGCAGGGTAACGAACAAGTATAACGCGAGCAAACAGAAACGCGAATATACTAATTTAACATTTTTTTTTTAATTATTATGAAAATAACCCAGTTAAAACATTAAAAAAAAAATAATAATAATAATAATAATAATCAAATACTTTAGCTAAACTAAACATTTCAAATAAATTCTAACTTTTGATTCTCTATCCCCAAATTTCTTTTGTCCTCTATTACTATATTTTACAAGGAGAAATTACCTTTTTTAATTTTATTCCAAAGTAGGATGAATCAGTTAACAGAAACATACTCTCTCTTCTTTTTCTCTCTTTTTCTTCTCTTTCTCTCTCGCTCGTCCTCCCTCGTCAGCGGACAAACCCAACGATGAGCGAAAAACGAAGACTATATCGACGAGATCCAACGACGATACACGACAAATAACCAAAAACGAACGAAAATATCAACGAAAACCCAACGATGACAAACGACAAAAACCAGACGACGAGTAAACGACAAGAACTTAAAATAATGGGAACAGGAAATTCTTTTTTTTAAAGGAAAAAAAACAAAGTTATCTTTCAAAATTTATTCCTCCCTTCCCATTAAGAGAAGAAAAGACACCAAGCTCCTCATTACATTAACTCAAATATAAATATCAAAATAAACATAAAAACAATATAAATTCCCCTCCTCAATCATCGTCATAAGCGGCGTAAATGCCACGAGGTGATGACCACGCAGGGTGGTCCCAATCCTCCTCGGGATGGACTGACCCCAGACGTCCCTCCATTAACCACCTTATGCCGAAAACGTCGAAGCCCCCGGATTCCTCGAATAGACGGTTCATCCTCCGAACCTCCATTTTTTCCATTCGTCGCCTCTTAATGTCCTCGACGAAGAGGATGCCAGACTCCTAGGAAAAAAATAACAAAGAACAAACAACGAGAATTAGTATAAATAATAAAGAAACAAAAAATAAAAAAATAAACAAAAATAAAAAAGGTTCAAACTAAATTTACGTACCTTAACCATCTCAAAAAATTTCCTCTTGCAAGCCATGTTTTTTTTTTTTTTTTCTTTTTCTCTCGTTTTTTTTTCTCGTCTTGTTTCGAGAAGTCCTTAGACTCGGAACCTTGTCGAAGTTTTGAGAATAGACCTCTCGGTCAGAGTTCGAAGAATTGTGTGGAAAATTACTCGAACCACGCTTTAAATAAGCACAATAAGTAACACCCACCCTTAGACTCAAACTATCGCCATCGCTTATTGGTCAAGACACCAAAAACGTAGTCGTACCCCTAGTCCCCACCATCACTAAAGACAAACCCTTAGTCCCACATCCCACTCCTACGCTGAAATGAAGCGAAAAGCAACCCCACCTCGAATACCCCCATCGAACTCTGAAACTCAGGAAAATTATACCAATGTTAAATTAGAATATATATATATATATATATACATTTCATATAAGAACAATAAAAATAATTAACAATAATCTTGAAGACACAAAATCTATGTAATAATAAACAATACCTCAAAATTATTGATTAAGATATTGTAACATATATTGTAACACAATACATACCTTAATTCGTTATTTTACAACACATCAAATGAAAATTAGCCAGAACAACTGGTCGAAACTCAACGAATATCTTAATCACTACATATAGGAAATAAATAATAACAAACAAATATTCTTCAAACGCCTATTAGTAAGAACGTAAAACGACAATAAAATAAATGTCACAACAACATCGTAATCTTAAGATTTAAGAATTTAGCTCAATAAATCTAACTCCAGTGTAAATCGACAAACGATGATTACCAATCCTTCATAAACTCTCACGATTAAATTTTGATTAATCTAATTGAGCGAGACGCTCAATCTAAAGGAGGGAGGTGTTACGTCCTAGCATTACGCTAAACGCCCCTCACTTTTTCTCTTCAACTCAAACGCTATCACGAGTATATTCCTAACCTTTATCATCATTTGTCGATACATAGTTCGTATCTAAGAATATATATAAACACAGAGCGTATCCAGACCATCCATAACAAATACATCCTGCGAGACACTCGGCGCTCGCACATATTTTTTTTCCTCAACTGCCCATTCTTTAAACACTCACAACGCGTGCCCTAGACTCTCCCCGACGTTCCGGCGCCATAAATAATCCTACAAGACGAGCACGGAAAACCAGAAATAAACAGTCCAAGACCGATTTCCTATCCTTGAATTTATTATCAATGCAGCATTTCCTAAATCCACACGAAATTCCAGAGACGCGTTCCGAAACTCGCGTTTCCCACGAGTCCCGAAAACAGATGCTCTTATCTCAAGTGCAACACGTGCACATCTCAGAACTCCGCTCAACACACTTTCCCTAATTCTAAGAAATCTCGAGCGACTTTTCCTCCAATCATATCTTCGGAAAAGTCTCCCCCATATTCAAATCCAATCATCAAATCAGACGATACTTTTTACCCAATCCAAACTAAAAAACCACAGAGAACAAACCCCCTCTACAGCATCCTACCCCCAAAAAACACATCCTCCTCTCGAACTCTAACTAGGCTAAGAATCTTAGTTGTTAGTCAGTTAGCAGCGAACCTCGAAACAATTAAGATCGGAGAACTCTCCCTCTCTAATCCAAAATCACTTGGGAGAACTCTGTCATAATCGCTAACTCAAAAGTACATAGAAAAACATTTCAATTTCAAAGTGTAAATAAGTGTAATAGTCAACCAATAAATTCATCAATATATTTTGTAGTGAACAAAATATCATCGCATACACTTATTTCGCGAAGCCTTCGACACCGCTCAACAATTGGAAAATCCTTCCAATTCGCGGGCACAACCTCAATAAAAAGGTCACGTATACCTGAAAATATAGTATATGTTCTCGGGCCTCGCACAAGTCCCAAAGAAGACTCACTGGCAGAGGTACTCAACGTACACTCTGCTTCTCTAAATCGGCGACTGTGCGCCCCCAACTAATCCTCCCTCCTGGGACGTAACATATTACTATATTAAAAACTGGTGGCAGCGGAAACAAAAAAAAACAAAAACACCATTTTTTAATTTTATATTAAAAAACTGGTGGCAGCGAAAAAAAAACACAAAAAACACCATTTTTTAATTTTATATTAAAAACTGGTGGCAGCGGAAACCAAAGAAAAAACAAAAAACACCATTTTTTAATTTTATATTAAAAACTGGTGGCAGCGGAAACCAACAAGGAAATCAGCAAACACCAATTCTTCAATTTTATCTCCAAAATTGGTGGCATCGGAAAACAACAACAAAAACCCACCACTTTTTTATATTAAAAATTGGTGTCAACGGAATTCACACCGAAGGACAACATCGAAAATAAACATCAACAAGTATCAACGAACTCCAGAAATCTCCTCCAACACGTACGAGTACTCCAAGCCATCGGAGGGACACAGCCATAAACCATCGGCATCATCGAAGAGCAGGTCAAAAACACCAGCAGCGGTAGACCACTAGCAGGATCATCACCACAACTCAACAACAGGTTCATCGGCACGCGTCACCCGACTACAAGATCTTCGTAACGTAAGTCATAAAACTCACAATGTCCAACGAAGACCAAAACCCCATGAACGTCTACGGACAGGGCGGACCGCCAAATCAAGATAACGCAGGTCAGCCGAATCCACAGAACGAATTTGGACCAAATCCCAACCCTCTACAAGTTAATGTAGATATAGACGTACTCAGTAGATATATTGCAGATAATATTCAACGTCAAGCTCCCCAACATGTCAATGCTAATCGAGCACCAGAAAACACACCATACCCCATACACGCGAATTATAAAGATTTCACTAGGTATGTACCAGAGTTCGATGGTACAACAAAAACATGTTCCCTCAATACTTTTATTAATTATTGTGAATCCGCAAGAGAATACACTCAAGCGATTGGCGAAAGACCAGTAGTCGCATTACTGAGAAGTAAATGCAAAGGCGTTGCATGCGAAAGTCTAGAAAGTTTCACAATTTCAACAATCGATGACCTCATCAACATTTTGAGAAGTAGATTCATTACATCGAAACCCTTGTTCGCGTGGCTCGAGGAATTAAACACTTTCGAACAAAAAGATAAAGAAACATTGCTCGCTTTCTATAGTCGAATCAACTTGCATCTTACTCAAACTCAACAGGCCATCGGCTTGTCAAAATTGCAAGACCCGGAAGGAGCAAAAAATTACGCTCGAGACATGGCAATAAATCAATTCCGTAGAGGCGTAAACCCAGCTTACAGCGCTCACATACCTATCACAGTCTTCGCTACCCTCGAAAGTATTTATCAACAGACAATCGAAATCGAAAAACTAGTAGGACCAATAGAAAGAAATAACAAAAATCAATCAACCTGCCTCCCTATTAGTTCGCAAGATAATAAAAACTCAAATAATAAATCAATGCAAAACGCAAACACGACCGGTAAACTTTGTAAATTTTGCAAGAAAACAAATCACGTTACGGACGACTGTTACGCTCTTGCAAAACAAAACAAACAACAAGAACAACAACAAAAACCTCAACAATTACAGCAACAACAAACGACTGAAAACAAAAGTAGCGTATCTTGCAACTATTGCAAAAAACCGGGACACGTAATAAACGACTGTCGTAGGAGAGCGTACAATAACGGCAAAAAGGCTGCGGCGAATGCAGGTAACCAGCCGGGAAACGAGTCAACGACCCCTCGGCCAGGTGCCTCGACGGGACAGAATCAGTAGAGGCACCAAAATCCGAAAGACCCGAAGAAATAAAACGAAATATCCTTCGGGCTAATTGCAATCTCAGCGCGTCTTCTCATAACTATAACGCGCCAACCATCGTATTAGAGTCACGGGACTTAATCAAAGAACAAACCCTATTCCTCGCTGACTCGGGATCGCAATTAAATCTAATCAAAATTCAAAATATCGCAGATAAAAATACAATAAACGAATCGATCATTTACGAACTATACGGAATCTCAAGTTCCGATAGACCTAAAACTCTCGGTCAAATTAACATCGCTATTCATGGAAAACCGGAAATGTTTCATGTTGTAGGCGACGATTTTCCTGTAGAATTTGATGCAATACTTGGTCATGAGACCCTCGGTAATAGCAACGGTAAAATTGACTGGATGGAGAGGTGCGTGCAAATCAATGATGTAAAAGTACCATTTACAAACACCGAATCATTTCTTCTGCGGGCCAGACAGAAAATGGTCATGTTTGTTCGAGTGGGAAATACTCTAGAGACAGGCTACGTACCCCGCATAAGATTTCCAGAAGGCGTTTACGCAGGCGAAGCATTGGTGAAAAACACCGACGGCAAAGCTTACCTTTACGCTATCAATACCCTTGACAAAGACGTTAAAGTGGACGTTCCCGTTATATCCCTCTATCCTTTTGATATGAGTACGGACGAAAACGAGGAACAGAACGAAGATTCCGCAATTGGCAAAGCTAAAATACACAGTATCCCTTCTCGGACGCGAGAAAATCGTGTAGAAAACGTGATAAACCTTTTGCGCCTCGACCACCTTAATGTCGAAGAGCGAGACGCGGTAAATGCACTCGTTGCAGAAAACGCAGACCTCTTTCATTTACCGGGCGACCCTCTGAAATCAACTAGCGAATGCAAGCATCGAATCTTAACAGTGAACGACAGACCTGTCAACACGAGACAATACCGACATCCACCCTTTCAAAGACCAGAGATCGAAAAACAAATTAACGATTTATTAGAACTCAATATAATCGAACCATCTAAATCTCCGTACAATTCACCGGTGTGGATAGTTCCGAAAAAAGCAGACTCAAAAGGAAATAAAAGATGGAGACTTGTGATCGATTTTAGAAAACTCAATGAAGTCACGATAGGAGACGCTTATCCTTTACCCTTAATAACCGATATCCTTGATCAACTCGGCGGAGCAAAATACTTTTCAATTTTCGATTTAGCATCTGGATTCCACCAAATACAGATGGATCCAGCAGATAAACATAAAACAGCTTTTACAACCCCCCACGGTCACTACGAGTTTAACAGAATGCCATTCGGTCTAAAGAATGCACCAGCAACCTTTCAGCGCCTAATGGACCTCGTACTTAAAGGTCTTCAGGGCAATGAACTGTTCGTATACCTGGATGACATAGTCATCTACGCTCGTTCCTTAGACGAACACAATAGTAAATTCAAAAAATTGGCCGAACGTCTACGAAACGCTAATCTTACTCTCCAAACCGATAAATGCGAATTTTTAAGAACGGAAGTACGATATCTAGGTCACCTTATATCAGCTGATGGCGTAAAGCCCGACCCTAAAAACATCGAAGCGGTTCAAAAATTTAACGTACCAAAAACCCCAAAAAACGTTAAAGAGTTTTTAGGACTTGCAGGTTACTACCGGCGTTTCATAAAAAATTTCGCAGCAATAGCAAAACCATTATCAGATCTAACCAGCAAAAATGTCGAATTCCACTGGAATTCAGAACATCAATTAGCATTCGAAACGCTGCGCGATAAACTCTGCTCTGCTCCAATCCTTCAATACCCGAATTTCTCCGAACCTTTCATCGTGACAACCGACGCATCTAATTATGCGGTCGGTGCAATTCTTTCACAAGGCAAAGTCGGTCAAGACCCTATGGTGGCTGCTGCCTCAAGGGTCCTAAACAAAGCCGAACGGAACTACTCCACCACCGAAAAAGAAATGGTCGCAGTGCTCTTCGCAATAAAAACCTTCAGACCCTACCTTTATGGCAGGGAATTCTTACTTCTAACGGATCACCGACCACTTGCTTGGATCGACTCAATGAGTGACCCGACGTCGCGTGTACTGAGATGGAGAGAAAGATTAAAAGAGTTCGAATATAAAATCGAATACAAACCGGGAAAAATAAACACAAACGCTGACGCACTATCGCGTAATCCAATAACTCTCCCGATAAAACTCAAATGGCGAATTAGTCAGACACCTACAGGTGGAAAGCTATTAAGCTTGAACCCAGGTATCGCCAGAACATACTCGTCTGTTTCAAATTCAGACAAAAACTTAAAGAGACCCAAAGTTTCTTTCTCTAATTCGGAAGGTGATCAAAAAGATCCCTCCACATCAAACCCTGTTTCAGAACTAACTGATTACACGGATACGGAAGTTCCTAGAGAAACGTACGTTAATCAAGTTGGCGAAGAAACAAACGAAATCCTAAATCATCAGCGATCTGATCAATCGTCTGATATATGCCTCAATAATGGGAGCATCCTAAATCCAGAGCTCGAAGAAATAAATTCGTCTAAATCTTTTAATTCCGAGCATCATACGAATTTACGAGGGCAAAAAGAAAAAACAAGTTCGTCTAAATCTAGTAGCACAGAGCATCATACGAACTCGTTGCAAAATCAAAAAGCAAACTTGTCTAAATCAATTAACCCTAACCCTCATACAAGTTTGCAAAGAAAAAAGAATTCGTCTAAATCTTCAAATTCCGAGCATCATACGAATTCATCAAAAAATTTAAAAATAAATTCGTCTAAATCTTCAAACTCAGAGCATCACACGAATTTATCAAAAAATCTAAAAACAAATTCGTCCAAATCAACCAACTCAAAACGCGACGCGAATTTGTCTCTTAATTCAATCAAAAAACAAAAATCTCAAAGTAGCAATTCAGAAAACCAAGAACTCTATTCGGAATACGATAGATGTAAAAGGAAAATCCTAATGAAGAAGAAAGATCGCGATAAACGACACAAATCCTACAGCACTCATAAAAATCGATCTCCCTCTTCTTCAGAAGAATGCGAAGACAATACAGTCGACGCGGTCTCTTCAATTGCAACAGATCAAGAGATTTGCCCATCCTCGGATCAGAAAATTTCTGAGGAACAGGACAAATCCTTCATAACCCTCGAAAATATACACTCCGAAAACTCTAACCCTGCTGAATCAATGGAGGTCACATCACCACATTGTCCAAACACACCTTCGGCCGAATCCAGCACAGAATCCGACGAAAAATCCCTGTACTTTACTCCTCAAACCCCTCCAATTCTCAGTGACCATATGTCACCAAGAATAACTGAGATCCCACAAAAACCTTTAGAAAAACGTACACAAAAAACGGCAGAATTCACACCGCCCCCTAGTAAACGTACGAAAAGGAAATCGCACAGCACCACAAGCTCTCTCGAATCAGGGAGTAATCCAGATAGGGAAACCCAAAAGAGCGAAACTCAGTCTCAAACATGCGATACACAGAACCCCGAAAACAGCCAGGAAACACCAAGTGATCTAAACGGGAAAGAAAAAGCCCCTAACGAAAAAACGGTACCTGACACAAATTTAATATGCACAACGCTCTCGAACGAAAAGCCTAACGCCATAGAAAATAAAGAAAATACCATTTTAACACACATTAAATCCCCAAAAGACAGTAAAGACCCCGTAGTAATGGCAAATACGGTTCACAACGATCAGTGGAAAATTCCCAAGCCCCTCAAGAAGCAAAGAATGAAAAAACCACCATTGTTACCGACTCGTAGATCGTCAAGAGAAAGAAAACCAAAGCAATGCACATATTGCTCACAAGCGGGACAACACACGCATGAATATAAAAACTACACCAAACAAATCCAAGATTCAAACAAAACCGGGCTTAGCCCACCCCAAAGAATAATGCCTGCAGTCGTATCAACGACGAGCATTCCAGCAAACCCTCCTAAAAACAAAAAACAAAAACGCACGGATAAAATTCATAAAGTTCTTAAACGAAATGACACAGTCATCGAAGACGAAATTTGCATATCCCCGGAAAACGAAAACGACAAAGAAGCGTCGTCCGAAAACGAAAGGCCGCTAAGCCTCCACAATGAAAACAATTTTGAATTATTGCACGAGGACGAAGTACCGTCAAACCCCCAGAGGCACGAACCCCTTACACCGACCGTAAATATCGCCACACAACCTCCGAGTGAAACTCCCCCTCCAGCGGGAGGCACCCCAAATATCGTGAACGATAGCGGCACAGAAATCGACACCGTCAACATTATCGAAACAAATGACAATTTAGAAATGGTCAAAGACAACTATATATGTTTCATCTCAGCAGACGGTACGGTGTCAAGCGAGATTGGCAAGAGACTAATCGAACTAGGCTTCCTCACCTTATCCCCCTCCAACAAACTGGAAGTAGGTCAAGTACTAGTTTCAGGCTCTAAAAATAAAAAGACATTTGGCTTAGTCATTCAAGAAAACGATTCATCACCCATCACTCTAGAAAATTTCACAAAATCATTAAAAAATCTCAGAATCAAGATGGAAGAATTAAAGTTGAATTCAGCAGCAATTTCTCAAAAAAGAAATAATTTCGACCCTTCAATTTGGATCAAAATAAAAAATCTCATACGCGAAATTTTCGCACATTCAAAAATCCAGATAAAAATATGTAAAGACGAGATTACAACTCCACCTCAAGAGCACAGATTAGAAATAATAAGAGAGTGCCACGACTCCCCGGTAGCAGGCCACAAAGGCGTCACCAAGACATATAATAGAATCCGTCAAAGATATTTTTGGGACAATCTAAAAAAACAAGTAGAAGACTACGTCAGGCAATGCGAAAGTTGTCAAAGGAGAAAATTGGTTCGAATAAAAACGAAACAACCTATGATCATTACCGATACCCCGATCGACGTATTCGATAAGATCGCAATGGACATAGTCGGACCGATAACACCGGTATCAACCCTAGGTCATCGTTTTATCCTCACCATTCAAGATAATCTCTCGAAATTCTCCTTCGCAATTCCGCTCATGAGCGCGACAGCAAACGAAATCGCAGACGCACTGGTAACAGAATTCATATGTGTTTTCACTTGTCCAAAAATAATTTTGACAGATCAAGGAGCAGCGTTTATTGGCCGCGTCATGAAACAGTTAACAAAAATCTTCAAAATTAAACAAATCAAAACTACAGCCTTTCACCCACAGTCAAACGGGTCCCTTGAACGAAGCCATCAGGTACTCACAGATTACCTGAAGCACTATACCAACAAAAAAGACTGGCATAAATGGCTTAAGCCAGCAACACTTTCATACAACGCGACCATACACGAAGGCACAAAATTCTCGCCATACCGTCTAGTCTTTGGCAAAGAACCTCGTCTTCCATCTCAATTCACACAAATGGACGATTTCATCACGTTCGATGATCACGTGAAAAACCTCGCGACTCAATTACAGGAAGTACGAAAATTAGCGCGAAACAATTTAGAAGCCGCAAAACAAAAATCGAAAACCTATTACGATAGAAATATCCATCAAGTAAAATTTAATGTCGGCGAAAAAATTTATTTAGTAAAGAATCCAAAGATCGGAAAATTCGATGACAACTATAAAGGTCCTTATCTAATAACACGCACCTTCCCAGAACAGAATGATATCGAAATCGAACTCGAAAATAAAAAGAGGAAAATCATTCATTGCGATAGAGCAAAAATAGCACATTAAGAATCATTCGAAACTGCTCAGGACTCATAAAATCGGAACCTTTTCAGGATCATGGACACCGCGTTCAGGATGTTTTTGACCATCGCTCTTCTAACAACCTCATGGCAAGCGGGTCACGCCCTAATCGCATACGATTGCGGAGCACCGGCCATGAACATAACAACACTGTCTCTCTTGGACATCAAGGAATGCGATATTCCGATTCATAAACCGATAATCACTACATCAAAAATTCAGCTTCTACAGAGAGTTCAGTTCTCGCAAATTAAAGTTCGACAATGCAAAATAGAAATTCATAGAACAGTAAGGCATTGTGGTGCATTTTCACATAGCTCAGACGTAGAATACGGAATAGTAGAGTTCATAAAAGAAACTTCATCGGAAGAATGCCTTAGCATTCACAGATCGAACACGTATCAAGCGTACAATGTCGTGTTTGGCAACTTGGCAATGAACTCCACCAACCCTAGGTCAGTTACAATGGCAGGTAGCGTCGACAGACACGGGTCTTGCCAAGGACCGTCATACTCAGACCCTTACGGTACCTGGGAAAACGTAGTCGTCACAGGCCAGATATATATAGGTATTCACGAATACACAGCCGAAGTGAGCCTCGATCTGAACGAAATTATTTTACGATCGGGTAATCGCTGTAAACACACGTCGGGAAGATGCCTCGACTGGGAAGGCGGTTATACCCATTGGGACCCCTTACCAAACGAACATTGCGGATTTAAAAACTACGAAATAATTTACGAAGGTAAAGCCGAAAGAATAAAAGATACCAAAGGCTCCCCAAGTGGAGAAGAAATCTTTTCGATCACTTCTACCGACATAACATTCGCATTGGCAATAAAAGGGCAAACTTCCGTCTGTGGCTATAAACTCATCAGAACCGAACACCCCAAACTTTTCATACTCGAACAAGTAAACGGCGACGTTTTCACAACCAAACATATATCGGTAATGAACATGGACATTTTCGCTTACATGAACTCAAAATTCGTATACGTCGTAAAGCACTTCGGTAGCCAAATAACTAGCCTTTATAATAACGTCATCAGGCAGGAGTGCGAAATAGAAAAACGAGTCTTGCGTAATACGTTAGGCTTCGCATCTCTCGCACCAGCCGAATTTGCATATCACTACATGAATGAACCGGGTTATATAGCGCACGTCGCGGGAGAGGTAATCCGAATAGCGAAATGCGTACCGGTCAATGTAGCTACCAGAAAAACAGAAGAGTGTTATCAAGAACTCCCTATCAAAAGAGGAAATGAATCTCTGTTTATGATGCCCAGAACTCGAATTATCACAAAAACGGGACATCAAATCGAATGTAATTCTTTTCTTTCACCTATGTACCGCATTAATAATAATTGGTACCAATCCCTACCCCAATTGGCACCGGCCGCAGCGCCGGAAGAAATCACGGCTATGACGCAACCGTCATGGACCTTCATTACCCCCGCACACCTCGCAGAGAGCGGAATCTACTCACCCCGCGACCTCGACAACCTGCGAACCAGCATAATGTTTCCAGTCGAACGCAATGCCGTACTGAACACATTAGCTCGTGGTGCGACAGGTCGAGCCGCAGCTGACCAAGGCATTACAATAACCCACTGGATAAACGACAAATTCATCCAGGAGTCAGTTGAACGAGCTTGGGGAAAAGTCTATTCGTTTTTTAATACGGTGGGCACATTCAGTGCAACACTGCTTGGAATGTGGGTCACTCTGAAAATCATAAAATTTGTAATCGATACACTAGTGCACGGTTACGCACTCCATTCCATATACGGTTGGAGCGTATGGCTCATAGGCTCGATTTGGGACTCGGTTACTAACCTCCTCCTCCACCTAGCCAGGAAACCTGAAAACATAAAAAAAGAAAACAGCGAGCTAGAAGAGGATGGAAATGGAGAGGTACCCTTAGAGAGTATCAGCGCCGCAGCACCAAACGAACCAGCGAAAGCCCAAAAGCCGCAGGTATACCCTACCTGTCCCCCACCCCATGCGGAAAACACGGCAACGCCAATCTGGCAGCCGCGCACCCACCCCAGCATAAAGCAGGGTAACGAACAAGTATAACGCGAGCAAACAGAAACGCGAATATACTAATTTAACATTTTTTTTTTAATTATTATGAAAATAACCCAGTTAAAACATTAAAAAAAAAATAATAATAATAATAATAATAATCAAATACTTTAGCTAAACTAAACATTTCAAATAAATTCTAACTTTTGATTCTCTATCCCCAAATTTCTTTTGTCCTCTATTACTATATTTTACAAGGAGAAATTACCTTTTTTAATTTTATTCCAAAGTAGGATGAATCAGTTAACAGAAACATACTCTCTCTTCTTTTTCTCTCTTTTTCTTCTCTTTCTCTCTCGCTCGTCCTCCCTCGTCAGCGGACAAACCCAACGATGAGCGAAAAACGAAGACTATATCGACGAGATCCAACGACGATACACGACAAATAACCAAAAACGAACGAAAATATCAACGAAAACCCAACGATGACAAACGACAAAAACCAGACGACGAGTAAACGACAAGAACTTAAAATAATGGGAACAGGAAATTCTTTTTTTTAAAGGAAAAAAAACAAAGTTATCTTTCAAAATTTATTCCTCCCTTCCCATTAAGAGAAGAAAAGACACCAAGCTCCTCATTACATTAACTCAAATATAAATATCAAAATAAACATAAAAACAATATAAATTCCCCTCCTCAATCATCGTCATAAGCGGCGTAAATGCCACGAGGTGATGACCACGCAGGGTGGTCCCAATCCTCCTCGGGATGGACTGACCCCAGACGTCCCTCCATTAACCACCTTATGCCGAAAACGTCGAAGCCCCCGGATTCCTCGAATAGACGGTTCATCCTCCGAACCTCCATTTTTTCCATTCGTCGCCTCTTAATGTCCTCGACGAAGAGGATGCCAGACTCCTAGGAAAAAAATAACAAAGAACAAACAACGAGAATTAGTATAAATAATAAAGAAACAAAAAATAAAAAAATAAACAAAAATAAAAAAGGTTCAAACTAAATTTACGTACCTTAACCATCTCAAAAAATTTCCTCTTGCAAGCCATGTTTTTTTTTTTTTTTTTCTTTTTCTCTCGTTTTTTTTTCTCGTCTTGTTTCGAGAAGTCCTTAGACTCGGAACCTTGTCGAAGTTTTGAGAATAGACCTCTCGGTCAGAGTTCGAAGAATTGTGTGGAAAATTACTCGAACCACGCTTTAAATAAGCACAATAAGTAACACCCACCCTTAGACTCAAACTATCGCCATCGCTTATTGGTCAAGACACCAAAAACGTAGTCGTACCCCTAGTCCCCACCATCACTAAAGACAAACCCTTAGTCCCACATCCCACTCCTACGCTGAAATGAAGCGAAAAGCAACCCCACCTCGAATACCCCCATCGAACTCTGAAACTCAGGAAAATTATACCAATGTTAAATTAGAATATATATATATATATATATACATTTCATATAAGAACAATAAAAATAATTAACAATAATCTTGAAGACACAAAATCTATGTAATAATAAACAATACCTCAAAATTATTGATTAAGATATTGTAACATATATTGTAACACAATACATACCTTAATTCGTTATTTTACAACACATCAAATGAAAATTAGCCAGAACAACTGGTCGAAACTCAACGAATATCTTAATCACTACATATAGGAAATAAATAATAACAAACAAATATTCTTCAAACGCCTATTAGTAAGAACGTAAAACGACAATAAAATAAATGTCACAACAACATCGTAATCTTAAGATTTAAGAATTTAGCTCAATAAATCTAACTCCAGTGTAAATCGACAAACGATGATTACCAATCCTTCATAAACTCTCACGATTAAATTTTGATTAATCTAATTGAGCGAGACGCTCAATCTAAAGGAGGGAGGTGTTACGTCCTAGCATTACGCTAAACGCCCCTCACTTTTTCTCTTCAACTCAAACGCTATCACGAGTATATTCCTAACCTTTATCATCATTTGTCGATACATAGTTCGTATCTAAGAATATATATAAACACAGAGCGTATCCAGACCATCCATAACAAATACATCCTGCGAGACACTCGGCGCTCGCACATATTTTTTTTCCTCAACTGCCCATTCTTTAAACACTCACAACGCGTGCCCTAGACTCTCCCCGACGTTCCGGCGCCATAAATAATCCTACAAGACGAGCACGGAAAACCAGAAATAAACAGTCCAAGACCGATTTCCTATCCTTGAATTTATTATCAATGCAGCATTTCCTAAATCCACACGAAATTCCAGAGACGCGTTCCGAAACTCGCGTTTCCCACGAGTCCCGAAAACAGATGCTCTTATCTCAAGTGCAACACGTGCACATCTCAGAACTCCGCTCAACACACTTTCCCTAATTCTAAGAAATCTCGAGCGACTTTTCCTCCAATCATATCTTCGGAAAAGTCTCCCCCATATTCAAATCCAATCATCAAATCAGACGATACTTTTTACCCAATCCAAACTAAAAAACCACAGAGAACAAACCCCCTCTACAGCATCCTACCCCCAAAAAACACATCCTCCTCTCGAACTCTAACTAGGCTAAGAATCTTAGTTGTTAGTCAGTTAGCAGCGAACCTCGAAACAATTAAGATCGGAGAACTCTCCCTCTCTAATCCAAAATCACTTGGGAGAACTCTGTCATAATCGCTAACTCAAAAGTACATAGAAAAACATTTCAATTTCAAAGTGTAAATAAGTGTAATAGTCAACCAATAAATTCATCAATATATTTTGTAGTGAACAAAATATCATCGCATACACTTATTTCGCGAAGCCTTCGACACCGCTCAACAATTGGAAAATCCTTCCAATTCGCGGGCACAACCTCAATAAAAAGGTCACGTATACCTGAAAATATAGTATATGTTCTCGGGCCTCGCACAAGTCCCAAAGAAGACTCACTGGCAGAGGTACTCAACGTACACTCTGCTTCTCTAAATCGGCGACTGTGCGCCCCCAACTAATCCTCCCTCCTGGGACGTAACATTGTCATACCAATTTCTATTTGTTCTCCAGAAAATACGAGAGATATTCGTATTTCTATTTTTTTATATTAATTTCAACAAGATAATTTGAAATATTTATAACAAAAAGCCTTCATGATTGCTTGTTCATACACCCAAGTTTTGAAAAATCTTTGGGCCATGTAAATGCATAGATATATTCACTTGAGTTGTTACATGATAAATTTGGAAATTTATTTCAATAAGTAATTGGGTGCTTAATTTTCATGATATCAAAATTTGTATCTTCGAAATACAATGAACACCTCTAAAGTTCGACAAAGTGATGAAGCGACATGTATATTGAATATTTCCAGACCATGTTTGCGATTGGCATTGTGGGTTGAAAAATTCATGTCTATAAGACTACACCTGATCATTTTTGGATGTGATCAAATATTTTGTCCGCGGATAACCATGGAGACATACAAAATTACAGCATTTTGCTTGCTTCAACATGCATCGTAACTGTCACTTTTTTTTTGAATGTGTCATAATAAGTTTCAAAAATGTGGTTCATGTAATTTTTAAGTGTTTTTCCCTATAGCACCAAAGTCTGTATAACTGGTACGTAGCAAGTACCTATGAACTTTGATATTTCTGTGAAATAGCAGGTATGCCAATCTTTTAGCTTTTTGGTTCCGACTGGAATATATTAACGAAGATATTCATTACTAAAGTCTTCACCTACTTATTTCTGAATAGATCTGAAATTACTGTCTTCAGAAATGCACAGATACATGAAACAATTTTGATTTCTGTTCTCTTTAAATTGCGCTATCTTTTTTTTTTTAACTATGGCTCTGCTCTTTCCGATCCTTGTTTTGACTCCATCGGTTTGCAGCGGATCGATGCACATTATTAATTGGTTGCCTAATATGTGTCCTATGATTTTCTACTATTTCTTCATGCTGATTGTGGTAACGTGATTCAAGAGGTTTCCAATTATGATCATCAATCGCACATTTTGTACAACAGATTCTCAAAACAGTTTCTGGTGTTGATATAAGTGTAGTTATTCTTTTTCCACCTGGTCTGTCGAGTAATAAATTTTGAAACTTGTTCCAAAAAGTCTTTGGATGCTTTTTTTGCTGATAATATGAAAATTTGAATCTTCGGAATGCGGTAGGCAAACACAAATATTGACAACAATACTTATGAAATGACGTGTATGTTGAGTATTCCTATTCTGCAAACTGCAAATGTGGAATTATTGGTGAAAACATTCATTACGATAAGTGTACAGTTGCTCAGTTTTGGATGCGATTAAGTATAATACCTGTCAACATTATGGAAACCTACAGAATTTCTAAATGTTATGTGCGCTATGTCATTTTAATGTAACATCATGACTTCTAACATCTTTTCACTTTAATACTATAGATTTGGATCATTGAAATTCAGCAAAAATCTGCAAACTATAAAATTTATATACTTTGCCATTCATTTTACTTTTTAACTCTCACCGTAACATATATATGAAGTGAAAAATTCATTACAAAAGTCTTCAGTAGCTCATTTATGGATTTTCTGTGGATAAGTATATGTGCTAAGTATCACCCCCTATCTTTATGGTAATATGTAATGGAACTTTGTTCAGCAAGTTTTAAAGTATTTCTTTTCAAATAGTATTAAAGTTTGTATTACTGCGGTATGGAGCGAATACCTTCAAACTTTGATATTTTTGTGTCGCAGCATGTGTGCCAATTATTTAAATTTTTTACTCCAACCGTAACATGTAATTTTAAAAATTCATCACAAAAGTTTTCAGCTTTACTAATTATCTTAATTTTCCTTTTTCTAAATTCTATGCTAAATTTCTGAATTTCCTAATTTATTTCTAAATTATCCTGAAATGAAATTGTTTTCCTCCACAAGCAATGCAGGTACCTTAAACGTCTTTGAATTCCGTTACTCTGTTGAATCAAGTACGCTCAGTTTTTTTTACTTCTTTGAATTCTGACATAATAAATGTTTCCGGGTGCCTTTTTTCTGCAACTATCAAACTGTAGATAATTGGATCTCCGCGGCCACTTGCAAACTTTGGAAATATATTTCATCGGGGGCATGTTTTGGATGACACGAAAATGTCTAGATTCAGAATGCAAAAACGACATTTAAAAATGACCAATTCTGTTGTATTCGTTGTGTCTTGAATTTGATCTATCTTTTCTCTTTTCCTTTCTTTTCACTAACGTTATAAGCCGGAAATCATATCTCAGCCCGTAACACGCATTGCTACATGCTCTTGAGTTTCCAATGGACAAAACATATTAGAAGACAAGGAGAAAAATCACCAAAGTCCAAGAACAAACCTCTATCGAAATATTTCCAGTTCAAATTTGACGAAATTTAGGTCTTTTTTCGTGGAAACCAACGTTATAAGCCGAAAATCATATCACGACCTACAACCTGCTTTTCACCGTGCTCTTTGGTTCCTAATTGACAAAACATATTAGAGTACAAGGAAAAAAATCGCCAAAGTCCAAGGAGAGACCTGTGACGAAATATTTTCAGTTCAATTTTTACGAAAAATAGGTCTTTTTTCGTGGAAACCTACGCTATAAGCCGAAAATCATATCCCGGCCTCCAACCCGCTTGCGGCCGTGCTCTTGGGTTCCTAATTGACAAAACATATTAGAGTACAAGGGAAAAAATCGCCGAAGTCCGAGGACAGACCTGTGACGAAATATGTCCAGTACAATTTTGACGAAAAATAGGTCTTTTTTCATGAAAACCAACGTTATAAGACGAAAATCATAAATAATTCATAGAAATTTAAACTAATATCCTATAGTCAACTGAACATAAATAAAGAACTTTTGAGAAAAAAGACGTGATATCAAACCATAAACTTCCCCTAGGAAAAAAAAGGTTGGGACAAGTACATTGATAATCCCTCGTTTGTTGATAATTCCATCCATGAAAAAAACTTTAAAACAAAATTTTTATAAAAAATGGGCAAAAAAATTATTTTTTTAAAAAAATACAGAACAATTCGAAAAAAATTTCACAAATCTTGAAAAAGCATTATCTTTAAAAAAAACTAAACTGTATCTATTTTTTAAAG
Source organism: Venturia canescens (assembly GCF_019457755.1). Lineage (NCBI taxonomy): Eukaryota > Metazoa > Arthropoda > Insecta > Hymenoptera > Ichneumonidae > Venturia > Venturia canescens. The sequence continues at coordinate 15,526,904 of NC_057431.1, read as the reverse complement.
TGTTAAAAGAACCAAATAATAAAAACCGAAAAATCGCGCTTGAAATCATTTTGGAAACCGATGCCTCATTCTTCGTATTTGATTCGAAGGGCTAAATCAACTAAAAAAAATTCCATCTAATTTACGTACAGCATTAAAATTTATTATATCAATTCGAGGCCAAGCATTTTCTAATAAATTGAAAAAAGTTACCATTTGAGTTACGTGCAGCACTAAAATTTATGATATCAATCGAAGGACAAGTAATTTATGAGTAACTCCAAATTTCAACATTATGGAACTGTTTTAAGAAGCTTTTAAATCCAAAAAAATCACATGCAAGCTAGTCATTTCTTACTCTATGATGGCAGAGACAATCGATTTTTTTCAGACTTTCAGGAGCTACTGATATTATTCACAATATTCGACGTCGATTGGATCGATACAAATTATGTTTAAATATGAGTTAAAAGTACTTGTCCGGCCCATCACTTTCCATTAAACTTATTATATTTAAATAAAAATCAGGGCTTTTTTAGAACTGTTGGAGTACAAATATTCATGCAGAGGGAATTTAGAGAGTTATCTTCAAGTAATTTTCTCTTAATTGCACTAATTTAATAAGAATGGAAACAAATTGTCCTGTAATATACAAAGGATGTTATTGTGCATCGATAAATAAAAAACATTTTGCACATTAAATATGTTGAAGGTTCCAAAATAACTCCCCAGTTTGTATTGCTATGACGGCAGTGTTTACTTCTCACTTCTTCCAGCGAACGAATTTCATTCGGCATAACTAACCTAAATCGCATTGCAATAAATTTTTAATCGGATTCTCCCGTACAGTTTCGTTTTTTTATGATTGATTTTTATTTGATTTAAATGAAAAGTGATGGGCCGGACAAGTACTTTTAACTCATATTTAAACATAATTTGTATCGATTCAATCGACGTCGAATATTGTGAATAATATCAGTAGCTCCTGAAAGTCTAAAAAAAATCGATTGTCTCTGCCATCATAGAGTAAGAAATGACTAGCTTGCATGTGATTTTTTTGGATTTAAAAGCTTCTTAAAACAGTTCCATAATGTTGAAATTTGGAGTTACTCATAAATTACTTGTCCTTCGATTGATATCATAAATTTTAGTGCTGCACGTAACTCAAATGGTAACTTTTTTCAATTTATTAGAAAATGCTTGGCCTCGAATTGATATAATAAATTTTAATGCTGTACGTAAATTAGATGGAATTTTTTTTAGTTGATTTAGCCCTTCGAATCAAATACATATTGTTGTGTCCGCGAAGACCGTCGCGAAGGGACGAGTTATCAAGGACGAGTATTTAAGGGATTTAGGCCAAAAGAGCTGAACTCCAACTCGATACTTTTACAACAAGTTAACAATAAGTTTATTTAAGAAGTTACAAATTCGAGGTTTTATTGCCTCGAGACCGATCGTTACAATTCTCGTCAAAGACTGTCGAATTTTGGTTAGTTGGTAAATTTATAGACTCGGGGGTTTTTCCCCCTCTCGCGACAATATGGCGTGATATTCTTTCTCGAAGTTTCGGTGATGACATCGAGGGTCGATGCGCTCGTTCGGGAACGTCGATATTTCGCCATCGATGCATTTATGCTGAGAACGCTTAATCTATATACTCTTTATTTTAGGAGTGCGATGTACGGGCACAACATCCCTCCCCCCTTCGGGAGACGAAATTCATTTCGGCTACTTTTTCGCACGGAATAAAATAATTAAATCTGTGTGAAACTTGAATATGCTTTCCCTTTTTAATTCCTTTTCCACTTTTAGTAGGATTATGTTTAGGTTATAATGAAGCGTTTTGTGTGGCATTATTTTTGTTTTTTGGGCGTGCCTTAGTTATGTAAATTTTATCATCGGTAGATCTAGATGCAAGTTCTTCTATGAATTTTGGTCTTGCCACGAAAGTCGGGGCTAGTTCAATATCATTAGTTTGTTGTATTAATCGAACTCTTTGACAATGTTTAGCTTCAAAAATTGTTAAAATGATAATTATTATAAAGATCAGAGTCATGCTAATGGCACTTGGAGAGTAATTTCCAATTATGTGATAAGGATGTGCCCAAATATTCGGTTCTTCTTTTAGTTTTTGCTGAAGAATTTCAATTCGCTCGCCTAATTTATTCTTTTCCAGTGGATTAGTAATTATTTTTGATGGTACGCTGTAATTGAAAATTGGGTGATTAGCGTTTACCATTCCAATCGCATTTGTTAGATTATATAGTGGTATAAATGTTATAAATTCGTGTTGTCGTAGTTCGTTTAAAGATAACAATTGAAAATTTATTGATGTGGCGGAACATTCTCCGTCCAAAGCCAGTAATCCTGTATTGTGGATTATTTCGTGTGTCGTAGATTTATTTTTACAATCTATTCTTACGCTTTCGGGTTTTGGGGCTACGAATAGACATCTACCTTCTTTTTCCAGTGCGATTATTAATGTTTTCTCGAGTTTCACAATTCGTTGATTACATAATAGTTTTTCGGGATTATTTCCTAAATAAATCGCTATTTCGCATGATGTATTATCGCTTATTGTTTGCAGTGATTGCTTAGGTTTGTAATAATAGATGTTGTCAACTTTTTTCGCATTGTTTAAATCTTCTTCAGTTATTATTAAATACGTTCTTTTGTAATTATCCACAATTATTATTTTAGAAGTGGTTACTATAAATTGGAATTGTTTTTCATTAATTTTTGTTGTTAGTGGATAGACTTTGTTGACTTTCAATATTTTTAAATAATAATGATTATTATTAATTTTTTCGTTCGGATTATAATTTATTTATTTATTTCGTGTTATTATACACGTTCCGTATTATTCGTTTCGTTCTGTTTATTATTTTTGTATTTATTTTCGTATTTTTTTTGTATATTTAATTTCTTTCTTCATATTTCAATTTTATATTTGTTCTTCTATCGTTTTTGTACATTCTCTTTTGTTTATTTGCTGTAATACCGGGAAGGCTCACTGCGATCGGCTAAAGGGTAACGTAGGGCTTGATCCGCTCTACGTGAACTCGAACAGTTTTGCGTCCCTTGCCGATGCTGTAGTTTACCGGTGAATCTTTACTTTTGATTTCAAACGGTCCTGTCCATTTTGGTGTTAATTTTGCTGATCTGCCTCGACGAACTGTTGGGTCGAGCAGCAGTACTTTATCGCCAACGCGGTATTCGGTGTTTTTTGCTGTTTCCCATTATTTTTCCGCTATTTTCTCCTTTTTTTCCATTAATTTTTCTCTCGCGACTTGCCAAGTCGCCCGGAGTCGTTCTCGAAGTTCGGCTGCATAGTCGTCGTACGAGTATGTGGTTCTCGGCGGCTCTTTGAGTGCAGTCGGTAAAACAGGTTTTTGACCATACCTCAATTCATACGGGGTGAATCCTGTAGATGAGTGAGGTGTTGTATTGTACGTATACATGGCGTATGGTAGCCATAAATCCCAATCCCTTTGATCCTCTTGAACGAAATGTTTTAAATATTCTGCCAGAGTGCGATGGGATCTTTCCAATGCTCCGTTTGATTGCGGATGATATACGGTTGTTTGAATTTTCTTGATGTGTAATAATTTGCACGTTTCCTTAAAAACGTCGCTCAGAAAATTCGTTCCTTGATCGGAAAGAATGGTTTGAGGAGGTCCATGTTGGCAAATGATCCGAGTGGTCAATGCCCTTGCTACTTCTTGTGCCTCCTGATTTTCCAATGGAATTGCTTCAGAAAATTTTGTTAATAAACATTGTGCTGTTAGAATATATTTATTTCTCCGGTCGGTTTCGGGTAGAGGTCCTACTATGTCGACCGCGCATTTTTCAAATGCTCTTTCTGGAGTGTCGGTGATAATCATCGGTGCTCGATTTAGCTTCGTTACTTTATTCTTTTGACATTTGTCGCATTTCGCTACGTATTCTTTTATTTCCTTTTTATTCAGCTCTGTTAATGGTTTTGCGAGTTTTGAAAAATCTTGAATGAATTTCCTGTAGTATCCTGCGAGTCCCAGGAATGATTGGATTTCTTTAACATTTTTTGGTGAAGGAAAATTTTTTACAGCCTTGATTTTCTCCGGATCGGGTTTCACTCCCACTTCTGTGATGATGTGATCCAAATATTGCGTTTCTTTTCTCAGAAATTGGCATTTCTTCGGTTGCACTTTTAATTGAGCTTCTCTCAACCGTTTGAAGACATCTCGTAGTCGTTCGTTGTGTTCCTTGAAACTTGGTCCGTATATTACGATATGGTCCAGGTAAACGTAACATTTGAGACCTTGAAGACCTGCTAAAACAGCATCCATCAGTCTTTGGAAAGTCGGTGGTGCGTTTTTTAATCCGAAAGGCATTCGATTGTATTCGTAGTGGCCCAACGGAGTTGAAAAGGCAGTTTTTTGTTTGTCTTCTTCCGCCATCGGAATTTGATGAAATCCAGAGGCAAGATCAAGTGTGGTGAAGTACTTTGCTTTTCCCAATTGATCCAAGATCTCTGTGATATTGGGCAGAGGGTAAGAATCTCCCTCGGTGACCTCGTTCAATTTTCTGAAGTCAACTACGACTCTCTTCTTGACGTTACCTTGAGCGTCTGCTTTTTTAGGAACGACCAGTAATGGCGCGTTCCACGGACTTCTGCTTGGCCTAATTATTCCGGCTTTAAGCATTTCCTGCGTCTGAGTCATCACTTCTTGTTTGTGATTCTCGGGCAGTCGGTACGGTCGAATATTGACTGGTACGGTGTCCTTTTTCGTGTAGATGCGATGTTCTACTAAGCTCGTATTTCCTAAAGATTCTCCTTCCAGGTGGAATACATCTCCGAATTCCTGGCAAAATTCTTGTAGAAATTTTTCTTCTTCCTTGTTGAGATGTGAATGTTCTCCGATTTGTTTCATAATTTCTTCGACTCTTTTTCCTTTTTCTTCGGCGTTAGTCACATAGATTCCTTCTTTGGCTGGACCGTTCGCCGTTTCACCTGTTTTCGTTTGATTTTGTTCTTGGACGCTTCCTATTTCTTCGATTTCGACCGTCGGTCTTTCGATCGAGACTTCCTGGTCCAACGTGTTTAGAAAAGATATGGGGAAAATCATACTTTTTTCGTGAACCGTCCCTTGTCCTATTTTTATTCCTTTTTCAATTTCTCTGGCTGCTACGCATCCGATTGCCAGTTTTTTTGCTTTCACGTAGTGAATACTCTCGGAACGGGGGGGGGGGGGGGTAATTTTAATTTCTCCGAACCGTTCACTAAAGGCTCGACGTGACCATATATTTTGATTATACGGCCACCCAATATGTCAACCTTGTGTTTTTTCATGAAATCGAGTCCCAGGATTCCGTCTGTTTTGATTGGAACGTCGTTGTCGACGACGAAAAATCCGTGAAGAATGTTGACGGCGGGCGTTTCGATCTCGAGTATGACTTTACACAGGGCGTTGAAGGCTTGTCCTCCGACGCCAGTCAGTTCGATGGTTTCGTCGATTATTTCGGTATCTTCTTTTAGGGCGCCCCTTTTAATTATGCTGCATTGGGCTCCCGTATCAGCTTTCAAAAGGAGAGCTGAATTTATTGCGTGCGGTGACGGGATATAAAAATCGCTAGCCATTCCCCAGGAACCGAAAGAATTTATTTCTAGTTTTATTCGCGTTTGGTTTGCCTGAGGTGTGGGTGAGCCTGTAGCTCGCTCGGCCTCCAAACAGCTGACGTGCGCGTTCTTTCGCTCGGCCGTACGTGCAAGGAGACTGAGGTTCAGCGACCCTATCGTTTTCTTTTCTTCCGCGTTACCTGACTGATTTTGATTTTGATTATTTTGATTATTATTTTGACCGTTATTCGGTCTATTATTTTGATAACCTCTGTTTTTACCCCTGTTTCCTTGATTTTCGCGATTATTTTGATTATTATTATTTCCTCTGTTTCCTTGACTTCTATTTTGGTTATTCCGATTATTTCCTCTTTGATCGCCATTTTTATTTTTCCTATTCCAGCAGTCATCATAGACATGACCTGGTTTTTTGCAATAATTGCAGAAGACTGAATTTATGCTTTTATTTTGGTTAGACTGATTGTAGTTACCATTATTACCGTTATAACCGTTTTTATTCCCTGAGCTTCTACAGTCGCGCGCAAAGTGACCCTTCTTATTACACTTACTGCAAATAGTCGTATTTCCAGGTTCTCTACGAGTTCCCTGTTGTATTTTTTCTTTGTCGATCGCGGCTGTGATAGCTTCGTTGAGGGTTGGATATGCCCTAGCTTTAATAATTGTTTGATATTCGCGTTTGAGACCTTGAGCGAAACTCGAAAGGGCTACTTCGCGTATGTGTTTTTCTACCGCCATTTGTTCGATCATTGTCGAGTGCTTTTTTATGCTTGCATCAATTAATTCCATCATTGTGTCTTCTATTCTTCTTCCGAATTCTTTTACTGATTCGTTAAATTTCTGTCGACAAGAATACAGCTCTGTTTGAAGGGCTCCTACGGTTCTCGTACCGCAGAATATTTCTAGCATAACGGATTTAAACGTTTCAAAATCTGGAATATTTTTATATCGTACTTCTGCTCGAGCTTTACCAGTTAATTTAGTAGTTAACACTGATTCTAGGAGAATCTCTTGGTCCTCTTCTAAAATATGTTTATTGACATGAGCGAAAGAGTCTACAAGTTCTCGCGCTTCTTCCGGTTTTGAACCATCGAATCGAGGAATTAAACTACGCGCTTCTTTAAGAGACATTGAGCCTCGAAGTCTGTTAGTTCGCGAGTGATTTGGAGAGGAATTTTGAGAACTATTTCCTCTATTATTTTCGCCATTATTTCCAGGGTTTCCGGGATTATTATTTCGACTATTTCCGGGATTTCCGGAATTCTGATTATCTCCCGTTGTGTCTAAATTTACTGTTTCGACTATTGTTGATACTAAAGGATCTGTTGTTTCTACTACCGAATTTTCCGGCGTATTTTCCGCGTCTAAATAATCGTCTTCCGATGTCGGAGATCGATTTAAAGATTGGGCGCTACTTCGTCGCCTTCTGCTTTGCGAGGTGATTTCGTTTTTTCTTTCGCGATTGTAGTCGAGTTTATCGTCGAAAAATGAATTGAGCGAACGCGAAATAGTGCTTACGCCCGGTAATTTGAGACGTTCAGCGTACTCGTCGTCTGACATATAAATTTTTATATACGAACTGGCTTTGGCGGATTACAATGTTATTTAATAATGTTCCGTCACTTACAGTAAGATGATCGCTAGCATGATGTTCAGATTCGTTGTCGTGTTGAATTTCTTCCGCTCTGGTTCCAGTCGTATTTTGGGTTGAATCTTGACGTAGATCGGTCTGCCTTGGATGCGATGATCGGTGATCGAACGTCCGTTCGATATATCGACTTTTCTAGAATTATCGGTCCTCCTCAGCAATTTGAGTTCCTTCCGTTTGACTATCGTAGACGTGTCGGGTTTCTCGAGTAGTGGCAATCCCACCGCTGCCACCAATGTTGTGTCCGCGAAGACCGTCGCGAAGGGACGAGTTATCAAGGACGAGTATTTAAGGGATTTAGGCCAAAAGAGCTGAACTCCAACTCGATACTTTTACAATAAGTTAACAATAAGTTTATTTAAGAAGTTACAAATTCGAGGTTTTATTGCCTCGAGACCGATCGTTACAATTCTCGTCAAAGACTGTCGAATTTTGGTTAGTTGGTAAATTTATAGACTCGGGGGTTTTTCCCCCTCTCGCGACAATATGGCGTGATATTCTTTCTCGAAGTTTCGGTGATGACATCGAGGGTCGATGCGCTCGTTCGGGAACGTCGATATTTCGCCATCGATGCATTTATGCTGAGAACGCTTAATCTATATACTCTTTATTTTAGGAGTGCGATGTACGGGCACAACAATATTATTATATAAAATGTCAAAATTTGGAGTTACTAATAAAATACTTGTCCACCGATTGATATCATAAATTTTAGTGCTGCACGTAATTCAAATGGTAACTTTTTTCAATTCATTAGAAAATACTTGGCCTCGAATTGATATAATGAATTTTAATGTTGCACGTAAATTAGATGGAATTTTTTTCAATTGATTTAGCTGTTCGAATCAAATAAGAAGAACGAGGCATCGGTTTCCAAAATGATTTCAAGGGCGATTTTTCGGTTTATTATTTTTTACTTGTTATTTGATTCTTTTGACACTTTAAAAAATAGATGCAGATTAGTTTTTCTTTAATATAACGTTTTTTCAAGATTTGTAAAATTTTTTTCGAATTGTTCTGTATTTTTTTTATGAAATAATTTTTTTTACAATTAAAAAAAAATTTGTTTAAAGTTTATTTTATGGGTTTATTATTAGTGTGACGAAACACTCGAACCCGAACCTAACCTCGAAAAACATCGCGACGCGGCGCGATGTTTTGACCGAGCGCGTACAACGACTGATGAGATGCGTCACTGCTGGCCGGCGGCGGCCGTACTGGAGGGCAATACAAAGGTCCGATACAAGCCGTCGAGCGCGACACTAGCGGCGCCGCGTATTAAAAACTCGAACTATTATATTTTTTTTCTTTTGTTAATTAAAATTCAACGCGATTTCGTAAAATATTGTAACTAGGCTCAAATGAAGCGGAAAATTATAACGAATCGAAAAAAATTAACGAAAAGGTTAAAACTTGTAGAAAAATTTGTATTATTTCAATTAGAGCGAGACGCGTGCTTACGGCGCATACGCGGGTGTAAGCGTTCATGGGCTATAGGAACCCGAACGTGACTTTTCCCGATTTTACGAATAAAATTGAAATTAACGATATTAAATAAAACAATGAGGCCAAATCATACAAACAACTAAATAATGGCAATTTTCATTAGAATTTTATTATTTCAAAGTCACGCTGAGCTGGAAATTATTAAAAGCGGAATTCGGCGCATCGGGCAAAATAGCGATCAGCCAATAGCAAGGCGCGAATCATGGCAAAGAGCCAATAGAGAAGCCCGTTACAAGAGAATGCGCAGAACACGTCCGAAACAGCGAAATTCGGCGTTTGAGAGATTTTAGAGTGGGGAACGGGGTATAAGAGTCGGTGCACGGCTCATTCGAGAGGCAGTCCTTCCTCAAAATTCTGACTCGGAACAAAAAGGGTGACCTCAACTATTCTCACTGATACCAGCAACCCTAACCTATAAAACCTATCCTATTTTCCTTGGATGCCTGGGGTATTGGTGAGACTCGGCGACGTATCGATCCCGTAGTCTGGGGTCCGCATCCTAAACCTAACCTATATCTTTTGTTTTGTTCTTTAGCGTTGCTAGAATCAGGGATGATTTTGTTTGTAAATTAATTTGTAAATTTGTAAATTCTGTAAATTTTCTTTTTAAATTCAAAATTGAAATTAATCGAGTCCGAGTCAAACAAACCCGACATTTCTGTAAAGTTTGTAAATCTTGTAAATTTTAAATAATTAAAAAGGCCGCGGTGCGAATTTGAGATTATATCGCGTCAAACCTATAATAATTTCTTTTATTGTATAAAATCGAAACATTTTTGAATTATTGAACCTACTATTTTTAAAAGCGAGCGAAACACGTGTAAATTAAAAATTTGATCAATTCGAAAACGGCGAGCGCAATCAAAATTTCCCCAATTGTCGAACGCAATCAAAATAATAAATCAAAAAATCAATGATCCTGTAAAATCGATAAAAGTTGAATAAATCCGAATTGTTAAAATTTTCAAAATCGAAATTCCGCGTTCTCACGTTTCTTTCATACCTGCTCCTTTTAAAATTAAGGTAGCTCGAACCAACGCGTGGCGGCGTTCAGGCCTGAGGTCGGCAAGAACGTTTTTATAGTCCGTGCAGTAATGGTATTCATCAAAAAAGTGTTGCAAGCTAAGTGATTTCTTACACTACGAACATCTTATTATTGCCACTTTCTCACAACATGGAAGTCTCGATGATTGTCTGGAAGCAAATTCGACAGGGTTTACAAATTCTTCAGGTTTATCGCTTGTATATCCACTTTTGTACCAAGCATATCGAAACAAATTTTGATACCTTTGAGAAGATAGCTGATTATGAAATAAAGATTGCAATTTGATTATATTATTTCTTAAATGTAGTTTGAGATCATAATCGAGTAACAAGACGGCGTCTGAAAAATGTCGAACAAAATTCTTCCATATTCTGAATCCACACACATCGAGTGGTTGAATCCTTCCGGTTGTACCTTTTGGTATGATCATGGTTTTGATGCTTTTTCCATTCGGTGTAACCTGCCTGACTACTTGTGTGCAATGTCCACTCCATGAATCTATCAAAAGTACGCTTTTTGAACCGATGTTAGGGAAAAAGACCTTTTCCAGCCACATCTTAAAGTGATCTGCAAAATTCAAGATAACGTTTGTTTTAATTTTTCTTTGCATATGTAGGATTGACAGATTTTGAAACAATTTTTTTTCTTATAGCTGAAAATACAAAAGAAGGTAGGGTATACAAATACCTGAAGTGAGTTTTTCTGACTTGGAAGCAGTCAAAAAGATATTACTTGGTTTGAATAAGGTCATCTCTACAATTGGTCCAAATGTTCCGGAAGGTTTTTTCAAAACAATGAAAAGTGGCGATAGTAATTTTCCCTCTTCGGATATTGTGGGCTGTATAGTGTAGTTGTGAGTTGTCGAAGACACTGACTGCACAAGGCATTCGATTTGTTTTGTGCCTTTTACTGCCAATGTTCGTCCTGAATGCATTTCTAATTGAAACCCACTTTGGTCTGAACTCTATATGTTTTGTAAACCATATTGTTCAAGAAGCGATTTAATTTCATTAACGAAGTTATCTGCATCACTTTGCACATTTACTCCTTCCTTTACAGTTTTTCGGGTTACAAATTTGTTAATTTTTCGAGATGTTATACGGTGAGCTTTCTTAAATTTCAACAACCACCAATCGGAAGCCTTGAACCGAATGTCTTCTGCTTGTAGGGCCCACCTCCGAAGATCCACATCATGAACAATTTAGCCGGCATCAACAGCACTCTTCATATTTTCCAATGTATATTGAGAAATGCGAGCTAGTTTTTCCATGTATGTTCCACCTTTGTTGAATTGATGAGCCCAACGTTTTAATTAACTTTTAGATGTCACTTTTTTGAATCGGTGTTTAACAGTGTCTACGCTCAAGTTCTTTTTCTTTCCGCTCCTCCAAAATTCAACTGCTCTTCTTTTATAGCTCAAATCTTCTTCGTCGGTCGAACATGTTTCGTATGGTGTTCCACGACTCCATTCCATCGCATTATCTTCTGTAGGATTCGCCTCACACTCTTTATTAGGCTCTTGAAAATCTAAAGTATTTTCTTCAATATATTCCATTCCGTTAAAATCTTGCATTCTTTGCAGTAAAATTTTTCGATATTTTCTTTCAATTCCCGCTCTTCATTATTGATTGGGCTTTCAGCAATGTTCATCGCTTCAAACGTGAACAATAAAAGTCGTATAACATTTAATGGATTCACAATCATTTTGTATTACGCGTGCAATAGCGGTGTATATTTCACTTGAATATCCCGTGACGAACTGATATTTGTCTCCAAAAATTGCTTTAAGGAATATGAAAATATACGCAACATCCAAGCCAGATAAGCACGCTTGGCAGAACGATAAACAAGGAGACTGATGGTACGAGGCTACAACCTACGCATAACTATAACTACGCACATATCTATCTTCCGAATAATAGTCATATCACGATAAAATCACGATCAAGACCACGGTGATAGCGAAAAGGAGGTACAGTTTGGAGTTTGGTAATCGGCGCTGGACATCAAGGCCGTGATATTTTTATTCCGGTGTACTCTGATGTTGTATCATTTGATATAAATTTACAGAGCATAGCATTGGAGTGTGCACATCATTTAATATGGAAAAAAAAAGGTTGGGACAAGTACATTGATGGTCCCTCGTTCGCTGATAATTCCATCCATGAAAAAAATTTTAAAAATATTTTCTTTTTAAATTGTCAAAAAAATGATTTTATAAAAAAAAATACAGAACAATTCGAAAAAATTTTCACAAATCTTGAAAAAACATTATCTGTAAAAAAAACTAATCTGTATCTATTTTTTAAAGTGTCAAAAGAATCAAATAACAAGTAAAAAATAAAGAACCGAAAAATCGCGCTTGACATCATTTTGGAAACCGATGCCTCATTCTTCTTATTTGATTCGAAGGGCTAAATCAATTAAAAAAAATTCCATCTAATTTACGTGCAGCATTAAAATTCATTATATCAATTCGAGGGCAAGTATTTTCTAATAATTTGAAAAAAGTTACCATTTGAGTTACGTGCAGCACTAAAATTTATGATATCAATCGAAGGACAAGTAATTTATGAGTAACTCCAAATTTCAACATTATGGAATTGTTCTAAGAAGCTTTTAAATCCAAAAAAATCACATGCAAGCTAGTCATTTCTTACTCTATGGTGGCAAAGACTTACTTAAAAGAAAATCGATTCTTCTCAGACTTTCAGGATCCCCTGGTATTCACAATATTCGACGTCGATTTCGTATCGGTACAAATTATGTTTAAATATGTGCTAAAAGTACTTGTCCGGCCCATCACTATTCATTCAAATAAAAATCAATCATAAAAAAACGAAATTGTACGGCAGAATCCGGTTAAAAATTTATTGACATGCGTTTTATTATTAGTTTAATGTTCTTAATAATAGTATAGGTTAGTTATACCGAATGAAATTCGTTCGCTGGAAAAAGTGAGAAGTAAAAATTGCCGTCATTCCAATACCAACTGGGGAGTTATTTTTGGAAGCTTGAACATATTTAATGTGCAAAATGTTTTTTATTTATCGATGCACAATAACATCCCTTGTATAGTACAGGAAAATTCTTTTCCATTCTTATTCGATTAGTGCAATTAAGGGAATATTACTTGAAGATAACTCTCTAAATTCGCTCTGCATGAATATTTGTGCTCGATCAGTTCTAGAGAAGCCCTGATTTTTATTTGAATAAACAATTTGAATGAAAAGTGATGGGCCGGACAAGTACTTTTAGCACATATTTAAACATAATTTGTACCGATACGAAATCGACGTCGAATATTGTGAATACCAGGGGATCCTGAAAGTCTAAGAAGAATCGATTTTCTTTTAAGTAAGTCTTTGCCACCATAGAGTAAGAAATGACTAGCTTGCATGTGATTTTTTTTGGATTTAAAAGCTTCTTAGAACAATTCCATAATGTTGAAATTTGGAGTTACTCATAAATTACTTGTCCTTCGATTGATATCATAAATTTTAGTGCTGCACGTAACTCAAATGGTAACTTTTTTCAATTTATTAGAAAATACTTGGCCTCGAATTGATATAATAAATTTTAATGCTGCACGTAAATTAGATGGAATTTTTTTTAATTGATTTAGCCCTTCGAATCAAATAAGAAGAATGAGGCATCGGTTTCCAAAATGATTTCAAGCGCGATTTTTCGGTTTTTTATTTGTTACTTGTTATTTGATACTTTTGACACTTTAAAAAATAGATACAGATTAGTTTTTTTACAGATAATGTTTTTTCAAGATTTGTGAAAATTTTTTCGAATTGTTCTGTATTTTTTTTTATAAAATCATTTTTTTGACAATTTAAAAAGAAAATATTTTTAAAGTTTTTTTCATGGATGGAATTATCAGCAAACGAGGGACCATCAATGTACTTGTCCCAACCTTTTTTTTCCTAGGGGAAGTTTATGGTTTGATATCACGTCTTTTTTCTCAAAAGTTCCTTATTTATGTTCAGTTGACTATAGGATTTTAGTTTAAATTTCTATGAATTATTTATGATTTTCGTCTTATAACGTTGGTTTCACGAAAAAAGACCTATTTTTCGTCAAAATTGTACTGAACATATTTCGTCACAGGTCTGTCCTCGGACTTTGGCGATTTTTTCCCTTGTACTCTAATATGTTTAGTCAATTAGGAACCCAAGAGCACGGCCGCAAGCGGGTTGGAGGCCGGGATATGATTTTCGGCTTATAACGTTGGGTTCCACTATATATATATAGCCTTTATTTTTCCCTTTCGGGTTACAGCTCGACTTCCTTAACATTCCATTTTTACACCTTTTTACATTTTTCGATATACATAATTTACACATAATTTACACATTTCCTTATTCTACACCCTTCTTCTCTTTAGCCTATTTGCCTTCTCGCCCTTAACCTATACACGCTCCAATTCGAGAGAGAGAGATATCATTCACACCCACACACATTCCTCACTCCTCTTACACCATTGCACGCCGCGCGCGACCTCCGTTTCCGCTGCACCTTTTTACTCCCTCCCTTCTACCCTCTCCACTCCTCAATCTTCTTCATCCACTCCTCCCCTTGGCCCTCCCCTCCCAACACCTCTTCCCTCATATTTTGCCAACCCTCCTCCGCCCCCCACCCCGTACATTCCTCCATCACGTGCTCCCACGTCTCCCTGCTACTCGTGCACATCCTACACTCCCTCCCTTCCCTCTGCTCCCAGTACCTCCCCCCTCTCATCTCGTCCCCTAGCCTGAACCTGGCTACCCTCCCCCATCTCTCCTCCTTCCACCCCTTTTTCAAATATCCCGGGATCCCTCTCTCCTTCACAAACTTGTAATCCCTGTTACTCCTTGATTTAATTATCCTCTCCCATCTCCCCTCCTCCTGCCTTACTCTCTCCTCCCTCACTATATACTCCCCCTTCATATCCCCACTCTCCCATCTCCTCTCCACCTCCTCCAGATCCCATCCCATCCTTAAGTAAAACTCCTTCCTTTCACTCTCCCATCCTCTTGCTTCCTGCCTTCCGCCTGCCCTTCTCTTCATCTCACCCCTACATCTTCTCGCCAATTCTCCCCCTTTCCCCGTCTCCAATCTCTTCTCGTATCCCCATGCTCTCATCCCCGCTCGCACCTCCAGCTTATCCCTTTGCAGTTCTTCCCTCACCATATACCCCGCCACCCCTCTCGACACCCCCAGCACCCATCTTAAATACCTTTCCTGCAGCCTCTCTACTATCTCCCTTCCCTTCCACCCCCAAATCTCCACTCCATAACCCACTACTGGCCACACCAACTTATCGAAAAGCCACACTCTCCTTCCCCAATCGCTACCAAACTTATTTTTTCCTATCCCCCATACCTTCCCCATTATCTTCGCCGCCTTCATCACCCTCTCCTCCACCTGCTCCTCCTGACTTCCATTCGCTCTCACCACATAACCCAAGTACGTATACCTATTCACCTCTTCTATCCTTACTCCTCCCCATTGCCATACCACCTTTCTTTTTCTTCCCCCTCCCACCCTACACCTCATCACCTTCGTCTTTCCCGTATTCACCTCCAGCCCTTTCCCCTCTATGTACCTCTCCATCGTCCTCATCATCCCCTTCATCTCGTCCTCATCCTTCGCCAACAATACCACATCATCCGCATACGCCAGCGAATATACCTTCCCCCCACCCCCCAGCTTCACCCCTCCCCACCGCCCTTTTTCCAGCTCTTCATCCATGTCCGCCAGCATCAGCGTAAATAGCTGCGGGCTCAGCGGACACCCCTGCCTAACCCCTTTCTCTGTCCAAAACTTCTCACCTTTTTCCCCACCCACCTTCACCCTCGCATACGTCTCCTTCATCACCTCCTCGCACCTCTCAATTAGCCCCTCCCTTACCCCTCTCTTCCTCATACTCTCCACCAGCTTCGCCCTATCCACCGAGTCGAAGGCCGCCTTCAAATCAACAAACAACAGCACCACCTTTCCCCTCCTTTTCGTTATTTCCCTATTTATCAAATAGTTCAGTACGTATACGTTATCCATAGTTCCCATCCCTTCCCTGAATCCCGCCTGACTCCTTGGCATCATCCCCTTCCCCTCCACCTCCATCCTCAATCTTTCCGCCAATATCCCTACGTACACCTTATACGCCGTTTGCGTTAGAGTCACCCCTCTATATTCCTCTACCCTTTTCCCCTCCCCCTTCTTCACTACTGGCACCACTATCCCTTCCTTCCAACCTTCCGGCCACCCTTCCCCCATCCACACCTTCTCACACATCCTCTTCAGGCTATTCACTACCCTCTCCCCTCCGTACTTCCACACTTCGTTCAGAATTCCATCCTCCCCCATCGCTTTTCTGTCCTTCAACTTCCTTATAGCCTTCTTCACCTCTTCCGTTGTTATCACCGTTTCTTCTTCGTCCTCCCCTTCCCTCCTCCTTTCCCCCAGTCTCACCCTTCTTTCTGTTACCCCTCCCAGCCCCTCTCTAAAGTACTTATCCCATTCTTCTCTTCTTATCTTTTTATTCACCCCCTTTCTCCTCCTCCTCCCCCTATTGACTACCTCCCATACCTGACCCTCCGTCCTTATCTCCTCTATCTCTCTTTCCCATCTTTCCCTCTCCTTCATTTTCTTTTCTTCACAAATTCTCCTGAACTTCTTCTTCTCTCTCCTGTACCTTTCCTCTTCTTTTCCCTCTCTCTTCCACCTCTCCAGCTCCCTTCTCGCCTCTTCCTTTGCCCTTCTACATTCCTCATCCCACCATCCCCCACTCTGCCCCTCCGCCCGCTCTTCCTCAGTCTTCCTCATCGCCCTCTTTATTCTCCCCCTCATTTCCTCCCATCCTTCTTCTACCCCCTCTGTATCCCATTCCCATCTCCCAAATTCCTCTCGAAACTTCTCCACTCCTTTCTCTGTCCACACTCCTCTTCCCTCCTTCCTCTTCCCCACTCCCTTCTTACTCGCCCCTCTTCTTCCCCCCCTCCCCTTGAGCCACACTACCACCGGCATGTGGTCGGAGTCCACCCTACTCACCACTTCCAATTTCCTCACTCTTTCCCACACTTTCTCCCCCACTACCACGTAATCAATTACCGACTTACCCCTTCCCCCCACAAACGTCCACTCCCCCTCTCTATCCCCCTCCACACTTCCATTCACTATCCTCCATCCTCTCTCATTCACGAACTTGCACCATTCTTTTCCTTCCTTCGTCACTATCTCGTCCCTTGAACTCCTCACCGCTTCCCTCTCCCCTACCCGCCATCCGTCCCAACCTCCGCCTTCCCTTCCAGTTCTCACGTTCATATCCCCCCCAATCACCACCTTCCCCCCCCCTGCTCTTTCCATCCACCGGCTCATCAGCTCCTTTTTCCTCTCCATGTCCCCGTTTACGTACACCCCCACTATCATCCACCACTCCGTCCCCAACTTCACCCTTCTTTCCATCCCTCCTTCCTCCCCCGGCTCTGTCCCCCCTTCTTCTTCCTCGATCTCTTCCTTCACCCCGAACGCCATACCACCCTTCGCCCTTCCCCTTCCCTTCCCTCTCTTCGCTCCCTGTATCACCCACCTGAATCCCTTCTTCCATCCTTCCCTTATCGCCCCCCACCCCTCCTCCGTTGCCCACGTTTCCGACATAACCACCACATCCCATCGCTTTATACCCTCCCAGAACTCCTCGTCCTTATTCATCACCCCCGCCACATTCCAAAATCCCACTTTATATACCTCTTCTATTTTGCTTTCTCTCACCACGTTCCCCCTTCTTTTGACTGCTCCCCTGGCCTCCCCCCCGTCCCTTTCCCTCATTCGTTTCCCACACTTTCCGTGCACCTCCCCTCTCCCTCATTCCACACCAATACCTTTCCATCCACCCACATCCTCATATATCCTACCCTCACCCTCTTTCCTTTTCTCCTCTCCTCATATGCCTGCCCTTCTACCAGCCATTTTATTCTCCTTTCCTCTTTTGTCAGATCATCCTCTATCCTTTCTCTATTCCCTCTCAACTTTACTTTCGCTTTCATTATTTCCACCTTCTTCTCCCTTCCCTCCAGCCTTATTAACACCATCCCCCTCCCTCCCGCATCCACCCTCCCTATTCTTCTCATCTCTTTCCTGCCTCCGTCCACTCCTAATCTCTCCCATATCTTCTCTATCTCCCTCTCCCACTCCACCCCTTCAGCCACATTCACCCCTCTCACCACTATATTGTTTCTCCTTTCCTCCCTCTCTCTCCTCTCCAGCTCTTTTTCCACCTCCCACACTCTTCTCCCGATCCTTTCCCCACCCTCTCCCCCCTCCCCTCTTTCCTTCTCCAGTACCTCCACTTTTCGCTCCAATTCCTCAATCTTCTTTTTGAACATTTCCCTCTCCTCTCCCCACTGCCTTCTCATCTCATCATGCTCCTTTCTCACCTCTTCCGCCCACCTGTCCACCTTACTCTCTATTCTCCCACACTCTTGCCTTAACTCCTGCTTCAACAACTCCTTCATCATCTCCCCTACCCTTCTTACTATCTCGTCCGCCTCTCCCTCCTCTCTCTCCGGCGACCTCGCCAGTTTTCTACTTCTCTTAAACGCCTCCACCTCCCCTCCGTCTTCCCCTCTCGCCATTCCTTCCTCCCTTTCCCTCTTCTTCCTGTCCCCTGCCAGAATCGCTTCCATTATATTCCCTACACTACTCGCTCTTCCCCCCCCCCTCCATGCTCCTCACTCTCATTACCCCGTCCCCCATTCCTCTCTTGCTCTGCTCACTCATTTCCTTTATATCCACTATCTCCACTCTTCTTCCCTATTTCCTTCTTTATCCTTTCTTTCCTACCTTACCTATCCCGCCTCTACCTTACCAACCTGCTCCTCTTTCCTACTTTCGCCGTTCTCCACACGCCGCTGACCTACTTTTCCTCGCTCGCTTACTCCCAACTTCTCACACCTCACTCTCTACCTACTTCACCCTAAGCCACTAAGCCACTCTAACCTCTATCTTTTCGTCCCCTTTTTATCCTCGGTTTTTTCACTTCTTCCCCCACCTTCCACTTACGCTCTTTTGCCCTCCACACTCTTACCGCCGCTCTTCCCCACTTTTCCACCCTCACTTTCTCTCCCCACACTGTTTCTTTGCTCTCTTTCCCTTTATTTCCCGCACCTTATTTTTCTCCACTGTTTCCCCACTGTCACCGGAAACGGAAGTCACGTTGGGTTCCACTAAAAAAGACTTATTTTTCGTAAAAATTGTACTGAAAATATTTCGTCACAGGTCTCTCCTTGGACTTTGGCGATTTTTTTTCTTGTACTCTAATATGTTTTGTCAATTAGGAACCAAAGAGCACGGTGAAAAGCAGGTTGTAGGTCGTGATATGATTTCCGGCTTATAACGTTAGTGAAAAGAAAGGAAAAGAGAAAAGATAGATCAAATTCAAGACACAACGAATACAACAGAATTGGCCACTTTTAAATGTCGTCTTTGCATTCTGAATCTAGACATTTTCGTGTCATCCAAAACATGCCCCCGATGAAATATATGTCCAAAGTTTACAAGTGGCCGCGGAGATCCAATTATCTACAGTTTGATAGTTGCAGAAAAAAGGCACCCGGAAACATTTATTATGTCAGAATTCAAAGAAGTAAAAAAAAAAAACTGAGCGTAGTTGATTCAACAGAGCAACGGAATTCAAAGACGTTTAAGTACCTGTATTGCTTGTGGAGGAAAACAATTTCATTTCAGGATAATTTAGAAATAAATTAGGAAATTCAGAAATTTAGCATAGAATTTAGAAAAAGGAAAATTAAGATAATTAGTAAAGCTGAAAACTTTTGTGATGAATTTTTGAAATTACATGTTACGGTTGGAGTAAAAAATTTAAATAATTGGCACACATGCTGCGACACAAAAATATCAAAGTTTGAAGGTATTCGCTCCATACCGCAGTAATACAAACTTTAATACTATTTGAAAAGAAATACTTTAAAACTTGCTGAACAAAGTTCCATTACATATTACCATAAAGATAGGGGGTGATACTTAGCACATATACTTATCCACAGAAATTTTCCAAATTCGCAGGTATCGGCTGCAAATCAATGTATCTGCGCAATGAGTTTGGAAGACAGCAGTTTCAAATCCATCCATAAATGAGCAACTGAAGACTTTTGTAATGAATTTTTCACTTCATATTTATGTTACGGTGGGAGTCAAAAAGTAAAATGAATGGCAAAGTATATAAATTTTATAGTTTGCAGATTTTTGCTGAATTTCAATGATCCAAATCTATAGTATTAAAGTGAAAAGATGTTAGAAGTCATGATGTTACATTAAAATCACATAGCGCACATAACATTCAGAAATTCTGTAGGTTTCCATGATGTTGGCAGGTATTATACTTAATCGCATCGAAAACTGAGCAACTGTACACTTATCGTAATGAATGTTTTCACCAATAATTCCACATTTGCAGTTTGCAGAATAGGAATACTCAACATACACGTCATTTCATAAGTATTGTTGTCAATATTTGTGTTTGCCTACCGCATTCCGAAGATTCAAATTTTCATATTATCAGCAAGAAAAAGCATCCAAAGACTTTTTGGAACAAGTTTCAAAATTTATTACTCGACAGACCAGGTGGAAAAAGAATAACTACACGTATATCAAGACCAGAAACTGTTTTGAGAATCTGTTGTACAAAATGTGCGATTGATGATCATAATTGGAAACCTCTTGAATCACGTTACCACAATCAGCATGAAGAAATAGTAGAAAATCATAGGACACATATTAGGCAACCAATTAATAATATGCATCGATCTGCTGCAAACCGATGGAGTCAAAACAAGGATCGGAAAGAGCAGAGCCATAGTTAAAAAGAAAAAAGACAGCGCAATTGAAAGAGAACAGAAATCAAAATTGTTTCATGTATCTGTGCATTAGTTTCTGAAGACAGTAATTTCAGATCTATTCAGAAATAAGTAGGTGAAGACTTTAGTAATGAATATCTTCGTTAATATATTCCAGTCGGAACCAAAAAGCTAAAAGATTGGCATACCTGCTATTTCACAGAAATATCAAAGTTCATAGGTACTTGCTACGTACCAGTTATACAGACTTTGGTGCTATAGGGAAAAACACTTCAAAATTACATGAACCACATTTTTGAAACTTATTATGACACATTCAAAAAAAAAATGACAGATACGATGCATGTTGAAGCAAGCAAAATGCTGTAATTTTGTATGTCTCCATGGTTATCCGCAGACAAAATATTTGATCACATCCAAAAATGATCAGGTGTAGACTTACAGACATGAATTTTTCAACCCACAATGCCAATCGCAAACATGGTCTGGAAATATTCAATATACATGTCGCTTCATCACTTTGTCGAACTTTAGAGGTGTTCATTGTATTTCGAAGATACAAATTTAGATATCATGAAAATTAAGCACCCAATTACTTATTGAAATAAATTTCCAAATTTATCATGTAACAACTCAAGTGAATATATCTATGCATTTACATGGCCCAAAGATTTTTCAAAACTTGGGTGTATGAACAAGCAATCATGAAGGCTTTTTGTTATAAATATTTCAAATTATCTTGTTGAAATTAATATAAAAAAATAGAAATACGAATATCTCTCGTATTGTCTGGAGAACAAATAGAAATTGGTATGACAATACACTGTAAGCTAAGGAGGTGGAAAAAAGGGACGGTGAACACAGCCAAACTAAATGAAAGAAATTATGACAACAATACATTGAATTACTTGACCAAAGTTTTTTAAAATTTATTTGAATTTGTTTACACACAACCATCCACCTCTTTCTTTAATGTAATTACACAACATAGAATTTCTGTTTGGAAAGAATGTTTTAGAGGTTATAATGAACGAACGTTTTTTTTCTCATTGTTATTATTATTATTATTCAACACTAATTAGTCACGTCATTAATAATATCGATTCCTTCCACTTATCAATAACCACTTTTATTTTTCTACACTCTGCACGCAACAGCACTCCGGCGGTCATAACCTCAAACGTCAACATGACGCGAAATCTCGCAAATTTGCTATCTATGTATATATTACGATATCGAAGTAGAACAGATAATTCTTAATTTTCACGACACACATTATTCACGTTTTCACTTCTCAACATTTTACTCACTCTCAGTACACTGTATGAGATCAATTAATCCACTTTTGAGGTTTTATTTATTATAGATATTATTGTCGTGAATTGGGCTCGAAACTTATTGAAACTTCTTTTATGAAAAAAATAAAATTGATTATATCCACTGCTATTTTCAATAATGTTTTATTTATTTAAACGAAATTTGCAAATCTTGCACCGTTGATCCACGGGGCTACGATCGCAATCACTTTATCAAGAGACTCGGCAGAGTCTCGGGACAAGTACATTGACAGCCCTGTCGTCTGCTGGCCCGAGGCTCTCGCCGAGACTATATTATCTCTGAATAAAACGATTCGCGGTGGTGGGGGTAAAATCGACATGTCATTTTCTTGAATTGCGAAGCTCAGGAGTTATGTCGCAATTTGAAAATTGAACTTTCAGCTAATTAAGAAATTCTCTTTCGATTGCGCCCAAAATCAGCATGATCGGTGGCGTAATTGCTGAGAAAAAACTTTGCACGGGCTCAAGATTATGCAAAAAGTACCAACACATTCACGCAGCTAACGTATCCATATATGGGTTCAGACCGATGCATACAAGGGCTTCTTGATGCCCATCATAACCAATCACCGGTGAGAATCTATCCGTCTCGACCAATCGCCGATGAGAAAGTTTCTGATAGTCCTCAATGTTTTCTTGTATACCGTCTGTATCGTCTGTTATGTTATTAAATTAACAAGTAAAAAATAATAAACCGAAAAATCGCGCGTGAAATCATTTTGGAAAGCGATGCCTCATTCTTCTTATGAGATTCGAACAGCTAAATCAACTGAAAAAAATTCCATCTAATTTACGTGCGGCATTAAAATTTATTATATTAATTCGAGGCCAAGTATTTTCTAATGAATTGAAAAAAGTTACCATTTGAATTACGTGCAGCACTAAAATTTATGATATCAATCGGTGGACAAGTATTTTATTAGTAACTCCAAATTTTGACATTATTGAATTGTTCTAAGAAGCTTTCAAATCCAAAAGAATCACATGCAAGCTAGTCATTTCTTACTCTATGGTGGCAGAGACTTATAAGAAAATCGATTCTTCTCAGACTTTCAGGATCCTCTGGTATTATTCACAAAATTCGACGTCGATTGGATCGATACAAATTATGTTTAAATATGTGTTAAAAGTACTTGTCCGGCCCATCACTTTCCGTTTAAATTGTTTATCCAAATAAAAGTCAGAGCTTGTCTAGAACTGATGGATCACAAGCATTCATGCAGAGGGAATTGAGAGAATTATCTTCAAGTAATTTTTACTTAATTGCACTAATTTAATAAAAAACGGAAACAAATTATTCCGCAATATAGAAGGGATATTATTGTGCATCGATAAATGAAAAAAATTGTACATAATGTATATGTTCAAGCTTCCAAAATAACTCTGCAGTTTACATTCGATGCGGGCAATTTTTACTTCCCACTTATTCTTCCAGCGAACGAGTTCCATTCGGAATAAGAACTAACCTATACTATTATTAAAAACATAAAATTAATAATGAATCGCATTTCAACAAACTTTTAACGAGATTCTGCCGTGCCATTTCGTTTTTTTATGATTGATTCTTTATTGAATGAATAGTGATGGGCCGGACAAGTACTTTTAACACATATTTAAACATAATTTGTATCGATCCAATCGACGTCGAATTTTGTGAATAATACCAGAGGATCCTGAAAGTCTGAGAAGAATCGATTTTCTTATAAGTCTCTGCCACCATAGAGTAAGAAATGACTAGCTTGCATGTGATTCTTTTGGATTTGAAAGCTTCTTAGAACAATTCAATAATGTCAAAATTTGGAGTTACTAATAAAATACTTGTCCACCGATTGATATCATAAATTTTAGTGCTGCACGTAATTCAAATGGTAACTTTTTTCAATTCATTAGAAAATACTTGGCCTCGAATTAATATAATAAATTTTAATGCCGCACGTAAATTAGATGGAATTTTTTTCAGTTGATTTAGCTGTTCGAATCTCATAAGAAGAATGAGGCATCGCTTTCCAAAATGATTTCACGCGCGATTTTTCGGTTTATTATTTTTTACTTGTTAATTTAATAACATAACAGACGATACAGACGGTATACAAGAAAACATTGAGGACTATCAGAAACTTTCTCATCGGCGATTGGTCGAGACGGATAGATTCTCACCGGTGATTGGTTATGATGGGCATCAAGAAGCCCTTGTATGCATCGGTCTGAACCCATATATGGATACGTTAGCTGCGTGAATGTGTTGGTACTTTTTGCATAATCTTGAGCCCGTGCAAAGTTTTTTCTCAGCAATTACGCCACCGATCATGCTGATTTTGGGCGCAATCGAAAGAGAATTTCTTAATTAGCTGAAAGTTCAATTTTCAAATTGCGACATAACTCCTGAGCTTCGCAATTCAAGAAAATGACATGTCGATTTTACCCCCACCACCGCGAATCGTTTTATTCAGAGATAATATAGTCTCGGCGAGAGCCTCGGGCCAGCAGACGACAGGGCTGTCAATGTACTTGTCCCGAGACTCTGCCGAGTCTCTTGATATACATACTATACTTTATAATTAAATCTAATTTTCTATATTTTTCTGATCGGGGCTCTGCGGCAGGAATTCCTTTCGAATGTACAACATTCTATGGTCTATAGCTTATCACATTTAAATCTATGCTTTATTTCCTTCATAATAAATAAATCGTAACTCAGAAAGGGGCTATGTGGAAATTATCGATACGGGGATGATCTCGCGTAGAAATACGGTCAAAGGTAAACTTATTTTCGAGTTTGAACACATTTCATTAATATATATAATTGGTTGTGCTACCGTACAACAATAGGTACCGTTCGAATCAGAAGAATAGTTTTTATGGTACAGAATAAAATTTTCGAATTATAGGTTGTTCACCCCTTAAAAACCCTTTCCCCCAGAAAGCCTTGGGTGCGTTTTCGATGATTTGTCAATATATATATTTTAGCGCTGGTTTCATTTGAATACATAAAGCGCTTATATGCAAAACTGAGAAACCACCCCGTGAGGTGTCCATTTTCGGGGGTTGTTTTCACCCCGTTCGAGAAAATGACAATCATAGAGGACAGCGCCAGAGTATTTTGTCGACTTATATCCCCCCCCTTATAATATAATTCATTTTCTCGTCTTCGACGTTTCAAGCGAGACTTATCAACTATTGCGAACTCATCGAACTTGCAACCACGCGGCATCGGCTTAAATTATTTTAAGGCAAAATGTTCGGATAGAAAAACAGTTTACCCCTCTCCCAATTATTTAAAATCAATAGACAACAAATATGTGTACACGGTTAATTTGAAATCTTCATTTTCCATTGGCAGATCCTTTCGAACAATGGAACAGAATTTCGTCATTGTCAGTTGCCGAAAAATCATATTTGCACAACCAGTTGGAACACCTCAAGAGATGCAAGGGTACAAGAGACTGCACGGTTGGCATTGCGCGTGATTCAAGTACTCAAATTCAACATCAACGATACGTTACCAAGAAAAAATATACTTTTGGTAGGTCATTCAGATAATTCAATATAAAAGTTATCGACACATCATTACAATCTTTTCACCCTACGGAAAGATTCAGCAATCCGTTAGCTATATTAAGGTCGATTCACACTTCACGGCACGTACCGGCACGACAAAACTTTATAGCATGGTAAGACCGGTAAAATGATTTGATTAAAACTTTTGATCAAAACCTGCCGCAGCCGTGGTCCGATCGGCTGGCAGGGCTCTAATTAATGTTTTATAATTTTATGGGTACATGTTAACAGAATTTTAATAAAAGAATAAATATTTACGGCTAGCGAGAGCAAGAGAAGTGAGTTCAATGGGAGGACCCTGATATGATGCTAAGCGAAGCGAAGGAATCATGCGAGCAATGAAAGTGGAATAAATTGACTTACTTGGTTTGAATCGTTCAAAATATAATTTATTCAGTTTGCAATTCTTATAGCGTCTGCTTTCCTCTGAATTTTATAGAATAAGTTCCAAATAATGGCTTGATTAACTTGACAATATTCTTCTCGTTGTAATCGGTGGATCTTATGTACTACGTCGATACAATTGATACAGAATAAGACAAAAACAGACCAGATACTAATCGCTGTAGCAGTCAAGCGTACACTACGCGCCCTTCGTAGTAAATTTTGGGTAGTGTAAATCTGGGGAGAAGGGTGAGGTTGAAGAACCGTCTGTCGCGATTTATCAGATCAAAGAAATCGAACAGTGTCGACACTCGTTCGAATTTTCGTTTTTACGTTATATTAAAGGCGCGTAATTTAACGCTAGCCCTTTTGCTCGAGCGAAAGAGTCGAGGATAGATTTTCCTGTCTCAATGGGTATCATAGGTCCGCACCATTAAGGGGACATGTAGGTTAGACAAAGCATACAGTCTCACTGATAACCATACTATTGTTACGTCGAAGCCTACAATTGTATGTATCTCTCCATTTTTCCAACGTACCCGTAAATAGTACATAACCTAAAGCCATATCATCGTTTGTCGACATTGGTAAGCGTCATTTAAGAGGATGGATCAGTCGATTTTTGCCATCGTTCTGTGTAGGCTGACAGAGCCTTTTTTTAATCGGTCAAACCGTGTCAGAGAGTTTCAATTTGAAATATTCCAAGTGAGATTAGTCGACTGATCCATACTTTTAAGCATACAGTAGCAATAACTCATAGTTCATAGTTCACAAAAACAACTCTCCATCACTAAAAAATTTCAGACAACTTATCTCACCATCCCTCCAACTAGATGTAGCTAAGCAAAGATCGATGTGACAACTCCGAATCATCCTTCTCCATATCGGCCGATTCCTTGCAATTCTAATTCATGATAACCAACCGGTCCAAGTTCACCAATATGGTTAGAACTGAACCACGTCGTTGCGCAAAACTCATCCTAAAATTCCGAACCAATTAAACCTTTTAACCCAGTTTCCAACACTTTTTCCACCAATACTTGAGCCTGAGAAAAATTTTATCATCTCAACAGCCAATCTTAAACACAATAACAATCCCCTTCTACAACTTTCCTAAAAGAATCCTCAAGCTTATGGAATATCCATTGTTGTAACACAATAGACAGTTAGCACCGAATCTCTGTAAAGTTACTATCGAAAGTCAAAACATAATAACTTTTCTTTACTCAGTAAAATTGTTAACGAGCGAATTCAACTCAAATCAATTTCAAATTATAATAAAAAGTATAACTCTAAGTTAATAAAGAAAGTCATATTTTGTAGTACTAAAATGTCTTCGAAACACTTCTTATTCAACGACCTTCAACATCGATCCCGTGGTTGAAAATTTCTTCCAAATTCATGGACATTAAACCTCAATGCAAGGCCAATTTGAGCTACAATATAACGTATGTAATCGAGAATCGTCCAAGACCTCAAAAAACACTCACCAACGGTGATCGACCAATGGATAAATCGATCTCTACATAGAGGATTAAACAATCTCATATACAGGGCGACCTGTTTTAATTTTGTCATTTTAATATCTTGAAATCTAATAGCTTCCGGTTAAAATTGTTCAGACAAAATTGACAGGGTTTGGTGGGGGACGTCTAACGACGGTAGCAGTTTTTACCTTCACTAGTTGCCTGAAGGTCATTTGAAGATCAACTTTGTTTTTTTGATAGGGACTACATCCCTGACTATTTGCGACACAGTAATTAAGGGCCCTTAGAGGCTCGATGAGTCTCAGTATTTATAAATATTTTGTGGCTAAGCGGATGCATATTTCTAATTTCTATTTTCATGCTTTTATAATACGCGTTTATAGTTTTCGAATGTATTCATTGAATGAACAAAAATCGATAATTAGCCGAAATACATGCTTCCGTAGCCATCAAGAATTTTCATCCACCCCTTATCTGCGGGAATTCTAATTATCCCATGGTTTTTCTGAAATAAAAACGAAAGAAATATTTTATTAAGTTGAGTCGGATACACGGCGCTACGTAAGATTTTCTGGGAAGCAAAAGAAATGAGATTTTAACATCATCAAGAATTTTTTTTTCGTATTTCATATAAAATTTCCAATTCAAAACATCGATCGAATAGAAACGGATAGCATTAGAAAAAAAATCCTACGTACGAACCAAGATAATCATGTTACAAATGTGTCAAACAAATTGAAAATGGATCGGGACATCTGTGGTCGAGTTATATTTTCCGCAAATACTTAAAACGTCGTTTTGAGATAATAGCGATTGAAGTTCGAACGTGATTTTAGTATTTAAAAAAATAAGTAGTTTACGGCATACCTTATCTACTTAATCGGCCATCCCCGCTCTGCTCGTCGAGCTTTTTTCGCTGCCCGATAAGGATCACCTTTTTGTTCCTACGTGCACTCTTTTCATGGTTAATATGAGTACTGTCGTATTTCGAATAGATACAAACTAACTCAGTCTGCAAAATACGACCGAAAAACGTGAGGCGAATCGACAGTGGAATCGGACTTTCCAAAAAAGCCATGCTTCGGAGCTCGTTTCATAGAAGCAAGGGGAGCGTCTACTGTATTCTAACAGGCCCTATATGAATATGAATTAATAATAATATTAACATTAATTAATAATAATATTAACATTGATTAATATTAATATTAATCTTGATTTAAAAAATTGAAGGTTCAGACTTCGGACACAGCTCAATATTTTACTAAAAATTTAGAATATCAGAAAAAAATTTAAAAAAAAATCGAATTTTCAAATATTTTAGGTTGGTGTAACCCCTTAAGCGCGTAGCGCGTTGTACGTCGAAAGAGCTTTTCTAAACGTTTATGCAGTGTCTCAACGCGGTGACTCTACCGTTGCTGCTAGCATACGACAAGCGTAGCAGCGGTGATTGCGCTACAGAACGCATCGGTCGAATCACGCTACCGCGACCACGTCGACACGCTATCTCAGCGTGTCACGCGCTAGAAAACGCATCAGTCAAATCACCGTATATTGACGCGGTACTGCAGCGTGTTTATACGCCAGCAGCATCGGTCGATTTACCGTATTAATGCGGTATTACAGCGCATTGAAAAATTTTAAGCATTTGCTTGAATCAACATGTCAACACGGTATCGCAGCTGAAAAAGCCCTTTCAACGCGCTAGTCCAGCGCATTGCAAATAGTCAGGGATATTTTGTATCGCAGATTCATATTTTGTGTTAGAACATAAGTAACTTTTGTATAACAGAGTTTCTGCAAAAATCTCAAATTCAAATCGAAAATTTATATTCTCAGTGTTGCGTGAAGATCTGGTGTTGGTGGGAAAATAAATGACGCAATGCAGGTCGGCGTAAAAAGTGTAACAAGGAGGTGCTTTATTTGATGTCGATGGTAAAGTAACAATAAAGGAATGTCCCGACAATGAATGATAGGCCCGAAATATTAGCCCGGTGAGAAGGAACACGTGAGAAGTGACCCGGTCGTCGTCGTCGAACACACGTTCGACGAGGCCGAAGCGATAGCCGACGCGTGTTCGCGCTTGCCCGAACGATAATCCGAAATATATGAGTAATCCTGTATGTATAGGTCCCGGAAAACGTATCAAATTGTAGCAGATAATGTTCCGAAGGCGTTGAGCACAATATTTTTAGAATGGCACCCGAAATGTGAGAAATGTTGCCAAAAGGAAGAGTGAAGAACACGGAGCACGTCAACACGCTGTACGACCAGATCAAAGACTAATGAATCAATATGGAGATCGATGAAGACGCGCCGTGGGCATGCGCCACACGTCCCATCGATCGCGCCCGAATTGCGTGTCCAGTGCATGCTGACCCCCCACGAGAGCGTGAGAACTAGAGCACGAAAAGCCCATTGTCTCGCGTTTCCCAAATTCCCGAGCCCGCGAGCTAGCGACGCCCGCGGTGAGGCGAGCGTTCGATTCCGAGAGCGCTCGCCGGCACCGAAACCTCGCTAATTCCTGAACACTCAGTTTTGGAGAATAGTATCACCTACTCGCTTGACCGCTTCACTATCAACATCAGTGTTACCAAGTGTGCACCACATGGAGATTGCTAATCTGATTTCACTCACCAGTTGTCCCTAAGAACGGCCATTTGTTTTTTTTAACGCCTGTTGCTGCTTGTTATATTACATTACTTGTTCAAAAATGGCCTCCATTGCTCTGGATGAACAGGTTGAGCCTATGTCAGAAATTAATAATAACCGATCTGATGGTGTTGCCATTGATTGCCGTACACGCTCTTCCAATCCGCTCTATCATATCCACCCTTGTAGTCGGTGCATTTTCGTAGACCATGTTTTTGAGGTAACCTCATAGGAAACAGTCCAATGAACTGAGATCAGGTGATCTTACGGGCCATGCAATAGGTCCTTCTCTTCCGATCCAACGATTTGGGTATTGAAAAACTATGAAGTTCCGCACTCTTCCGTAATAGCGGGCAGGAGCTTCATTTTGCTGAAACCACAGTTGCTGTCAGATGTTCAACGGAACGTTCTCGAACTAGACTGGAATATGGTGTTGAAGAAAATGTAAGTACATTTCACTATTAATGGGATGATCGAAAAAATGTGGCCCGATAATAACGGCACACAAAAAAAACTAGTCAGTACCTAGAACCGGACCAATCAATCTCTACGTACTTTGGCCCGCTGAATGCGAACCCGATGTCAGATTGGGCAATATACTGTAACGTAACGTTCTACCGACCCAGCCTGAACGCCGCCACGCGTCGGTTCGAGCTGCCTTTACTTTAAAGGAGCAGGTATGAACAAAACGAGAGAGACGCAGATTGTTTTTAAACAATAATAAAAATAATTTATTAAACAAATTTTGACTGTTTTTACAACGATAAATTATCGTAATATCGTTTATGATTTTATTTTGTATGTTGTGCCCGTATATAGCACTCCTAAAATAAAGAGTATATAAATTACGCGTTCTCAGCATAAATGCATGGACGGCGAAATATCGACGTTCCCGAACGAGCGCATCGACCTTCGATGTCATCACCGAAACTTCGAGAAAGAATATCACGCCATATTGTCGCGAGAGGGGGAAATACCCTCGAGTCTATAAATATACCAACTAACCAAAATTCGACAGTCTTTGACGAGAATTGTAACGATTGGTCTCGAGGCAATAAAACTTCGAATTTGTAACTTCTTAAATCAAGAGACTCGGTAGAGTCGCGGGACAAGTCCATTGACAGCCCTGTCGTCTGCTGGCCCGAGGCTCTCGCCGAGACTATACTTTCTCTGAATAAAACGATTCGCGGTGGTGGGGGTAAAATTGGCATGTGATTTTCTTTAATTGCGAAGCCTATGAGTTATGTACGACTTTGAAAATTGAACTTTCAGCTAATTGAGAAATTCTCTATCGAATGAGCCCAAAATCAGCATTATTGGTGGTGTAATTGCTGAGAAAAAACTTTGCACGGGCTCAAGATTATGCAAAAGTTACCAACACATTCAAAAATTTATGTGTCTGTATTGTAACGAAACGCTCTTGCCGACCTGGCCTGAACGCCGCCACGCGTCGGTTCGAGCAACCTTAATAATAAGGAGCAGGTATGAAGGAAACGCGGACACCGTTAATTTTGTGAAAATAATAAAATAATCGATTTTATTCAATTTTGATCGATATTTAACAAAAATAAAGAAGATTTAGCACTTTGGCTCGCGGAAAATAAAATTTGTATTTTGATTTTAATATTGTCTTGCTTTGTTTAATCGGATCTGGCGGGAAAAAGACCCGAAAGACCCGAAAACGTTGCAAATTCTCTGTCTGAGATAATTTTAATTTCTCAATTTTCGAATTTTAATTGTACAAAAATGATAATTAGGAATAAAACAATTTTAAAATTAATGGTCGCGTTTGTTCTAGTCTCTCGACACGCCTCGAGCTTAAAAACCTCTCGATTCAATGCTTCGAGCTATTATTCGTTTGACGCGGTTTTTCCGATGTCCTGTTATGCTTGTTTTCTCTAAAAAAAAAAATATAAATGAATCCAAGAGGATCTCTTCGCTTTTACAATTTTTCAATTTTGTTTTGACTCGATATAATTTTAACTCGATCTATCGCCTCTTGGATTTTTTTCTAAATGGGTCTAGATCTCCCTACCTGGACCACCTCGGACAATGTTTTTCAAACGTGAATCTAATTTTTGATAATAAGATGAATTTTTAATTCTCCTCAACAATACGAAAGAAATAAAACGTTAAAAGGTAGGATGCAAACCACGGGCTATGGGATAGAAACGTCACCGAATCCCTCCGAGAGTCCGTGCATTTACAGGGTAGAGGTAACCCTCCGTCCACGTGTTATGGGATCGAGACGTCACCGAGTCGATCCGAGAACTCCGTCCAACGGAAAGCCGGAAATTTTTTAGAGGTTAGGTGTGGACCCTGGATTATGGGATCGAGACGTCGCCGAGTCGCTCCGAGAATCCAGGCATCCAAGGAAATAGGCAATTCACCGTCCACGGGCTATGGGATCGAGACGTCGCCGAGTCGATCCGAGAGTCCGCGCTACGGGAACCCCAAAGATTTTGAGGATAGGTGTAGTATTGCTGAGGCTGATGTACTGAGAGAGGTCCGAGTTGATTCTTTAGCCAGGGAGAACTGTCTGCCGAATGAGTCGCGCAGCGCTTCTTATACCCCGTTCCCCACCATAAAATTCTCGAGCGCCGAGAATCTCAGTTTTCGACCGGTTCTGCGCATCAACTTGTTACGTCCTCTCCGATTGGCCCGTTGCCATGATTCGCGATCTCCCGTTGGTCGAGCGGGCTAGCATACGATGCGCAGACTACCGCTTTTTATGATTTACAGCTTATTCCGATGTTAAACAATAAAAACTTCAATTTGATCAATTATTACTCAATTTCTTCTTTAATTTGGCATTGTTATTTGTTTTAATATGATTCGTAAAATTATAATCGCTAAAAGTCACGTACGCGTCCTATAGCCCATCGACGCTCTCCCCGCGCATGCGTCGTAGTCGCTTTTTACATTTTTCATTGTGATCAGTTTTTATGTTATTAATTTGACTTGTGATCATTTTTCTTCAATTCGTGTTATTTTTCTGAAAATTTTGATCATATTCACGTGCTCGGGCGACTTAAAATAAAAAAAATACAAAAAGAATTAATCTCGATAAAATATAGCGCGGCGAAGTTCAGAGCGGCGCCGGTAGCCCCGCTCGGGCTCATGCCTACCGGCCTAAGATGGCCGCCACCTGTCAACAACGACGAGCGTGGTCGCCGCGATGTTTCGTCCGCGATCTAAAGATCGCGGAGTTTCGTTCGTTTCGACGGGCTCGGGCCGTCGCGCGTGTGTTTCGCTACAGTATATTATATTATAACAACATCAAAGGCACTTTGATGCTATCGAGTTTCTGATTGGTTGGATCTGACGACATCCATTTTTAGACGTTGTGATTGGTTGTTGAAATTAGTTGTGATGATTGGAAATTTGACGTCAACTTCATAACGTAGCACACGGCGCAGCACAGCTGGTAACAGCAGTCATAAATTCGAT
The DNA here is from genome assembly GCF_019457755.1 of Venturia canescens. Classification (NCBI taxonomy): domain Eukaryota; kingdom Metazoa; phylum Arthropoda; class Insecta; order Hymenoptera; family Ichneumonidae; genus Venturia; species Venturia canescens. Next base: position 15,493,379 of record NC_057431.1, on the reverse strand, counting down.
CGATATACATATAAATATGTTGTGACGTGACATTTTTGCCCCGCCACTCGTACGAATCGTGTCGACCAGTGGACCGGGTTTACGGCCCATTTTGACGCCGTTCGACTCGTCGGGTGTTGGTCGGAACGAGACTCATCGTCACGTAATTATAAGATTTATTTTTAAGAATCGCGTATAGTACCTTTCGAGCGACAATTTACTAAGTCTAATAACCGTTACCTTTTACCTCGGTGCAAGGAAGAGAGAGAAATTCTTGATCGTTTAATTTTGAGTTTGATGAAGTTTCCTTTTGACTATTCCGTTTGTTTTTTTGAGAGATTTGTTGTTAACGTCACCACATTGGTCCCATCGAGCATTAGTTATTTGTCGATACTTTCCTGCTGTTCGAGCCGATCTCGCCCGCAAGAATCATTCCTCTCACGCCGTCTTCGAGTACCGAAGAACATTCTCGACCTGCGGGCGGTTGAAAGAGCACGCTGGCATAGGCCATTTATTGAACGCCGCCCGTGTCTTTCCCGCCGTAGCAACCCAGAGTTGCACCGCCCGCAATACCGTGAATTCGGGTGTTAAAGTCCGTGTGAACCGGCGCCTCGTCAGGTGGGGTCTGGGGGAGTTTTCTGGAGGCGAGGTGCTGTTCTTGCCTGGTAGCTTATCTTGTGGGCCCACCGCGACATCCGGAGTCGTGAGGGAGGCCTCCCCTCGTCCTTTCAGAGCTGCCCGCCGGATCCTCAAGAGGAGAGACACCCGGATTACGGTCATCTAGTCGAGAGGAGTGTTTCGAGTGAGCGGGAGAGGTGAGAGCAGCAGAAGGGTAATTATTGCGATATTGGGTAAAGAAGCGTAACGGGAATTATCCTCCGTACACGCTCCCTTGTTTTGAGTTTCCCGCGAAAGCGCGAGCAAAGACTCTGTACTCTAGTTCGCGCCTAGCGCGTGAGCGCCGTTGTGCATGGGCCTAGTGGTGGGGAGAACGCCGAATCTGGAGGACCGCTCGTACGCACTATCAGTCTTCTTCCGATCACCTCACCGGCGAGTCATCAATACCTCCCGATCATCGAGGTTCCTTTGTCTTTCGGCGCGCGACGAGCGGGTTCCTCGGTAAGCCCTTTCTCTTTCTCCCGGAATGATTAATGGAGTTGAGCATTTTGAGTTTCGGAATTTAGTTCCGGTTTATTTGGCGTTTCGGGGAACATGTGTGTCGAAGTTTCGAGCGAGATTGCGGCCGATACTTCCCGTGTTCCCAAATTTTATAGTTTTTGCGGCTCAGCTCCACTAATCGATTCGATATTAATTTGGGTCCATTCAGTATAGTTTATTTGACGTAATCTTGTGGCGCATTAATTAATTAAGTTTGAGTTTTGTAATGTCGAATTTTTGATATCGAATTTTGGTAGTACGCGCTGGAATATTCCACGCAGCTACGTTTCTCTCTCTCCCTGCACGCGTTGAGGCTCTAGCGAGCACGGTCGTTCGCGCGATGTTTTCGCTCTGTCTCTCTCGCACTTATTGTCGCGCGTCGTCTATACGGCGATTTATTCTGTCTTTTGTATTGCGTATTTTTCAGCCGTTCCTTTTGCGTTCGCAGTTATTTCTTTTTCTCTATTTCGTGACGATCGTATTATTTTGTGCCTCTCTATGGCGAATTATCTTACGGCACTCTTCCGTTACCTCTGTAACCGTTTCAAAGATTATCTTGCTATTAGTTTCTGTGATTTATTTTATCGTATAACGCCGCTATCTTCGTATTATTGTACTGATCGTTCGGGAATTTCGGTGTTACCTCGCGCTTAGCCGAAGTCGCTTCACTATTACCTTCGATTACCTTTCGTCGCGAATTATTTTAGGGTTACCTAGCGTCAATTACCTTGCCTATGTTGCCTATGACGCTCTCGCGAATTACTTTCGGGTTACCTGGTGTCGATTACCTTTTACCTAAATTTACCTAAGACACCGTTTGTTCTGGCGTTGGTTACCTTTTACCTGTTACCTAAGGCATCTGCTCGTCAGATCGCTGATTATCTTTTACCTACAATGCCAGAGCGTCGGTTGTCGATTACCTACGACACCCGCGAAGTTGCGATGCGATTACCTATTACCTGAATTACCTGATGAATTCGAGTAAGCCACGCGCCGAAACCGCGTTGTCATCCGATACGTATTAGCCATGCGATTCTAGCGAGCCGTAAATGGAATTTCCTTTTCCACTCTTATTTTATGTAGAATCCAATCTCGCGAGAATTCATCTTTTCTTGTACTTTTGTTTATTTGAATAAATTATGAATCTTTTCTGAATCTTCTGTCTGCGTCGATTATTTGCTTTGCGTTGTGAATTGCTACTTTTCTTCAAGGATCCCCCCCCCCCCCCCCCCCCTCTGCCTTTTGTATCTCAGATGAGCTGAGTAGTCGGACCGTCCTCGGTCATTCGTTCCCCTCGTGTACTCTAAATTCTAGTTTTGCGTTGCGTTACGATCGCGAGAATCGACGAAAATAAAGTCGATTAATTCGACGGTACTTCGTACCTGGCGCCCAGTTCATTCTCGCAGCCGGAGAGTCATACGGGAAGGAACGGGTGAGCCGAGAAGGGACTGGACCGTACCCTTGCGGGGAAAATCTACGTTACAATGTACAAACCATGTGTCAGTTTTTGATCGCATGAACAGAGTTTCGACATGCGATCAAAACGATCGCATGAACAGAGTTTGAACGAAGTGCGTGCGGGATAAATAAAAAAATAATTTTCGTCATCTAAAGAAGTGCATATTACTATTTATTTTGTTAAAATTTGTGATATATTAAACCAGTATCAAAGCGGCCGCGTAAATATAGTCTGTGATGTGTGTGTGTGAAAAAGAATATAAAAAATGCGCGATGCATATGTCAACGAAACTTTTCAAGATTTCATTATTTCCTTCGATTGGAAATAAGTGTTGACTGAAATAATTCTTCAATTAAACCAGATTACGAGAAATATTGTCCAGTGCGAATATATCGTCACTGGCGTGGTTATATATCATGTGTAAATAGGTTATACATACGAATAAATAGAACAAAAACACACGGAATTGTTAGAATGATATTAGAAACTTTACTAGAATAAATGTTTTCTAATTTATTTCTTGTGTCATCATTATTTTTAAACATCCCCATATTTTGCTTGATATTCAGTTTGGCTCTGCCCTCTCCGATCCTTGTTTTCATCCCATCAGTTTGCAGCGGATCAATACATATTATTAATTCGTTCCCTAATATGTGTCCTATGATTTTCTACTCCTTCTTCATGATGATTGTGGTACCATGATTCGAGAGGTTTGTAACCATAATCTTGAATTGCACATTTTGAAAATCAGATTTTCAAAAAAATTTCTGGTCTTGGTATACTGGGTAGTTATTCTTTTCCCATTAGGTCTGTCGAGTGATAAATTTGGAAACTTGTTCCAGAAAGCCTTTGGATGCTTTTTTTGCTGATGATATGAAAAGTTGTATCTTCGGAATGCGGTGTGCAAACACAAATTTTGATAACAAAACTTATGGAATGACATGTATGTTGAGTATTTCCACTTTGGAAACTACAGACAGCACGAATGCTGTTAAAAAATTGGAGACAAGTACATTTATGATTGATGTCACCTGGACAGTAGTCTCAGTGAAACGCGTGTTACCTTGATTCCAATATTTCAGAAATCTACTGTAGTTTCCGAGGTTTGGCCCCGCCTCCGCCACGATGGACCGAGCGCATCGCTAATTTATACCACCCGCACTACCTCGCTGTTCAGACCGATCTCGCCCGCGGGGAGCACTCTTCTCACATCGTCTTCGAGCTTCGAACATCACTCTCGACCTGCGGACGGCTGAGAGGACACGCTGGCATAGGCCATCCGTTGAACGCCGCCCGTGCCTCTCCCGCCGTAGCAACCGAGAGTTGCACCGTCCGCACAGCTGTGAATTCGGGTGCCACGGTCCGTGCAATACGGCGCCTCGGTCGGTGGGGTTCGGGGGAGTTTCCTGGCGGAGAGGTGCTGCAATTGCCTGGTGGCTTATCGTCGTGGGCCCACCGTGACTTCATGACGTCTGGAGTCATGAGGGAGGCCTCCCCTCTGCCTTTTCAGAGATGCCCGCCGGATCCCCAAGAGGAGAGGCACTCGGATCACAGCCATTTAGTCGGGAGGAGCGTTTCACGTGGGCGGAAGAGGCGAGAGCAGCAAGGAACATCATGCAATTAAGCATGGAATGGAAGCGGTGCAGTAAGTCATTTCCGTGCGCGCTTCCCTTTTCGAATTTACCGCGAATGCGCAAGCCGGGAGGCCGAACGCTAGTTCGCGCCCGGCGTGTGAGCGCTGCGGTGCTGGGTCCGAGTGGTGGGGAGGGCGCCGAACACCGAGGACCGCTCGCACGCACAATTAGTCTAATTCCGAGCACCGTACTGACGAGTCTGCGTTCCGGCGAACATCACCAAGCCTTTCCTTTGTGCGGCGAGTTGGATCCCTCGGTAAGTCCGTCCTTTATCTCCCCGAATCGTTTGTGTTGTTGAGCTTTTTCATGTTTTCTTTTTCGGAATCTAGCTCCGGGTTTTAGTTCAGATTTATATGGCGTTTTGAGGGACTTACGAGTCGAAGTATCGTGCGAGATTGCGGCCGATACTTCCCGGGTCTCGAATTTTGAGAATGTAACGCTCAACTAGAGAAATCGATTCCCTTAAGTTGGTTCAATCATTTCATAAAAATTGTCGTTATTAGAATTATATCCTTTGAGTTTTCGTAGGGTAAACGCGCTGAATATAACGCGCAATATCTTTCGAGTATCTCTGTCTCTCTCTCCTTGCACGCGCCGAGGGCTCTAGCGAGCGCGCCCGGTCGCGCGATGTTTTCGTGCCTTCTCTCTCGCACTTGTTGTCGCGCTACGGACTATACGGCGGTTAGTAGTGTCTTCGTTTATTATTATATTTCGTTCCTTTCTTCTGTATCGCGTATTATTATTCTCTCGTAGTTGAACCGGCGTGCAGCATATTGCCGCTTTCCGATACCTTATTCTTTTATTATGTTAACTGTTACTTAAATTCTGTATCATTCTTTCGTTACCTTGTCGCTCGCATTTTCTCACACTAGTACTTTACCTGCGTTTTACCTACAATCTTCGCGACTGATTAGTTTTACCTACAGTCCTCGCGACTGATTAGCTTTACCTGCAGTCCTCGCGGCTGACTAGCTTTACCTACAGTCCTCGCGACTGATTAACTTTACCTACAGTCCTCGCGACTGATTAATTTTACCTACAGTCCTCGCGACTGATTAATCGTACCTCCAGCCCTCGCGGCTGATGAACTTTACCTGCGCATTACCTACGGTACTTGTTACCGGTTACCTTTTACCTACAGCCCTCGTGGCTGATTAATCGTACCTCCAGCCTTCGCGGCTGATGAACTTTACCTGCGCTTTACCTACGGCCCTCGCGGCTGGTTACGTGTTACCTGCGTTTACCTGAGACACTCAATTCGTGGGTGTCGAATAACGAATGTGAGGCGTGCGAATATGCGAAGCGACAGATCAGTTCTATTATTTTCATTATCCAGATTCTACCCGTCACTTGTATTATATCGTTTGAAATCGTGGCCGATCCTTAAAAATTCACCGAATCTCGTATCTTATTATTTTGTTCTCGATTGTTTGCGTCGATCCCCATTAATGTCTTTCTTGTACCTTTACGCGTCGTCACTGAGTTGAATAAATTGTGAATATTTTGCCAAATTACTATCTTGTGTCGATTATGTTATTTTGCGTTTCTGATTGCTACTTTTCCCCAAGGATTCCCCCCTCTACCTTCTGTATCTCAGTTTGAGCTGAGTAGCCGGACCGTCCTCGGTCACTCGTGTCTCTCGCGCACTCTGAGTATCGTGATCTGTTGGCGTTACCATCGTAAAGAGTGAATAAAATTAAAGTCGAGTAATCGACGGTACTTCGTACCTGGCGCCCAATTCACTCTCGTGGCCGGAGAGTCGTGCGAGCCGACGAGACGGGTGAGCCGAGAAGGGACCAATCGTACCCTCGCGGGGAAAATTGCGTTACAATACCTATATATTTTCGTGTCGTATGACGTATGGTGTGTTGTTTATGCTGATCGATGATGAGGTTATAAAGATCGCGAATTTGACAGTTCACCGATATCCCGGTCGGTAGTACAAGTATATACCTATATATTTCCGTTATGATATGACGTATGGTGTGTTATTTCAATGCTAACTAAATGAGGTTATAAAGATCGCGAATGTTACAATTCACCGAAACTGTTCCAATTTTTTCCGGTTCTGTAGAAAATAAATAAAAGCAGTACAATGTTTTAGTGAAAGTGGAGAGAAAAAAGTGAAGAAGAAAGAGATAAAGACCAAGGAAATAAAAATATTTAGAAAGGTTAGAGATTTTTTCTATATATATTGAGACGTAACACTCGCGTGGAGGCCCGAGCCTGCTCGAACGATTTGATACTACGCGTGCGAAAAACATCGCGGCGCGATGACAGGCGTGCGTCCCAACCGGCGGCCATATTGGCGACTGGCACAAAGGCCCGAGCGAGCCGGCGGGAAACGCTCCGAACAGCGCCACTTGAAAAGAAATCAAACTAAATCATAATTTCTTTATTCTAATTGTTTTCAAGCTTTTTATTTATCAATATGAGCGTAATTAGGCTCAAAATGTCGGGAAAAATAGCCGCTATCAAAGAAAAATAAAGGAAAGATTAAAGCTTGTAGAAAATTTGGGTTATTTTAAATAGAGCGAGATGCTTGATCACAGCGCATGCGCGGGGCTAAGCGTTCATGGGCTATAGGAACCCGAACGTGACTTTTTGTGATTTTTCAAATTAAATTAAATTAAAAGATATTAAATGAAACAATGGAGCCAAATCATTCAAATAATTAAGCAACAACAATTGACATTGTAATTTCATTATTTTAAAGTCACGGTAAGCTGAAAATTGATCAAAGCGGAATTCGGCGCATCGGGCAAAATAGCGATCAGCCAATGGCAAGGCGCGAAATATGGCAGCGAGCCAATAGAGAGGCCCGTTACAAAAGAATGCGCAGAACGCGTCCGAAACAGAGAAATTCGGCGTTTGAGAGAATTTAAAGTGGGGAACGGGGTATAAGAGTCGGTGCACGGCTCATTCGAAAGGCAGTTCACCCTACCTCTAGAACCAACTCGGATCTCCTAGAAGAGCTCTCCTAACATCAAATAGCAAAATACACTCTATTCTGATATAACCTAAAATCCTTTCTCCTATTATTCCTTTGGATGCCTGGGGTATTGGTGAGACTCGGCGACGTATCGATCCCGTAGTCCAGGGTCCATTCCACATAACCTATAATTTCCGAATTTTGCTGCACGGGGCATTGGTGAGACTCGGTGACGTATCGATCCCGTGGTCCGTGGGCAAAATTACCTAACCTAGTGAATGCTCAGGACATTGGCGAGACTCGGCGACGTATCGAGCCCGTGGTCTGGGGTTCACATCCTAACCTGTCTTGTGTTTTTGAGCATTGGCGCCATTCGGCGACGTTTGAGGCCCGTGGTCAAGCACAAACTTTCCACCTAGCATTTTTGGGTGTATTGAGAATAGAGGCGGTAAATAAATGATTTTATGACTAATTATTATTAAATTCAAAATTGTTTCATAATTTATCCGATTTGGTTGGGTCGAACGAATTGATTAGCGTTAGAATTCAATAATTTAAGAATCTATAGTCCATTGTACGACTCTAAAGTCAAGAAAAATTGTCCGAACCAATTATAACGAGTAGAAACAAATAACAAGCGGATAAAAGCATTAATTCAAGAGGCAGCGGTAAGACTAGAGTTTGTATAGCATCCTAGCGATCACAAATTGAAAAAAATTGTAAAAACAAAAAGCGTACAACACTCTTGAATTGCTAGCAAGCGTAAGGACTCAGGCTCAAGCGGTTAGGATTACAGGACATCGGTTGTCAATTAGTAGCGTTGCGAATTTCATTATTTTTTGTTTGTTTTTTTTTGTCTGAAAAATTTCATGCAAGCGGAAAGGAGAGGCAATAGAATAAGCAGGAACACGATAAACCTTAAAGCGTTCTTTATTGTATAAACAAAAAACAAAAACAAATTTGAAAATTCAATCGAAATTTCACACAGTAAAACGCTCCGTTTTTCCGGGTCTTTCGAATCTTCTCTCGCCTGACTTGGTTAAACAACGCGGACAAAAAAAGATTAAAATTAAAAACGCGTCATTTTCGCTATCATTTTGTAAAAACACAATAGTATTGTCTAATAAATTCATTTTGTTATCTTATCAACATAATTTTTGTCTCTCGTCTCGTTCATACCTGCTCCTTTAAAAATAAGGTAGCTCGAACCGACGCGTGGCGGCGTTCAGGCCGGGTCGGCGAGAGCGTTACGTTACAATATCTTGAGATGTAGTCCGGATTCTGAAACATTAGAAATAAAATTCCATGCCTCCGCTCTTTCTCATCAGCTCTCTCTCTGATTGTATCATTAGACTTGTCGATGTTTGTTATTGCAGAATATCTAAAGACGCGGTATCGTCTTGTAATAAAATAACCCAAAACAGGAATGACGAAAAAGAGCCAGGGACTACAAAAATATAGAAAGGCAGTATAATCGCATTGTCTGTAAACGCATAACAGACTATTCGAAAGTGCTTGATTACAAAATTTCTATTGACAAATCGAAACTGAGGCAATCAGTATTTTTTTCATTTTGCATTGGTGGAAATTTTTTCATCAAAAACACTAAATTGATAATCACGGAGAGTTTTCACTTCAATTCCAACAAAGTAAAATTTAAGTTCGAAATAAAATATGTCCGCGTGTGTATATGTGTGTATTAGGGTGGTGGTTATTTGGGGTCTTTTAAAACAATGCTTAACCCTCGACCATGCGGGTTGAAGTTTTCCGTTTAAAATACATGGAATTTTTCTGCGTCTGTGGTCACGATTTTACTGTGGGCCTCAATACGTTTGGAAAATCTTGAAATTTTCAGAAATTATTTTACAAGCATGTTGCTACACGGAAAAAATTTTCAAAGCTCCTATACTTAAAATGTTGTATAGCATCATCACACTAACCCATTAATGCGCAAAACGATATTTTTGGACACACAATTTCAAGTACGCAGTTTTGACTGAAAAACAAAAGAAAAATTCTCCAAAATCTGATATAGATATAGGGGGTTTTTGAGGGTGCTCTTTCAGAACCTGGCGTTTATTTTTTAAAATTAAATCAAAATCTTCATTATTTTTGCGTTTTAAATTGGAAAGTCAAAAATTTTGAACGTTTTTTTCCCTCAAATCGATTTCCGTTAATGTTGCTGCACTCAAATAACCATATTAAGGCCAGCAAAAGTGTTGTCAATGTCTGACCTTTCCGGAACATTGGTTATAACCAGTATTATAAAAGTATGTATAAATACTTTTTTCTCATTCAGTTTTTCCAAGATGGCGGTTTTTGCAAAACAGCATGTGTGATTTTTTTTCTCGAAAGACTCAACTTAACAAAGAAATGTTACAGAACAAAAAGTGTTGAGAATCATCTAAAGAATACGCCTGATTTTTTTCAAAAATTTTCTAGCTATTTTTGTATTTTTCAATTTCGATTAATTTTGTAAAATTTTTAAAGTTCTGAAAAGATTCACACGCATTCTTCGGATCATTCTAAACAATTTTTGTTATATAATTTTTTTGTAAAGTTGAAACTTTTTGAAAAAAAAATTATTTTCCATCGAATAATAAATAGGTTCATAATTTCCTTCTTCAAAAGTTTCAACTTAAAAAAAAAAAATTATATAACAAAAATTGTTTAGAATCATCCAAAGAATGTGAATCTTTTTAAAGCTTTTAAATATTTTAAAAATTTATCGAAATTGAAAAATACAAAAATAGCTAGAAAATTTTTGAAAAAATCACACGTATTCTTTAGAAGATTCTCAATACTTTTTGTTCTGGAACATTTCTTTGTTATGTCAAGACTTTCGAGAAAAAAAATCATACAGATTTTCATCATGCTGTTTTGCAAAAGCCGCCATTATGCAAAAACTGAGTAAGAAAAAAGTGTTTATAACCAGTGTTCTGGACTCGTCAGACCTTAAGAACATCTTTGCTGGCGATAATATGGTTATTTGAGAGCAGTAACAGTAAGGGAAATCGCTTTGAAAAAAAAAATGTTAGAAAATCTTGACTTTTCAATTAAAAACGAATAAATAATGAAGATTTTGATTTAATTTTACAAAATAAATGCAAGATTCTGAAAGAGCACTCTCAAAAACCCCCTATATCAGATTTTGTTCTTTAGTTAAAACTGCGTACTTGAAATTGTATGTCCAAATTTGTCGTTTTGCGCATTAATGGGTTCTAATAGTAATGCTATACAACCTTTTAAGGGTAGGAGTTTTGAAAATTTTTTTCGTGTAGCAACATGCTTGTAAAACAATTTATGGAAATTTCAAGATTTTCCAAATGTATTCAGGCCCACAGTATAATCGTGACCACAAACGCAGAAAAATTCCATGTATTATGAACAGAAAACTTCAACCCCCATGGTCGAGGGTTGAGCATTGTTCTACAAATCTGACAAAATTACAGCATTACTTTTTATGTATTTCGGACCAATTTAGGGGGCGAAAAGGGTAAAATAAATTTGATCCCAAATCACTACCACCCTAGTGGGTATTAAAATACCTAAAACAACTTGCATGCATAATAAAACGATTTTTATTTTCAAAAAAACTGATTCGGCTTGAGGGGGTCACCCCCCATGGCAACCGCATTTTTTGGGGTTTCCTCTATTTTTTGCGACGAGAAAAAAACACAGACTTAAAATTTAAAGAGTTTATTCATTGGTATTTCAACTTTAGGATAGAATTTTTTAACTCTGATGTCTCGAGTTAATTCCGTGTAAAATTAATCCACAGGATCCCATATGCTTCTCCATGGTGTCCACGATTCCCGGAGGTCCCGTTTATCTGCGATCAAAAAACCGAGGAGCGTTTTGATTTGTAAAGCAGTGGGCTATTGCCTGAACTAAAATCATACAGAAATATCGAAATTGAAGGATTATTGAGCTATGCAACATTTTGGAAAATGGAAATAAGGTTTTTCTAAACGGAAAAATCCTTCAATGTTTAATATTTCTGTATAATTTTAATTCAGGTGATAACCACTGCTTTACTAATCCAAACGCTCCTTGGTTTTTTGATTTCAGATAAACCGATCCCCTGGAATCGTGAAGACTATGAAGAAACATATACGTTCCTGTGGAGTAGCTTTACACCAAATCTACCAGAGATATCAGAGTTAAAAAATTCTACCATCGAGTTGAAATACCATTGAATAAACCCTTTAAATTTCAAAAGTCTATGTTTTTTTTCTTTGCTGCAAGAAAATTGCGAAAAAACCCTACAAAGTTCGGCCGCCATGCGGGGTGACCCCCTATGTTGGATTTAATTATTCCAATCGATCAATATCGCGTGATCTTGAAAAAAGATTCGAGTGTCTTAGTCATTGAAATCCTGTCGTTATTTAACGACATTGAAATTTATTATTCGTTGTAATTTTTTGAGTTTTTAAATAAATTAGCCGTAATTTGATTAAAAAAAATTTTGTTTCCTTTTTTTTGATATCTCTTTCAATGAGACAGGGAACAATTTTAATTAAAAAATTTTTCAATAAATGTCTTTTCGCAAGTACACTCTGATGGGTGATAATATGATCATTACATCTGAACGGTAGTCTCAGTGAATAAACCCTACATATATGTTACTCATACATGTAGTGTGCATTTCTTGGTACGAACAAAAAATGAATTAACAATAACAGAATGTTATCTACATTGTGCCCTAACATGAAGAATTTGATTTTCCAATATCCTGTAAAATTTTTTCAAGTTCACAGTGCACAAAAAGTAGTCAAATCAAACCATAAGTAACAGCACGAATGCTGTTAAAAAATTGGAGACAAGTACATTTATGTTTGATGTCACCTGGACAGTAGTCTCAGTGAAACCCTATGTGACACTCATGTAGTTCAAAACACGAATGCACGATGATTTATAAGAAGTTGTTCGATCTGTTCTCTCGAAACTTGCTTCAAATGAGCAATTCATTACTAAAGGTTATAAAAAAAAAACCATTTCAAACGCAATGAATAAAAAAATGAATCTGTTAACTCATGGTAATGCGTGAAAAACGTTTGGTTCAAAGGAACAAAACGTGGTCAAATAAATGCAAAAGTGACGAGTACATCGGATGACGAGTGAAAAAAATTCAAAACATAATGGTATGTAAAAAAAATTACGAAACCGACTGTAAATAATTTCAACAAAACAATTAAGAAAAGCTTTCACAAATCATGAAAAAATATTATATTAAAAAAAATACAAATCTGTAATTATATTGTAAAGGAAAAACAAAATTCAAATAGGACGTGAGAAATTCATTCTTACGGGAAGCACCCGGAACTTGAGAAAGTTCCAGTGAATCAAAAAAGTTACCATCGGAGTTATGTGCAGCACTACAATTTATGGCATCAATCGGAGGATAAGTATTTTATTAGTATATATTACATAATTTTGCACAATATGAAATTGTTCTGAGAAACGTTCAAATCCAAAAAAAAATCGCATCGAAGGTAAAAGTCATTTGTTACTCTATGGTGGCAGAGACTTACTTCAAAGAAAATCGATTCTTCTCAGACTTTCAGGATCCCCTGGTATTCACAATATTCGACGTCGATTTCGTATCGGTACAAATTATGATTAAATATGTGCTAAAAGTACTTGTCCGGCCCATCACTTTTCATTCAAATTGCTATAATACTATATAGATTTGGATTATTGAAATACAGCAAAAATCTGCAAACTATAAAATTTATATACTTTGCCATTCATTTTACTTTTTGACTCTCACTGCAACATAAATATGAAGTGAAAAATTCATTAGAAAAGTCTTCAGTTGCTCATTTATGCTTTGAAATTTGATTTGAAATTGCTGTTTTCCAAACTCATTGCGCAGATACATTGAATTGCAGCAGATAGCTGCGAACTTTAAAATTTCTGTGGATAAATATATGTGCTAAGTATCACCTCCTATCTTTAATTATGGTAATATTGAGTATTCTCACTTTGCAAACTACAAATGTGGAATTATTAGTGGAAAGATTCATTACGCTAAGTCTACAGTTGCTCAGTTTTGGATGCGATCAAATATAATGCCTGCTAACATCCATGGGAACATACAGAATTTCTGAATACAATGTTCGCTATGTAATTTCAACGTAACATCATGACTTTTGCCAACTTTTCTCTATAATACTATAGATTTGGATTATTGAAATACAGCAAAAATCTACGAATTATAAAATTGATATACTGTGTCACTCATTTTACTTTTTAAAACTAACTGTAACATATATATGAAGTAAACACTCATCACAGAAGTCTTCAGTTGCTCATTTATGGATAGATTTTAAATTGCTGTCTTCAAAATTTATTGCGCAGATACATTGAATCGCCTCAGATACCTGCGAACTCTGAAATTTCTGTGCATAAATATTGAAACGGCACTCCCTTTTATTTTAAAGAAATATCACATTTGAGTCCCGCGCCACGCGAGCTCGTACTTAGCCGCTCGACGCGACTCTCCGTGGCTCGGCGTAAAGGCTATTGCTTTAATAAGAAAAACTCTTTTCTCTCACAATTACTCTTATTTTATGTCTCAAAGACACTATTAATTTCATTTTCAGAAAAGGCAAGGTTCAATTGAATAAAACAAATTAAAAATCCAGTCGAAAAGAAAATTAAGAGAGTTCAGGTAAAACTTGTCCAGAAAACTCCAATTGCGTGCGGGCTACAACGGAAATGACCAGTCACGAGCGAGCTCTTGGTTCTAGGAGAAATAATGCTCCGAAATGATGACAATTTATTAATTTCACGTTTACTAAAGACAAACTTGATCCATTGAAACTTAAAAAAGCAGAATACAATTTTTGTTCGTTAAAAACATTTATTTTTTACACAGAAATCATTTATTTTACAAAAGCGAGGGAAAACAGCCTCTAGTTTGTCCAATTACAGTTCGGGAGGGAATTGGGGAACCAATCCCCGAATTTAGAGATCGAACTATGGTTGGAGATTATTTTTCTAAGCGAATCAGAGTCCAAGTTATTTTTAAACGGAATTATTATCATTATTCCTTTGTTCAAACGAGTATAAAAGGCCGTGCGGAGCAACCACGGCAGCTCATTTCTAAAATCAGCTCTCGCTTCGAATACAGAGGTAGTGACTCTGGAAATCAAGCTCCAGCAAACCAAACCACCCGCAATATTCTAAATCTCACGCCGAGAGGGAGGGGACTGAGCGATTCCGTTCAGGCCAAAGATTCAAGGGTGAGATTCCTTTCCGATCACGCCAAGAGGGAGGGGACTGAGCGATTCCGTTCAGGCCAAAGATTCGAGGGTGATTTTCTATCCATTCAGTTTGAGAGGGAGGGGACCCTGCGATTCCGTGGGGTCTGAAGATTCTTGGCATAGGACCATTTTCAAATTTTCCCTTTTTATTTGTCGGAAGCATTAATCATTTATTTTGAGAGCATAAGCCTCCACTATTCTCTTTGAAGCGAGAACTGATTCCACTCTCCAAATTATTTCAATTATTTAAAAGAGACAAAACTTTGATAGAAAAAGAAAATTTATTTTTGTTTGTCCAGAAATTAATCAATCTCAGTTGATTTGTATCGAGCCAAACCGCAAGTTTGTTTAAAAATTGTATAGAGCCACTTAACAGATCGGATTGATTGGACAAAATTATTAACAAATTGAATGAGTTAGTGAATAACAGGAAGAACTATCAGATTGTAGAATTTATCGAAGTGGACAAAGTTTATTGAAATAAAAGAGCTATTTTGTCAAATTGGACAAGTTAGTTGAAACAAGAGAGCGAGTCCGTAAAATTGGACAAGTTAATTGACACAAGAGAGCGATTCCGTAAAATTGGACAAGTTTATTGAAATAAATGAACAGAATTGCGAAACTGGACAAATTAGAGAAAGAATTCAAATCTATCACAAAAACACCAACGATTTGCATCACAATTTCTTTTTGTATACTAAACCCGTTGTGAATAGACACGATCATTATAATTTTTACCACAAATTTTCACTCTTTCGTTCATTTCATGCCTGCTCCTAAATTTTAGTAGCTCGAAAACACGCGTAGCGGGTGACGTCATAAAAGCGTACCGTTACAACTTGGCGCCCGACGTGGGGCAGGCATTGCAAAGGGACGTGAGAATTAAAAAAAATTTTTTTTCTTTGCTTAAGTTCTTGAAATGGCTGACACAAACAAAATAGAGGAAGTTATCACAGATTCTGGATTCCAGAACCCAGAAACTGATATTCAATCACATGATTTCACGACCACGCTTCCGCCTCCCGGAGCGGGGAACATTTTCAATGAGTCGGGGGGCAATTTCGCTGACAATTCAGATGGGAACATTGACAAAGAAGAGAATCGGTTGGACGAATTCGGCACCCCCAAATCAGACCGTGGCAAAGCCGAAATTGGGGTCATTAACAACCAGTTGTTAGTCAGTTTAACAGAGGCGATGCCTGAGATCAAGTCGCAGGTTCAAAGTATGGCGAATGAGATCGCCAAAAACAACCAGGCCTATACCTAATTAAGGGCTGAATTTTCGGAAAAATTAACCGTCATGCAAGCAAAAATGGCAACCGACGTACATCAGATCTTCGATCCGATCAAACGCCATGTAACGGGTCTCACAAGAATTGTCCAAGAGAACGAGGCAAAAAGCGCAGTGGTTGAAGTGAGCGTAGCTCAAATGCAACTGGATGTCAACGCAATTCGGAAAAGGGTTGAAAACCTGGAGACAAAGGACAAACTCCAGAGTCCAACCACCGAGAGTACACGAATCGTTCCGAAACCCGAGGAGGAGGAAGGAGAATCGGACGATGGTGATGATAATCGGGAAACAAAATCTCCGCACCAAGATACTATGCCTCTAAACAACAAAATTAAAATAAAGGCACCAACGTATGATGGGTCGAAGGACAAACGACCGATGAAATTCATTCGAGAATTTCGAAAATATTGTGAGGTAATAAACCACACTTTTACAGAAATGAAGTATCTGCTCGGTCAGTGCCTCGAAAAAGCAGCCCAAGAATGGTGGGTCCTCGTGGAAGAGGAAATAGAGGAATTCGAGGATGTGGAATCGAAATTCATTAATCGATTCTGGAGCCACGACTTGCAACGGAAGGTCCGCAAAGAATTGGAATTCGGGACGTATATCGAGAACACCAAAATGACGAAAGTCGAGTACGCTACTCGGACTTTCGGGAAGGCTCGAGACTTAATCCCACCACCAGCCGATGAAGATATTGTTGCCTCGTTGTCACAACACTTCACGGAGGAAATTCGGGCTACGATCATAAGCCGAGGTTTCAAAAACCTCGAGCAATTGATCGAATTCCTCGAAAAACTCGACCAGAGTGGTCCAGTGAATACGGGAATAGAGGAGGGAACGCCTCCAAAAGCTCAAGGCCACAAAAATAACGGCGACAAACATGAGCCAAGGCCTTTCAAAATGCCGCAAAACGGTGGTTACCAGAACCAAAACTGGAAACCCAATGGCCAACCAAATAATAATTGGCAACAAAACAATAGAGGTCAAAATGGAGGATATAATAACTACAATTGGAACAACCAACAAAGTAGAAATTTCAACCAACAGGGCCACCAACAAAATAATAACCAACGACCGAACAATGGGTATTCCAACCAACGGCCGAACGACGGAAATTTCCGCAGCAACCAACGAGACTGGGGAAACAACTACAATAATCGGCCTCCTTACAATCCAAACTACCAGCAGACTCGTAATCAAAATTGGAGCCCATCAAGTCCAATTCGAAACGACACACCGCCGAACGACGGCAATGCCAAACAACAGGCTATCCAAGTAATAGAAACGAAAGTTGAATCTCAACCATCGACTTCGAAGGCGGGAAACGCATAAGCGTTGTACCCGTGCTCAATAAAAATCATTTAAATAAAAATAGAAATGTGCGAGGTACAACGAAAAATCGAAATAATGACGTGTACAAGATGCAAAATGCAACAAAATGGTACCTCAATGGCGAGAAAAGTTTAAATCGTGATAATGAGTTCCCCATTAATACAATCTTCACGGACACCCGTGAATTCTTGTTAGGGGAAGAAATAAATGGGGAAGCAGTCCCGATTATAGAATGCCCAGAGATTTACGCGAAAATCGAGGGGATTCCGGTCACTGCACTTATAGATTCGGGTTCTAAAGTGACTACGATTTCGGAGGAGTTCTTCCTCGAAAATAAAGAAGTTTTAAAAAATTGTCCTCTTTTGCCAGTGACAGGAATTACGGTAAAAGGGGCAATCAAAGGTAAAATGACTAAAATAAAGCATCAGATTATGGCTGTTACAGAAATTGGAAAAATCAAAACTTATGTGAAATATTTAATTGTGCCTGGCTTAATTAGGGATGTGTTGCTAGGGGTAGATGCCCTACAACCCTTAAAAAGTTTAATAGACCTGGGAGAGATGTCTCTCCAGGTCAAATACAATGAGGAAATTGAAATAATTCCCGCGGTGGGGAAAATTGAAAAAGAAAAAATTGGAGAATTAGAAATTAAAGAAAAAGAGAGTAATGTTGTTGTTAAAGAAGAGATAAAAAATAAAAATGAGAATGAAGTTAAGGAAGAGAATGAAAAAAATAAAGGAGAAATTAAAAATGAAAAAGTTATTGATGAAGATGAAGTTGAGGAGAATGTTGTGAAAAAAGAAGACAGTGAAGTAAGGGAGGGAGAATTAAAAAAGAAAATCAAAGATGAAGAAATTGTGGGAGAAATTAAAAATGAAGAAATTACAGAAGAAGTTAAGGGAGAAATTAAAAATGGAGAAAAAGTAAATGGGGAAGTTAATGGCGATGAAATAATTGTTAAAGAGGAAACAATTGGAAAAGAAATCAAAAAAGAAAAAGAGAGTTTTGTTGAGAAGAGAGAAATTAAATCAGAAGTAAATAAAATGATTAAAGAGAGGGGAATTGAAAAAATTGAAGAAAAATTAGGAGTTGAAGAGAATAATGAGTTTAGGGAGATGTTAAAAAAGAAAGTTATTAAGCCAGTGCAAAGTTTAGAGAAAATTATAGTCCAGCCAGTACATAATCTGATGTACAATCGAGAAAATAATGAAGAAGTCACAATAGAGGAAATAAACGAAATCGTAGATCACACAGAACTCTCCGAAAAAGAAAAAGAAATCCATAGGCAGGTTTTATGGAATAGAAGGAACGTTTTTCGAAAAAGTACAGGTAGAATCTCGGTTTACGAACACGAGCTAAATATTACGACGGATAAACCGATCGTTGCTCACGCTTACGAGGTTCCATTAATGCATCGAGAGAAGGTAGATAAGGAAATTGAGAAATTGTTAGATTATGGGATTATTCAAAGATCTAGTAGTCCGTGGATAAATCCAATCATTCCAGTCATAAAGAAGGATGGATCTGTTAGATTATGCCTAGATGCGAGGAAATTAAATCAGGTCATGGAGGAGGATCATGAATCCGTCCCAAATATCGAAGAAGTGTTTCAAAAATGTCATACAGCAAAAGTCATGACAACGCTCGATCTAACGAATAGTTTTTGGCAAATTCCTCTGCATCCAAATTCAATGAAATATACGGCCTTTAGATATCGTGGAAAAGTGTACGAATTTACTGTCACTCCATTCGGATTAAAAACCAGTACTGCATCATTATTAAGAGCCTTAGATATTATTTTACACGGTCTAGGCGACCACGTGATTAATTTTGTAGACGATCTATTGTGCATCTCAACGAGTTTTGAAGAACACATGCAACAGTTAGATGAACTTTTAGACCGATTAGAACAACACGGTATGACAATCAAACTAAAAAAGGCCAGATTTTTTAGGAAAGAAGTAGAATTCTTAGGCCATATTCTAACGACTGAAGGTATTAAACCTCAGCCCGAAAAGATACAAGCAATACACGATTTTCCTGCACCCAGAAATCTGAAACAGTTAAGGGGTTTCCTTGGACTGATCAATTATTACACGAAGTTCACAAAAGAACATGCAAAAGAAACGATTCCTCTTTTGAAGTTATTACGCAAAGAAACAAAATGGGAATGGGATAAAGAAAAACAAGTAGCATATCAGAAAATAAAAGATTTATTCGTGAATAACGTTTTGCTTAAACATCCTGATCCGACTAAAGAGTACATTTTGCAAACAGATGCAAGCAATTATGCATTGGGGGGCACTTTAGCTCAACGCGATGACAATGGCGATCTAGGAGTCGTAATGTTTGCAAGTAGGACGCTAAAAGGGCCAGAATTAGCATACACGACTACTGAAAAAGAATTACTGGCAATTGTGTGGTCGCTAAAAAAATTGAGAACTTATTTGTTAGGATCAAAAATCAGAGTCGTAACAGATCACCAAGCAATCACTTTTTTGAAAAATAGTCAGCTGTTAAGCGAACGTTTAACTAGGTGGATTTTGGCAATCCAGGATTACGATATCCAATTTGAATACTGTCCCGGTACAAGAAATGTTGTAGCCGACGTTCTAAGTCGTTTAAATCCTCCGGATGCGGGGGGCCGAAAAGGAAGAGAACTCTCATAAATACGATGCTAGCAACAAAACCATCTAGAGAATTAGAAAACATGATGAAGAACATAGGAGATTGGCAAATGAGGGACGAAAAAATTCAGGAAATCAGAGAGAGGATTGAGAATAATGAAGACGATAAATTTCAGTTAATAAATAATATTTTATTGAGAACAGATTCAAGTAAAATCGTGCTGCCGCGTGAAATCTTCCAACGCCTAGTATCTGAAACACATGAAATGTACGGTCACATAGGGGCAAAGAAAGTTTGGAAAATTGTAAATGAGGATTTTACTTACCCAAGAATGTATCGTGTCATAAGGCAGATTCTTGCATCATGCGATTCGTGCCAGAGAAACAAGGTGCCGAATCAGCATTCATATGCGGCACAGCAAAACATCATTCCGGAAGGACCCGGAGATATCGTATCAATCGATTTTTTCGGACCTTTGCCAGCCTCACAAGGCGGAATGAAACACATCCTCGTCACGATTGATGTTTTTTCGAAATTTGTAGCTCTCTATCCACTGAAAGCTGCAACAGCGCCAGCTACAATTAATAAGATATTCAATTATTACATTCCGGAAAATGGAAGACCAAGAAAATTACAATTCGATCACGGAACACAGTTCACGTCGCGATTATGGCTACAAAAATTAGCTAGTGAAGGAATACAGCCAGTTTTCTCATCAATTAGACACCCGCAGGGAAATGTAGTAGAAAGAGTAAACCGAGAGATAGGTAGATTTTTTAGAACGTTCCTAACTGACAAGCACACTGATTGGCTAAAATGGGTCAAGGCTATTGAGGATTGTATTAATGAAACTCACCACGACACTACAGAAATGACGCCAATCGAGATACAAAAAAACATAAAGCCCCAAAGAATTTGGAAAAATTGGATACAAATAGATAGAGAGCAAGAACAACAACAAGATGAAATTGAAGAAAAATTAATGCTGGCGCGAGAAAGGATTACAAGAAAAGGAAGAAAAAGAGCTGAAAAGTTCGATCAAAAACATAAATTAATAGAGTTTCAAGTTGGAGATCTTGTATTAGCAAAAGCATGCAACGTGAGTGATCCAATGAACAAAAAGATGGCAAAGTTCTTTTCTATCTACGAAGGACCGTACAGAATCAAAAAACAAATAGCAGCTGAGTAGAGTAGCTAGGAGAGACCTAACTCATGGGATCTCAGGGGGGTGCGGGGACGGGGGAGCGTGGGGACTGCGGCGCGGGGTCTGCATGGTATGTGGAGGGGGAAGGTTCTCGCACAGCGGGGGTGCGGCGGCACTTTGAAGAGACAAAAGATTTTTTTACACCCTCCAATGACTGATTTATGTTTCCGGTATATCAGATTGAACGGAATTTTCTTTTTAAAGTGCTCTTGCCGAAGATGATCTTAATTATCGGACTCCGTGACGAAAGATGTTTACATGTCACACTAATGACAAATTTATGTGTCCGGTGTTACGTATTTTGTATTGTGGCGCAAGTTCCGACAAGATTTCTTTTTCAAAATGCCCCTCCCCCAATTTTTGCTTAGAGGATTATATTGTTTTTCTCAGAAAAAATGAAAGATTGCATCAGACTGGAAGTATTTGCTCTCAACGACAGATTTATGTGTCCTGTGTTACATTCCTGAGATGGCGATTTCTTTTTTCAAATTTTCAAAATGCCTCTCCCTCGACAAATTTATGTGTCCTGTGTTGCATCTTTTATATTCCTGAGGTGGTACAAGTTTCGACGAGATTTCTTTTTTCAAAATTGGATCATTACTGAAGTCGAGGTCGAGATGGAAAGATGTGCAAGTATGTATGCTATCCACCCGGCGAAACATCCATTGGCATTAACAGCAAATGAACTTGAATCATTACCGAAGGCTTTGCTTTTGAAGTATTATAGTGCATTCATTCCTGTTTTATGGAATCGTTTACCCAAGTATTTGCAGTATGATAGTGAAGTGCAATCATATCAATTGTGCTACGATCATTTTAATCAACCCTGGCTACATACGCATATTGATTCTTGTAGACCTAAACGACGAGATTGTGAAAAGTGTCACATAATGGAACGACTTGTGAATATCTATACGACTCTACGCATAAAAAATCCCTGTGAAATGACATCGGAGGAGCTCCAAATTATATCTCCTACCGTCTTTAAACAATGTTTTAGTGAATATACAGATATTCTGTGGGATCGTTTACCCGAATATTACAAATCCGATAGTGAGATTGCATTATTACGTCGTTGCGTTGAACATTGGAATGTATCATCGATGGACGATCATATTGACGGTCCGGCTCCGCAACGTCGAAATTGTAGGAAATGCTGTGAACGTGTTTGAACAAGTCTAGAATGCACGTGTTATTAACTTCGGCGGAATCAAAGAGCCTGTACAGAAAAAAGGACCACTGGAGGAAATTGCATCGATTCCAATATAGATCACGTTTGAGCCTTTTTGAAAGCGTGTGGAAGGGGATGATCCAGTTTTGGGGTAGGGATAGATGGAAAAACTACAAATAGCAGAGTCCAAAAGAAAAAAAAGCATCACTTCACGTCTTCGTAAAGTTGAGTCAAGACTTGCTCTTTAAAGAAAATCTCAAAAAACTATATCCATAATGGAGTTCTCCGCCATCAACAATATCATCGCAAAGTCAGAGTATCTCCCTGTCAAGAAGCTGAAAGAACTTCAAGTCAACGAAGAATATCGCGTCTCGGACGTGAGGACAGCGAATACCAAATGGGGAAAAAGATACGTCGCCGAAATCAGGAATGAATTCACCGTATTTCTGCCACCGTGAGTTGTCAAGGCATTCGATCAGAATCCAGCGGTATTCGAGAAACTTCTGGAAACGGCTTATTGTGGACAACTATACATGAAATATCTCGGTGGTGATTGGAACGCTATTGAATTTTCTCAAAGAGATTTCTAATATTCTCAACGCAAAAATGTATATATCTGAATCACCGATGAAATGTATGTTGAAGGAGGAGGAGGAGGAGGAGGAGGAGGAATATTGTATAAATAAAATTACACATTTATGAAAAAATTGTTTTGTTTATTCCAAGATCCCTCTATTACATAATGCATGATATACGTATAACCAGCTTTGCAAAGATTTTACATTCTTCGTTGCACAATTAAATTTCGATTCGTTGGTGTGGTGGTGATGGTCGCATTTCGATGGACTTTTCGGCAGTTTTTTCAACGATGGGCAGTCCAAAGTCTCCAAATCGACAATCTCCGTTGACAGATCCAAAAAGTTCGTCAGCCATAAAGACTTTTCGCAGCCTTTTACGAAGATGGTATGAGCGCCGCGTAAGATAGTTTGAATTATTCCTCTTGCTGCATCGTATGGTATAACACCAAAATCCCATGACAATCCATGAAAATTACGTTCCAGCCATTTGTTTGTCGTTTTATACTTTGTCGGCAGAGAATCCCATGCATACGGTGGTGCGAAGAAAAGTGTGAGAGGTTCAGCATTCTTCACGTCCGCACGAATGATTGAAATTTCTTTGAGTATAAACTCATTGATGGGTCCTTTGAAGCCTTGTAGATCGATGACAAAATCCATGATGACTGTTGGCCGAAGAAGTTGATGGTACGGTTTTATACCAATTTTCTCACCCCACCACTCACAGGATTGTATTCAACGATGCGATCGTGTAGAATGAGGCAGTATGCGCAAGTTTGTGCTGGAATATTTGTGCTTGTTTCAAATTCGAGGCGCACATCAACAGGTCCAGACTTGAGAGAATCGTTCTGCTTCGAGCAGTCAATCACAATGAGAGGTGCAAATTTGAGAAAATCCGCTTTTGTAAGCCATGGTTCGGCCTCCTTATTGTAGTACATCGGTTGAAAGTTTGTATACATATCGTACAGTACTGCATACTGATTTTGTTCTATATTCAAATTCATATTACCATAAGGATAACATGCTGAATTCAAGTACAATTTTACATCAGTAACGTTGCAGTGATCAAAATTACTCGCATTTTGCCTCTTATTATTTTTTCATCCTGTTTAGAATGCCAGGATCACATATCGAGGTTTTTCCAGCTGCGTTGATGTCTTGACTGACCACACGTGTTTCGATGTCGCCGGTAACATTGGATATTCATACAATCCCCACGTACGAAAACTCATTGGAATTGGAGTATCTTTGGCGATGAATTTCAACAGTTGACTTTTCCGTTTATCCGCCACGGTGACGTATGAAACGAGCCATTCAATTTTTCGTAGTATAATTTTATAATTTTCAGCGGCTGGTTGAACTATTGCATTATCATCGGAACGTGATCTAGTCAAAATCAATTCGTGCTTTGCATTCACCACCATTTTTCGATAATCTTCAGCAAATCCCAGCAGCATGCTCAGTGGTATGCATACGTCAAAGTTGCCTGCTGCGTCCACAATCGGTTTCGTCTCATCGGCATCGACCCAACCAGTGTTCTCAAGCATTGTACTTCTCGCCGACGAATGAGATGTATATCCTTTCATAAGAGATGTGATTCCCACATTCTTATTACGATTGATTTCAATGGCTTTAAGTTCATAACGCACTTCCTCGAATAAATGACAAATGGCATTGTTAACGAAATTCGTTGCAGTTAACACTGTACCATCCGGCATTGTCAGTTTGCCGTAAATGTGAATTGAACTTTTACTCGGTAGAATTGATAAATCTTGATGCTGGATTGAAATACGTATTTCATCACTATTGTTGTATGTTGACGATGCGTATGGTTGATGAGCAGGAACCTCATAATGTATGATGGAGTCATCAAACATGACGGGTGTTTGGATGTTTACGATTTCTTCCTCCATTGCAGGCAGCAGATGCACAACAAGCAAAGCAGATAATTTCTGACACGCGAACTCCACGAATTTTGAGACCCAAACTCTTCAATAGTAGAAGGTTTGTAAATCATTTCAATCAGACATGTCTTGTTAATACTATACCCTATTAAGTTCCATACAATATGTCAACGGCGCTAAGGCCGGTAACAAGAGGTATTAGAAAGGACAATAAACCATCGGGTTCGAAGGCGCAGGTAACGCCCAAAGCGTGCACACTTTAACGCACAATACTGACACGCGCCTCTCTCAATGCTAACATAAGAATTTCACGGAGGGCCACCATGACGAATCATGGCTTTCATTGTGACACTGACGACCTTTTTTTCAGGTAAACACTCTTCTACGGTTTAGTCCCATTTACATCACTACCAATGATCTACGATCCATTTCCCGCTGAAAATGCTCTGCTAGACATGCTCTGCTGCAAATGCTCTGCTAGAAATGCTCTGCTAGAGATGCTCTGCTAGACATGCTCTGCTGCAAATGCTCTGCTAGAGATGCTCTGCTAGAGATGCTCTGCTAGAGATGCTCTGCTGGAGATGCTCTGCTAGAGATGCTTTGCTAGAAATGCTCTGCTAGAGATGCTCTGCTAGAGATGCTCTGCTAGAGATGCTATGCTAGAGATGCTCTGCTGGAGATGCTCTGCTAGAGATGCTTTGCTAGAGATGCTCTGCGGCAAATGCTCTGCTGGAGATGCTCCGCTAAAGATGCTCTGCTGCAAATGCTCTGCTGGAAATGCTCTGCTAGAGATGCTCTGCTAGAAATGCTCTACTGGAGATGCTGTGCTGGAGATGCAAGCATCGAAAGTTCTCCATGAATCAGTATAACCATCTGAACTCGATGAAACTAAGATTGAGAATAATAGCATTTTCATCTCTATATTGGTACGCACTCACAGCGCAGCATGCTGTCGCCATAAAAATTATCTTTTGCTACAAATTATGACCGCTGAGTGGCGCAGAGCGTTGAGATTCTTCTCGCATATGATACATTGTGTATTCGAGTATAAATTTTCGAAACTTTACTTGAAATTATTTCTAAATCGACGTTGAATAAGATTGTACCCCCACAATATTTGAATCGTATATTTAAACTTTGAACCAGCGTACTGAATATTCTGTTGCGAGTGAAATTTGAAAGGCATCAACGATTGCACTATCAATGATCCAACACATGTATCTTAGCAAGTTGCCACAGTTTTTAATAATAAATATCTAATAATTTAATGTCAGCGCCATCGGTTATACGAACATCTACCATTTTCATCTATAATTAAACTGAAGGTTCGTCAACTATCATGTGTGATACATGACAACGTTGATGCAAGACTTGAAAAATGTCTGTTTGTCCACTACATCATCGTAAAACGACTTCAAGCATGGCTACTACTACTACTACTACTACTTCAAATTCCATTGATGCTAATATTAGAATACCGCATGAAAAGTGGTGTGCTGTACGACCTGAACCAAGAAGATATGGGAAACGAAATTACTGGAAGCTGCAAAATGGCTGGACAAATGTGATTGCTCAAGAAATATCAACGCAGCTTAAGCTTCAGTGTATTTTCTCGTTCAAGAATAATAATGTTTACCAAAGTGCTGGAGCAAAACTTTTTTTAACGATTAAGGGGTTATGCCATGAGTGTGGTGCTATAATTCACTGTGAATTGATGAAGAAGCCGAGAGACGATGATGACATTATTCTAAAATGTCATATTATGGACATTAAACCTCAAACTCATGCTAATTATTTTCTGAAAAATGAGAACTGTGATGAAGAAGTGTCTACGGAAAATCGTTCCGAATTTAAGTTTGATAATGATTTAGAGAGTGAACAAAGCGCATATAAGAACATCTCCGAAGATGTGGGTATCGATAACCAACAATATCCGAAAACTAATGATTCATCGCAATTGCTGTTCGAAAATTTTCAGAACAAGGAAGAGTCTGAGCTCGAATATTCAACATCAAATGACTTGGTTAAATGTAAAAAAACCAAGATCGCAATGAACAATCATAAAAAAATGTATAAACGCAATGGTGCCGTACGTCAGGATAAAAATAGTAAATTAAAAAATTATATATCCCTAATGCTGCGTAGCAACGATAAGAAAGGTGGTGCTCTGCCCAAGTATAAGGTAGCACGAAAGCATACCTCTGTCGACTATGTTCATTGGGATGATCCGAATGAATTAGTGGATCGTCTTCGCTTATTGCTCGCATCGCAAGCTGCTGGAAATTCATCACACTCGAATGAAATTATATCGATTATCGAGGAGTTGCGTGAAGCTGAAATCATTTATTAACATGTGCCACATATATCTCATTGAAAAAGTGTTGATGAAGCGTGGCAGTCAGTTGTTTGTAAAATGGCTAGGTTTCGACAATACACACAATAGTTGGATAAGCAAGGATGACCTATGAATAAAGATAATGGAGAAGGAAACGTTTCGACTCTGGGTTTTTTTTTTTATGACCACTCCCTAATCGCTGTGTGCAGGTGGGCGGAGCAAACAATCTTATACTACTGCATTAATAGTATTAGTGTATTCATGCATACTGCCAGCGCCACCATAACGGGGACTCCGGCGTTTTTAAAAGAAAAAAAGGATACATTGAGCTTAATCGGAGATTTTTTTCATTTCACTTCCAAATATACAAACTCTCTTGCTCTCACTCACTTATACTTATTTATATCGCTTTCAAAGACATTACGGAATGTCACGGTGACCCCATGGTCACCGAGTATTCACTGTGCCAGGAACTTCAATGGAATTTGAAGTAGTAGTAGTAGTAGTAGTAGCCATGCTTGAAGTCGTTTTACGATGATGTAGTGGACAAACAGACATTTTTCAAGTTTTGCATCAACGTTGTCATGTATCACACATGATAGTTGACGAACCTTCAGTTTAATTATAGATGAAAATGGTAGATGTTCGTATAACCGATGGCGCTGACATTAAATTATTAGATATTTATTATTAAAAACTGTGGCAACTTGCTAAGATACATGTGTTGGATCATTGATAGTGCAATCGTTGATGCCTTTCAAATTTCACTCGCAACAGAATATTCAGTACGCTGGTTCAAAGTTTAAATATACGATTCAAATATTGTGGGGGTACAATCTTATTCAACGTCGATTTAGAAATAATTTCAAGTAAAGTTTCGAAAATTTATACTCGAATACACAATGTATCATATGCGAGAAGAATCTCAACGCTCTGCGCCACTCAGCGGTCATAATTTGTAGCAAAAGATAATTTTTATGGCGACAGCATGCTGCGCTGTGAGTGCGTACCAATATAGAGATGAAAATGCTATTATTCTCAATCTTAGTTTCATCGAGTTCAGATGGTTATACTGATTCATGGAGAACTTTCGATGCTTGCATCTCCAGCACAGCATCTCCAGTAGAGCATTTCTAGCAGAGCATCTCTAGCAGAGCATTTCCAGCAGAGCATTTGCAGCAGAGCATCTTTAGCGGAGCATCTCCAGCAGAGCATTTGCCGCAGAGCATCTCTAGCAAAGCATCTCTAGCAGAGCATCTCCAGCAGAGCATCTCTAGCATAGCATCTCTAGCAGAGCATCTCTAGCAGAGCATCTCTAGCAGAGCATTTCTAGCAAAGCATCTCTAGCAGAGCATCTCCAGCAGAGCATCTCTAGCAGAGCATCTCTAGCAGAGCATCTCTAGCAGAGCATTTGCAGCAGAGCATGTCTAGCAGAGCATCTCTAGCAGAGCATTTCTAGCAGAGCATTTGCAGCAGAGCATGTCTAGCAGAGCATTTTCAGCGGGAAATGGATCGTAGATCATTGGTAGTGATGTAAATGGGACTAAACCGTAGAAGAGTGTTTACCTGAAAAAAAGGTCGTCAGTGTCACAATGAAAGCCATGATTCGTCATGGTGGCCCTCCGTGAAATTCTTATGTTAGCATTGAGAGAGGCGCGTGTCAGTATTGTGCGTTAAAGTGTGCACGCTTTGGGCGTTACCTGCGCCTTCGAACCCGATGGTTTATTGTCCTTTCTAATACCTCTTGTTACCGGCCTTAGCGCCGTTGACATATTGTATGGAACTTAATAGGGTATAGTATTAACAAGACATGTCTGATTGAAATGATTTACAAACCTTCTACTATTGAAGAGTTTGGGTCTCAAAATTCGTGGAGTTCGCGTGTCAGAAATTATCTGCTTTGCTTGTTGTGCATCTGCTGCCTGCAATGGAGGAAGAAATCGTAAACATCCAAACACCCGTCATGTTTGATGACTCCATCATACATTATGAGGTTCCTGCTCATCAACCATACGCATCGTCAACATACAACAATAGTGATGAAATACGTATTTCAATCCAGCATCAAGATTTATCAATTCTACCGAGTAAAAGTTCAATTCACATTTACGGCAAACTGACAATGCCGGATGGTACAGTGTTAACTGCAACGAATTTCGTTAACAATGCCATTTGTCATTTATTCGAGGAAGTGCGTTATGAACTTAAAGCCATTGAAATCAATCGTAATAAGAATGTGGGAATCACATCTCTTATGAAAGGATATACATCTCATTCGTCGGCGAGAAGTACAATGCTTGAGAACACTGGTTGGGTCGATGCCGATGAGACGAAACCGATTGTGGACGCAGCAGGCAACTTTGACGTATGCATACCACTGAGCATGCTGCTGGGATTTGCTGAAGATTATCGAAAAATGGTGGTGAATGCAAAGCACGAATTGATTTTGACTAGATCACGTTCCGATGATAATGCAATAGTTCAACCAGCCGCTGAAAATTATAAAATTATACTACGAAAAATTGAATGGCTCGTTTCATACGTCACCGTGGCGGATAAACGGAAAAGTCAACTGTTGAAATTCATCGCCAAAGATACTCCAATTCCAATGAGTTTTCGTACGTGGGGATTGTATGAATATCCAATGTTACCGGCGACATCGAAACACGTGTGGTCAGTCAAGACATCAACGCAGCTGGAAAAACCTCGATATGTGATCCTGGCATTCTAAACAGGATGAAAAAATAATAAGAGGCAAAATGCGAGTAATTTTGATCACTGCAACGTTACTGATGTAAAATTGTACTTGAATTCAGCATGTTATCCTTATGGTAATATGAATTTGAATATAGAACAAAATCAGTATGCAGTACTGTACGATATGTATACAAACTTTCAACCGATGTACTACAATAAGGAGGCCGAACCATGGCTTACAAAAGCGGATTTTCTCAAATTTGCACCTCTCATTGTGATTGACTGCTCGAAGCAGAACGATTCTCTCAAGTCTGGACCTGTTGATGTGCGCCTCGAATTTGAAACAAGCACAAATATTCCAGCACAAACTTGCGCATACTGCCTCATTCTACACGATCGCATCGTTGAATACAATCCTGTGAGTGGTGGGGTGAGAAAATTGGTATAAAACCGTACCATCAACTTCTTCGGCCAACAGTCATCATGGATTTTGTCATCGATCTACAAGGCTTCAAAGGACCCATCAATGAGTTTATACTCAAAGAAATTTCAATCATTCGTGCGGACGTGAAGAATGCTGAACCTCTCACACTTTTCTTCGCACCACCGTATGCATGGGATTCTCTGCCGACAAAGTATAAAACGACAAACAAATGGCTGGAACGTAATTTTCATGGATTGTCATGGGATTTTGGTGTTATACCATACGATGCAGCAAGAGGAATAATTCAAACTATCTTACGCGGCGCTCATACCATCTTCGTAAAAGGCTGCGAAAAGTCTTTATGGCTGACGAACTTTTTGGATCTGTCAACGGAGATTGTCGATTTGGAGACTTTGGACTGCCCATCGTTGAAAAAACTGCCGAAAAGTCCATCGAAATGCGACCATCACCACCACACCAACGAATCGAAATTTAATTGTGCAACGAAGAATGTAAAATCTTTGCAAAGCTGGTTATACGTATATCATGCATTATGTAATAGAGGGATCTTGGAATAAACAAAACAATTTTTTCATAAATGTGTAATTTTATTTATACAATATTCCTCCTCCTCCTCCTCCTCCTCCTCCTTCAACATACATTTCATCGGTGATTCAGATATATACATTTTTGCGTTGAGAATATTAGAAATCTCTTTGAGAAAATTCAATAGCGTTCCAATCACCACCGAGATATTTCATGTATAGTTGTCCACAATAAGCCGTTTCCAGAAGTTTCTCGAATACCGCTGGATTCTGATCGAATGCCTTGACAACTCACGGTGGCAGAAATACGGTGAATTCATTCCTGATTTCGGCGACGTATCTTTTTCCCCATTTGGTATTCGCTGTCCTCACGTCCGAGACGCGATATTCTTCGTTGACTTGAAGTTCTTTCAGCTTCTTGACAGGGAGATACTCTGACTTTGCGATGATATTGTTGATGGCGGAGAACTCCATTATGGATATAGTTTTTTGAGATTTTCTTTAAAGAGCAAGTCTTGACTCAACTTTACGAAGACGTGAAGTGATGCTTTTTTTTCTTTTGGACTCTGCTATTTGTAGTTTTTCCATCTATCCCTACCCCAAAACTGGATCATCCCCTTCCACACGCTTTCAAAAAGGCTCAAACGTGATCTATATTGGAATCGATGCAATTTCCTCCAGTGGTCCTTTTTTCTGTACAGGCTCTTTGATTCCGCCGAAGTTAATAACACGTGCATTCTAGACTTGTTCAAACACGTTCACAGCATTTCCTACAATTTCGACGTTGCGGAGCCGGACCGTCAATATGATCGTCCATCGATGATACATTCCAATGTTCAACGCAACGACGTAATAATGCAATCTCACTATCGGATTTGTAATATTCGGGTAAACGATCCCACAGAATATCTGTATATTCACTAAAACATTGTTTAAAGACGGTAGGAGATATAATTTGGAGCTCCTCCGATGTCATTTCACAGGGATTTTTTATGCGTAGAGTCGTATAGATATTCACAAGTCGTTCCATTATGTGACACTTTTCACAATCTCGTCGTTTAGGTCTACAAGAATCAATATGCGTATGTAGCCAGGGTTGATTAAAATGATCGTAGCACAATTGATATGATTGCACTTCACTATCATACTGCAAATACTTGGGTAAACGATTCCATAAAACAGGAATGAATGCACTATAATACTTCAAAAGCAAAGCCTTCGGTAATGATTCAAGTTCATTTGCTGTTAATGCCAATGGATGTTTCGCCGGGTGGATAGCATACATACTTGCACATCTTTCCATCTCGACCTCGACTTCAGTAATGATCCAATTTTGAAAAAAGAAATCTCGTCGAAACTTGTACCACCTCAGGAATACAAAAGATGCAACACAGGACACATAAATTTGTCGAGGGAGGGGCATTTTGAAAATTTGAAAAAAGAAATCGCCATCTCAGGAATGTAACACAGGACACATAAATCTGTCATTGAGAGCAAATACTTCCAGTCTGATGCAAACTTTCATTTTTTCTCAGAAAAAAACAATATATTCCTCTAAGCAAAAATTGGGGGAGGGGCATTTTGAAAAAGAAATCTTGTCGGAACTTGCGCCACAATACAAAATACGTAACACCGGACACATAAATTTGTCATTAGTGTGACATGTAAACATCTTTCGTCACGGAGTCCGATAATTAAGATCATCTTCGGCAAGAGCACTTTAAAAAGAAAATTCCGTTCAATCTGATATACCGGAAACATAAATCAGTCATTGGAGGGTGTAAAAAAATCTTTTGTCTCTTCAAAGTGCCGCCGCACCCCCGCTGTGCGAGAACCTTCCCCCTCCACATACCATGCAGACCCCGCGCCGCAGTCCCCGCGCTCCCCCGTCCCCGCACCCCCCTGAGATCCCATGGGTTAGGTCTCTCCTAGCTACTCTACTCAGCTGCTACTTACATTCTCGAAAACACCAACACCGATGTGGAGAGGGGAATGTACCACGCTGCCAACCTGAAAAAATACAAACGTTAAATAAACAAAGAATAAATTCATGATTTTCACTTAATACTCACCGACGGGACGAACTCCTGGAGGAACCTGTAAAAAGAAAGGACAAAAGTAAAGTTTTTATTTTATGTGTACAAAGAAACAAGAATTATGCACACTTACCAAAAGGGATACGTCGTGCAGCGAACCTGATAAGAAAAATACATAAAATTATTAGTTGAATTGATACTTACCCTCACGGGATACAATCCAAAGGGAACCTGCAAAAAGGAAAACAAAGAAATTATGTTTTTAGTTATTCTCTAAATTACAAATAAAAAGTATGCGCACTTACCAAGAAAAAATGCGTCGTACGGCGAACCTGAAAAATAAAACACAAAAATTATGCGAATCACAAATAAAATTATGAGTTGAGTTAATACTTACCGTTGGGGAACGAATTCCTGACAAAAACCTGAAAAGAGAAAAAGAAAAAATTATTATTATGATTTAAACAACCAAAAGATAAAGAATTATGTTTACTTACCAAAATGGTTACTCTACACACGACTAGGACCATCAATTTTATGAAAAACCTGAAAATAAGAAAAAAAATTAATAAAATCGAAAGCAAACTAAAAAATTCACCACTCACCTTATCAATTTTATGGAAAACCTAAAAAACATGAAAAAAATCAATAAAATCGAAAACAAAATAAAAATGTAATAACTACCTATAACTACCGTAACTTAATTAAACATAAACGGGAGAGCAACAATGAGAAAAGAAAAGAAACAAAACTGGACAAGAAAGAGCAGCAAATTTCGTGGCGCTCGAAAAAAAAAGGCCGCGCCGGCTGACTTCACCCATGTAGAAATGGGCGGTGCAGCAGACAGAGAACGGGGAATCCGGTGATCTTGAACAAAAATTGAATCACCGAACAAGGATCCGGCAATAATGAACAAAAATTAAATCCCCGAGTCCGACGAACGAAGAAAGGACGCAGCTAAGAAGGGTAAACGAAATCCATAAAAAGAAGGATCAAGGCATAAAAAAGGTATGAAAAGAGAATAAATAAATTAAAGACAAAGAATACATCAAAATGTGTTCTCAAAATAGAAATGAGGGACGTCTCCACACAAACCAAGGTGATGGTCAAGAGGATGAACTTCAGCCAACAAACGGGTGAAAATGGAGGTTGGGATGGCGAGCTCACAACAACCGAAGTACAAGAAGTAGAAACAGCGCAGAATAAGGAGAAAGGACAGAACCAACGGGAGGAGAAACATAGAGGACAAGTCAAGAGAAAAGAAAAAAAGAAAAACCAAAATTCGGACACACAGACCCCACCACAAAAAAATAAATCGGTGCAAGTTTTTGCCTGGACGCTGAGTAAAGTGGATATACCGGAGACGGAAAAGTCTAGTCGACAAAGAACACTGGGATTCATAGCGGCACAACGACAAGTTGCCAATGTACCAAAAGAAATGACGGTACCGATTATGATCTCACCAGTATGCGATCGAACCACTCCGACGTCGGTCTCAAGCAGCGAACAAAGAAGTCAGAGGAGGGAGTTAGAAGCCAAAAAGAGGGAACAGTACAAAAAAGAAATGGATGAAACGGAAAAAATGAGGAGAGAAGGACAGGAATGGACCCAATGGCGGGTTGGAGAGTTTAAATGGAAGGAGGATGAAAACGATGCCAAAACAAAACAAGAACGAGAAATAAATGAGGTCAAAGGAAGGGGGTTAAAGAAAATGGAAGGAAAAGGAAATTTGGGTGTGCGTGACAAAATCAAAAAAAAAAGAGGAACATCCGGAGAAGGAAGAAACGGGTGAGGCAGTGAAGGGAATAAAACAAAAGTCTAACGTAGAAGGGTGCAAGGAGAGCAATAAAAAGAAAATGAAAGTGGAAAGAGAAACGAAAGTCGCCAAAATATGCCTAGATCAACACTGTGAAACGTTGAAGGACAAGAGATGGGTAAATGATGAGGTGATAAACATTTATTTCACGCTAATTGCTGAAAGGAGCAAAAAAACAAACAGAAATATACACTGTATGAACTCCTTTTTCTATGCTCGCCTTCCATCAGGAGGACACCCTTCTGTCAAACGATGGACGAAGAAAATAAACCTTTTCTCATACGATCTAATCCTCGTACCTCTGCATTTTGGAAATCACTGGTGCATGGCATCTATTGGCTTAAATAAAAAATGTATCAGCTTCTACGACAGTCTACACGGAGGAGACAAAGGCTGCCTAATGACGCTCTTCCAATACCTGATCGACGATGCAAAGCACACGGGACAGACAAATTTTCTTCCTGATAAATGGATTTTGAAAATAAACAAGGACATTCCCCGACAGATGAACGATTACGACTGTGGGGTGTTTGTTTGTCTATTTGCCAAATATACAGCGGAAAATCGGAAATTCGACTTCAGTCAAGATGACATAAGCGATGAACGAAAGCAAATCGCGGAGGAAATAAAAAACGGGCAATTGAGCAACTAATCAAAAAAAAAAAAAAGGGGGAGTGAAAAACTGTGATATTATTTTTGGAAAACGTTAAGAGACATATTAGATATATTTTTTTTTTGAAAATTGGTGACAAAAAGACGAATTAGTTTTTTGAAACAAGAAGACCATTTTATTATTTCCTAAGAACTATGACTGATTAACAGATAAAAATTTTGTTATTAAATGAAAGGAAGTTTTTTTTTTTACGAAACGATTTATGTTAACAACGGCAGCGACTATCATGTAAACAGTCTGCTAAAAGGGCTATCCGTAATCTCTTTAGTCAAAGACAATTATCCAATAAATATATTTTTTCTTACCTGACAAATCCTTGGTGTTTGCGTGTTATTCTCCATGCCCTAAAAACAAAAAGCGTGTATTTAAAAAATTATTATCAATAATGATCTACTAGATATGAGGACGAAAAATACTACTTACCTGCGAGATGTCCAATGTCCGTAGAACCTGGAAAAGAGAAAAATAACAATTAAAAACATCGAAAAGAATATTTTTTTTACGAAAATAGAATCATTTACTTACCCAAGAATTTTGTCTCGTGCCTGGAACCAAGAAATCTGAAAAAGAAAAAGAAATTGATTAGAAAAACCCGAAAAATCATACTTACCTGAAATTTAGAAATAAGAATAGGACTTACCTGGAACTCTCGCCTCCGCAAACCTGAAAAGAAAGGTAAAAAGAAAATTAATAGACAGAAAATAGAATAAAATGCTTACGAAATCCTTACTTACCAAAGAAGCTTAACTCGTAGAACCTAGAATCTGAAAAATGAAACAAAAGAAATCAAAAATCAAATTAGAAAACAGAAAAAAGCATATCACTTACCTGAAACCTAAAAAACAAAGACAAAATGAATTAAAATATAAACAAAAGGAGATATTACTTACCTAAAACCTGAAAAAGAAAGAAAAGAGAAAAACGATTGTTAAAACCTAAAAAAATAAGAGAAAAGAGAAAAATGATTGTTAAAACCTGAAAAATAAGAGAAAAAGAGAAAGAAGTTTTGAGTGCCATACTTACCTAAAAAAAAAAAAAGGAGAATAGCAGGGATTAGAAAAATTAGAGTCATCCCCTCCTCAAAAGTCATCAAGAACATCATCGAAGAGGGCGACACTCGACAAGGAAGTGGGGGAATCTCGAGCCATATAAAGTGAGCTCCCTCGGGTCGAAAATCACCATTCGACACCGAGACGAGCTACCAGCAACATCGATCCAAGCACCATCGCAATCCTCAATCTCAAAATGAGTCATCACGTGATCCCTGGAGTTCCCAATCCAACTTCGTGGCCATCAACATGGGAAGGCAACCTCGAGGTCATGATTCTAGACTTTATGAGCCCGACGAATTTAACCTTCACCACTCCGGCGAAAAACGAGGAATTAAAAGTTTTTGAAGAAGAACTAGCCGATTTCATCGCCCACCAACGACCTATTCCACCCGTAAACATAGAAAAAGGCAAATTATACGCCTTGATCAACATAAACATCGCATATCGAGCTAAAGTCCTCGAAATCGACGAGGACGAGGCCACAGTCAGATTAATCGACAGAGGAGTAAAGTTAATGACTCCTGTTGACGATTTAAGGCGTATCCCACACGAATTTGCGTGTGCGTCTTGCTTTTCAACAAAAGCTTTCATTTCTGACGTCAAACCATACATCGGAGAACAATGGGAAGAGACCCTGTGCTTGCATTATCAAAACAAGCTGGTCGGAAAAACGGCATACGTGTCGATCATCGGAGAACATCGAACCATTGGTGGATTTGAAATCGAGCTATACATCGGTTCTTATCGAGTCAAGCTGAGTGAAAGTCTCGTGAGAAATCTTTTCGCGAAACGGGGCATCTACAGGCTCAGTTTAAGGGACGATATTCCATGGGCATCTCTTCGACAAGTTCAACAACTTTTCAATGAACAAAATGGCGAGGTAGAAGAAGGATTCGATGCTGAACAAGCTCACCAGAGGCTTCGAGAACATCTTGAACACCTTGATGCTGAGGATGAATTCAGACAGATACTGGAAGACGAACCAGAGGGATAAAACCATTCGAACATCGAGACGTCGAACCCCTGCCCCGTCCTCCAATTTAGAACAAAAATCATTTCGCTATTCTCAATTCTTTTTGTCCTGGGGGGCGTTGAAACGGCACTCCCTTTTATTTTAAAGAAACATCACATTTGAATCCCGCGCCACGCGAGCTCGTACTTAGCCGCTCGACACGACTCTCCGTGGCTCGGCGTAAAGGCTATTGCTTTAATAAGAAAAACTCTTTTCTCTCACAATTACTCTTATTTTATGTCTCAAAGACACTATTAATTTCATTTTCAGAAAAGACAAGGTTCAATTGAATAAAACAAATTAAAAATCCAGTCGAAAAGACAATTAAGAGAGTTCAGGTAAAACTTGTCCAGAAAACTCCAATTGCGTGCTGGCTCCAACGGAAATGACCAGTCACGAGCGAGCACTTGGTTCTAGGAGAAATAATGCTCCGAAATGATTACAATTTATTAATTTCACGTTTACTAAAGACAAACTTGATCCATTGAAACTAAAAAAAGTAGAATACAAATTTTGTTCGTTAAAAACATTTATTTTCACACAGAAATCATTTATTTTACAAAAGCGAGGGAAAACAGCCTCTAGTTTGTCCAATTACAGTTCGGGAGGGAATTGGGGAACCAATCCCCGAATTTAGAGATCGAACTATGGTGGAGATTATTTTTCTAAGCGAATCAGAGTCCAAGTTATTTTTAAACGGAATTATTATCATTATTTCTTTGTTCAAACGAGTATAAAAGGCCGTGCGGAGCAACCACGGCAGCTCATTCTAAAATCAGCTCTCGCTTCAAATACAGAGGTAGTGACTCTGGAAATCAAGCTCCAGCAAACCAAACCACCTGCAATATTCCAAATCTCACGCCGAGAGGGAGGGGACTGAGCGATTCCGTTCAGGCCAAAGATTCAAGGGTGAGATTCCTTTCCGATCACGCCAAGAGGGAGGGGACTGAGCGATTCCGTTCAGGCCAAAGATTCAAGGGTGATTTTCTATCCATTCAGTTTGAGAGGGAGGGGACCCTGCGATTCCGTGGGGTCTGAAGATTCTCAAACTTGATCCATCTTTCCTATGCTGAAGAGGGAGGGGACCCTGCGATTCCGTGGGGTCTGAAGATTCTTGGCATAGGACCATTTTCAAATTTTCCCTTTTTATTTGTCGGAAGCATTAATCATTTATTTTGAGAGCATAAGCCTCCACTATTCTCTTTGAAGCGAGAACTGATTCCACTCTCCAAATTATTTCAATTATTTAAAAGAGACAAAACTTTGATAGAAAAAGAAAATTTATTTTTGTTTGTCCAGAAATTAATCAATCTCAGTTGATTTGTATCGAGCCAAACCGCAAGTTTGTTTAAAAATTGTATAGAGCCACTTAACAGATCGGATTGATTGGACAAAATTATTAACAAATTGAATGAGTTAGTGAATAACAGGAAGAACTATCAGATTGTAGAATTTATCGAAGTGGACAAAGTTTATTGAAATAAAAGAGCTATTTTGTCAAATTGGACAAGTTAGTTGAAACAAGAGAGCGAGTCCGTAAAATTGGACAAGTTAATTGACACAAGAGAGCGATTCCGTAAAATTGGACAAGTTTATTGAAATAAAAGAACAGAATTGCGAAACTGGACAAATTAGAGAAAGAATTCAAATCTATCACAAAAACACCAACGATTTGCATCACAATTTCTTTTTGTATACTAAACCCGTTGTGAATAAACACGATCATTATAATTTTTACCACAAATTTTCACTCTTTCGTTCATTTCATGCCTGCTCCTAAATTTTAGTAGCTCGAAAACACGCGTAGCGGGTGACGTCATAAAAGCGTACCGTTACAATATGTGTGTTAAGTATCACCCCCTATCTTTGATTATGAGAATGAGTAATAGAACTTGGTTTAGTAAGTTTTAAAGTATTTCTTTTTAAATACTATTGAAGTTTGTATTACTGCGGTATGAAGCGAATACCTCCAAACTTTCATATTTTTGTGTCGCAGCATGTGTGCCAATCATTTAAATCAAGAGACTCGGTAGAGTCTCGAAACAAGTACATTGACAGCCCTGTCATCTGCTGGCCCGAGGCTCTCACCGAGTATACTTTCTCTGAATAAAACGATTCGCCGTGGTGGGGGTAAAATTGGCAAGTGATTTTTTTGAATTACAGAAGTTATGAGTCATCTGAGGCTTTGAAAATTGAACTGAAGATTAATTAATAAATTCTCTTTCGATTCTACCCAAAATCAGCATGATCAGTAGCGTAATTGCTGAGAAAAAACTTTGTACGGGCTTAAGATTATGCAAAAGTTACCAACACATTCAAGAATTCATGCGTCTGTATTTATAAACACCATCAAAGGCACTTTGATGCTCTCGAGTTTCTGATTCGTTGGATCTGACGACATCCATTTTTAGACGTTGTGATTGGTTGTTGAAATTAGTTGCTGATGATTAGAAATCTGACGTCAACTTCAGAACGTAGCACACGGCGCAGCACAGCTGGTACCAGCAGTCATAAATTCGATCGATATACATATAATATGTACAAACCATGTGTCAGTTTTTGATCGTATGAACAGAGTTTCGACATTACGAAGTGCGTGCGGGATCAATAAAAAAATAATATTCGTCATCTAAAGAAGTGCATATTACTATTTATTTTGTTATTTGTGATATATTAAACCGGTATCAAAGCGGCCGCGTAAATGTAGTCTGTGATGTGTGTGTGAAAAAGAATATAAAAAATGCGCGATGCATATGTCAACGAAACTTTTCAAGATTTCATTATTTCGTTCGATTGGAAATAAGTGTTAACTGAAATAATCCTTCAATTAAACCAGAGTACGAGAAATATTGTCCAGTGCGAATAAATTGTCAGTGGCGTGGTTATATATCATGTGTAGATAGGTTATATATACGAATAAATAGAACAAAAATACACGCAACTGTTAGAATGATATTAGAAACTTTAATTGAATAAATGTTTTCTAATTTTTTTCTTGTGTCGTCATTATTTTTAAACATCCCCATATTTAGCTTGATATTCAGTTTGGCTCTGCCCTCTCCGATCCTTGTTTTCACCCCATCAGTTTGCAGTGGATAGATTCATATTATTAATTCGTTCCCTAATATGTGTCCTATGATTTTCTACTCCTTTATGATGATTATGGTAATATGATTCCAGAGGTTTCTAACCATGATCTTGAATTGCACATTTTGTAAATCAGTTTTTCAAAAAAAAATCTGGTCTTGGTATAGTGTGTAGTTATTCTTTTCCCATTAGGTCTGTCGAGTGATAAATTTGGAAACTTTTCCAGAAAGCCTTTGGATGCTTTTTTTGCTGATGATATGAAAAGTCGTATCTTAGGAATGCGGTATGCAAACACAAATTTTGATAACAAAACTTATAGAATGACATGTATGTCGAGTATTTCCACTTTGCAAACTACAAATATGGAATTATTATAAAAAAAATTCATTCCGATAAGTCTACTGTTGCTCAGTTTTGGATGCAATTAAATATAATGCCTACCAACATCCCCAGAAACTTACAGAATTGCTGAATGCAATGTGCGCTAGGTCATTTTAATGTAACATCATGACTTTTGACAACTTTTCATTATAATGCTGTAGATTCGGATCATTGAAATACTGCAAAAATCTGCAAACTATACAATTTAAATACTGTGCCATTCATTTTACATTTTGACTCTAACTGTAACATCTATATTATGAAGTAAAAAATTGATTATAAAAGTCTTCAGTTGCTCATTTACGGATAGATTTGAAATTGCTGCCTTTGAAGCTCATTGCGCATATACATTGAACCGCAGCAGATACCTACAAACTCTGAAATTTCTGTGCATAAATATACATGCGACGGATCACCCCTTATCTTTGCTTATGGTAATATGTAATGGAACTTGGTTCGGCAAGTTTTTAAGTGTTCCTTTTCAAATAGTATTGAAGTTTGTATGACTGATATTCAGCGAATACTTCCAAACTTTGATATTTCTGTGTTGCAGCATGTGTGCTGTAACGAGATTTTCCCCCGCAAAGGGTCCAACCTGTCCCTTCTCGACTCACCTGACCCGCTAAAGAGTGGCGGCGTACCGGCGAGGTCGGGCTGGGCGCCAGGTACCGAGGTACCGTCGGAATACCGACTTATTTTTCGCCCTACCTCGCCCAATACGACCTTCCGAGCCACCCGACACAGGTGACCGAGGACGGTCCGGCTACTCAGCTCCAACTGAGGTACGAAGTGGTAGAGGGGCTGGCCCAAGATGAGAGTAACAACACGGGGTAACATAAAAGGTCCAAAGAGATACTCAACGCGTAATTATTTCAACTTAAAAATGCGGTTTATTAGTCGGAGGTAGTCGTGACTCGCAAACAATAATACAGGAAATAATAACAAAATTGGCTCCGAGCGAATCGATAAACAAAATGATAAAGAAACGAGATCGGCTATCGGATCAGCCGTACACGAGGAAAGAAGTTCCGCTAAAGAAAATCCGGAGTCGCCGCTGCGAGGTAGTCCAAGCTGGATAGGTAAGCAGCGGCGCGTCGTGGCTTGTAGGCAACTTGACGCCTCCATTTACACAAAATTAATATGACATAATGACGCAGTAATCGCACGCGAGAGAAATAAATCACGATAGCGAAAGTATGGAATCACCGCTGCGAGGTAGTCCGAAACGGATAGGTAAGCAGTGGTGCGTCGTGGCTTGTAGGCAACTTGACGAATTCCATTTACAAAGCAAAATATAATAACGCAGTAATCGCACACGAAATAATCAAACCCGATAAAGAAAAAAATGGAATCAGCGCTGCGAGGTAGTCCGAAACGGATAGGTAAGCAGCGGTACGTCGTGGCTTGTAGGCAACTTGACGAATTCCATTTACAACAGAAAATATAATAACGTAATAATCGTACGAAAAAGAATAAATCCCGACGAGGTAATAATGTTTCGCCAGGGATTCTTGACCACGGAAAATATAGAAAATAATACGCCGGAGCATAAGATAACGAAATCGGCTTGGAGATAGCCCGCGCGGCGAGCGCGAAGCGCCAGAAAAAAGGTAAACACGCGAGGACGACGCCGGCCTTGAGCGCGCGCTGAGAGAGAGACTGAGGCGAGCCCGGTAGTTCGCAAACACGATATTACAAAATCGGGGAAAAGTACGACGCAATATTCATCGTACCATACCCGCAAAATTCTCACACAAAATATTTGAATAGTAATGAAATAATTAAGAATAAAGAGGGGCCGATTCGGATCGTGATTGTCCTCCCCCGTGATTCTCCAAACTCATAATTATTGCCACGCGGAGATGAACGCGAGACTATCGCAACAGATCATGATCGCGTGGTTCGCCAAAGAAAATATAACAAACGCCACAGTAATTCTAGAGGAAACGACAAATAATTGGAGAATCACGGGGTCGAACACGACAATGGAGAAAAAGAGGAACGAGCTCACCGAGAGTTCCTCCGAATTAGCCAAGACCAGCAAGGTAATCCAAAAGGGCACTTACACTTGACTCACGGCACCGGTTATCGATCGTAGACTGGTGATCCCTCGCCTCATTCGTAGGCAAGAGCTCCCGAATTCGCGATATCCCCACCACTCATTACCCCCCACGAAGGGCCACGCGCCCGCGTCCCAGCACTGGATTATTCTCTATTTCTCTCGTTCTCACGCCTCACGTGGTATTTCGAAGTTCTTTGCGTATTGCGTTGGAATGTTATCCCCACTCCGATCCAGCGAACGAGGATCGATGTGGCTGATACGGTTCTCAAACCCCGCGCTCGAGTACAGGTCCTTCCAAATGATCGTTCCTTGGTCGCCTTCCTCTAGGGCCATTCGGCGTTCGTCTCCGGAAAGAGGGGAGGCCTCCCTCATGAATAAAAGCGTCCCTGAATCCACGGTAGGCCCACTCTTAAACCACCAGGAAATTCAGCACCTCCAACTCGGAAACGAACCCGAACCCCATTAGACGAGGCGCCGATTTGACTCGGACCGCGGTTCCCAAGGATACGATGGTGGGGTTGCAACTCTTGATTGCTACGGTAGGAGGACTAGAGGGCGGCCACTGACAATGGGCCTTATTCCGGCGCTAGTCCTTGACACCCGCTCGCAGATTTCGATGACTAAACCCGGAATACGGATCCGCACTCGAGCACGCGATTTAACCAAGAAAGATATTTTTACGAACAGTGTTGACACGCTAACGCGTTTTCCCGCGCGAGGGCAACGACGTGGGGTGAAATGGGCCAAAGTGCAATAACAAGAAAATTATACGATTCAATTCTCTCTAACTCTCTCAGTCTCCGCTCTCGACACACTCTCGACCGCGTTCACACGTTTTCGCGGGTTACGTGATGAAATTACATGCGTTTCGCCGAAGAGACAGAATCATACTTAATAAACTAAAACCAACTAAAATACTTCGCCTCTGCGCCAGTTGAGTCTCCGATCGGTCCAGCCCCGTGAGTCGGCGTGCGTCGGTCAAGTAGGACCGTAAATCCGGTCCACTGGTCGACACGGAACCGTACGAGTGGCGTGGCTCAAAATGTCACGTCACAGTGCAAATCATTCAAATCATTTACTCCAACCGTATCTAAATACTAATACTTATTATCTAAATACATATTCTAAATACTTCAATTTTCCTTTTTCTACAACATTGTGAGTTTTCGAATTTCTAAATTCATTTCTGAATTGTCCTGAAATGGTTTTCCTCCAAAACCAATGTAGGTACCTTAAACGTCTTTGAATTCTGTTGCTCTGTTGAAGTTCGCGTATTTTTTTTTGCTGCCTCGAGTTCTGGCATAATAAATGTTAGAAGTCTTCGGGTAGTTTTTTTCAGCAACTATCAAACTGTGGATGATTGGATCT
This sequence comes from Venturia canescens, assembly GCF_019457755.1. Taxonomy (NCBI): domain Eukaryota; kingdom Metazoa; phylum Arthropoda; class Insecta; order Hymenoptera; family Ichneumonidae; genus Venturia; species Venturia canescens. The sequence goes on along the minus strand of NC_057431.1, from coordinate 15,449,350 downwards.
CAGCGGCCACTTGCAAACTTTGGAAATATATTTCATTGGGGGCACGTTTTGGATGAGATGAAATCTCTAGATTCAGAATGCAAAAGCTACATTTAAAGTGGGCAAATCTGTTGGATTTTTCGTGTCTTGAATTTGATCTATCTTTCATTTGAATTTTGAAGAAAAGGGATAAATAAAATCTGTTCTATTAAGGAAATCTTTACGCCAGTGCTTTCTTGGTATGAAGACTTGGAAAAAATCGCTAAAGGCCAAGGACAGACAGGTGACGAAATATTTCCAGTACAATTTTGACGAAAAATAGATCTTTTGTCGCGGAAACCAAAGTTATAAGTGGAAAATTATATTACAGCCCACGAGACGCATTTCTTCACTCTCTTGTGTTCCTATTACACAAAACATATTAGAAGATAACGGGGAAAATCACCAACGTGGAAGAACAAACCAGTGCCGAAATATTTCCAGTACAATTTTGACGAAAAATAGGTCCTTTTTCGTGGATATAAGCCGAAAATCATATCTCGGCCCCCAATTCGCTTTCTACCATTCTCTAGGGTTCCCAATAAGCATAGCATATTAGACTAGAAGAAAAAAAATAGCCCAAGTCCATGGACAGACCTGTGAGGAATATTTTCTGTACAATGTTGACGAGAAATTTGTTGTTTTTCGTGGAAACCAACTTTATAAGCCGAAAATCATATCTCGGCCCGCAACACACTTTTCTCCATGCTCTTGGGTTCCAAATAGACGAAACATATTAGAGTACAAGGAAAAAAATCGTCAAAGTCCAAAGACAGACCTGTGACGAAATATTTCCAGTACAATTTTGACGAAAAATAGATCTTATTTCGTGGAAAGCACCGTTATAAGCCGAAAATCATATTACGGCCCACAACACGCATTTTTTCATGCTCTTGGGTTCCCAATAGACAAAACATATTAGAAGACAAAGAGAAAAATCACCAAAGTCCAAGACCAAACCAGTGCCGAAATATTTTCAGTACAATTTTGAAGAAAAATTGGTCTTTTACGTGGAAACCAACATTATAAACCGAAATTCATTTCTCAGGCCTCATCCCGGATTCCTCCATGCTGTTGAGTTCCTAATAGGCATAACATATTAGAGCATAAGGAAAAAAATCGCCAAAGTTCAAGGGCAGACTTGTGACGGAATATTTTCACTACAATTTTGAAGAAAAATTGGTCTTTTACGTGGAAACCAACATTATAAACCGAAATTCATTTCTCAGGCCTCATCCCGGATTCCTCCATGCTGTTGAGTTCCTAATAGGCATAACATATTAGAGCATAAGGAAAAAAATCGCCAAAGTTCAAGGGCAGACTTGTGACGGAATATTTTCACTACAATTTTTACGAAAAATTGGTCTTTTATGGTGGAAACCAACTTTATAAGCCGAACATCATACCTAGGGAAAATAAGATTGGGAAAAGTACATTGATGGTCCCTTATTTGCTGATAATTTCATGAAAAAGATTATCCCATAAAAAATGTTCGTATGAGAATGAAATCTATAAAAATGTACTAAGCAAATAATTCACAGACATTTATACTAAAATCCTATAACCGTCATAACATAAATGAGGAACTTTTGAGAAAAAAGGCGTGATATCAAACCATAAACTTCCCCTAGGGAAAAAAAAGGTTGGGACAAGTACATTGATGGTCTCTTGTTTCTGGATGACATAGAAAAAAGATTCAAAATAACAAACAATCAAAAAAATTTTGTAAAGAAAAATAAAAAAATTTCAAAAAAATTCATAAATATTGAAGACGTTGAATAATGTACTATCCAAGTTACATGCAGTATAAAAATGTATGATATCAATTGGAGGCCAAGTTTTTATTGATAATTTGGAATATTTATCGGACAAATTGGAAACTTTAATGAAATTCATGATAATTATTTTCACGAAAAAAGTTAATGAAAAAAAAGTCATAACGGAAGTTACGTGCAGTATTAAAATGTATTATATCAATTCGAGGTCAAGTATTTATCAGTTATTCGAAATATAATCTCCGGCGACAAATGAGCGTTGAGAATCCTTGTCGGGCTTACAACGTTTTATCAAAATTACTAAAACATTAATGGAAATAAAATCATTAAAAATTCACATGAAAGTCATTCGTTACTTCAACAAGGTACACACTTTAAAGAATCGATTCTCCTCCGACTTTCAGGATCCCCTGGTATTATTCACAACATTCAACTTCGATTGGATCGGTACAAATTATGTTCAAATACGTCTTAAACGTACTTGTCCGGCCCATCACTTTTTATTCAAATTGCTCATTTGAAAACAAATCAGGGCTGCTCTAAAATGACAGATATAATAAAATCGATAGAAATAAAAATAATATCTCCAAGTAATTTCAACTTGATTGTTCACAAGTTCGTATAGCAATATCCACTTCTCATTTTCTTCAGTGAACACATACCATTCGGTAAGAACCAATGAAAATGAGAAATAATCAGGCGCATTACTAGAAATTTTCGAACCTACTCAGCCATGCAATGTTTTTTTTCTATAGTCACGTACACATTTTGATAAATATCACTAGTCGAGTACGACACGTGGATTCCTGGAATTTGGAGAAAAATGATTTTGTTGTGAATGATGACTTCATATAATATAAATAGATTAATCAACTTCATCTTTCATTTTCGTTTCATTTTGACAAGAGCGATTCGAAGGAAAATTATTTTCTCGGGAATTACTGTTTCTTAATATTAACACATGCATTAACTTCGTTTTTGATTTGTTTTCGAATGAGCAATTTGAATAAAAAGTGATGGGCCGGACAAGTACGTTTAAGACGTATTTGAACATAATTTGTACCGATCCAATCGAAGTTGAATGTTGTGAATAATACCAGGGGATCCTGAAAGTCGGAGGAGAATCGATTCTTTAAAGTGTGTACCTTGTTGAAGTAACGAATGACTTTCATGTGAATTTTTAATGATTTTATTTCCATTAATGTTTTAGTAATTTTGATAAAACGTTGTAAGCCCGACAAGGATTCTCAACGCTCATTTGTCGCCGGAGATTATATTTCGAATAACTGATAAATACTTGACCTCGAATTGATATAATACATTTTAATACTGCACGTAACTTCCGTTATGACTTTTTTTTCATTAACTTTTTTCGTGAAAATAATTATCATGAATTTCATTAAAGTTTCCAATTTGTCCGATAAATATTCCAAATTATCAATAAAAACTTGGCCTCCAATTGATATCATACATTTTTATACTGCATGTAACTTGGATAGTACATTTTTCAATGTCTTCAATATTTATGAATTTTTTTGAAATTTTTTTATTTTTCTTTACAAAATTTTTTTGATTGTTCTTTACTCCAACCGTAACATGTAATCTCAAAAATTCATCACAAACGTCTTCAGCTTCTCTAAATTCCTAAATTTTCCGTTTTCTATTTTATTCTGAGTTTTTATATTTCCAAATTCATTTTTAAATTCTCCTGAAATTGTTTTTCTTCAAAACCAATGCGCAGGTACCTTAAACATCTTTGAATTCGGTTGCTCTGTTGAATTAAGTACGCTCAGTTCTTTTTGCTTCTTTGAGTTCTGACATAATAAATGTTTCCGGGTGCCTTTTTTCAGCAACTATCAAACTGGATAATTGGATCTCAGCGGCCACTTGCAAACTTTGGAAATATATTTCATCGGGGACACGGTTTGAATGACACGAAAATGTCTAGATTCAGAATGCAAAAGCAACATTTAAAAAGGGCCAATTCTGTTGGATATGTTGTGTCTTGAATTTGATGTATTTTTCCTCTTTTCCTTTCTTTATCCTAACGTTATCAGCCGAAAATCATATCTCGGCCCGCAACACGCATTGCTCCATGCTCTTGAGTTCCCAATGGACGAAACATATTAGAAGACAAGGAGAAAAATCACAAAAGTCCAAGACTAAACTTCTATCGAAATATTTTCAGTACAATTTCGACGAAAAATAGGTCTTTTTTCGTGAAAACCAACGTTATACGCCGAAAATTATAAACAATTCATAGAAATTTAAACTAAAATCTTACAGTCATCTGAACATAAATAAGGATCTTTTGAGAAAAAAGACGTGATATCAAACCATAAACTTCCCCTATGGAAAAAAAAGGTTGGGACAAGTACATTGATGGTCCCTCGTTTGTTGATAATTCCACCCATAAAAAAGACTTTAAAAAAAAATTTTTTTTTAATTGTAAAAAAAATTATTTTATAAAAAAAATACAGAATAATTCGAAAAAAATTTTACAAATCTTGAAAAAACGTTATATTAAAAAAAAAACTAATCTGCATCTATTTTTTAAAGTGTCAAAAGAATCAAATAACAAGTAAAAAATAATAAACCGAAAAATCGCCCTTGAAATCATTTTGGAAACCGATGCCTCATTCTTCTTATTTGATTCGAACAGCTAAATAAACTGAAAAAAACTCCATCTAATTTACGTGCGGCATTAAAATTTATTATATTAATTCGAGGCCAAGTATTTTCTAATGAATTGAAAAAAGTTACCATTTGAATTACGTGCAGCATTAAAATTTATGATATCAATCGGTGGACAAGTATTTTATTAGTAAATCCAAATTTTGACATTATTAAATTCTTCTAAGAAGCTTTTAAATCCAAAAAAATCACATGAAAACTAGTCATTTCTTACTCTATGGTGGCAGAGACTTATAAGAAAATCGACTCTTCTCAGACTTTCAGGATCCTCTGGTATTATTCACAAAATTCGACGTCGATTGGATCGATACACATTATGTTTAAATATGTGTTAAAAGTACTTGTCCGGCCCATCACTTTCCGTTTAAATTGTTTATCCAAATAAAAGTCAGGGCTTGTCTAGAACTGATGGATCACAAGTATTCATGCAGAAAGAATTGAGAGAATTATCTTCAAGTAATTTTTACTTAATTGCACTAATTTAATAAAAAACGGAAACAAATTATTCCGCAATATAGAAGGGATATTGTGCATCGATAAATGAAAAATAATTGTACATAATGCATATGTTCAAGCTTCCAAAATAACTCTGCAGTTTACATTCGATGACGGCAATTTTTACTTCCCACTTATTCTTCCAGCGAACGAGTTCCATTCGGAATAAGAACTAACCTATAATATTATTAAGCACATTAAATTAATAATGAATCGCATTTCAACAAACTTTTAACGAGATTCTGCCGTGCCATTTCGTTTTTTTATGATTGATTCGTTATTGAATGAATAGTGATGAGCCGGACAAGTACTTTTAACACATATTTAAACATAATTTGTATCGATCCAATCGACGTCGAATTTTGTGAATAATACCAGAGGATCCTGAAAGTCTGAGGAGAGTCGATTTTCTTATAAGTCTCTGCCACCATAGAGTAAGAAATGACTAGTTTTCATGTGATTTTTTTGGATTTAAAAGCTTCTTAGAAGAATTTAATAATGTCAAAATTTGGATTTACTAATAAAATACTTGTCCACCGATTGATATCATAAATTTTAATGCTGCACGTAATTCAAATGGTAACTTTTTTCAATTCATTAGAAAATACTTGGCCTCGAATTAATATAATAAATTTTAATGCCGCACGTAAATTAGATGGAGTTTTTTTCAGTTGATTTAGCTGTTCGAATCAAATAAGAAGAATGAGGCATCGGTTTCCGAAATGATTTCAAGGGCGATTTTTCGGTTTATTATTTTTTACTTGTTATTTGATTCTTTTGACACTTTAAAAAATAGAGGCAGATTAGTTTTTTTTTTAATATAACGTTTTTTGAAGATTTGTAAAATTTTTTTCGAATTGTTCTGTATTTTTTTTATAAAATAATTTTTTTTACAATTAAAAAAAAATTTTTTTTAAAGTTTTTTTTATGGGTTAATATTATCCGAAATGATATAGTTAATTAGCTATTGAAGAAAAAAATTTTGAATATTTTCGAAAACAATTGGAAACGCTATCGCTCCGGTAAAGAGTCTCTGGCAGCAACTCGTCATATCTTATAAATGTACTGGTCTCAGAGTCGCTGCCGCGACTCTAGATATGGAATTATTATAAAAAAAATTCATTCCGATAAGTCTACAGTTGCTCAGTTTTGGATGCGATCAAATATAATGCCTACCAACATCCCCAGAAACTTACAGAATTTCTGAATGCAATGTGCGCTATGTCATTTTAATGCAACATCATGACTTTTGACAACTTTTCATTATAATGCTGTAGATTCGGATCATTGAAATACAGCGAAAATCTGCAAACTATACAATTTATATACTGTGCCATTCATTTTACATTTTGACTCTAACCGTAACATATATATGAAGTAAAAAGTTGATTATAAAAGTCTTCAGTTGCTCATTTATGGATAGATTTGAAATTTCTGTCTTCGAAGCTCATTGCGCAGATACATTGAACCGCAGCAGATACCTGCGAACTCTGAAATTTCTGTGGAGAAATATATATGCTACGGATCACCCCTTATCTTTGATTATGGTAATATGTAATGGAACTTGGTTCAGCAAGTTTTTAAGTGTTTCTTTTCAAATAGTATTGAAGTTTGTATGACTGATATACAGCGAATACTTCTAAACTTTGATATTTCTGTGTTGCAGCATGTGTGCCAATCATTCAAATCATTTACTCCAACCGTATCATGTAATCTAGAAAATTCATTACAAAAGTCTTCAGCTTTTCTAAATACTTCAATGTTCCTTTTTCTAATCCTTTCTGAGTTGTCGAATTTCTAAATTCATTTCTAAATTGTCCTGAAATGGTTTTCCTTCAAAACCAATGCAGGTACGTTAAACGTCTTTGAATTCTGTTACTCTGTTGAATAAAGTTCGCTTAGTTTTTTTTGCTGCTTTGAGTTCTGACATAATAAATGTTAGAAGTTTACGGGTACTTTTTTTCAGCAACTATCAAACTGTGGATAATTGAAACTCAGCGGCCACTTGCAAACTTTGGAAATATATTTCATTGGGGACACGTTTTGGATGAAATGAAATCTCTAGATTCAGAATGCAAAAGCGACATTCAAAGTGGGCAAATCTGTTGGATTTTTCGTGTCTTGAATTTGATCTATCTTTCATTTAAATTTTGAAGTAAAGGGATAAATAAAATCTGTTCTATTAAGGAAATCTTTACGTCAGTTCTTTCTTGGTATGAAGACTTGGAAAAAATCGCCAAAGGCCACGGACAGACCGGTGACGAAATATTTCCAGTACAATTTTGACGAAATATCGGTCTTTTTTCGGGGAAACCAACGTTATAAGCCGAAAATCATATCTCGGCCTCCAACCCACTTTCCATCGTGCTCTTGGATTCCTAATAGACAAAACATATTAGGAGACAAGGGGAAAAATCACCGAAGTCCAAGAACAAACCTGTGCCGAAATATTTTCAGTAAAATTTTGACCAAAAATAGGTCCTTTTTCGTGGAAACCAACGTTATAAGCCGAAAATCATATCTCGGCCCTCAACCCGCTTTCTACCGTTCTCTTGGGTGCCCAATAAGCATACCATATTAGAGTAGAAGAAAAAAAATCGCCCAAATCCATGGACAGACCTGTGACGGAATATTTTCTGTACAATGTTGACGAGAAATTTGTTGTTTTTCGTGGAAACCAACGTTATAGGCCGAAAATCATATTACGGCCCACAACACGCATTTCTTCATGCTCTTGGGTTCCCAATAGACAAAACATATTAGAAGACAAGGAGAAAAATCACCAAAGTCCAAGACCAAACCAGTGCCTAAATATCTTCAGTACAATTTTGAAGAAAAATTGGTCTTTTACGTGGAAACCAACATTATAAACCGAAATTAATTTCTCGGGCCTCATCCCGGATTCCTCCATGCTGTTGAGTTCCTAATAGGCATAACATATTAGAGTATAAGAGAAAAAATCGCCAAAGTTCAAGGGCAGACTTGTGACGAAATATTTTCACTACAATTTTTACGAAAAATTGGTTTTCTATGGTGGAAACCAACTTTATAAGCCGAACATCATACCCAGGGAAAATAAGGTTGTGAAAAGTACATTGATGGTCCCTTATTTGCTGATAATTTCATGAAAAAGATTATCCCATAAAAAAATGTTCGTATGAGAATGGAATCTATAAAAATTTACTAAGCAAATAATTCATAGAAATTTAAACTAAAATCCTATAACCGTCTTAACATAAATGAGGAACTTTTGAGAAAAAAGGCGTAACATCAAACCATAAACTTCCCCTTGCGAAAAAAAGGTTGGGACAAGTACATTGATGGTCCCTTGTTTCTGGATGACATAGAAAAAAGATTCAGAACCAGGAAAAAAATTCTGTAAATAAAAATAAAAATTTTCAAAAAAATTCATAAATATTGAACAAATTGAAAAATGTACTATCCAAGTTACATGCAGTATAAAAATGTATGAGATCAATTAGAGGCCAAGTTTTTATTGATAATTTGGAATATTTATTGAACAAATCGGAAACTTTAATTGAAACTCATGATAATTATTTTCAAGAAAAAAGTTAATGAAAAAAAAGTCATAACGGAAGTTACGTGCAGTACTAAAATGTATTATATCAATTCGAGGTCAAGTATTTATCTGTTATTCGATATATAATCTTTTTCTTCTTATTATATTCTTCTTCTTATATTCGATTTTCTTATAAGTCTTTGCTACCATAGAGTAACGAATGACGAGCTTTCATGTGATTTTTTTTGGATTTAAAAGCTTCTTAGAACAATTTAATAATGTCAAAATTTGGAGTTACTAATAAAATACTTGTCCACTGATTGATATCATAAATTTTAGTGCTGCACGTAACTCAAGTGGTAACTTTTTTCAATTCATTAGAAAATACTTGGCCTCGAATTGATAAAATAAATTTTAATGCTGCACGTAAATTAGATGGAATTTTTTTCAATTGATTTAGCTGTTCGAATCAAATAAGAAGAATGAGGCATCGATTTCCAAGTTTTTTTTTATGGATGGAATTATCAGCAAACACGATACCATCAATGTACTTGTCCCAACCTTTTTTTCCCTAGGGGAAGTTTATTTATTATGCCAGAACTCAAAGCAGCAAAAAAAACTAAGCGAACTTAATTCAACAGAGCAACAGAATTCAAAGACGTTTAAGGTACCTGCATTGGTTTTGGAGGAAAACCATTTCAGGACAATTCAGAAATGAATTTAGAAATTCAAAAACTCAGAATAGAGTAGAAAAAGGAAAATTGAAGTATTTAGGAAAGCGGCAGACTTTTGTGATGAATTTTCTAGATTACATGATACGGTTGGAGTAAATGATTTGAATGAATGGCACACATGCTGCAACACAGAAATATCAAAGTTTGGAAGTATTCGCTGTATATCAGTCATACAAACTTCAATACTATTTGAAAAGGAACACTTAAAAACTTGCCGAACCAAGTTCCATTATATACAACCATAGTCAAAAATAAGGGGTGACCCGTCACATATATATTTATCCACAGAAATTTCAGAGTTCGCAGGTATCTGCTGCGGTTCAATGTATCTGCACAATGAGCTTCGAAGACAGCAATTTCAAATCTATCCATAAATGAGCAACTGAAGACTTTTGTAATCAATTTTTTACTTCATATAGATGTTACAGTTAGGATCAAAATGTAAAATGAATGGCACAGTATTTAAATTGTACAGTTTGCAGATTTTTGCAGTATTTTAATGATCCGAATCTATAGCATTATAATGAAAAGTTGTCAAAAGTCATGATGTTACGTTAAAATGACATAGCGCACATTGCATTCAGTAATTCTGTAAGTTTCTGGGGATGTTGGTAGGCATCATATTTGATCGCATCCAAAACTGAGCAACAGTAGACTTATCGGAATAAATTTTTTTCATAATAATTCCATATTTGTAGTTTGCAAAGTGGAAATACTCAACATACATGTCATTCTATAAGTTTTGTTATCAAAATTTGTGTTTGCATACTGCATTCCTAAGATACGACTTTTCATATCATTAGCAAAAAAAGCATCCAAGGGCTTTCTGGAACAAGTTTCCAAATTTATCACTCGACAGACCTAATGGGAAAAGAATAACTACACACTATACCAAGACCAGATTTTTATTTGAAAATCTGATTTACAAAATGTGCAATTCAAGATCATGGTTAGAAACCTCTCGAATCATGTTACCACAATCATCATGAAGGAGTAGAAAATCATAGAATACATATTAGGGAACGAATTAATAATATGAATCGATCCGCTGCAAACTGAGCGGGTGAAAACAAGGATCGGAGAAGGCAGAGCCAAACTGAATATCAAGCAAAATATGGGGATGTTTAAAAATAATGACGACACAAGAAATAAATTAGAAAACATTTATTCAATTAAAGTTTCTAATATCATTCTAACAGCTGCGTGTATTTTTGTTCTATTTATTCGTATATATAACCTATGTACACATGATATATAACCACGCCACTGACAATATATTCGCACTGGACAATATTTCTCGTACTCTGGTTTAATTGAAGGATTATTTCAGTTAACGCTTATTTCCAATCGAAAGAAATAATGAAATCTTGAAAAGTTTCGTTGACATATATGCATCGCGCATTTTTTATATTCTTTTTCACACACACAAGTATAGAGGCTAGGCCGGTTCTAAGCCAGGGATCTCAGGGGGGTGCGGGAACGGGGGAGCGCGGGGTCTGCAGCGGGCGAGGGGTCTGTAGAGGGGGGGGGGGGGCCGTCAGGAGAGAGATGGAAGATGAATGTGAGAGAGATGGGAAAAATGATCCGCAGTGGTGGTGGCAGGGTCTGTAGTGGGGGAGTTTGTAGAGGGATCGCGGGGGTGAAGAAGAGAGATGAATGAATGGGTGTAAAAGAGAAGGAAAATGGGAGTTGGGGAAATATTGTTTTTAAATATCGCATACGCTTGACAAAATTTATCAAAAACTAGAATTTTATTACAATAAATTTCCATGGAGTGAACGTATACATTAGAAAATTGATTTAATATATAGATTGAAAATGCAATTTACTCTATTTGAACATTATAATACAATTTACAGATAAACATTTTTTTTTTTTGACAAGTATATATAAACTAGTTGTTAAAATGGAAGTGGGTGTGTGTAAATTTTTAAAAAGACTTGGAAGGAAAAAATAAAAATCATTTCACAAGTTAATCTCAAGATGGATAGATGCGCGAGTATGTATGCAATCCATCCGTTGAAAGAACATTGGATGCTGACTAAGAACGAACTCGAATCGATTCCTAAGGTTCTGCTCATAAAATATTATAGTAAATTCATTCCGTCATTATGGGAGCGATTACCTGAACATTTGCAAAGTGATAGTGAGGTTCAGTCTTATCAATATTGTCACGATCATTTTAATCCACCATGGGAACGGACTCATATTGATAATCTAGGACCACTACGTCGAGAGTGCGAAAAATGTTTGATCATGGAGCAACTAGTGAATATTTATGCAATTTATCATTTAAGAAATCCTCGTGAAATTACGACAGAAGAACTTCTAATTATATCACCATCAACGTTCAAGAAATATTTCAGTGACTTTACGGATGTTCTGTGGGATCGTTTGCCAGAACATTATAAATCTGATAGTGAAATTGCATCGTTACGTTATTGCATTAAACATTGGAATGTATCATCAATGGATGACCATATTGACGGTCCAGCACCTCTCCGTCGAAATTGTAAGAAATGCTCTGAACGTGTTTGAACAAGTATGCAGGTGTTTACAACCTTGGTGAAGTCAAAAACGGTTGAGCCGAGGGATAGTCGGGGGAGACTGCATCGATGCGAGCGTTGATCAAGTTTGAACCTGTTTTTTCAACGTGGAAAAAAATGTGTAGTAGCGGATGATTCAGTTTTGGGGTAGGGATAGATGGAAAAACTACAAATAGCAGAGTCCAGAAGAAAAAATCGTCATTCCACATCTTCGTAAAGTTGAGTCAAGACTTGCTCTTTGAAGAAAAATCTCAAAAAACTACATCCATAATGGAGTTCGCCGCAATCAACAAAATCATCACCAAGTCAGAGTATCTTCCTTCCAAGAAGCTGAAAGAGCTGCAAGTCAACGAGGAATATCTCGTCTCGGACGTGAGGACAGCAAATACCAAATGGGGAAAACGATACGTTGCCGAAATCGCGAATCAATTCACCATATTCCTGCCGCCTCGAGTTGTCAAGGCATTCGACCAGAATCCAACGGTATTCGAGAAACTTCTGGAAACAGCTCATTGTGGACAACTCTACATGAAATACCTCGGTGGTGATTGGAACGCAATTGAGTTTTCTCAAAGAGATTGTTAATATTTCTCAACAAAAATTTGAATCGTCAATGAAATGTATATTATGTTGAAGGAGTAGGAGGAGGAATATTGTATAAATAAAATAACACGTATATGGAAAAAAAAATGTTTTTTTTTTGTTTATTCAAAGATCCCTCTATTACATAATGCATGATATACGTATAACCAGCTTTGCAAAGATTTTACATTCTTCGTTGCACAATTGAATTTCAATTCGTTGGTGTGGCGGTGGTGATCGCATTTCGATGGACTTTTCGGCAGTTTTTTCAACGATGGGCAGTCCAAAGTCTCCAAATCGACAATCTCCGTTGGCAGATCCAAAAAGTTCGTTAGCCATAAAGACTTTTCGCAGCCTTTTACGAAGATGGTATGAGCGCCGCTTAAGATAGTTTGAATTATTCCTCTTGCCGCATCGTATGGTATTACCCCAAAATCCCACGATAATCCATGAAAATTACGTTCCAGCCATTTGTTTGTCGTTTTATACTTTGTCGGCAGAGAATCCCATGCATACGGTGGTGCGAAGAAAAGTGTGAGAGGTTCAGCATTCTTTACGTCCGCACGAATGATTGAAATTTCTTTGAGTATAAACTCATTTATGGGTCCTTTGAAGCCTTGTAGATCGATGACAAAATCCATGATGACTGTTGGCCGAAAAAGTTGATGGTGCGGTTTTATACCAATTTTCTCACCCCACCACTCACAGGATTGTATTCAACGATGCGATCGTGTAGAATGAGGCAGTATGCGCATGTTTGTGCTGGAATATTTGTGCTTGTTTCAAATTCGAGGCGCACATCAACAGGTCCAGACTTGAGAGAATCGTTCTGTTTCGAGCAGTCAATCACAATGAGAGGTGCAAATTTGAGAAAATCCGCTTTTGTAAGCCATGGTTCGGCCTCCTTATTGTAGTACATCGGTTGAAAGTTTGTATACATATCGTATAGTACTGCATACTGATTTTGTTCCATATTCAAATTCATATTACCATAAGGATAACATTGTGAATTCAAGTATAATTTTACATCAGTAACGTTGCAATGATCAAAATTACTCGCATTTTGCCTCCTATTATTCTTTCGTCCTGTTTGGAATGCCAGGATCACATATCGAGGTTTTTCCAGCTGCGTTGATGTCTTGACTGACCACACGTGTTTCGATGTCGCTGGTAACATTGGATATTCATACAATTCCCACGTACGAAAACTCATTGGAATTGGAGTATCTTTGGCGATGAATTTCAACAGTTGAATTTTCCGTTTATCCGCCACGGTGACGTATGGAACGAGCCATTCAATTTTTCGTAGTGTAATTTTATAATCTTCAGCGGCTGGTTGAACTATTGCATTATCATCGGAACGTGATCTAGTCAAAATCAATTCGTGCTTTGCATTCACCACCATTTTTCGATAATCTTCAGCAAATCCCAGCAGCATGCTCAGTGGTATGCATACGTCAAAGTTGCCTGCTGCGTCCACAATCGGTTTCGTCTCATCGACATCGACCCAACCGGTGTTCTCAAGCATTGTACTTCTCGCCGACGAATGAGATGTATATCCTTTCATAAGAGATGTGATTCCAACATTTTTATTACGATCGATTTCAACGGCGTTCAGTTCATATCGCACTTCCTCGAATAAATGACAAATGGCATTGTTAACGAAATTCGTTGCAACTAACGCTGCACCATCCGGCATTGTCAGTTTGCCGCAAATGTGAATTGAACTTTTACTCGGTAGAATTGATAAATCTTGATGCTGGATTGAAATACGTATTTCATCACTATTGTTGTATGTTGACGACGCGTATGGTTGATGTGCATGAACCTCATAATGTATGATGGATTCATCAAACATGATGGGTGTCTGGATGTTTACGATTTCTTCCTCCATTGCAGGCAGCAGATGCACAACGAGCAAAGCAGATAATTTCTCACACGCGAACTCCACGAATTTTGAGACCCAAACTCTTCAATAGTAGAAGGTTTTGAGGTGTTAGCTCTTTGAGCGTTGATCGACGACTGGTTTCGCGATCCCATGTTGGCTTATTAATATTGCCAATACGATGATTGTAAATTATGCCCATTGAGATTTTATATGAAGTCTTATGGTGATTACTTCACCGCGAAAATTGATCAAATCTCCGTCTTGATCGACAATACGAAGTTGTATATTGTCAATGCGACGAGTTGTGATTGGTAGATAAATGACGCTCGACGGTACTTCAATGATTTTATAGCCGGCCGGTACAGATGGGAAAAATTCGTGAATTGTATGAACTTTTCGCCCGTTGATGTATGCACCAGTTGTTATGTTACACTCGACTCGAATGGCGTTCACTTTGAGAATGGACACGGGTAGATCAGACACATGTCTTTTATTGAGCTCCAATCGACGCGACGTAAAACCCAGCAAAGGTCCAATCGAATTTTTGGATGTAAAATCAATCGATTGATTGCACTCAATTTCACTGCGTAGCGTATAATTATTCGGCTTAAGCTGAATTTGTATGTTTTTAGATGCCAACTCAGTTTTCAAATATTTTTCAATATCTTCAATTTCATAGCTACCCGTGGGAATGGTCACTACATGATTTCCAACATGAAATTCATTGCAACCAATGTCGATATTTGGAATCGAATTGAATGTGAGCAGCTCGACGAGTCCAAGAGTATAATTTTTGTCGGGCGATAGTTCGATGGGTGGAAAAAATTGTGCCTCGAGTATGGAGGATGATCCAGTAATGGTGATCGTCAAACTATCATCCATGATGCTCGCAGATTTAGAACTAAACACGCAGCTCCATAGTCCTCATTTATATAGTGCATAATTGCCTCGCCGATTTAGTTGCCCACACAAAAATTTCAAACATAAATGCCCACATATTATTGTATCATATTCCTGATACTTTTTATAATTGTATTTCACGCTACCAATATTGAAGTATCTCATGAGTTCGGGTGGAGGTGGGAGATTGCCAAAGCTGTCAAAGTATATGACTCGTTGACCAGTCTTTTTATATGCAACCCAGTGTGTCCCAGGGCCCACATTTTCATCCAAATTCACGATTGCTGATTCTTGCTTGAGTGGTCCATTTTCAGGTAAAGTGTCACGCATGAAAATGCCGCGAAAGTTACGAATTTTCATGGCTCTCGCATACTTTAACAGATCGATGTCGGTGAGCGGTTGATGTGGTAGCGTGATTATACGTTTTTTGACCCGAGGTAAAGACCCAAACCCTGTTTGTATGGTTTCAGATGTAAACCTTTACCCAAAGCGATGGCCTCGAGTGTTCTATTGTGACGTTTACTTTCCTCCAATTCCTTTTTAGCCGCTTGAGCAGCATTTACAGCTTTGACTATTGCAGCACTTCCACCAGACAGTGCACCAACTGCGCTAAGGCCGGCAAAGATGGGTACGAGGAAGGGCAATAAACCGCCGATTTTGCGAGGTACAGGTAGAACCCGAGGCGTGCGTACTTTAACACCTTTAACACTGGCACGCGCACCTTTCAATGCTGACATGACGATTTCACGGGGGTCACCACTACGAATCATGGCTTTCTTTGCAGCACTGATGATCTTTTTCAGACAAACACTTTTTTTGGTCTTTTTCATCACTCGTTTCATACCTAGACCAAATTTCTTTTTCGCCTTCATAATGTTTGTCACGGCCCAAGCACTTGCTCTTTCACCAAGACTTGCGTCTTTCGAGGTTACACGTTGCCAGGCTTGTTCAGCCAAAATTTTATCCGCCAGATGTCGTGCTTCCAAGTTTTCACGATTTTTCGAATATGCGATATCGTGTTCTTTACAAGCAGCGTCCAGCGGGTTTATACCAGGATCACCACGAGCAAGACGTTTGATCAATTTCGTACCAGGTCCACAATATTGATAGCCCGGTAGATGTAGTTCCACGGGGAGATTGTTAATTATACTGTTTACCAAACCTTTACCAGGTTTATCATGTACAATCATCACTCTGCAGTGGTCACAACTCGACTGACTATTCCAACATTATAAAGTTGCATTTATATGATTTTTTTCAATCAGTCGCATGCGAGATGAAGTCGAAGAAACAAGTTTCGAGCGGTCAACTCCCCATAATAAATTTCGATGAATTTATTGTTGGAGCAGGTAGTGTGAAAAAGCGTCATGGAAACTTACTACCTAACAGCATTCGAGCCGTATTTTGTGGCCCCTCGAATTGTGGAAAAACGAATGCCTTACTCACGCTCCTAATACATCCAAATGGTTTGAGATTTGAGAATATATATCTATACTCGAAATCGTTGAAGCAGCCAAAATACCGATTGCTCGAGAAAATGCTTAAACCTGTGGAAGGAGTGGAATTTTTTCAATTTAACGAGCATGAACAAGTTGTGGCACCTAGTGAAGCTCGTCCAAACTCCATATTCATCTTTGACGATATAGCGTGTGAGAAACAGGACAATGTGAGAGCATTTTTTTCCATGGGAAGACACGAGATTGTGGATAGTTTTTATCTCTGTCAGACGTATACTCGTATTCCGAAACATCTCGTGAGAGACAATGCAAATTTTATAGTGCTATTCAAGCAAGATGATATGAACCTCAAACATGTATATAATGATCATGTCAATACGGATATGACTTATGCAAGTTTCAAAAAAATGTGTGTCAAGTGTTGGAAATCGGACAAGTATGGATTCATCACGATTGACAAGGACAGTGAATTGAATGCTGGAAGATATAGAAGGGGATTTGATTCTTTCCTCACTGTCGATGATGATGATGATAAATAATTGTTCCCCTGGATTTTACGAGACAGTCTAAAGTCTGACTTACTCGTGTCAACATGAAGAGCAAAGAACTTTTAAAGGAGACGGCTGTATTGAGTGAACTTGCCAAGGCGAGTGATGCAATCAGACGAAAACATCGAATGTTGAAAAGTGGACGTGATAGTGCTCAGCAGAAAATGCAAGATGTGTTTAAACCGATTGTTGAACCGTTAGAAGAACTAGTTTCATATACGAAAAAACCTAAAATTAAGAATGAACGTGTAAATGTTAAAAGGGAGGAGGAGGAGGAGGCTCCAAATTTTGGAGAAAATAGCATGCAGCAAGATATTTCTTTCAAAGATGATATTTGGCATGATGCAATTACTGATGAGAATGTTGGTATACCCTTAACTAAAAATAGTGATAATGATATTCATGAAGATAATAATGATGATGATGATGATGATGATGATGATGATAATTTAGAATCATCTGGAGATGTTGATAATTTGATACGTGAATATCTGGGCTTACTGCGTAGTAATAACAAAACAAGATTGGATGGCGTGTATGGAGTACGAAATCTCGCTCAAAACAGATTAATGATTGGTGATTCACCAATTCATTTCGAACTCGAGCATATAGTGGTTGGAGATGAAAAGTATCCCAAAAGTATTGGCTTGGTGGAACTGTTGTTTAAAAAAGAGCCTGAACTCAAATATGTAACACCAAATGACTTGGAGAAATATCAGAAAATTGTCATCACAACGAATGCTCATAAAAAATTTTATAAACGCACGGGTGCAGTACGTCAGGATAAAAGTAGTAAATTTAAAAATTATATATCCCAAATGCTCGGTAGCAACGATAAGAAGGGTGGTGCTCTGCCTCAGTATAAGGTAGCACGAAAGCATACCGCTGTCGACTATGTTCATTGGGATGATCCGAATGAACTAGTGGATCGTCTTCGCTTATTGCTCGCATCGCAAGCTGCTGGAAATTCATCACATTCTAATGAAATTATATCGATTATCGAGGAGTTGCGTGAAGCTGAAATCATTTATTAACGCGTGACAGCTTGCTTTCATCGACATTCCCAACATGAGCGTCGATGTGTTTGGACGAAAGTTGAGTAGACGTGGTGCAGGGCCTCCGGGTAAACCAGGTGCTGGATTCAAAATTACATCAGACGGTCATTACGACTTGGACCGAAAACGACTGAGCAACGTTGGCGAGCCAGTAAATGCTCGAGATGTTGTAACACTCGAAGCATTCAGTAAACACATTCATTCTATAACTCATAGTGTGACTCATACAACGAATCAAAAGTGTGAATCGAATGTGGCGGCTGCAGAAAAGCGTGTGAGAACCGAGCTCGCCTATCTCCGTGAAAAAATTGATAATATAAAGAGAGAAATCTCAGAACTTCATGATGATATGAAGCTTTTACGAGATCATCTAATGATAAGTCAGTGAAAAGTCCTCCAGACTCTTATCTTCAGCAATTGATGAGGACCGTGGGGGGGAGAAGAAAAAAAAATGAGTGAAAAGAAGCTTGCGGTGGTTGAAGAACTGCATAAGCCAGCTCGGCGGAATTATCCACGTCGACATGTGGATATACGTGGCCTGGATGAGACTTGGCAAGCTGATCTTGTAGATATGTCTGCATATGAACAACACAACTCCAAGTATAAATTTCTCCTCACCGTCATCGATATATTCTCCAAATTCGCCTGGGCTGCACCGTTGAAGAGTAAAAGTGGAAAAGATGTGAGTGCTGCAATGGAGACGATTCTCAGCAAAGGACGCATACCGAAAAATCTTCACGTCGATCGAGGAAAAGAATTTTATAATACGAACTTTAAGGCTCTGATGAAAAAGTATAATATACACTTGTATTCTACATTTAGCAACTTGAAAGCATCAATTTGTGAGCGCTTCAATCGTACACTTAAGAATAAAATGTGGATTCAATTTAGTTCTCGCGGAAACTGGAAATGGATCGATATTCTTGATATGTTAATTACAAAATATAATAATACTATACATCATACGATTAGAATGAAACCGAAAGATGTTGACGCAACGAATGAGAAACAACTATTGCGTAATGTTTTCAATCAAACTGCCGTGGGAAAGAAGCGAGCTAAATTAAAAATTGGAGATAAAGTGCGTATAAGTAAATTTAAGAATGTATTTGAGAAAGGTTATACTCCAAACTGGACAACGGAAATTTTCACAATATATCAAGTGAGAAAAACCAATCCAGTCACATATAATATAAAAGATTATCAAGAGGAGCCTATTGCAGGCAGTTTCTACGAACAAGAGCTACTTCCTGTTAAATATCCTGATATATATCTTGTAGAAAAAGTATTGAAAAAACGTGGTAGTCAGTTGCTTGTTAAATGGTTAGGTTTTGATGACGCTCACAATAGTTGGATAAATAAGGATGATGTGTAAAAATGAAAAAAATAAAAAAAAAATGTGAAAAAAAGGACTTGCTGATTTTTTTTTCTTTCTATAGCATACCCCTCCAATTCTCGAGACTCGTATGCTCAAGCCTTATATTGTAGAGGTCTGAGTTTAGAAAAGCAGGTAGAATGAAAAAAAAAGGGGCTTGTAGACCTGGTTCTTTTTATTCGACACAAAAATGTACAATATTGAACAAAAATATTCTCTCTCTCTCACGCTTACATACATATTTACATTTCAACTATATCAAATTTTTGACAGATATTAAATCTGCATCTCTTCTTCGGAAATGTTTGAGTACATGGGGATCTTGTAGTGACCCCACGGCAATGTCTCCACCGTCCCCGGTATAATATAACGCTTGTCATCATGTGGGCTCAGGGCAATTTTTGTTTCTGAGATGGTATATACCTGATGTAATGTTGAACGAATTGCTGATTGGCAACGTGTCACTTCAGTCTCTTCGTTTAAACATTTTACAAAATCGTCAAAGTTTATTGTTTTCGCAACAACATTGCTCTTCACACCCTTGACCTTCTTTACATCTTTTTTACCCTCGACACGCGTGGCATACATTTTTGACCTGAGCCCCACAAACTCCGTCATAATGGATCCATTATTCTCGTCCTTCATGAGACCCGGAACCTTTTTATTGACAAGCGGAATATGGTAAGCATTGTCAATGGGATAGTCACTCGTATCAAATTTGGAGATATTTTCGCGCATATCTCGATAAACGTCATCACACTCAATTTCATATATCAAACTATCTGTATCTGTATACATTACTGAACATTTATCCCCATACTTTGGAGTCATAAACTCATGATGAAACGTATACAGCCATGTTTTCGATATATCGAGAATTGACATGCCTACGTATATTGGTTTGTCAAATTTCACCTCAAGCTTACGCAATTCAACGGCTATCAAGTCTTCAGCAAAGATACTGCGACTGTGGAAATTCGGTTTTGCAATCATCGCTTCCGCTCCATATCTACCATCCCACTCTGTTAACAATGAAACATTTTTACGTTCGCGCACATCTTCCATCGTTTTACCGAAAACTGCATTATTCATTAGTTTATACATATTTTTGTCAAAATCATTCGTTGCACGCGTTCGCAATTGTGTGTTCAGATCAATGTAGCCTGCCAGCCATGGAGCTTCAGCAAATTGCAATATCCTATGTATTTTTTTGAGTATGAGCCCATGACTTAGACAGTGTTGTAGAGTTCGGTAATGGATAACATAGCGCTCTTTATCGAAAACGGTTGCAAGTAACTTTTCTTGTTTCTTACCCGGTGGTTTTCCATGTTCAGGACAAAAAGGCAAGTCTTTGTGTTTGTCATGCAAGTGCGCTGGATACTCCAAATCAACTTCCAGTATATAACCTTTTGTCGGATCTGGAGAGTTTATATCAAAGTTCGAGATGTCTTCGAGAAACTCAAAATCTCGATATGGTAATGACGTTTTCATTGCACTTCCATACAGATTATTTACATCATAGTACATAAGGTATGTGGAAGCTTGTGATGGATCGAAAGATTCCATGTACTTGTTATTTGCACGTGCATATCTCCTCGAACATTGACTTAAACCCCCGCGTATACCTCTCTCAATAAACAATACCATATCAATGTCGGTGAGTAGTTCAAATTTTATTCCAGTAAATTTAAGCATAGCATCCCAGGTGTACCCCGGGAGAGTGAAATAATATGCTGGGTCAAGTCCATAACTTTGTTGAGAACTAACTCGGAAATTTTCAAAAATGTCTGCCAGTAAAAGGACATCCGTTTTCAAATAAAGATCGCTATATTCCCCCAGCGTTTGAATTGAAAATCGCTCCCAAACTGTTTGTGCATGTTGATATTCACTTTCAGAAATTGTTGTGTCTGCTAAAGAACTGTAAAAAGCATCCCGAGGTGGAAGCTCTGTATCATTTAATTTTTCAAAACAGTCTATGTATTCATACGGGAAGACTCCTTTTCTCGTCAAAAGAGTGAAATCATCGTGTGAAATATTTGAAAATTGTGATTTTAAAACTTTAAGTTGGTCAATCAATAGGAGCGATGCTAATTTATCAAGACTCGAACTCATAAATTTGAATGAATCAATGAAACGGAGTCTTATCTGTTTCCTATAGTCATGTGACGATGATTTAACTGTTTTTGAAAAAGAAATGTATTTTTCTTTTGTTAAAGGGAGTAAATCGATTTTCCCCTCAAACGCTGTGGCCACCTCCTTTATTATGAAATGCGCGTCATAGCCCGATAGATTGTGAAAAACAATTGGAATGAAAAATGAATTTTTGTAATTTAAATTGCAATTGCCATGAGCCGGACCTCGAAACTGCCCCGTTAGATGGCAATGATCGCGTACACGTTGTTCTTTCTCAACAAAGGGTTTTTCACAAATATGACAATTTACGTCCTCTCGAAATTTTTTCCATTCCGCTGGCGATAATTCCTTCATCGGGACATTCGTTAGTAAAATTTTTTCCACGCGGAGTGCCAATTCTTTCAACTGTTCAACGAACCACCCAATACAATCCTCACTACGACGTGAATAATATCCCGATAATGATGAGTCGTATGAACAGCTAACGTAAAAGCCTATACTAAAAACTTTATGATGGTGCTGCCTATTCATCTCTCTTTCTCTCTCACCAGTCTTCTCTAATACGCACTCCAGGTCAGCATAAACGATGAATGGTAGGCGCTCCTTCCGATTATGGTTTGTGAATTCCAACCATTTATCGTTTTCCGCCGGTAATCGTATAGCACAATCATTCATCTTGCCACAATCCACCTCATGAGCTCGTAGCTTGCTCTCCATTGAAAAATACTGCAAACACCTGTAAAATGATCATGAATATATTTTTGAGGGGAAAAAAAAAAAAAATGTCGCACATATGAGTATAGAAATTTACTTACCGATCACAAATATATTTTTTATGATTCTTGCTGCTCAGTTGGCTGCTCACTAAGCGGGATAGATCTTTAATCAGTGTAAAGTGGCCAATTCTGTCCCCTTCCTCGTTTTCAATGTACAACAAATTGACGTGTCTCCCTCTTTTCCACTTGGTAATGTAAAGAGGTGCAATACCACTTTTCGTTATACCATACACATTTATCGAGACATCGTTCAATTGTTCAAATCTTTTAATTTGATTCAGTGTCATCGGAAAGTCAATGTCCTGAAGATTCAGAATCGTCGAGTAGTGGGGATACGAACTTTGACGATCAGCATGCTGTTCAGCTGGGTGGAGAGCGGCAACCACAGCCCATGCAAAACATGCGTTGTCATTTGATTTAACGTTGACAACGGCTCTCTTCAACATTATTTTTCGCGGCAATCGAATGTGACATCCCGCACGCATTGGATTATATTTATTAATATTTACAGTGAGATTGGTGATTGAAACCAATGTCCATCCACTATCACATTCTTGAAACTCATCGAGTGATGCCAAAGTGGGCTCCATCACTCGCTCTTCATACCACTCTTTTACATTCGACGTTTGAAAAAGTTCCACATTAGCCGTATTGATACTTTTATGAGCACGCCGATCACCCGTAGCAAACTCGGCATTGAACTCCGTATTAACTTTAATGCTATTAAATTTTACTATACAGTCTTTCACTCGCTTTTCAACCAATTCGTATGCATCCTTCAAGAACTGGCGTGGTACAATGTAATTTCGATTGATTACGGCGCCAGTCACTACGCGATTTGCGAACGCCGAATCAATTTCTTTCCAGACTAATCCTCGATCGTTTAGTCCTGCGCCGGTATGTTGAAACTGTGAACGTGTGACTTCCAGTAACCCTTGCAAGCGTATTATTCTCGCAGTTACAGAGTGCTGATATCCCGTGCTCAATCGAGGGCGTTTATTCGGTGCAACTTGCTCTTCCAACGATTCAATAAATTCGAGACATTGTTTTTCCCAATAATTATATTCTTCCACCGACTTTATGGAAGCTACTTGTTCACGTAACAGTCTTTCAATATCGATACCGTTGGTTTGAGCCATGGTTGTTGACTCGAAGACGATCCGTCGCAAAGTGTGAAAACTTTGAAAATGTTGCTAACAAAATCATGATCATCTCTCTTATATATTTACGATTAAAAAAAAAAAAAAAAAAAATGTGAGAGTATTGATGTAAACTTATTTGAATATTTTCTTTCTATGTTAGCATGAAAAACATTGAAAATGTTGCTACTTTATTTTTTTTCCACAAAGCCAT